>NC_079510.1:51221674-51862620 GCF_030052815.1 Hevea brasiliensis
ACATAAGAAATTTATCTATTACATAAAAAAAATAAAATATTTTTCATAATAAAATTTAATTTCTAATTATATTAGAATGAAATCAAATTAAATGGATTGAAATATGTTGACCCCGTGTAGTTCAAAATGAGCATTGATTTTGATGATAACAAAACTCAAATAGAATCTATCTAATCCAACTTTAAGGTGATGTGTAGATTCTTTCTCTTATTCATAAAGAATATTTGAAGTTGCATCTAAAGAGGAATAATACTTAAAGGCATCTCAAGACAAATCCAAGATGAAAAAGAACAAGATTATGAAAGCCAAGACTTAAAGTAAAGGTATGAAAGTCATAGAGTTAGAAATTGAGTCTTAAGACTTGTGTAAAAAGAATAGATGAAAGTTTAGTTAAATAGAGCTCAAAATTAAAATTTTCTTTTAATTATTTTATAAATTTTTCTCTCATCATGATCTTGGATATTACTATTGGAATATATATATTTTTCTTAAGGTCTAAATCATTTTTTTAAGATTAAAATTTGAAACAGGCATCTGATAAATTAGTTTGCTAACCTGTTTGCTAAAATATTAGTTTGCTAATATATTTGCTAAAACATTAGTTTATTAACTAGTTTGCTACTATTGCCAAAATTTCATTAGTTTGCTAAAAGATCAGAGTTGCTTAACTTCGCACAAAAAGACAAAATAGCGGCTATTTTGCTTAGAACATAGTGTATAACGTTCCAAAAAGGTTTCAAACGGTTTAAAATGATTTGGGACTATAAATACACCTTCTTTACTTCATTTTACACTTGATGAAAGCTTACATTTTAACTCCAACCTTGATTTTTCATTTATTGCTTTCATTCAAGAGCTTTAAAGTCTTTGAGATACCATTGGCAAATCAACTCATCTCTTCTTTATAGTTGTTTTTGTATTGAGTGAGAGTGAGTGTTAAAGCATTAAGTTGCATTTAAGAGAGGTTGTACAAGCACCTATTGAAGCTTGAGAGTGTAAGTGCTTGAGATAACACTTGTCAAGGGTTCAAGCTACCTTGATAAAAGCTTGGTATTGAAAAGTTGTAAAGGGCTTTTGGTCTCTTGCCTTTAAAAGAGCAAATAGTGGAGAGAAGAATCAAAGAGGATTCTTTGAGAGAGTGGATGTAGGCTAGTTAAGCCGAACCACTATAAAAATCATTGTGTTTGATCTCTCTAACCTTGACCTCTTTATTTTTGTGCAATTTAATTTTTATACATGATATTGAATGTTGATTGAATAGATTGAGTTGATATACTTGATGATATATTGAGTACGTTGAGAAATTAGTTGAATATTTTGTGATGCATGTTATGTTAAAAATCGGTATAAATATTGATTGAAGGTTGAATTGCAATTTAAGGACACATTATTGAAATACATATCACTTTCATTATATATAAAGGAGCACCTAGTTGAACAAAGCCACAATTTTTCATTAGGCTACAAGCAAGGGCCGAAAAATTGTTTAAGTCCAATTCACCCCCCTCTTGGACTATTTTGGGATAACAAATTGGTATCAGAGCCTGTCTCTCTTGATTAGGGTGTTACAACCTTGGAGTGATCCATAATGGCTAGTTCATCTAGCAATACTGTCGGTATACCCGCACCACTAGCTGAAGGCTACTCAATTACTAGACCACCACTCTTCAATAGCACTAATTATTCATTTTGGAAAGTAAGAATGAGAAATTTCATACAATCTGTAGATATTAATGCATGGAGAATTATTAAAAATGGTCCACATGTTCCTCAAAAGAATGGTCAAGGAACTACAAAAGTACCAAAACATGAAGATGAATATGATGACAATGATTGGAAGAACATTTCTATAAATGCTAAAGCTATTAATATTTTACATTGCTCACTTGACCTTAATGAATACAATCGTGTTTAGGATGTCAATCTGCTAAGAAAATTTGGGATAAGCTTGAGGTCACTTATGAAGGAACTGATGTCGTCAAAGAGTCCAAAGCAAACCTCCTTATCCGAGATTATGAGCCTTTCGAAATGAAGCCAGGAGAATCAATTGCAGATATGAGTACAAGGTTTACCGATCTTGTAAATCTTCTCAAAGCACTTGGTAAAAGATTTGAGGAAGCTGAACTTGTGAAGAAAATTCTTAGATCACTTCCAAAATCTTGGAAAGCAAAGACTACAGTTATCCAAGATACCAAGGATTTTAAAACATTCACTTATGATGAACTTATTGGATCTCTCATTGCACATGAGATGGAATATAAGAAAGATGAAGTAGAAAATGAGCAAAAGAAGAAGAAAAGCATTGCTCTCAAGTCAAATAAGGATGAAGATAAGAAGAAAGGAGTTGCATTCAAAGTTGACTCAAGTGACAACTCAAGTGCTTCAAGTGATGATGATGATGAAATGGCTATGCTTGCGAGAAAATTCAAAAGAGCTTTCAAGAAGGGAGGAAGTAAATATAAGAAATTCTTGAAAAAGTATACTCCCAGGGATAAACGTTTTAAGGATTCTAAAGAAGAAGTTGTATGTTATGAGTGTCACAAACCTGGACATATTAAGCCCAAATGTCCATTACTCAAAAAGAAGAAAGGAAAAGAAGACAAGAGCAAGAAAGCCATGAAAGTAGTGTGGAGCAACAGTGAAGAATCTTCAAATGATGAATCAAGTGACAAGGAGACTGCTCACCTTTGTATGATGGCATTTGAAGAGAAAGTCGAGAGTTCACAAAAGAAAGAAGAAAGTGACAATGAGGTAAACTCTTATGAACCTCCTAATGTAGAAGAACTTGAACTTGCATTTGCTAAAGTATATGATGAGTATAGAAATTACAAGAGAAAATGCACTAAAATGAATTTAGAAATTGAATCATTGAGATCACAAAATATTGCCATGTCCAATGTGTATAAAGAAAATGAATTTTACAAAGGACAAATTGCCTTGTTTAAAGAACTAGATTTAGAGTTGAAAATCTCAAAAGAAACTTGTGAAATGCTCATTGAGAAAAATAAAGTTTCTGAAGCGAAAATAGTATCTTTGACAAATGATTTGGCAAAATTTATAAAAGGAAAAGAAACTCTAGATGTACTTCTTGGAAACCAAAGAATTTCAAATGAAAAAATATGGAATTGGTTTTGATGGTTTCATGAACTATGGAAAATATAAGAATCATTTCATTAAAGCATCTACATCCTCCTTGCCTTATGTCACATGTTATTATTGCAATAAAAGAGGTCGTATGATTAGTTCTTGTGCACTTAAGAAGGGTCTTCTGAAGGTATAGGTACCAAAGGGAACCTTACCTAAGATCACTAACCCTCAAGGACCCAAAGTTGCTTGGGTACCTAAAGCTCAATGATTAAATTTCAGGTTTGTTTCAAAGGGATGAAGGAAAGTGAAAAATGGTATATAGATAGTGGTTGTTCAAAGCACATGACCGGTGAAAATGACAAGTTTTCAAAAATCACAATGGAAGATGGAGGACATGTGAAATTTGGAGATAAAGGGAAAGGAAAAATAATTGGAAATGGCACAATTGGAACCAAACCTTGCATTAAAGATGTGTCGCTTATTGAAGGTTTGAAATACAACTTGCTAAGTGTAAGCCCCTTGTTAATGGTCTTCCTAAGATTAATTATGAAAATAAATTTCAATGTAGGGCATGTGCACTAGGAAAACATACTAGAGCATCTTTTAAATCTAAAAATATTGTATCTACCACTAGGCCATTAGAATTGCTTCATCTTGATTTATTTGGACCCATATCTCCTACTAGTCTTGGTGGGAAGACATATGCTTTAGTTATTGTTGATGACTATTCAAGATATACATGGACATTCTTCCTTGCTCATAAAGATGAGACTTTTGAGAAATTCACCTCTTTTAGTAAAATGGTTCAAAATGAAAAAGGTTTTTGCATCACATCTATAAGAAGTGATCATGGAACTGAATTTGAAAATCATTTATTTGAGAGATATTGTAATAAACATGGAATCAACCATAATTTTTCAGCTCCTAGAACACCACAACAAAATGGGGTTGTAGAAAAGAAAAATAGGACTTTGCAAGAAATGACTAGAACCATGTTGAATGAAAATAATTTGCCAAAGTATTTTTGGGCTAAAGCTATTAATACTTTTTGCTATGTGTTGAATAGAATTTTGATTAGACCAATTTTGAAAAAGACCTCCCTATAAGCTGTGGAAAGGAAGAAAACCAAATATCTCATATTTCAAAGCATTTGGTTGTAAGTGCTATATTTTAAATAACAAGAATGATAACTTAAAGAAATTTAATGCTAAATCAGATGAAAGAATCTTTCTTGGGTATTCAATAAAGAGTAAAACCTATAAAGTGTTTAATAAAAGAACTTTAGTTATTGAGGAAATTATTCATGTTTTGTTTGATGAGACTAACCCTTCTATTAGAAGGAAAGATGTTTTTGATGATAATGATGAGCAGGTGTTTGGAAAAGAAAATATAATATCAAGTCAAGAAATGGAACAAATTGATGACAAAGATGAAGAAACTCAAGGAGATACCACAATAGATGTCCATAATGCCAATAATGATCAAATCAATGAAGAAATGCTAAATTTGAAAGAATTACAAGTGAATGAGCTCCAACATAAAGATTTACCTAAAGAATGGAGATTGCATAGAAATCATCCCCAAGAAGACATCATTGATGATCCATCTCAAAGGATGATGACTAGAGCACAATTGAGAAGATATTTTGGTAATGTTGCCTTTATTTCACAAATTGAATCTAAATGTTTTGAAAAAGCTCAAAATGATGAAAGTTGGATTCTTGCCATGCAAGAAGAACTAAATCAATTTGAGAGAAATAAAGTTTGGAATTTAGTGCCTAAACCAAAAAATCATTCAATTATTCGTACTAAATGGGTTTTTAGAAACAAAATGGATGAAAAAGGCAATGTTGTTAGAAATAAAGCTAGACTAGTAGCTCAAGGCTACAACCAAGAGGAAGGGATTGATTTTGATGAAACCTTTCCTTCGGTTGCTAGAATTGAAGCTATTAGAATGTTGTGTGCCTTTGCATGTTTCAAGGATTTTATGCTTTATCAAATGGATGTCAAGAGTGCATTTTTAAATGGTTATATTGATGAGGAGGTGTATGTTGCACAACCTCCAGGCTTTGAAAATCATGAGCATCCAAATCATGTTTATAAGCTTACTAAAGCTTTATATGGTTTAAAACAAGCTCCTAGAGCTTGGTATGAAAGGCTTAGTAAATTCCTTTTACAAAATGATTTCCAAAGAAGCAAAGTGAACGCAACACTTTTTGTTAAGAAGCATCATAATGATATGCTCATTGTGCAAATTTATGTTGATGATATAATTTTTGGTGCTACTAAAGAATCTCTTTGCAAGAAATTTTCTAAGATTATGCAGAATGAATTTGAGATGAGCATGATAGGGAAGCTCACATTCTTCCTTGGACATCAAATTAAGCAAATGAAAGATGGCATCTTCATAAATTAATCAAAATACATCAAAGATATGTTGAAGAAATTTAAAATGGAAGATTTGAAGAGCATGGGCACTCCTATGAGTTCAACAATTAAAATGGACAATGATGAAAAAGGTACAGAAGTAGATACCAAGCTTTATAGAGGTATGATTGGCTCTCTTTTATACCTTACTGCATCTAGACCAGACATATACTTTAGTGTTTACTTGTGTGCAAGATTTCAATCATATCCAAAAGAATCCCATCTAAGTGCAGTTAAAAGAATCTTCATATACCTCATTGGCACATACTCAATTGGTTTATGGTATCCAAAATGTGAATAATTTAATCTTGTTGGTTATAGTGATTCCGATTTTGCTAGAAGTAGATTGGATAGAAAAAGTACTTTAGGTACTTGTCAATTTCTTGGTCTTGACTAGTTTCTTGGCACAGTAAGAAACAAATTTCAGTAGCTTTATCTACAGCTGAGGCAGAATATATAGCTGCTGGTAGTTGTGTTGCTCAAATTTTATGGATGAAACAACAATTAGAAGATTTTGGTTTAAAATATAATCTTATTCCAATTAGGTGAGACAACACAAGTGCCATAAACTTAATCAAAAATCCAGTCCAACATTCAAGAACAAAACATATTGAGATCAGACATCATTTTATTAGAGATCATGTTCAAAATGGAGATATCAAAATAGAATTTGTTGCCTCTGAAAATCAACTTGCTGATATTTTTACAAAACCACTTAATGAGGAAACCTTTTGTAAAATTAGAAGGGAAATTGGCATGAGCGAATCACTTGCTTGAAATTTAATTTAATATATCTGCACATTATCTAATGTGTGAGTAATTTGCTGTGATATAAACTTGCTGAGAAAACTCTAAAGAATATTAGCTGACTTATTTGTGTACTCGAGAAATTAGTTTACTAAGTTGTATGCTAATGTTGCTTGACTAAAATTAGTTTGCTGTATCGTGTACTGTTCAAATTTCAAACCAAAAAGTGATTGTGCTAGAAGTTCTCTACGCGTCAAACAATGCACTTACCTATTCACATTCTCCTTGCTGTGTCAGATATATAGACATATATATGCATATAGAGATAGATAGACATATTTGAAAAAAAAAAATAAAATAAAATTCAAATAAGGTACACTAGAAGAGAAAAGCGTGGGACTCAAGAAATATTAACCACTGCTACACGAAACCGTCAACCATCAATTTTTTTTCCCGACTCTCTCTCCTCTGCATTGGTTTACGGCATTACTCTTCCAAATTTTCTTGCCATTAACTCTAACCCATATTCATCAGAACGCCTATCTTACTCTCTAATCAGCGATTAAATCTCTCATCTCTCTTTCATTTCTCACTGCACCAGAATCAATTTTAACATTCCCCATTCTTCATCGTCATTGTTTCCCCATCTATGGCGCGCACCAAACGAAATCTCCTGCTGCTGTTGCTACTTCGTCGTCCTCGTCGCCATCTAAAGATCTCCCTGTCGCCGCATTAAGGAAGAAATTGAAGGAAAAGAAGAAAACACCAGAAACTGAATCGACTAGTGTATCCTCCGACCCATCTAAGGTAGTCGAACCTGCTGTATCGGCACCAGAAAAGAAAAAGGGGAGAAAAATGCACGGGATTGATACTCAACGCAAAAAGGGTGCTGCAAAATCTTCGAGTTCTGTTGACAAAGCACTGCTTGATTGTAAATTCATCAAATGGGATTATTTTGATCAGGTAAATTTTCAATTCAAAGAACTCTTTGAATTTCAAGAATGGATGAACGTTTGTGAATGCACTAATGCTTATTATCCTAGATTGGTTCAAGATTTCTATAGAACTCTAAGAATAGTTGATGAAGAAGACAAATTTGAAGTTGCCTTGAATGATAGTGCGTATGTCATTTCTGTTGAGTTGATTGCTAAGGCTTTAAAATTGCCTAATGATGGAAATAAAATCTCTACTCATAGAGATGTTGCTAGAGTTCCAGGCTTTAACTTGGCTGAGTTTGAAAATGAAGTCTTTCTTGCCAACACTGTCACTAGTGAAAAGTCTGCTAGCACAAAAGCTTTTCAACATATTAAAATTATTCACAGTATGGTGAATTATATTTTTTGTCCTAAGTCTGGCAGCTATGGTTATTTGAGTTACCTGGATATGTGCATCATGTGGCATATTGTTAACAGAGTAAGAATGAATTTGGCATATCTGATTTTCAAGAATATGTGTAAAGCTTATGGGATTGAAAAATTGCCTTATGCACATCTCTTGACTGCTTTGTTTAAAGAGTTGGATATAAATATCTCTAAGGAGAGTTCTAGGATAGATTTGATTGTGCTTAGAGAAATTCACTTCGATACTGATGGAAGAAAGAAACGGTTTAAAAAAGGTGATTCTTCCTCAGCTAAAGTTGATTTAGATTCTCAAAGTGGGTTTATGAGTGAGCTTCAAGGGCTAAGAACTTCTATTAATGAGCAATTTAGTACAACACATCCGTCTATTGAACTTCTGAGAAAATTTGTGGATATCGTTGATTACAAAGTGAGTCATTTGCTTACTCAAAATGAGGAATTAAAGAAACTGATTGTAGATCTTCAGCAAGCAAGGGAAACTAGTTTCCCAACCAAAGTTAAGACTGATGTACGTGCAAATGATGCCTCTTCATCTGCTACTCATGTCTCTACTCATGGTAATGTTGAGTGTGAAGGTACTGAGCTTAGTGAGTCTACAGCTGCTGTGGAACATAAAAGTGAACAAGTTGTTGAATCTGAAGTTGAACCTATAGTTGAAGCCCCTGTTGAGCATGTTAGTGAACAGGTCGTAGAACCTAAAAGTGAGCCAGCTGTTGAGCCTGAGAGTGAAAAAATTATGGATCCTGCAGCTGACTCTACACAGTAAAAGGAAGCCTCTCTAAAGGATCAACAAGAGAGTGCTCCATCTCAACCCTCTGCAGCTGCTGCACCTCCAGCCAAGAAAGGTAGAAAAAGATCTAAGTCTACGGTGTCTAATCCATACCAGTCTCTGGCTGCTGCCCTTCAAACCCCATCTGATGAGGATAAGCCACAGAAGCATGAGCATTTGGCTGACCAAGGTTCTCAGCCACCTACTGCTAAACCTTCCAGGAAGAAGATGGTGCCTTCCAAAGCTACTCGAAGGAGCAAAAGACTTAATGATTAAAACATAATTTGGATTTTTAGTTTCCTATCTGCATTTTTAGTTTACTAGTATGTTTGCTACTATTGTTGACTGATTTTTCAGTTTCCTACTGTTTATCTTACTGCGTTTAAGTTTGGACTAACTTGACTCTTTTTGGATTGATATCTCCTATTTCCTTTTTGGATGATGACAAAAAGGGGGAGAATAGGATGGATATGTGTTTATACTTTGACAAATGGAAGTACTTTGAAAATGAAAGTATGTTTATGTGCATATTAATTTTTTTTGCATATTGAGAGAATATTGTGAATATCTTATGAACATGCTTTGTAGCATAAATTCAGGGGGAGCTTTTGTATAGCTGATAAATTTCTTGGAAATTATGTGCATATATTTAGGGGGAGCATTTTTTGCATACTAACTTGCTTGGATTCACATAAACTTTCGCACACTTTTATTTTTTATTGATGATTCAATTGAGTTTTGTCATCATTAAAAAGGGGGAGATTGTTGACCCCGTGTAGCTCAAAATGAGCATTGATTTTGATGATAACAAAACTCAAATAGAATCTATCTAACCCAACTTTAAAGTGATGTGTAGATTTTTTCTCTTATTCATAAAGAATCTTTGAAGTTGCATCTAAGGATGAAGAATACTCAAAGGCATCTCAAGACAAATCCAAGATGAGAAAGAACATGATTATGAAAGCCAAGACTCAAAGTAAAGGTATGAAAGT
This sequence comes from Hevea brasiliensis, assembly GCF_030052815.1. Classification (NCBI taxonomy): domain Eukaryota; kingdom Viridiplantae; phylum Streptophyta; class Magnoliopsida; order Malpighiales; family Euphorbiaceae; genus Hevea; species Hevea brasiliensis. The sequence goes on from NC_079510.1 coordinate 51,231,054, forward strand.
CATAGAGTTAGAAATTGAGTCTTAAGACTTGTGTAAAAAGAAAAGATGAAAGTTTAGTTAAATGGAGCTCAAAATTAAAATTTTCTTTTAATTATTTTATAAAATTTTCTCATCATGACCTTGGATATTACTATTGGAATATATATATTTTTCTTAAGGTCTAAATCATTTTTTTAATATTAAAATTTGAAACAGGCATCTGGTAAATTAGTTTACTAACCTGTTTACTAAAATATTAGTTTGCTAATGTGTTTGCTAAAACATTAGTTTACTAACTAGTTTACTACTGTCGCCAAAATTTCATTAGTTTACTAAAAGATCAGAGTTGCTTAACTTTGCACAAAAAGATAAAATAACAGCTATTTTGCCTAGAACAGAGTGTATAACATTCCAAAAAGGTTTCAAACGGTTTAAAATGATTTGAGACTATAAATATACATTCTTTACTTCATTTTACACTTGATGAAAGCTTACATTTGAACTCCAACCTTGATTTTTCATTTATTGTTTTCATTCAAGTGCTTTAAAGTCTTTGAGTTACAACTGGCAAATCAACTCATCTCTTCTTTATAGTTGTTTTTATATTGAGTGAGAGTGAGTGTTAAAACATTAAGTTGCATTTAAGAGAGGTTGTACAAGCACCTATTGAAGCTTGAGAGTGTAAGTGCTTGAGATAGCACTTGTCAAGGTTCAAGCTACCTTGGTAAAAAGCTTGGTGTTGAAAAGTTGTAAAGGGCTTTTGGTCTCTTGCCTTTAAAAGAGCAAATAGTAGAGAGAAGACTCAAATAGGGTTCTTTGAGAGAGTGGATGTAAGCTAGTTAAGCCGAATCACTATAAAAATTATTGTGTTGATCTCTCTAACCTTGACCTCTTTATTTTTGTGCAATTTAATTTTTATACATGATATTGAATGTTAATTGAATAGATTGAGTTGATATACTTGAGGATATATTGAGTAAGTTGAGAAATTAGTTGAATATTTTGTGATGCATGTTATGTTAAAAATCGGTATAAATATTTATTGAAGCTTGAATTGCAATTTAAGGACACATTATTGAAATAAATATCACTTTCATTATATATAAAGGAGTACCTAGTTGAACAAAACCACAATTTTTCATTAGGCTACAAGTAAGGGCTGAAAATTTATTTAAGTCCAATTCACCCCCTCTTGGGCTATTTTGGGACAACAAAATAAAATAAAAAATTACATCAAATTAAATGAATTGAAATAATTTCTACATGATTATTTTATTAAAATTTATGCTAATTACTTAAAAAAATAAAATAATATCCATACAATAAAATAAAGGAAAATTTGAATATTTTTAAATTGTAACCAAAAAAATTAGAATAATATCTTTATAATAGTTTTAGTGAGGCTATATTGATTTTTTTTTTTTTAATCTTGAAATGACAAGAATTAAAAAAATTAGAAAAATTAAAAGAACGAATGAAAATGTAGAAAGTTAAAGTTGTAGAACAGTGGACGGAGGAAGAGAAACAAATTTATTGGACAATCTTTTGTGGGGTTTAAAAAAATTTCTTGTATTGCTAAAATAAAATTTTTTCTTTGATTAATTGTGAAATATATAGGGGAAAAAATTGTTTAGTGGAGTGATTTGACCCACTACCATGACAGCTTCTTTAATTGAGAAAATATATTCACGTATCTTGAGATCTATTATTCTTGGGATTGTGATGAAATTTAAATATATGAATATTAATTTATTTTTTTTACATAAAAAATATTTAAAAAGATAAAGACTCAAGGAAGAATGCTCATTTTCTTTGTATAAAATAAATGCCTATAACTATTAAAGTGAGATTTATGTGATGGGGAAATTCTGCTATTGTATCTCCCAAACCAAATCTGATTCCCAAGTTACAAGATTAATGAGGAACATCATTTTCTTTTATTTCCCTTTTATTATTTTTTTTAATGAAAGCTATTTTTATATTTTGTTTTCTTATTTTTACCTTAAATATGAGGAAATAAATATTTTATAATAAATAATAATATTATCATTCAAATAATTATTGAAATTCAATTTTCTCAACAAGGAGGACTAAATAGCCAAGAACCAAGAGTCCATTGATAATAATAATAATAATAATCATAATCATCATTATTATCTTGATCATCATCTTATAAAGGGCCAAATCCAGAAGAAGAGAGGTTGGATTCATGGGCTGTTAGAATCAAACCCAAATCCAGAAGAAGGAAAGAAAGGTTAAAAAGGAGAAGTTGGGCCAGGTTAGTACGGACTACATATGAACCAAATCTTTGCTTTTCCAATTTCCTTGGACAACATTAACTCAAATTCCTGTGATTTAATATATGTATTTTTTTTATATGAAATAATAAATTAATAAAAATATAATGTAATTATTATAATTATTACTTATATATATATATATATATATATATATATATATATATATATATATATATATATATATATATATATATATATATATTATCAAAGATTCAGGTGAAAGTGACCAGGCCTCAGTGATAGGTATAACCAAAAAAACGTGTGCAAAAATTAGCATTTTATTCACATTATTCTTAAGATGAAAAATAATGCGCTTCATTTTTAATAGATTAATTAAAAAAAGAATTTAATTGAGGGATGAGATAGATCAATGATCAACTAAACAATATAAAATTAAATCAATAAAATAAATAGGATGAAAATTTCACTCAATTAATAGATAGAATATACTAATTAAGCACAGAAAAAATATACTAATTACGCTAGATGTAATTGGCAATGGTATAAGTTAAGGAGTGTGTCTTTGAACACAACAGGCCCAGGGTTATCGTTATTCGAAGTAGTTGAGAAAGGGATAGCCAACTCTGCAGGTATGCATCCACTCTACCAACAAAATATCAAAACAAAACAAAATCCATTTTATTTCTTAGCCACACACACACCCCCACGGATATGGCTTGCTATATTCAGACTTGTTTCTTTAATTGGCAAGTTGGACTGTGCATTTGTCCAGTCTTTAGGCTTATGACGTCTAAGAGAGGAACTACAAATGCCCATCTAGTTTCTGCTCAACTTTTGACTAGGGAAACTACTACCAACTCCAAGAAGTTCGAGCTGAACGTACAAGTAGGGACACAACCAGTTCCAATTAATATGCCAGCGATCAGCCATGGAAAATTTGGGAGGTTTGGAGGCAAGTACGGGCCTGAAACACTCATTGCATGCTTGATGGTGCTTGAAGCCGAATTCATCAGGGCTTTACAGGAAACTGAGTTTCAGGTTTGTTAACTAATGATATGACAAGGATTAATGATCTTTTATATTGAATTTCGTACTCTAGAGATTGTGGATGAACATCAGCATAATGCTCGGCTTTTAATGGGCTTGACTCTTTAATTTACTCTTCTGTTTTATATTTATGTTTCTCTTTTCCTATACCAATGTGCGATTTCATCCATCATCTCACCAATAAATTTTACATACAGTATACAATTTAGAAATGTGCAATAGTATAATATCTAAATTTTAATTTATAACATAAAACTTCTCGATTTCAATTTAATTAAATAAAAACTCTAAAATAACTTAATTAACCATTGAATAATCAATCTCTTTCGCTTATATTTTCTCTCATCGTATTTATTTCTCCTCTCACACACATTCTATCTCTCAATAAAAAACACTTCCTTTATCCCTGTAACACCCCGAATTTTTAAATAATTATTTTATGTGTAATATATGAGTTTTGTCTGTTTTGGAGGGTCCAGGAGGGATTATATGATGTTAGATGAGATATGAATTGAGGTGTATGATTTAGAAGTGTTATTTGAACTCTTTTGTAGGTTGGGTAGGTCCTAAGTATAGGAAAAACTATGTAAGATTTTTGGCATAAATTAGGGTGTCTTTTGTCTCTTTAAAGTCCTGTTTTGAGTTAGTGCTAATGAAAATATTATATAATTATTTAGGTGATCAGGGTCAACCGTCTTCCTTCACCCAACTGCAACAGTAGTCACTGATTAACCAGTGAGTATATATTAATTTTATTTATAATTTCAATATTATTATTATATATTTACAGTATGCCCATGCATCACTTATAGTTATATGTATTAGCTACTATAGGCACGCTTTATATTGCATCTTTACTTGATGATTTGATGTGGATGTCGCCTGGGGTAATTTGAAGCTCTATATGTGTGTATCGGCGTGCGTGTGGTGTATTGATAGTGGATATGGGTAGGACTGGTAAATCGGCTTGAGCTAGTCTCGCTTGGGGCCCGGTCCTCTTATGAAAGTCAGGGTGAGTACGGCTTTGAGTTGATCTCGCTGACCCCAGCACTTGCATTGCAAGAGAAAGTTCGACTCGAGTTTATCTCGTTGGCAGGCCTTGGATTAAGAGAGCTGTATAAGGGATCAGCTCTCATATTGTAGTTATATTGGTGTGACACACGGGTGTGTAAGTGCTCCAAATTATTCTTTGTGCAAGTATTATTGAAATTATTAGAAATTGCTTATCTATGCTTCATTTCATCCTTAGGGATGCATTAGTACTAGATAGTTATAGAAATTGTAAGTAAAATCAATATCTTACTCTATGAGTCAAACGCTCACTCTTGTTTACCCTATTTTTCTAGGTTACATAAGGTATTTTCTTTGTCATTAACCTACTTTCTTCCTTGCAGGTTCATTAGTTGTTATTTTCGTATTCCGTGTTGTTTATTTTGAAATCTAGATCTCCGCATGTATTAGAAATATTTTATTTGGTATAGGACTGTAAAAGAATATTTATTTTGAAATTGTAAACTTATTAATCTATGTATATATGAATGTGTGAATGAATGTTCACCTTGAGTGAGGGAGCTGAGCTCCCATTTGATTTATATTGCTATGTTAGGAATGGTGTGGTAAGCTGAGCTCCTCGAATAAATGTAATATGTGATTACAGGTCGGGCAAGCTAAAAACTCCCCGTTGGATGGTCTAGGTTATGGCCGAACTCTGTTTAGTTGTTTTCTTGAAATGGGCTTGTATATGGGCTTCAAGGTTGGGCTAATGAACAGTTAGGCTTACTACGGGCTTTGAAAACCTTACACTGACCCAAATCCTAGTGCCGGTCTAACTCAGAATTTGTGTCTTAACAATAATGCTATCAAAGCTTAAGCTCCAGATTCATGGGAAAGAGTATAATTGGGAGTGTAAAAAGGGTCTTGTTAGGAGGTCACATGCGGAGTATAGGATCCTGTTTAGACCTATGTTATTTCTTGGGTAGTACAAGAGTACTTCAGTTTAGTGTTTCAGTATTCATGGAGTATATGGTAATGTGGACTAGAGCTAGCAGACATGTTGAGTTCTGCCATCAGGTTGCATGCTCTAAGAAATGTTATATTTTTGTCAGTATAGGTTTACGTGGCATGCCTATCTAGTGCAAGGCACGAGGATATAAAGGTGATTTTTGGCTCTTTAGATGGGAGTAAGGGTATCATTGCTGGCAGTCATCAGTAGATAGCCCAATCATAATACGTTTATGGTATTAGTTGGTTTAAGAAAGATAAGAGATTGAAAAATCTAGTATGTTGGGATGTACTCTAGTAACTTTGCAATATCCTCGATGTTTATGCTGTAAGCTGTAAATTATAGTACCAACATGGGATTGTTGTGTAGAGCTACATGCATCCCTATGGTATTCCATGATGAGGGTGTTTACAAATAACTTCTGGTTTGATATAGATATGCCAAGACAAAGTTTTATTTCTGCAAGAGAGTATGGAAGTTAGGGGTTTAAAACTCTTGAGCTAGAATATCGAAGGTCACAGTTGAGTGGTAACTAAAGTCAATGGCTCGGTTACCATAGCATAAGCTAGAGTTATATCAAGAGTTGTCATAAGATTAGAGGTTTCAGTATAGTCAGAAAGTAAGGTTAGCATTCACAGGGTGGGACCATTTGGTCTCAAGTATGGGATCTTAGTTTTATCATTTACAGTGTACTTTTTGCCTAGAGTTTGATAAAGATAGTATTCTTTGTGTGATGGTGAAATGTAAAGTACGGTTCTGCTTCCTAAAGTAGATCAAAGGTTACGAATAATGTTATAACCTATGAAAAGATGTTTTAGAAAAGTTTGTAGTATGATAAGAGAGCTAACAGCCTTATGTAATTGTGGCAATGTAGTAAATATGGTATCTCTTTTAAAGTCAGTTGTGCTGCAGAGTATGGTAATGTCCTTCAAGAGAGACAGCAGATTGCTACCTATGTTGGTGACCTACAAAATGGCATCCTAGGTGGGACTATAATATGCGATAGAGAGTTATTAGCTCAGGTGCCCTAGAGGGGCATAAGTTTCATTGTAAGAAACATAAATGATCAAATTATGATGGACGTAAAGTCTTTGAATTTAATGATGGGTTTGGGTACCCAGTATCTTAAGTTTTGGCGAATTGAGTGGAAACGGGAAAATAGTATCCTTGTAGATCTCCTCCTCAAGGTAGTAGAGTATAGCTTGTAGTCTAATAGACAGGAACAAAGATTGTGTAATGAATGTGCGACTGCTAATCCCTGAGTTCCTTCTCAGCTTCTTACTGCTCAAGACAAGAGTATACTCTAAACAGAGAAAAGGGTAAAGGCAATAGGTTAGCAAAGATAAATCATAGGATATTAGTAGGTAGAAGAAGTATAGAAAGGAAGGTTAAAATAGTCTATCCAAATGTAGCAGGAGAGATAACCTAAATGCTAATGAAAGTACTAGCTAGAGTGGTTAAAAGACCAATTCTGAGTAACATCAAGGTATATATGACATTTTGGTGTATTCTCAAACCGAGGAAGAGCATGTGTGGCATCTAAGGATGGTGTTACAGACATTGAGGGAGCATCAGCTGTATGTAAAATTTTCAAAGTGTGAGTTCTGGCTGGAGAGCATCTCATTCTTGGGACATGTGGTCTCTAATGAAGGCATTCGGGTGGACCCTAAGAAAATTGAAGCGGTAACTGATTAGTTTAGACCTACTATAGTCATCAAGGTGCGAAGTTTTCTAGGCCTAACAGGTTACTACAAGCATTTTGTGTTGAAGTTCTCCAGAATAGCAGCTCCTCTAACATGGTTGACTTGAAAGAATGCCCCATTTTTTTGGTTAGATGAATGTGAGAAAAGCTTCTAGAAGCTTAAGGGCTATTAAACTACAGCTCCTGTGTTAGCTTTGTCGGTGAGTGGAGAAGGGTATAAGTGTATTGTGATGCTTCTAGAGTTGGGTTGGGTTGTGTCTTAATGCAGCGTGGTAAAGTAGTTGCTTATGTTTCAAAGTAGTTAAAGAAGCACGAGCAGAACTACCCCACTCATAATATGGAAATGGCAGTTGTAGTCTTTGCACTAAAAATCTAAAGGCATTACCTATATGGTGAAATGTGTGAAATATACACCGACAATAAAAGCTTAAAGTATATTTTTTTATAGAAAAAGTTAAATTTAAGGCAAAGAAGATGGATGGAGTTCTACGCAACTGGTTGCATAAGACAGGCAGGAGTTGGTACAATGACCTCATATCAAAAAGTAGACTAGAAGCTCATAATATCATGGAACTAAGAAGTACAGGTGCTTTTTATCATGGAGAAAAGTCTTGCTAACGCTTCAATGGCCAAATAGGATCAGCAATGATTTCCAATAAGGTGCATGCAAAGGTAGTTATTTCAGAAGGGCGCTTCATGAGACATTATATGACAAGAAGTATAGATCCCCCTGTGTTGGACAGAAGTTAGAGAGGCAAAAGTACATGATGTAGTCCTGGTACAATACACTTTGGAGATGGTCCCTTTGATCAGGGAGCGATTGAAAATAGCCTTCAGCAGGCAGAAGAGCCACGCAGATCCTAGGTAAAAAGGTGTAGAGTTTGTAGTGGGTGACTCTATATATTTCTGAAGGTTTCTTCTATAAAAGGGGTTATGAGATTTGGAAAGAAAGGCAAGTTGGCACCCCGTTACATAGGATCTTTTGAGATCACGAAAAGAGTGAGAGCAATTATTTATCAGTTAGAGTTGCCACCAAACCTTTCTTATGTCCACCCAGTATTCCACATTTTTATACTTAGGAAGTATATTCCCGATTCTTCTCATGTGCTGCAACCAAACACAGTAGAGTTAAATGAGAATTTGACCTTTGAAGAGCACCAGTAGCCATACTAGACTATCAGATGAGACAACTTTGGTCAAGGTAGATCCTTATTATTAAAGTCCTATAGAGGAGCCAATTTGTGGAGGAATGCACTTGGGAGTCAGAGCAGAATATGCACAGCAAGTATCCATATTTATTTGATATGTGACTCTGTGTCATTGTTCTGGCTTGTATAAAATTCAAGGACGAATTTTTTATAAGGAGGGGAAGAATGTAACACCTCAAATTTTTAAATAATTATTTTATGTATAATATATGAGTTTTGTCTGTTTTAGAGGGCCCAAGAGGAACCATATGATGTTGATGGGATATGGATTGAGGTGTATGATTTAGAAGTGTTATTTGAACTCTTTTCTAGGTTGAGTAGGTCCTAGGTATAGGAGAAACTCTTTTAGATTTTCGGCATAAATTAGGGTGTCTTTTGTCTTTTTAAAGTCCTGTTTTGAGTTAGTGCTAATGAAAATATAATATAATTATTTAGGTGATCAGGGTCAATCATTTTCCTCCAACCAATTGCTACAGTAGTCACTGGTTAACCAGTGAGTAAATATTGATTTTATTTACAATGTCAATATTATTATTATATGTTCACAACATGCCCATGCATCACTTATAGTTATATGTATTAGCTACTATAGGTACGTTTCGTATTGCATCTTTACTTGATGGTTTGATGTGGGTGTCACCTGGGGTAATTTGGAGTTGTGTGCGTGTGTCGGCATACATGTGGTGTATTAATGGTGGATATGGGTAGGACGGCAAATCGGCTTGAGCTAGTCTCGCTTGGGGTCCGGTCCTCTTGTGATAAGTCAGAGTGAGTACGGCTTTGAGTTGATCTCACTGACCTCAGCACTTGGATTGCAAGAGAAAGTCCGGCTCGAATTGATCTCACTAGCAGGCCTTGGATTAAGAGAGCTGTATAGGGGATCAACTCCTATATTGTATTTATATTGTTGTGACACACAGGTGTGTGAGTGCTCCAAATTATTCTTTGTGCTAGTATTATTGAAATTGTTTGAAATTGTTGATCTATGCTTCATTTCATCCTTAGATATGCATTAGTGCTAGATAGTTATAGAAATTATATGTAAAATCAATATCTTACTCTATGAGTAGAATGCTCACTCCTGTTCACCCTATTTTTCCAGGTACAATAGGACTTTTCTTTGTCATTAATCTGCTTTCTTCCTCACAGGTCCATTAGTTGCTATTTTCGTATTCCGTGTTATTTATTTTGAAATCTAGATCTCCGCATGTATTAGAAATATTTTATTTGGTATGGGACTATAAAAAAATATTTATTTTGGAATTGTAAACTTATTAATCTATGTATGTGTAAATGTGTGAATGAATGTTCACCTTAGGTGAGGGAGCTGAGCTCCCATTTGATTTATATTGCTATGTTGGGAATGGTGAGGGTGAGCTGAGCTCCCTGAATATATGTAATATGTGATTACAAGTCAGACGAGCTAAAAACTCTCCGTTGGATGGTCCAGGTTATGACCAGACTCTGTCTGGTTGTTTTTTTGAAATTGGTTTGTGTATGGGCTTCAAGATTGGGCTAATGAACAATTAACCTTACTACGGGCTTTGAGGGCCTTATGCTGACCCATGTTCTAGTGCTGGTCCGGCCCAGAATTTGGGTCGTGACAATCCCTCTCACCGACTCTGTCGCACACTCTTCTCTCTCCCTAACTCTCTCTCTCTCTCTCTCTCTCTCTCTCTCTCTCTCTCTCTCTCTCCATTCGACTCCTTCCTTTCTTTCTCTCCATGAGCGAATCTCTATTGAAGCTAACAATTTGTGGCAGATCCAATAATTCAAGCGTAAGAAAAAAAAATTATACTATTTTCTTCTCATTTCTTTATTTTAGTCCAAACAAAATCCTTAGATGGAAAGTGAAAGTGTATGAACCCTATCATAAGCAAATCTCTAAATAAGGACCACATTTACCACTGCCACAAACCCAAATTCTAAGTCCGATGGCAATTATTTTTCTTAAAGAAATACTAAAAAGTACCAGATAAAATCTTCCTAATGGCCTTGCTTTGGAAGAATCATCGGTCCATTACTAGGAAAAGAAATGGGATCAGATGGAAAGAAAATTTCAAAATTTTTAATTAATAAAACAACTATTTTCTATGCACTTTGGATATCCAGATAGCATTTATCATTTCAAACTTTATTGTTTTTCAAGCAAGCTCCTAATTTGTTACTTTTTTTTTGTTTTTTTATCATTAAAATATAAATTTATGTTTGAGTAGATTCAACTCGAGAAAACAAACTCTCAATTACAATTCATCAGTAAGTATACAACTCACTCAATTACATCACCATCTTACAAGTGAGAACTTGCAATGAAATTTCCATATTACCCTTTAAATACTGGCATGGCATGCAATCCCAGGAGGCCCAAGTGGTCCACCCTTCGACTTTGGCCTTCATTGATGAGGTTGAAGTATGTGGGCTGAGAGGCTTGAGATGACATGATTTCTGTGAGGATTGGAGAGTTAGAGAGGTAAGAGAGAGGGAATTGATAATTGATTAAATATGCTAATGAGGCTTTAATTTAAAATTTAGATACAAAGTTATAAAGTTTAGGTATTGTCTGTGAAATTTACCCATCATCCAACAATATATATGTTATATATGTAAGAGGAGCTTGCAACTGCACTAAGAGACTACATAGGAAGGGAGACTCCTCTTTACTTTGTAGAACGGCTCACACATTATTACAAAAATGAAGATGGATAAAGACCAGAAAGCTAGTTGAAGAGAGAAGATCTCAACCATTGCGAAGCACACAAGATGAAAAATGCGATTGCCCAGGCAATGATTGAGAGTTGCAAACCTATCCTTTCACTTTCGTTCTTCATTGTTCATAGAAAATTATAGATACAAGCGTATTTTCAGGTACACATATTCTCTAATCATGTAATCTATAACGATTTAATTTATTTTTTAATAATTGGTATCAGAGCCATGGTTAAGGATATTTTTTTTTATTAATTTCATTGTTGTATGTTTGAATATTAATCTCAGTAAATAATTTCATATATATATATATATATATAGTGAATTTCAAAATCCACATGGCTGTATGTTGATTTTCGAAATAGTACATAATATATTCATATAATGATTATGATTGAATATGATTAAATTTTGTAGGCCATATGAAATATGCATACTGTTACATATAATTAATTTAACAAAAGTTAATAGCATAAAACATTTACAATTATATTTGGTTATGTGTTCATTAATTATGGTAATATTATGTGTTTATTAATAGTTGTTGATTTTGTTGAATTAATTATATTCAGGCATATTGAAAATATATTCGTGAGTAGTAACATTATTACTATGCTCATATTATAGTGTTCATGAAAGTTCTGATTATGTTAAACACTTTTATGATTATAAACTCACCTATTGTGGGATATACTGATAGTATTAAAAAATATTAAAGACAATTAACAAATAATATTACAACTAACAATAACATATTATATTAATAATGTTATATCGATATATATATCCACTATTAATATAATCCAAATAGCTCTTGAAGTCCATGAGATAATTTTTTTTTTTTTTAACAAACCAACAAAATAATTTTATGACTAGTCCCACGATATATACTGATAGGGTATTAAAAAATATTAAAGACAATTAACAAATAATATTACAACTAACAATAACATATTATATTAATAATGTTATACCGATATATATATATATATATATATATATATATATATATATATATATATATATATATATATATATATATATATATACCGATAGGGTATTAAAAAATATTAAAGACAATTAACAAATAATATTAAAACTAACAATAACATATTATATTAATAATGTTATATCGATATATATATCCACTATTATATAATCTAAATAGCTCTTGAAGTCCATGAGATAAATTTTTTTTTTTTAAACAAACGAATAAAATAATTTTATGACTAGTCCCACGATATATACCGATAGCGTATTAAAAAATATTAAAGACAATTAATAAATAATATTACAACTAACAATAACATATTATATTAATAATGTTATACCGATATATATATATATATATATATATATATATATATATATATATATATATATATATATATATATATATATATTTGATGAGTTCAATGAGTTTTCTTGATTTTATTTTAATCCAGGACCCTTAAACGGGATTATAATAAATAACAGTTTTGTTTATAATTACTTCTTTAGCTGGATCTAAAAGGAAACTTTAGTTTTGTGATTATGTTATATACATAATTCATGTTTTCTCTATTGTTTGATTCTAATTGTTGTTTCTATGCAATTATTTGTCGTGAAAACTCTGAATGGCTCCAATTTTGATGAATGGAAAGTGTCTCTAAGCATGTACCTAGCAATAGCCCAACTGGATTTAGCCTTAAGAGTTGATGCACCTGCGGAACTTACTGATGAATCCACTATTGCTGAAAAGACTTATCATGAGAAGTGGCGAAATTCTAATAGGTTTTACTTAATGGTGATAAAGTATAATATAGATAAGTCCATAAGATAAGGTGTTCCTGATAAGGAGACTGCTAAGGAATTTCTACAGGCTGTTGTTGAAAAATTTAAAAAGTTTAATGTTTGCTGGTTTTACAACCACCGCAAGTGCACGGATCGCTAACAAGTAATAAAATGATGAGTAGAGTATCGTTTCCACGAGGAATTTGATTAATAAGTATCAATCTACACAGTAATTTTGACTGTTTAGGTTATCGAACAATAAAAGAATGAAAGTTGTCTATTTTAAACACTAAAATGATAAACTTAAAATGAAGTAATCTATTTTGGAACAATTTCGGAATTAAGATTTCACACTTGAATCTTACTATGGATGTTATCTTGTTTATTTACTGAATTGAGAATCGTTTATCTTGATGGAAATCAGTCCTAAGGTATCCTAAGTCCTCTATCAAGGCACCTAGGGTGTATTCTAATTAACTTAAACCCGACTTTTGTGGCAATCAAATTAATTAAAATCCTTTAAGATCTTTGACTAATTTTGAAATTCCACAAAGGTATCAGTTTATGTCTAGGTCAGAATTCCTATGTTCATGTAACACCCCCTACCCGGTCTGCAATGTAGCCGAGCAAAGGGTGCTACATTCAGTGCCGGAGCACCCTATTTTATCTTACTTTATTCCTTTAAAAATTTTGTTCTCGTTATATTTTAATATCAATTATTTTTCTATGGAGAAACCAATGGAGTTTTCCCTGTTTCTATTACTATTTGGCTTATTTTACTATTTACCTGTTTGAAATTTCAATAATATTTTTACAATAAAATCTCATCAGTTATTTTCATAATCATCTCATTACACATTCAATTCTTGTAACTCACTTGCATACATATCCATTCATACTCAATTTAAGTATCAAAAATCTCAAACTTCATAATTTACATGATTTACAAGCTAATTTCTTAAATTCATAATTTACATAATGTACAAATTAATTACAATACCATAATTTATATTACAATTAATAACTAATTATAAATATATAAAATAACTTTTGTGAGCCCTATCTACATGCATTGCTGAGGAGGTGACAACTTGAACACTTCAGACACTTCTGCAGATCTGGACTCCAAAAATTCCAGTCCATTGTCCATTGGATTTTAGCTTCAGTACCGCAAAGGAAACAAATCTATTGTGCTAAGCATTTTTGCTTTGTGGTGCAATAATATAACACGAAAATAATATATTCAAATAAGAAAGACTGAAATATAATTCTAAAGTATAATTTAGATCCTCGAGTATCAATTAAATTTGGTATGATATTTCTAATATCAACTATCTTATATTCTATTTTGTCCCTCTTTGGAAGTGCTGAGTTTATACATTAATAATATTCGATATACAGATTAATTTTAGGAGTATTGTATTTTTTGTTCCTACAATTCTGAAAATTTCATTTGTACTACTTGATTCAGTTATGTTTCCATTGCTAATTTTTTTTCTCATTTCATTCAATACTTTCTAATGTTTTTAATTACTAATGTTCTTAAATAATTTACACTGTCCAGGTAACCTATGACAGGCTGACTAAACTGGATAACGGGTCGTTGGCACTAGACACCGTGATGTCTCGGGCCGTCATACTATGGGACGCAAAACGTCAACCACTTATACAGTTAGTATGGCTAAAAAGCCATGATAACATAAAATCAGGCATAAAAGCCATGAGTGCGGGCATAAAGCCATGAATATAGGCATAAAGCCTTACGCAGTACTGCTAAAATAATACCTTATTGGCATATCAATCTATCCAATCTGACACACATGTCTATGCAATGCAAGGGCACATAATATTATTAAATGTTAATATATTGTGTTTTATGACTTCATTATTTCATGACAAATTCCACAATTTATACATTCATTTGATCATTCATATGATCACAATTCACATCAATTACCTTTCTTTACCATTGCACTCAAAGTATTTTTCATTTCTACAATAATGAGAACTAATGTCTCATTCATACATTAATATAATTCATTTATTCATTACACTATTTATATAACTTATCATTTGTAATTCAAGAGATATCTTTACTTACTAGATATTTATAATTCCCCTTATTTTCTCTCATGTACCATTTAATATTAATGGGTCTATTATTTCATTATATATATATATATATATATATATATATTTGTTATAACATTTTAAACTTTATTTCCTAGTAGAAATACAATATCTAGACTCATTTTTATCTAATTTATATATTCATGATTTTCATTTATATAATTCACAATTTATCAATTATATTATCTATTTTCCCTTTATAATTCCTTATCTAATTTATTACATCATTTTACATGTCCCTAAGTTCAATATTTTCATTTAGATTGATTTACAAACCATATTTCAAAATATATTAACAATGTCTCCTAAGTTCTATTTGTGATGAGAATACAATTTTCATCTACCTATTCTCATAATTTAGGTATACATTAAATCTATTAAGTGGGCTACCATTAACCCCATTAGCAACTTAAGTTTTTGGTAGTTACTATTCACTTGACCATTTCCCTTCAAAGGTTGACTTTTTAATTCATATTATGTACACAAATATTTGATACATATTCATACCACATTTTGGGTTCTAAGGTTGTTAGCATTGATTGCCAATTGCAATTCAAAGCCTCCTAAAAGTATTTTCCAAAATTCAGTTTTCGTTTCCTATGTTTATTGTTCCATTGGTCTAAGCTACAGTGAGAATTTGGCAAACTTTTCTTCATCAAAGTTGTTTCTTCATGTGTTTTCTTTAATTTCCTTTTTGAATCACTCCATTTGGAGTTTTGTAGCTCAAGTTATGGTCACTTTAGCATAATTAGCCGGATTGGTCCTTACCCAGATTTTTTTGGTAAATTTTGTTATGCCAGATTTAGTGTCCAAACTTGGACTAGCAATTAAAATTGGTTAAGTTCATAATTTGAGTTTTTGTTCTTCATGAAAGTTGTTGTAAATTGTCTAATCGTTCCATTGTTATAAAATTCAGGTCATTTGGATATTTCTACACTGAGTTATGGCCAAATGAACAAATACTGTTCATTTAGTCACTTTTCCAAAGCAGTATGTGTGTTACCCGAATTAGGTCAATTTTTAGGGCAACTTAGGTTGGTTTTCTGGATATGATTTCTTCACCAAAAATGTGACTTAAGGTCTTAAATTTCATCACCAATTGGTCTCACACCAATTGGAGCTATCTAGCTCTACTTATATTCATTTAAACACACTGGACTCATAAGTCTAAAATTCCCTGCACATAAACAATACTCCCAATACCACCTTCCCACACTACTACCATCCACAATTCACATTCCATGTACTTTAATTAGTCCATAATTGGTCTCAACATCAACAATTTATCAACATATTATTAAATTCCTAATTTTTATATCAAATTCAAGATTTGCACAAAATATATCACATTAAACATACTAATCAATTTCTAATTGATGTCTACACATCAAACACCATTTCCAAACCATTCAAATCCATCAAAACCCTCAAACTCTCACTCCCACAAGGCTAGCCAAAATTCCATGAAACCTAAGCATGCATATTTACTTCATTTTTCATCAATTTCTAACCTAACTTAACTTAAATTCATGCTTAAAAGGGAATAAAGGCAAGAAATATGGCACTAACCTCTTTGTGAGCAATTCCCAACTTCCAAAACTTCTTGATTTCTAATTCTTTTTGCTGTCCAAGTCTTACTCTAGTGGTAAGGGTCAATTTTTGTGAAGACAAGATGAGGTTTTCTGGTGGTTTGATGGGTGAATTGAAGTGGGAAATGAAGCTTGGTTGGAAGATCAATGGAGGGAGAGGGAAGAGGAGAGAGTCACGGCTGGATGAGGAAGAAGAAACCTGAAATTGGTTTCTTAATTTGACTCATTTTTCCCTTTTTAAAGAATTTTAATTATATTGTTGAATGGTGATTGGTGGAGGCATTTTAAATGACATTATTTTATGTCATAATTCCAATTTTTATTCATTTTCTTTTCTTTTCTTTCCTACTCATTTTTAATTTAATTTTTAGCAATATTTATTCATATTTTATGTCATAATAATTATTTACTTAACTGGACAAGTTGGCCAAAAATCATATCTGAAGAGCCCTCCGTTTGGCTTAACAGACTAAAATTGTCTGTACCGATCTAAAAATTTTTCTAAGTATTTTCTTGGCATTCTAATGCCATCAAAACCTCAATGACTCTTCTCTGGAGTCCCAAAAATTATTTCACGGAATTTTCCTCGGGTTTAAGGCTACTAGCTGTGAAGATAGCAACTTCCCGTTAGGGTCACCCATCACCGGGGCACCGGCTCATTTAACTTTATTATATTTTACTTCTAAAATTTTTCCTTAATTTTTCTTATACTTATTTGAATTATTTATGACTCCTCACTCTAGTCTAAATATAGTTCTAGACATTCTAGTTATCCGGATCGACACTAGTTATCAGAACAGTAGAATGTACGGACTTGCTAAAGTGAGGGTGTTACAGTTCAAGATCTTGATTTTCTAATATTAATCTTCACCTTTCAATCCTTCAATTAATATCTACAATCAATACTAAGTGGGTACCGGCACATAGCATGCATTAAGATCACAAGAAATTAAATCAATGAACAAATCTCAAATCCAATAAATAAAACTTAATGTTTATCCATAACAATGATTACAAGCATTACTCTCCCAATTTCAGAATATTAAAACTACTCACTCATGAGTTTAGCAAACATCATGATAAAAAGGTAAAGACAGTAAAAAGAAATCATATAGAAGAAATAAAACAATAAAAATCCGTTTAAGGAGATGGAATGAAGGAACCGAAGAGAGTTTGCAGCTTTGATCTTGTAGAACTTCAGCTGGAAAACTTCTCTTGATACTGATATTCTCCTCCTCAAGACGGCTGGAGAGAGTGCAGAATGCGAGTCTCTTTAAAACTCCTAAAAAGTGCTATCAAAGGATCCTCCTTTCATTTGGATGTTTTCTGCTTCTATTTATAATGGCTGTTCTAGGGTTAGGTCATTTTTTGAGTCCAAAAAGCCTTAAGAGTCTGATTTGAATGTGTAAATAAGAGCGAGAATTTGGGTTTGAAAACTGGCTACCGCATGGTACACGGCCCGTGTGTCACTACACGGCCCCGGGCTGTGTAACTTACTAGAGTGGAATTGCAGAATCTTACATTGGCACAGAGACTTACATGGGTCTATGCTGGCTACACGGGCCTAGTTACACTGGCTGTGTACTTTTGTTCTCAAAAAGTTCTTCAAGCTTGTGCCTGGCAGAGACTTACACGGGTCCCTGCAGATTACACAAGTCTAATTACATGATCTGTGTACTTTTGTTTCTCCATTGGCTCTCTGGCTTTCGTCTAGCAGAAGGTTACACGGGTCTGTGGCTTTGCTTACACGGCCCGTGTACTTGGTATCAGTAGAAATTCTGAGTCCTTTGACCTCTCCAAGCTTCCCTTTTGCACTCCTGTACTCTGTGGCTTCACCCAAACACTTGAAATGATGCAGAAAATATGGAATTAAGGGCTTAACAATAGAAATTACAAAAACTAATGAAATCAACTACTATGCATAAGATTACTTACCTAAATGCTATGAGATAGTATACAATTGTGCTTAAAAACATCTATAAAATTTAAGTGTATCATTTGACAAGGCTCAAAAGAGTCATTATCTTTCTTTGCTGGAGCACAACTAATATGATGGTGTTAGTGGTGTGCGGGAACATATCATGACACTTATAAGTTATTTCAACAAACTCAAGTCTTTTGATCTTGATTTGGGAGAGAGTTTTCTAGTTTGGCACATTCTTGAATCTCTCCCACCCCAATTCTAAATTCTCAAGACTTCTTATAATTCTCAACAAGGGGAGTGGACAGTTGATCAGTTGATAGCCATTGTGTGCCAAGAAGAGGAATCTATGAGGAAAGGGAATACTCCTTCTATTAATTATGTTTTTTAAAGGGTCTAGTAGCAAGACTAATGAGAAATTTCAGAAGGACAAAAAACCTAAAGCTAAATTTGAGAACAAGAATGGTGGTAAGCATGAACATAACTTAATAGTTAAGAAGAAGCCCTTCAAAGGCAAGTGCAACTATTGCAAGAAGCTTAGCCATAAGTTAGAGTACTGTTTTAAGCTTAAGAAGAAGCATAAGAAGGAAGGTAATAGTCTAAAACTTGCCCTTCTAGCTCTAGTATGTTTTGAATCAAATGTTGTTGATGTTCCTTTAAATTCTTAGTGGTTGGATTCTGGTGCTACCATTCATGTTTCAAATTCCTTGCAGGGGTTCAAAAACGTGAGGAAGCCAAGTGAAAAGGAGAAGACTGTTTTAAGAGTAAATGGAGTTGTAGTAGTAGAACTCATAGAGACTATTTCTTTGAATTTGTCTTTTGAACATGTGTTGGAATTAAATGATACTGTTTATGTTCCTTCTTCAAGGAGAAATTTAATTTCCAGTTCTATCTTAGATAAGTGTGGTTATGTGTTTCTTTAGGGCAATGGAAAAAATTGTTATTTATTTTAAATCTGATATTGTTGGTTCCGCTGTTTTATGCAATGGTTTATACATGTTGGATTTAAATTCAGTTCCTTTTCAATCTGTTGATGTTCCCATCAATGTTGTCATTGGGCACAAACGTCAAAGAGTTAATGAGAACTCTTCAATATTATGGCACAGACGTTTGGGTCACATTTCTAGGGAAAGATTAGAAATGATGGTTAAACAAGGTGTTTTGCATAGTCTGGATTTCTCTAACTTTAATACATGTGTTGATTGCACTAAGAGAAAATTTACTACTATAGCTAGAAATAAAGGGGCAATTAGGAGTGAAGATGTGTTGAATTTGATTCGTACAGATATCTGTGGACCCATTTCTCCTGTTGCTATGGGAGGTTTTAAATACTACATCACTTTTATTGATGGCTATTCTAAATATGGTTGGATTGATCTTCTTTATGAAAAGTTTAGTTCCTTGGATGCCTTTAAAGCATTTAAGGCTGCAGTTGAACTGAAAACTAGGAAGAAGATTAAATGTGTAAGGTCAGATAAGGGTGGTGAGTATTATGGCAGGTATACTGAGATTGGTAGAAATCCTGGTCCTTTTGCTTTATATTTACAAGAATATGGGATTAAGGCACAGTACACCATGCCTGGGACTCCACAACAAAATGGAGTTACAGAGAGGCAAAATCGTACTTTGATAGACATGGTGAGATATATGTTTAGTCATTCTTCTTTACCAGAATTTTTATGGGGTGATGCTTTGAAAACTGCTATGTATATTCTTAATCAAGTTCCTAGTAAACCAGTGCCTAAGACTCCCTATGAGTTAATGTTTGGTAAGAAGCCCAGTTTGAAACATTTTCATATATAGGGTTATAAGGCAGAGGTGAGGCCATATAACCCTCAGATCAAAAAGCTAGATGCTAAATCTGTTAGTGGTTTCTTTATTGGCTATTGTACAAGTTCTAGAGGTAGTAGATTTTACTGTCCAACTCATTCTACTAGAGTGATTGAATCAGATCGTGCTATTTATTTTGAGAATGAGATGGATAATGGAAGTCAAATACCTCGTGTTGTCAATCTTAAAGATGAGACTGTTGTCTTTCTTGTGCCTTTGCTACCTTCCTTAGTAGATTTTAATCCTCCTGAGTGCAATGATGAAGTTCAGAATCCTGTTGATGTCAATTTAGAACCACTGATTGTAGATGCTGAGGGGCCTAATATAGTTAATGAAGTTGCACCTTTGAGAAGATCTCAAAGGATTCATAAACTTGCAATATCAAATGATTATATGGTCTATTTACAGGAACACAAGTTTGATGGTGTTGATATTTCTGATCATATTTCTTATCAAGAGGCTATATGTGGTCCTAATTCTTCAGAATGGATGAAAGCCATGCAAGATGAACTATCTTCTATATATCACAATTAAGTATGGGATCTTGTTGAATTACCAGATGATTGTAAAGTTGTAGGTTGTAAATGGGTCTTTAAGACCAAATGTGGAGTTAAAGGTGAAATAGAAAGGTACAATGCCAAACTAGTAGCAAAAGGTTATAATCAGAGGGAAGGTATAGATTATACAGAAACATTTTCCCCAGTGTCCACTAAAGATGCCTTTCGTGTGGTTATGGCTTTAGTTGCTCATTATGACTTAGAACTCCACCAGATGGATGTTAAAACAGCTTTCTTAAATGGAGACTTGTATGAAGATGTGTATATGGTTCAACCTAACGATTTCATAGAAGCTGATAAAGAACACTTAGTGTGCAAGTTGAAAAGATCCATTTACGGGTTGAAACAGGCTTCTAGACAATGGTATCTGAAATTTGATCAAGTTTTAACTTCTCTTGGTTTTGAGGAGAATGCTTAAGATCAATGCATCTTTCAGAAGGTGAGTGGGAGCCATTTCATTATTCTAGTGTTGTATGTTGATGACATTCTTCTTGCCAGTAATAGCATCAATCTCTTGAACGAGACAAAACACATGCTTTCTAGTCACTTTGACATGAAAGATCTTAGTGAGGCCACATTTGTTCTAGGTATTTAGATTCACCATGATAAGTCTCGAGGCATATTGGATTTGTCTCAAGGAATTTATATTGATCGAGTTCTTAAGAGATTTAACATACACACTTGCTCATCTTCTATTGCACATGTTCTTTCAGGTGAGAAACTCTCTAAAGCTCAGTGTCCTCAGGATGACAAAGAAAGGACTAAAATGGAAAAGATTCCATATAGTTCTGTAGTTGGGAGCTTGATGTATGCTCAAGTATGCACTGGTCCTGATATAGCATTTGCTATTAGTGTCCTTGGTAGAACTTAAGTAATCCTAGATGGAGTCACTGGAAAGCTGCAAAGAAAGTTATGAGATATTTGCAGGGTACTAAGAATTATATGTTGACTTACAAAAGATCTGACAATCTGAAAGTCATTGGGTACTCTGATTCTGACTTTGCAGGCTGTGTAGATGATAGAAAATCTACTTCTGGTTACATCTTCATGATGTTTGGAGGAGCTGTTTCTTGGAAAAGTGTCAAACAAACACTGACCGCTACCTCCACTCTAGAAGCAGAGTATGTTGCTTGTTATGAGGCTACGTGTCAAGCTGTTTGGTTAAAGAAATTGATTTCTGGTATGCTTGTTGTTGAGAGCATTTCAATGCTCTTAACCATTTATTGCAATAATGCTCCTGCTGTTTGCTTCTCTCAAAATCACAGGAATTTTAGTCGAACTAAACATTTTGATGTCAAATTCCTGTTTGTTTGAGAGAAGATTCGTGAATCATACACTCGGATTGAACATATTACTATGGATCGAATGATTGCAGATCCGTTAACCAAAACTTTGCCCATTAGTATTTTTCAGAAGCATGTTACGCACATGGGTGTAGTGAAAACTTTTGATGATGCTTTGGTTTAGTGAGAGTCTATTTTATGTTACATTTGGGTTAGCATTTGTATGGAATGCTTAGACCATTATTTTTTAGACATATCTTATCACATATTCCATTTAAATTCAGTTTTTGTTTTCGAGATTTTGTTGGCACATATATATAATATTGTTTTTCCTATCGGATTCAGTGTTATTTTGTTTACCATTACATTAACTGAATTTTAGGTTAAATTGCTTACTTGTTATTGGATATTGTTTTGAATTTTATTAATCTGTGCTTTTAATTTAATAAATTGATTACTGCTATCCAAGTGGGAGATTGTTAGATTATTTATTTGTATTTGGATGTGGATTAGCATTAATCAATTGTTAGGCTCATTGACAGATTAAATAATGATATTAAATAATAAGTTTAGTAATTGGCAATATCTAAATGGATTGAGTCATGTGATTGGACAAGCCTGTAATTTGATCAGGCTGTTCATAAGCCCACTAGGGAAGAGGTCCCAACTCTCAATCTTATATATATATATATTCTGATAACCCCATTTAATATCAGATAGAATTCATATAGAATTAGAAGGCTATTGTAGATCTTAAGAGTTGTGAACCTATCATTTCGCTTCCATTCTTCATTGTTCATAAAAAACTATGGATACAAGCGTATTTTTAAATACACATATTCTCTAATCATGTAATCTATAGCAATTTAATTTATTTTTTAACAATGACATGATTCTGTGAGGATTTGAGAGAAGATGGACAAGGACCAGAAATCTACTTGAAGAGAGAAGATCTCAACCACTGCGGAGCACACAAGATGAAAAATGCGATTGCGCAGGCAATGATTGCCAAACGTATAGGTCTAAGGTGTGTTGTGGCGGCTGCAGGAGCTGGACAATATGGCGTCGCAACTGCTGCTGCATGTCCGAAGCTTTCTTTGGAGTGTACTGTTTTCATAGACACTGCAGATATGGAAAACCAATCCTCAAACGTACTCTTGATGAAATTATTAGGAGCTGAGGTGCGTACCCTTATCTAGCTACATGCATTTTATGGAGCATATATGCAAAAATTCTTGGTGTAGTGAGTCACTGGGATAAATAAAATATAAGAAAATTTTATAACTCGCTAAACATTATTTATCTTTTTGAATCGTTATTTATATATATGCATTTTATTTGTGTGTACTCTATATCAGGTTAAAGGTGTGGAAGGATGCAAGCTCACAGGCAATCAGGGAATGGGTAGGGAATTTAGAAACAACCTACTACTTGATAGGTACTGTGGGGGGGCCTCATCCATGTCCAAGCGTGGTGCGTAAGTTTCATTCTGTGATTGGAAAGGAAGCAAGGAGGCAAGCAATGGAGAAGTAGGGTGGCAAGCCATATGTTCTGCTTGCCTGTGTAGAGAGCGGCTCTAATGCATTGGGGTTGTTCCATGAATTCACAGGAGATGAAGATGTGAGGTTGATTGGAGTTGAGGCTGCTGGTTTTGGTTTGGATAGTGGGAAACATGCTGCTACTCTCGCTAGAGGAGAAGTGGGAGTTTACCATGGAGCTATGAGCTATTTGTTGCGGGATGAAGAAGGCCAGATAATAGGACCTCACTCTATTGGTGTGGGATAAGTAATTATCATACATGCAATTTGAGTAAATTATCACATAATTAACTCATAATTCAATATGGTTAATTCAATTGGTAAGAATGAGAGCTTTATACCCTTCTTTATCAATAAAATGCATCAGGCTGATGTTGAGAATGCGAGTATCTATTACACAAAAACTAATCAGAGAATAATTTAGCCGTAAATACAAGTGTGTGAGCGTATGTATACACATATAATGAACAAATATATATTATCTTTCTGCCAATTTTTACAGGCTAGAATATCCAGGAGTTAGTCCAGAACTAAGTTTTCTTAAAGACATAGGACGTGCAGAGTTTTATTCTGCCACAAATGAAGAAGTTGTAGAGGGTACCTATATATGATCTTAAATAATAATAATAATAATAATAATAATCATAATAATAATAATAATCTTGTAATTAAACTAATTACTTAGAAGGATCGTAGAGTAATAATTTTTCTATATTTGGTTGCAGCATGCAAAAAACTTTGAGATTAGAGGGTATATTTCCATCTCTGGAGGCATCTCATGCATTGGCATTTTTGGAGAAACTTTGCCCTACTTTACCCAGTGGCTCCATGGTCATAGTAAATTGCAGTGGCAGTGGAGATGAAGATGCTTCGACAATCTTGAACTATGAACTAGATTCAATATGGAACCATGAATCAATGCCAATTTCTAATTAGTGATTGCATGGATAGTATAAAAACAAGTATATTCATTTTGCTGCAGTATGATAAAAATAAAATGACTTGGGTTAAGGTTGGGAGGTTAAAAAAAATTTTTTACAAGGAATGATTTTAAATGTTGAATTTAAAAAAAAATATATATATTTAATTGTTTGGACTTCTTATAAGTAAAATATATCAAATTTAATTTTAAATCAATTTTAATATCCATTAACTAACCTATTTAAGAAGTTATTTTTAGAGTATAAATATTTTATAAAAAAATCATAAAAATTTTAAATTTAACCTATCATAATAACATTAATATTATCAATAATTTAGGTGTATTCAATGGTTATTTAGTTTAAAATAAAGTAAAATTATATATTATAATTTATTTCATTAAATTTTTATAAAATGACATTTTTTATGTAAAATAGTTGATTACGAAAAATTTTATTAACTTAAGAAAATAAAATAAAATTTTAATATCTTAAATTATTATTATTTTTTTTTCATTAGGCCTTCGACGAAAGATGAAAAATCCCAACACTAAAGGCACATCCCAAGACGATATCATATAAAATGAAATAGCAGACTGCAAATGAAAATAGGCGTTCAGAATTGTTATGGAATGGAGTTTGCTCAAGATTTGCCTCGGCTTTCCCAAATTTTGGCCATTAGTTCACGGTGCCTATGTATAGAAAATAAATTTCTTTTCTTTTCAAAGTCATAAGAATATTTTGTTTCCTTAGAAATCTTTTAGTCATAACAGTTATCACAGCCTCCCAAACGTAAGACCAATACAAACAATATCCAAATTAAGAATTGCAATCTATTAGTCACTGAATTGCAGTCCCCATACCCTTAGGCAAAACAAAACGGCAAAAATGGATTAAATTAAATATATATATATATATATATATATATATATATATATATATATATTGCTCAACCCTTCAGAGAAGCAACTACATGAGTTATGACTTGCATTCAAGAGCTATTGCAACTATAAGAAATAACTGTATCATCTATGAACAAGACAACGCCAAAAACCTCCTATTAAATTAACTTGGGTTACATCATGAAGAACAGAAAGGGAAATGTTCAAAACAAAAGGGAAAAAGCCTCCATTGTGCTTTTGCTGCCACTGAGCCATCGCTTGGATGAGAATTGAGCAGTAAAGCCTCAAACAGAATCTGCTTAATGAAAGCTAGAGCTTTTTAAGTTCCCTGCAGAATGTCAAACAAGCAGCAAAACAGATCGCAGAAACTCCAGCGTAAAAATTTCATCAGATGCTACCAGGTTTCTTCATAGTATAGAGCTACTTAAAACATATTGCAGCTCCTTTTTTTTTTTGTGTGCGCGCGTGTGCCTGTGTGTGTGTGTGGAGGGCTGGCATCTTTAAGAGCCTAACATAAAGATAAGCTTTTTCAAAATGAAAGAAAATCCTAAATGTCCCTCTCCCCTCTGGATGTTTTGACAGCTCAGGACAACTGGAACATCAAAATCAGCAAATTTGTAACCTTTTGCTGCAAGATGATATGCATGGTACAAGTCCAACTATACATGTACAAGTTTCTGGCATAAAGCCACAGTATTGCAAGCTCAAACGCTACCATAAAGAATTGAAGAGCATACTACTAACATGACTAAACTCAATCTACGTTACAGAAGACTTAGAAGCCAATCAAATATACTTAACTCCGCATTCGTTTTCTGTGACTAGCCTCTTCAGTGTTTCCCTGCAAAGGACAAGAAAATATATCAAAAAAAGGAGAAACTGTATCTCAGAGTGGCTAGAGAATTCTCAAATACAGGGCAAATAACACTGGGACACATACTTCTTCAACTGGAATTTCAACTCACAAGGATTTAAACATGGCTGCATAAAATGTGCATTTTAAAAAATAAAACCATAAAATGGAGATACAGAAACATGTTTAACTCATATAAACACTAAATTAATTAACCAAATAAAGGCATGCCTTAAGAGCACAGACAAGACCCAATAATCAGCTTCTCTCATGCTGAACAATACTCCACTATGCTTCCATCAAGCAAAAATATCCACAATCACAAAGAAGGCAGGTGAGTGTGTCCATCTGAATTCAAATATCCTGTTGTTCTACAGAACAATAACCAATGACCTACCCTCCAACATATAACATTGGAATAGCCTAAATACTATTGTTTTGATGACAATAATTATAACAGAATGATTACGCATAAAGAGATTGAAGAGAAATTCCGTACCTCTTCATCATGTCTAGAATCATCAAGCGGAACCACACTAGACTCAGACCTGCATTTAGCATGTACTATAGGACCTAACTGGGACCTGTCCAAGCCTGCTGTTAATCCATTGGGCGCATTCAGGTAGACAGCCCCTTTGTACATCCATTCCTCTGTTTCATCACTATAGAAATCATCAAAAGGCTCTCCGCATAATGCACATGCCTTCTGCTCTTCATCAGCGGGAACAGCCATTTCTTCATCATCCTTCTTCTCCACAACAGTCTCAGTAGACAAAAATCCAGGAACTGCATCAGTTCCCAATGCCTCTGCCCCACTGAGCCACATACTTGCACTAACAAACCACTTGCGAGAGGGTTTCTGCTTACGGTTCTTGGACATCCGGTTTTTAGTAACATGCCAATCCATGTGACTACTGTGCTCTTCTTGGCACTTAAATCTAAGGCCACAAGTGGTACACTGCCTGGGCAGATCAGTATATAAGGCACTTATTGCAGACTCATGGCGCACCTTAAGAAGGTCAGCATTGAACTCGAGTCCCACAGAATCCTACAAATTGTGCACAAGGTTGAGATAAAGATTTATTTTAAGGGGAGATAGAGAGATGTTACACAAACAAGTACCTGTAAAGGTGTTTGGTTTGTTAATGAGATCAAACCTTGAGCCATGAGAGAACTAATCAAACCCGAAAAAGTACCACCTGGGGTTTGGTTTGAGACAACTGGACCAGCATTTTGAGGGTTAAGTATCATTTGAGAAGCAGGAGGAGGACCTCGAGGTAGAGGTGGCCGGAGCCTGGCCTGTGAGTGCAAGGTGTTTGGGATATTGTTGACTGGTAAAGGAAGATGCCTAGCAGGTATAAGATTTGAAGGAGCCATACTCATGACAGCACCATGCCCTTGTACAGTATATCCATGGTTCAATGGAAGTGCCAGTGGATGAGGTGGCATTGAAGCCACAGATGGTGGAAGATTTTCTTGAGCCTCATTAGATGGAAGAAACTGTGGCTGGAAAGGATTAGCTTGAGCCTGGTTTTGCTTATTCTGCAGAGTCTGTTGACTGGGTAATAGTGGTCGATTCATCAAACTGGGTTCTTTGCTTTCAAGGCCATTGAACTGTTGGTCAGTCAAAAAGGAAGACTTATGTAAACCCTGATTTACACTATTACTAGCAGTTATTGAATCAAACTGACTTTTACTTTGCTTCTGTGGTGGAAAAATGGTGTGCACAGGAGGTGGATGAGATTTATGCACATTCACAAGAGGCCATACACCAGATGATGATGGTGCAATACTGGAAACCATTCTTGATGGAAGAGTCAGAGGCTTGAGAAGTTGGACGTCAGTATCTGGAAGTTTGACACCGAGGGGAGCCAAACTCTCACTCCCTGAAGAGGGTATTCCACTTCTGGAAAATGGTATCTGGAATTCCCCACTTCTTCCTTTAGCATTCAAGAGATCTGCTGTCTGAGAGAAGTGCTGTGGCAACTTCCAAGCTTCTCGAGGATATCGAGAACCCATAATCTGACTTCTCTCAGTTTGGAATCCAGTTATTTTAACAGCAGATCCACGACCAGACTGCAGCCAAAAAAAAAAACTTTCGCATGCGAGGTCAAAGCTTGCAGTTGGCGTTGCTACTCAAAGTTACATGTGAAAAGCAGAATTTGAAAACACAAAAACAAATGTACAAGTTGGTTTCTAGCAAGTAAACAATATACACTACTAACTTTAAAATGTATATATATTTACACACACACACACACAGACACAAAAATAAATAAATAAAAGAACCAATGATGACAATTAAAAAGGATTTACTGTGGAAAGGATAATCAATTATGCAAGTACAAAACTAAAATACAGATTATGTGTCTTGCAACAGCACAAACAATAAAGAATGATGTTGTAGGTGAACTCAAAATGGCAATGGCACAAAATGACCCCACTGGAGGTAAAGAAAAAAGAAATCCATTTTTTCAAATGGAGAGCTCTTATCAGACACTATCAATGTTAATTTTCAACAATCACAACCTTCACTTTTTTTAGGTTGAGGCCAATGATCACCATCTTATGATAACAACAAAGTCCCTCTGCATAGTTGGATGAGAGCAGTTTTGCAAATAAGTATAGTATCACTACAAATTAATAAATAAATATGCCTACATAAAAAGAAATGGCAGCAAACAAATTGAGGAAGCTTACACCCAGAATGGGGACTGCATCTTCAGCAACATTAGAGGAATCATCCATTTGGACAACGACTGTTGTTCCAAAGCCAGGCCTAGCCCCAGCCCCTCCAACAGGTGGTACAGATGATGGTAAGAAATCATTGGTCCTGCTGCGGTCAGCTAGAGTAGGGCTCATATCTTCCCAGTCAAATTCCTCCTCTTCAGTATTCTGCCAAGATCTTGGACCCACTTTATTGGTCATGCCATCTAAATCTATGCGTCCAATTTGGAAAGATTTACTATGTGGAGTTCTGTTCCGTCTGTCATCTCCATACGCATCTATTAAAGCTCTGGGTCCTTGACGCTCATGTCCATTGGATAAGCCATATGCAATAGAAGCTTCCAATCGGTTATGGTTATCATCAGAATAGTGTTTTCTTCTCCATTCATTTGTCTCTTCATCTCTGCCAATCACTTTAACATTTCCATAATTGAGCACTGGATGAGATGGAGAAGCCCCATCAACAAATATTTGAGGAGAATTTCCCATAGCAAAGTCATCAACTTCTGAGGGCAATGGCCTCTCAGCTCCAACTCTTGAAGGCGACAAGCGTCTTGCAAGCCTGGAACTTGAAGATGGATGCAGCTTATTAGCCCCAGGCATAAAAGATGTATGGCCTACACTTCCAGCTGGGTTTAATCTTTGGGCTCCAACCTGGGAAGATGTGATCTCTGCATGATCAGAATCATATTCATCATATCCAATGGCAGGTTTTTTACTATATACTTTTAGAGTTGATGAAGCTCCTCTTACATGCTGAGCATTCTGCAAAGGTCACAAAAATTTATAGTTTTTAGATGTATGCATGTCTACAACATATGTATGCTCATGTACATACAAGTTCATTGCACATACACAGCATCAACAGCCCAAAAAATAGCCTAGCAAAATATAAGCAAGGAAATCAACAACAAAATTAGGATGGACTACATGAAACACTACTGCCCAAACTGGTGGAAGGAGCATAAACAAAAAGAATATTATACTCAACTTAACTCAACTAAGCCTTTATCCAAAAAATTTGGAGTTGGCTATATGGATTCGCTTTCTCAACTCCAAACGATTTTGGGTTAAATCCTCAGAAATGTGTAATGCTTCTAGGTCATGTTGTACTACTCTCCTCCCAGTCAATTTAGGTCTACCCCTTTTTTTCTTTCTATCCTCTAACCTAATGTGCTCTACTTGTCTAACTGGAGCCTCCGTATGTCTACGGTTCACATGACCAAACCACCTCAATCTCTCTTCTCTCAACTTATCCTCAATTGGCACCACTCCTACATTTTCTCTAATACTCTCATTACGGACTTTATCTAGTATAGTATAGCCACTCATCCACCTTAACATTCTTATCTCCGCAACTCTTATCTTAGGCGCATACGACTCATTCAATGCCCAACACTCACTACTATATAACATAGCCAGTCGTATGGCTGTACGGTAAAATTTTCCTTTCAACTTATTGGAAATCTTGCGATCACATAAAACTCCCGTAGCACGTCTCCACTTTAACCATCCGACTTTAATCTTACGACTAACATCCTCCTCACATCCTCCATCTACTTGAAGGACTGAGCCGATATATTTAAAGTGATTACTTTTGGACAGTACCACTCCATCCAAACAAAAAGAATATTATAAAAAAAATAAATGAATATTCTGAAATAATTTCGTGGAAGAAGAAAAATATGATTCAACTACTTTCTAAACCAATTTCAAAAGGTCCAACGGAGCCACATGGCATTTGGAAAAGCTTTCTACCATCTTTCTAGGCTCAGACTTCTGTCATTCACAATGCTAAATCAATGTCCAAATTGGCATTATAGCACCTGAATAAGCCAAAACCTTTGATGATATTATTCTCTTGTTTTTCCATGATACATAAAAATATATGGCAAATTGACAAACATCTTAGAAGATAGATATACAAATTTGACTGTGAATCTAAAGTAGATTATGGATTCAGATCCTTTTGATGTAACTCCAAAAGGTTGTAAACTTGGTTCTGGCTTGAGTAAAATAAGCAGGCATTCTGCTGAAACTCTTCAAAGAAAGGCATACTTAGTAATTCAAGTATTTAGATTGTAAAAAAAGTGATGATTTCTTAATACACAGAATATGACAAACTCTCTTCCAAAAAGCCAGATGGTTTCTAAATTTTGGTAACCTGCCAAACCTTTGACCAAAATATAATCATGGTAACTATGATCAATGAAGCTTGCTTGAAGGTTGATCATAAATAAATCCTAAAAACTGATGGTTCTTTGCTTGCCAAGTCATCACTAAAGCCAAAAAAAAAAAAGACTTCACATTTGGAAACATCCCATCCACGTATCAAGAACCAAGCTATTACAACAGGTCAACAGAATTGCTAAGCTGGACAGAAGGAACAAAACAAATCAACATTCCACAAGCAACTCTATTGTTGAATGGAGGAGATAGACCAGGACCATAAAGTATTAATCGCCATCTCCCCCTAAGTTCCCCACATATGCTGATCAAGAAACTCATTTTAAAATAAATAACCATATACAAAGCATATGAAGGTACAGAATGAAAATCCACTACATAAAGAAAGTTTGACAAGAATATCAGCCATCCAATCATGAGAATAGAAGCTCCATAGCAGAGACTGAGAAATTAATAACTACGATAAATGTTCAAATTCGATGGAACTCAAATAATGTAAGTTGGGCACTAATTCTGAAGCTGTACAATTCACCATGATGATTTTTTTCATACAACATGCAGCATGAGATGTACAAGAATCCCAAAGGAAGATCCTAAGCATGAACACTAAGGCTTGTAAATCGGATACTTCCTAAAGTATACCCACATATAAGAGAGAAATCTCATTGAACTGCTTACATTATCTGAAGAATGTTCCAACTGACGCA
Source organism: Hevea brasiliensis (assembly GCF_030052815.1). Taxonomy (NCBI): domain Eukaryota; kingdom Viridiplantae; phylum Streptophyta; class Magnoliopsida; order Malpighiales; family Euphorbiaceae; genus Hevea; species Hevea brasiliensis. The sequence continues at coordinate 51,262,876 of NC_079510.1, forward strand.
AATATTTTGGATTAACATGAATGCCATGAGCTGGCCTAGGTGAATCAGATGCCTTCAGGGAAGACAAGCCAGAGGATTGACTATTAACTTGTGTAGAAAATTGCAGTTGAGTCTCAATCTTGCTAAGCACAGAAGGTGGAAACACTGTAGACCATGTTCCAAAGAGGTGATGCATTGAATTATACAGGTTAGGGTGAATTTGTCTGTATGCCTCACAGAAAACCTAATCAAGTTATAAAATTGCGAGTTTATTAATATAATGCAATTTGAGACGAAAAATGAGTATCAGGAGAACTTTAAAATGGCCCACCTCAGGTAAACGTGATGAGAAGTACCCAATATATTCACGGCCAATGTTCTTGACAATGCTGTCCAAAAGATATAATGATGGCAGTTTTTGTTCCACTGGAACCTGTAAAGGATAAAGGAAGCAAAAGATACAGCCATCCGACAAAGAAAAACATAGATATCCAAATTTAATATTCTTCCAATTTCATACTGTTCGTTATCAAGTAGGGAATAGAATAGCAATGACATTAAAATTTCTTTATAGCTGAACCAGCAATATTTTGTATCTTGGTTCAAAAAACACTTCAAACCCCCCATAACTAAACCCTAAGCAATACAAAATTATCCAATCAAAAAAAGAAAATCTTCGCAAAACCCTATATGCACACAACTGACCTCGATAATGCGGGCACAGATAGCATCAGCAATGCCCTCCCCATGCTCCCTCAACTCGCCGGCAATAATAGTCAAATCATTAATGATAGGCTTTGAATTGAAAGTCAATTCATCGAGCACCAACTCGTAAAGCTGCACAATCTCCTGGGTGCTCAGAGTCGGCCCCGCCACGTCATCATCCTCGGCAGAAACCCTGGCTTCCTCTTCCCGCTGCTTCAACAGAACCCTGAACCTGTCGAGCAATGACGGTGGTGACTTCTGCGATGGCTCATTGCTGGGCATGGGCTTGGCAGAGCTACTCGCAAACCTAGGGTTTAGAAGAATTTTATCCGATTCCATTTCCACTCAAGCCCAGAGAAAAGAGTAACAAAAATAATAACAATAATAATAATGAGCGTGAATTAGGGTTTTGAACAACCATCAGAAGACGATGATTGAACAAGGGCCTTTAATTGGCAAAACGGAATTAGAGAGACAGAGTTTAGAGAGTGAAATGTTGTGATTTGATTGAACAGGTACTTTCCTCGCGAGATTGAGAGTGGCATCAAGATCATTGCTGTGTTTATATTTCATCAACGGTTTAGATTCAACGGAATTGGCTTCTGGTTAACTACCTTGAGTTTTCTGTCTAGGTGAGATTCGAGAGCACTTGATAACGGTGTCTTTTATGGTTAAGATACAATGGTAAAAATTAAGGTAAATGAGTAAAACTAATCCTAAATTACTTGAATTTTATTCGAAAAATATTTAATTTTTGAGAAATTAAATAATTACACCATATTATAATATTTAATTCATATAGTTTGTAAGTTTAATGAGTATTTAATTTTTATATAGCTTTAAATATATTTTTATTTTTTTAGATGATAAATTATAATATTTACCAATTTAATTTCGTCTCAATTTTTTTTCAGTTTTAATTTAAATTCAAAAAAATTTGTATTCCAATATAAATATAAAGTTTATTTTAATATTTTTTAATTTAGAACATAAAACTTTTTTACTCCTTAAAATCTGTTTTTCAATTAAAAATACTGACTGTGTTTTTTTTTAATAAATAAATAAAATTACTTTTTAGACTGTATTTTTTTTAATAAATAAATAAAATTATTTTTTTTATCTCTAATAAATTAACCAAATTAAATTAGGACACAACTATTTTAACCAGATAAATTAAATCCCAAATTTAGCAAAGAAAACTCTTTTGCTCTATCTGGAGCTTTTGCTTTAAAAGGTCTAATGATGACTAGTAGTAAAGTTGAAAATAAGACTCATAGAAAATATTTTTTATTAAAAATATTTTTATTTATTTAATTATAATATTAAATTAATAATATATATTAATATAATATAGTGATAAATATTTTATATTTTAATAAAAACATTAAAATTTAAAAAATTATAAGTAATTTCTTCTTTAAATATAAAAAAGTCATCATTTTTTTAAATATTTTAAATATTAAAAATTGCAGAAAATATTTTTTTGAAATAATCAAGTCTAGAAGAGATTAAAAGTAGTATTCGAGAGATTGGTGATAAGAAAGTTAATATAAAAAATAGATAATAAACTTAAAAACCATAATGAGACCCATAATAAAGTTAAGAAAAATTCTTTGCTCTGCCGCTGCTGTGACGCGTGGAAAGATACATGCATCCCTGCTGCAGTCAGGCATAGTGTTCAAGAAAGTTGTTAGGGATATAAATGAATAGAGTTGGGCCGAATTTTAGCTTGTTCATATTTGATTTATTAATATCTATTCATGTTTAAGTTCAAATTCAATTCGAATTTTAATATTAAGATTTGAGTTTGACTCGTTTTATCATAACTTATCCCTTTATCTTTTGTAAGTTATAACATGATTTCACAGTATATCTAATAATTTATCGAACTTTACCTATCGATAACTCATTAAATATACTACAAAAAATTTTGAAATAATTCTAATACATTTGGGAGTTTTAAGTTATCATAAAAAAATAGTTAAAGTATTCTTTTAAAATTTAGTTAGATGTCATAAATTAAAACTTTTTTTTTTCAACATTTCAAAAATTTTATAAAAATTTTGACAAAATAACGACTATAAATATAATAAAACAGTTCTTTAATTCACCTGAAAAAGCAATTTACAATAATATCTAAGTTTAATCTCAACATTCTCAACATCTTACAACTCATTTCCCATTTTCATTTCAAATAAATTAACATATAAATACAAAAGTAAGATTTCAATATTTACAAACTCAAGTATTATACAACACAATTTTTATACAACTACTCAATATTCATGATTACATACATACATGTAACTATAATTATATCAAAAAGGAAAATACAATGGGTATTTATAATATAACCGGGAGTGAGATTACAAAATGCTCTAATTTACTGCTCACTCAGTCTTCTATGCAGACTTCTCCTTACTTCTACCTATGACAGCATAACAAGCTATCGCTGAGTATTACACTCAGTGATGCACAATCATAATTTAATAATTGAGATAAACACAAATCAATAAAAATGTATTAAGAGTTCTCAACATTCATCCATTTATAAATCATTATCTAACATTCATATTTTCAAAAACATTTTATCAAAATAATTTCAAACACTAGTGTTGTCACAATTCACACAACTTAGGTTACGATACAAAATTTTTAATCAATGCCGTATTGTACACCACGATAAAACAATCTACAACTTCACTAACCAAAATTAATAAGAGAAGTGGCTAGTTAGCTATATGAGTACTCATCCGAACTCAACCTCAACTGGCAAGCCAGAGAGGGAGGAGATATAATCAAACTCAACTTCATAAGTAGAGGAGGAACATAATAAAATTTGTCATGCAAAGTGTGGTTTCAAAAATCAATTCAAATTATTTCATTCAAATATTTACTTACAAATCACTGATCATATGTCATTCAAAATTTTCACTTATAGAGTAGGTAACACACTATTTCTCAAATTAATTTCTCAATGCCATAACAATAAAAAACCATTCACACTCACTTATTCAAATCAATTTCCAAATGTAAAACAAAGAATTAAAATTAGTTGTGCACAAACCTTCTTTACTTGTCTTGACTTAATCCAATTTTTCTACTTCCTTGGAAAGCTCCTTTCAAATTTAAACATAATTAAAGTGTCTCAATGCTCATCTAAAACATTTCTAATAATTAATCCAACAATTGCATCATACATACTTAAGTTGCTTATGAAGTTTCATAAGGTTTGAGTTACGGACAGTTTTACCTATTGACTTTTGAACTCAACTTCGACCTAGTTCTAATCATAATCTAGTGAGGTGTTCTTCATAAAATTTGTCTCTTTATGTCTTAGTTTCATTTTTCAATTTGAATCACTCCATTTTGAGTTCTGGTTCTCAAGTAATGGTCAATTTACCAAGTATTGGTCAAATGACCCTTTATACTTCCAGAACCAAACATATTCTGTAGTAAACTTTGTCTAGCCATTTGGGCATGCTACAATCATTTTTAGGCCTCATGCTCTTCATGTGTTTCGTTACTCTATGTCTTAGGGTCACCTAGGTTCAAAAGTCACAATTTTTCAAGTTATGTAGGGTGAGTTATAGCCAATTAACTGACCTGGACTCCTGAACCATGTGCCTTCAAGATTTAAGGTTCAGGTCAGTGTCTTGGATTCCCATTTTAGGGTTCTAACACTAAAAATTCGAGGAAAGTTTCTAAAAAAAATGGAGTTATGTTTCTTAAATTTTCAGAACAGTTCGGCTCATCTCAATTGGAGTTTCCTAATGAGAGATATGATTTAAAATTTGTTCTAAGGTCAAATGGTTACTTAGTTCAATTTCAGGATTTGAATTGCTGAATTGTCCTAACAATTTGTCCAAGTTTCATTTGGTTTTGGATTTTTGTCAAAACACTAAAATTATAGTTCCAGGTCTTATAAAAATTTTGGCTTTGGTTTCACTACATTTGCAGTTTTGTAGATCAAGTTATGGCATTTTTGTCAAAACTGATTGGTTAGGTCTAAGTCCAAAATTTCAGGTCAGTTTTGGTTCTGATTAGAATTGTTGACCTAAATTATTCTATCAAATTGGTTGGATTAGAGTCAGAATTGGGCTCTGTGTTCTTCATGAAAAGTGTGCTCCTATGTCTAACATTTCCAATGGTTCAATAATCAGGTATTTCTGACCTTCCTAGAGTAAGTTATGCTCATTTGAACATTTACTGTTCATATAGTCATTTTTCTAAGTCCAGCATGTGGTTACCCGAATTCAAGCAATTTTTAGGTCATGTTAAGTTCAGTTTCTGGGCAGGATCTCTACATGAAAAATGTAGCTTTAGGTCTTAAGTTTCACTTCTAATTAGCTTCATACCAATTGGATCTATAGAATTCAATTTATAACCGCCTAAGTGGACTGGACTCAGGCTATCCAGAATCCAGCACCAAAACACCATTACTATCCCATTGGTTTCTTCCACCAACTCAACTTCAATCCTCATCAAATTCACATTAAATAACCATAGTTTAACTTCAAACATGTCAATTGCTCTTCCTATCACAAAAGCCCTAATTCTCAAAACCCTAAATTCCCATCTTCCACAACTCATACAATTCATGTCATTCCAAATATACAAATCAATATACTTCATCATCTAAGCTTAATTACATATATAATTCCATTCAATCCATTAAACCCTAAACCCCATCATGCTAGCCAAATTTGTCTCCCAAAACTCATGCATGATTTTTCCATCTTTTTAAGTAAATTTTCCTATAATTAACCTTAATTCAACGATCACATAAGAATTCTAGCTTGTAAAAAGATTTACCTCTAATGAAGTTTGTCAAATCCTCCAAATTCTTTCACTTTCTCAAATTTTCTTGCTCCCAATCTTTAAATCAAAGTCTAATTTGAAATTTTCTCAAGATGAGTTGTGGGATTTATGATAGAAATTTAAGGTTGCAAGCTTTGGAAATGGGTGAAAATGGAAGAAAGTTTAGAGAGATTGAGTGAGAGAGAGAGCCGGCTGGATTTTGAAGAAGAAGATAATTTGTTTCTTTTTAATTTTTGTCTTTATTTATGTATAATTATCCCCAAATTTATATAATTTAAAATTATAAATTTAATTATGTCATGCTTATGTCATAAAGCATTAAAAATTAACAATTTTCATTTCTTGATGTTCTTTTCTTTCCTTACACTTCTTCATTTTTAATTATTTTTCATTATTTTAACCTCATACATGTTAATGAACATTTAGGTCAAAAATCTCATCTAAGAGTGAATTGATTAAAATGCCCTTCATCGGTTTCAATCCATTTTCTAATAATACTTGGTAAGTCTTTGAGTTCTGATTCACTTATTTGAGCTTGTTCTCTTTTATTTTCTATATTTTTCTAGTTCCCAATAGTTTCGCAATTATCCCTTGGCTTAGGATGTCATGGGGTCATATATGAATTTATAGTAGCAACTGAGCTCGCAGTCACTTCCTGGGTCGGTTACCCATCACCGGGATCTCGGCTCATTTAACTAATTAGGCTTTATTTTTCTTATTTTCATTTTACCTTCATGTGATTTCCATTAATTTTTATTTATGACTTTTCTAAATGACTTAGATATGATTCTAAACATCCTGATTGTCCGAACAGACACTCGTTACCGAAACAGTATAATATATAAACTACTTAGTATGGGGGTGTTATATATTTAAAATATGTTAAGTTCAAGTTCGATTTGAGCTCGGCTCGTTTTAAGTTCATTTATTATATTAACGAGTCAAACTCGAGCTCAACTCATGTGAATTTCAATAAACTATTAAAACGAACTCGAACGCAAACTCGATGAGGTCAAGCTCAGTTCGAGTTCAATAAGCTTGCTCTCAAATTTGATAAACTCGAGTTTGAGTTCAATAAACTCAGACTCGAGCTCGAGGTCGACTGTTATTATACCTATTTTAAATCATAATTATTTTTATAATAAATTATTACATAAGTCTATAGCCATAATAATAGAAAATAACAAGAAAAATAATTTAAAACACATTTTAAGTTATTTTAAAATAACGCAAATTACAACACCATCATATTCGAATGAAATTAATTTTTTTTATTCTTTCAATTCAAAACTACATAGTTTTAAAATTAAATTATAAATTTTATGTAATTATAATTAAATTGGTATTTTATTTTTCTAATGTTATTTTGATAAAATATATTACTTTTTGTATTATTAATTAATTCATACTATTAATAACTTTTATTAATTTTTTATATAAATATATTATAATTTGAGGTTTTTACTATTTTTATATTTAATTTATTTAAATAAGTTTAAAAAAATTAAATATATTAGATTATTTAATTTAACAAATTATATTTAGTGCTTTATAACTTTTACTAATATTCTATTTAAGATATGAACAAATAAATTTGGATGAAATAAATAGACAATTAATATTAAGTATAATAGTAATTATGAAAGCATGTATTTAAGTTATATATATGAAATATAGACCAGTGCTAAACTTAAAATTTAACCTATTAAAGGTTTATTGTTTAAAGAGGGAGATATTATAAAAATCGATATTAGGAAAATGATAGTATAGAGACTAAAAAATATGAATAGATTAGTTAGTGTTAATAGAAAAAAAAAATATTTTAGAGACGATAAATAGAGAGAAAGTAATAATAATTGTTATATAGATTAGTATCAAACTTAGAGTTTAATCTTTTAAAAATTTAAAATATAGAGAGAAAAAATAAGACAGAGAGATGAATTCATGTTGTAAATCATACGGCTACTATCAAAACTGCGTAATTAAGTTCTGATTTATTTAGTACTTTAATATAGATAAAATAGCTTTAAATAATTTTTATGTATTTAATATATATATATATATATATATATATATAATATTTTAAATTTATTTCTCATATAAAATTTGCTTCATTTTTTTATAAAGATTATATTTAAAATACAAATAATTATATTTTATAAGTGCACTTTTTTTTTATTATAACATAATCTCATATAATAATATAATATTTAATAATATATATTTTATTATATTGGGATCATAAATTTAATATTCTGATTTTACTTTTATACAAATTAACTTTATTTTAAAAAATAACTATATTTTATACATTGATTATATTATAATTTTAAATAATATATTTTTATATATTATTTTTAAAATAATCATAAATAAAATAAATATATTTATAACATTACAAATTATAATTATTAATATAAATATTTTTGTAAACGAGCTAGTTCACGAACTTATGAACGATTACTAAAACGAGTCTATTCACGAGCTAGTTCACGAGCCTCTTTAACTAGTCAGATTACGAGACTGTTTAACAAGCCAAATCGCGAGCCTATTCAATAAGTTAACTCGCGAGCCTGTAAACGAGCCGAGCTTGAGCCAACTACTGCTAAGTTCGGCTCGTTTATTAAACGAGCTTAAAATTCGAACTCAAACTTAGCTCATTTAGAAAATAAACGGAATTGAGTCAAGTTTTTATCGAGCCAAGTCTCGAGTAGCTCACGAACAGCTTGGTTCATTTACACTCTTAAATGTTGCTATCGAAGAGTGCAATGAACCATTCGAGTTGCCTGGGTGTGCATTTACCGGTGCAACACTGAGAATTTTAGAACTAGAATGCAATATATCTTCAAACCTTCTCCTTCATTTTGTTTTCCTAGTCTTATGGTCTTGATTCTTAAGCGAATTGTATTTTCAGATGAATACTCAGTCCAGCAATGGTTTACTGGTTGCCCAATCCTGGAGGAATTGTTGATGGATGAGCGCAGCTGCATGAATCTCTCGTATGTGAGCATTTTTTCTCCCAAGCTTTTTTATTTGGAGATACATGACTTAAAAATTTCTCTTATATTTTTTGAAAGTTGTCTCCAATCTTTCTCTTACAGGGTGAACTTGAGATTATTGTTATCCTATTTGGATCATGGTAAGCCACGGTTTATTAATGTAGGGGGTATGATTTTCAGTTGTGTTTGGGAGGAATGGCAAGTCATAGTCATGGTATTCCATGGTTTTTCTATTGTTTAAAAACTATGAGATTTGCTAAGTTTTTGAAACTACTAAATCAGTGAGTAAGTATTGTTTCACTCATTTTTATTTTAAAATTATCCATACATAATTAATAAAATTATATCTTTGTTCCTTAAAACTCTATTTACCTACTATTGCTCATTCTGAAATTTCTATCATTACAAGCATCCAATATGTTGGGCTGTCAAATTAACACTATACCGATGTTATAAATGGATTAAGATTTATAACTTTAATACAAATATTTAAATCAATCAGATTAAATCCATCTAAACATATAAATACAAATTATTAAGTTTAATAAATTGTATTTTTAATTACTTTTATGAGTATTTTTTTATAAATTAATATTTTATTAAAAGTATATATTCTAAATTGTTTATATATTTAAAACAATTAAAGGATATTTTAGTAATCTTTCTATTTTATTTTACCATACTATGCCATCAAACCAAACAAGAAAATGTTATTAAACCATACTGTATCATAATATCTTTTCAAACATATTAAGAATAATTATTATACTATATTATATAATACTATATAGTATCATACATTACTAAACTATCTTACACTAAATTCAAACGGAGATTTAAGGATAATTGGTTTTGTTAGTGGTATTTGAGGTTTTGGTGGATGCACTATTCATCACTTTCCCTAGGAATTTAAAAGCCCCTGCATGATTGCTGATTGAACAACAATCAGATAATGAATGCACTTGGATGTTTGAGCAACTTAGATAGTTTTCACTTGTCAGGTTTTGAGTTTTGGAACTTATTTTGTGATAGAGCTGCGTGAATGATTACTTATTTTGTTTGCCATTGTTCCTGTAAAATTGAAGCAGAGCTGTTTAATATGATAAGAAGTTGAGAAGAAAACAGGTTAATGGAGAGGACCGTAACTCTTTAAAGAACTAGAATAATCATGGAACTGGAACGATCTTGGAAATTTTTTGAGTTTGCTGAATATGGTCTGCACCCTCTAAGGAGGTCCATGGGTCAAGTATTACTTGCAATCTTGCATATGCCTGAACAAACACGTGCCCCTCCTAACCAATTTGGGCTTGCAGCTAAGCATGGCCACGGTTTGGAAGGGAAGGTTTGGACTGTAGCCGGTTAGGCACTGAACCAGACCACAAGAAGCCAATTCATGAACAATTTTAGTGATTTCTGAGTACTATTGATTTGGTTCATTTTAATTTGAATAGAGAAATTTTCAGTTTTCTTTTCTTTATTTTTTAATAAAAAAGCCGAATCAAATTGAGTCGCTGAATCAAATTATCAATTTCAATTTAGTCTGATTTACAGTCCAAGTGAGGAGGAAACCGAATTTAGCTCTTGGAGTGGCAATTTCGAACCGATTTAAAATTGCGAACCGTTCAACTCTCAAGACCGAATTAACTGGGCCTCGTCTACTTGTCCCCTGCCCAACACAATTAAGCGGCTCTAATAAAATCGAAGGTCTCTATAAACTCAATTCGGCATTCATTGATGCCCTGCATGATTACAGCTTAGCTCCAAAGTCAAATGAAGACACCACTGATTAAATTGCACACCAACACAGCCATGTGCATATAAATAAAAATCATTAAAGATTTTTTTTCTAAGCTTGAAAGTTTTCATCTGTCCAAAAAGAAAGACAAACAACATAAATCACAATCAACCCAGTTCAACAAACACCAAGTTGGACATGATTTTAGCGGCTGCTAATTTAGCAAGGCCAGGCCAGACGCCCAGATGTGTCTCCTTCACTCTGCACGTTAATCAATTAGCTCATTGTATTGTCCTCTTTAGGCGCACATCTGCTTTGGGAGTTGTTGCAGGCAATTGGCTGTGCAGATTTTTACAAAGGAAAAGGTGAAGTATAACACTGTAACATCTACCATCTAGCTAGCCAGGATGGGTTTGATTCATATCACAGTATATTGACGACTGAGATTCGCACTTATTTAAATTATTGAAGGCGGTTGGACCGAAAATATAAATCATAAATGGCTGTTTCCGCCCAGAAAATGGATGGTTGGAAATATTTTTGTGGAAGGAAGGGAGATGGAAATATCCCATTTTGCCAGGGTAAATTGGCAATTTCTTGACAACAATTACATCAATCAATTCGTGAAAGTTGGTGGAGAGAACTGCTGACCAAAAAACAGAAACTTAAACGAGTTGGAACGTTCAATTCTTGTTCTACAGCTAGATTTCAGAGATTCAAACGTTGAATGAACAGGGCTTGAAAAGTTTGATCAGCCTATCATCTCTTACGAAAATCCAAATAATGAATTATATACTATAAATGTAAATATTAATTTTATTATGTATTTTTTAGAAATTTTTAATTTAATTTTTGATAAAAAAATATGCATTTTTTTATTTAAGTAAAAATTAAGAATTTTTTTATTTTTAGGTTAAATTTCTTAAATTTTTAATTTTATTCAAAAATTAAGAAAATTATTTTCTTAATTTTATTTTTTTTAATTTATCATGTATTTTTTTATTTAAGTAAAAATTAAGATTTTTTTTTAATTTTTAGATTAAATTTCTTAAATTTTTAATTTAATTCAAAAATTAAGAAAATTATTTTCTTAATTTTTTTAATTTTAATTAAATTAAAATTTATAAATAAATTTAATAAATATTATTAAAATAAAATTTTAAAATATAAATTGAACCAATTTGAGTTGAGTTGTGTAAGATGAAATTATGCATTAAACCATAAAATATTTGAGCATCGAGTTCATGAAATAAAAATTAAAAGAAGAAATCAGTAAAAGGATATTTGAGTAATTTCCGCAAATATCACAGTTGCACTTGTGCTGGTCCATCCTGCCGCCTTGCCGCTGCCATCTGGTTTTCCACACTGTTGCTCGCCTCGTCCCTATATAAACGCCTTCTACTCCAACCTTTCCTCCTTGGGAAAGGAATTGCAACTTCTGAGCTTCCTTTCATCTTCACCAACACGCCGATATACCAAAGAGTATCTTCACAATTCTGCTTTTCATACCTATATATATTATCTGCATTCTGATAATTTCACGGGAAACAAACTTAGTTTCAAGAAAGAAAAGATACTCCTTTTGACACCATTTTCATTTAGCACATTCTTTTGTTTGTAGCGTTGAGCCTGTACTATACTATAGAACATGAACACCATGATCTCTTCACTAAATCACTCGCACTCCACTTTCGCTTCTTCTGATTTCCTACCCAGAAAGCGTTCAGCTCTTAAAACTCTATTTTCTCCTCTACCCGTTATTCATAATTCTCAAAAAGACCATAACTTTGTCCCTTCATTGACTTCAGATAAGCCCCTTCACATTTCTTCTGTCGAGAACTTTAAATTTTCTGCAAAACCTTCACAAAAGAAGCCAGTGACTGTTTGCAATGCCTATGAAGCTGACCGGTCGCGGCCACTGGACATTAACATAGAGCTTCCTGACGAGCAGGCAGCACAGAAGATCAAGATTGGGATATACTTTGCTACTTGGTGGGCTTTGAATGTGGTGTTCAATATTTATAACAAAAAGGTCTTGAATGCTTTCCCTTATCCTTGGCTCACTTCTACGCTCTCCCTTGCTTGTGGGTCTCTCTTGATGCTGATTTCTTGGGCTACGAGGATCGCTGATGCCCCAAAAACTGAGTTCGAGTTTTGGAAGACTCTGTTTCCTGTAAGTAATTTGAAGCTTTTCTGGGTTTATTTCTGCTTGGTAATCTGTAGTTCCGATTGATACCATTTGGCCTAGTTGAGAGAAGCTATTAATTTATCCGTAGCATTGCGAAACTGTGCATGAAACTTGCAGTTACATCTTGAACGAAAAAACAGGGGATATGGGTTTACGTAGTTGCGATTGAGTATTTTTCTCTATGCATTTTGTTTTAGGTTGCGGTTGCTCACACAATTGGGCATGTGGCTGCAACTGTGAGCATGTCTAAAGTTGCAGTGTCGTTCACTCACATCATCAAGAGCGGCGAGCCTGCTTTCAGTGTTCTGGTGTCAAGATTTCTGTTGGGTGAGACATTCCCTGTGCCTGTTTATCTATCACTTGCGCCAATTATTGGAGGTTGCGCTCTGGCAGCTGTCACTGAGCTCAATTTCAACATGACTGGTAAGAAAACTTGCTTTTGTTGTAAAATTTAATTTAATGGGAGAGATTATCTCTTTCTTATTTTGATATTCTATAAAATTTTGAAGGATAGATTTCTATCATTTTCTAGTGGACTTCAGTATTTGAGATCCAAATTATGTTGCTTTCTGCCTCAGGGTTTATGGGGGCTATGATCTCCAATTTGGCATTTGTGTTTCGGAACATATTCTCAAAGAAGGGGATGAAGGGGAATTCTGTTAGTGGGATGAACTACTATGCTTGTTTGTCTATTTTGTCTTTGTTGATCCTTACCCCTTTTGCAATAGCTATGGAGGGCCCTAAGATGTGGGCTGCTGGCTGGCAAAATGCTCTTGCTCAAGTTGGACCCAATTTTGTTTGGTAATGACTATAACCTAATCTCATTAGCTTTTTTATTATCTCTTTGCTATACACGTCCTTAATTACACAGTTGGAGATTGCAAAATCAATTGATAGATACTTTAAATAGTTTGGGTGATTACATCTATTTCATTATAAATTAGAGAGTCATTTAGTAGTAAATAAAACACTGGTGATAACTTTTTAGACCATGACAACTAATTTGAACATGATGATGAACAACAAGACTTAAGGTCAATACAATATCTGTCGGCTCTTGAATTTAAACCCAAGCGGGGGGTAAAGATATTTGATTAACTGGATGATCACTTACTTGATTCATCGGTTAAAATTGCTTGTTGGCTCATAGACTGAATCGTTATCATTGTCTGCTTATTGTAATTCTGGTTATGGAGGCTTGTTAAACTGGAAGTGGAATTCTTTGTTTTAAGCTAGCCTTCCTATACAATGTACTTTTAAGCACCGAAGAAAACACTAGCTTGGTTTTTGGGTCTCTGATAGTAATTTGCGTGTTGTAGACACTGAAAAGTATCCAAGTTTGTGCCTGATAAAATATCACTCTGGGAAATTCTTTACCATACAAGAAAAATCCCATCACTTTGGTATTCTTTAAAGATTTTAATTAGTCATTCAACATCTAAGATCTTTCATTTTTGTCCATGTTTGGTGTTCTATACATTTCTCATGAGAGGCATTTTTATTCCTCTCCTCTGCTTGGTTGTAAATAATTGCAGTAATCCTGACGTGATGGATGTTCTTAGTTTGTGGTATTGATTGAGTCCAAAATAATAACTTTATTTCATTTTTTATACTTTGTTAAGAAAAATTTCTGTGGCCTGGAATTGGCAGGTGGGTGGCGGCGCAGAGTATTTTCTATCACCTATATAATCAAGTTTCATACATGTCTCTTGATCAAATCTCTCCATTGACATTTAGCATTGGAAACACAATGAAGCGGATATCCGTCATCGTCTCCTCCATCATCATCTTCCACACCCCTGTCCAACCTGTCAATGCCCTTGGAGCTGCCATCGCAATCCTTGGCACATTCCTGTATTCACAGGTATATTCTCATCACTATGCACGTTAAGTTTGACAGTCAGAAGGGTCTTTTTTCTTAGGGGGTGGGTAGAAGAGAGAAGGGAAGAGAAGAGGGTTTGGTGGGGGGTGGGGGTTGGGGAGGGACCATACACTTTTAACATGCCTGGACAAATTTGCTTTTCTCATGCCACTTGTTTGTATGGAGACAAAAATCTTTTAAATAGCCTTTCAGTCTTCTCTGGGGATCCTAATAGCAAGGGAAAAGGCCGAATCAAATCCTTTCCTTGAGATTGAGGCAAGATATTTGAATTCTTATTCTTTTGCATAGTTGCTTGAAGGCTTCATGGATTTAGTGAGTGCAGGGCTTGGTTCTACTTGATTGTGGAATAGAGTTCATCATACTATGAGTTTATAAGATGATAATTAAAAGCTAGGAAATTGCATCATAAGTATATATTAGATTAGCATGTGAAACTGATTTGGAAATGTCCCTTTATCTCAACTTTGCACTAGTGAAACTACAACACTTGTGCATGTTTGGTATGATATAATTGAACAATGAATACGTTACATTTAATTACTTTACACCAAACATGCACTTAGGGTTAGATTGATCATTTGAACATGTCTAACACTGTTCTGATATTTGTTGAGCAGGCAAAGCAGTGAAGGAATCAAGAATTCAAAGGTTTTGATGTAAGCATTAGATGACAGAAGAGTTAGAATGAAGATTCTAGTTCGGCCGGAATGATTGGTGATGGCTTTTGATTGAAAATTTTGGCAATGGCTTTCAATTAACAATCACTGGTGATGGCTTCTAGGCAATCAAAGGGAATCAACCTTGCTAAGGCAGTTAACTGCAGTTTCTTTTTCAAGATCAGAGTGAT
This sequence comes from Hevea brasiliensis, assembly GCF_030052815.1. Classification (NCBI taxonomy): domain Eukaryota; kingdom Viridiplantae; phylum Streptophyta; class Magnoliopsida; order Malpighiales; family Euphorbiaceae; genus Hevea; species Hevea brasiliensis. The sequence goes on from NC_079510.1 coordinate 51,278,032, forward strand.
AATCTGTAATGTACTTATAATTGCTGGTGAAGTAGGTTGCAATTTCCTTTCCTCTGTGTAATGCCTTGATAATCAATAAAGAAAATTTTGGAGACCATGTTTTGATGCACAAGCGCAAGTACAATAAAGCAAGCAATTTCTTGACTGATATTATAAGATGATTTCACTGTTCCCATACATGTAAAAAGCAGAAAATTGGAATCTCAGTGTTCTAGTTGCTCACTGTCTGAATTGAGCTTGTTGGACACCACCTTTCATTACATGGAAGGAAACTCCGCAGAAAAATCTGATGGGCTGTGACGCCTCAGCCTTTAATTCTGCCTTATCATTGTACCTTTATGGGCTTCTTTAGGCCCAAGTTAGTTGTATAAAGTAGAGACAATTCTCAGAGTTAGTTTAGAATGTGGAAGACATCATCAACTATGGAAGGGGCAAAAGGGAGGAAAATTTTTGACTCCCAGTAATGCTTACTAATCTCCAATCTGCAGCCAATGATCAGCAATATTTTCTACCACCAATTGGATTTCCAACTATCACTTCAAGTGCGCTTCACATATAGAGTTTAGAACAAGTAAAGCAGTGACATGGATAAGGAGCAAGGATAAAATAGAACAACATATTTACCCTCTTTGTGACTCTGTGTGGCATGAGTATTTTTTCTTACTGAAATATGAACTTGCTTATGAATCTTGTTGGCTTGGGGAACCTAATTAAAAGCAGATCAGTGGCAAGAGCAGGTACTCAAAAGAAGAATCTGAGTAAAGTGTTAACTTGGATACAGAAACAGATTCACATGTGTAGCTGTGTAAAGCACCAGATTGCCATCTTCTCTACAAATCAAGCTGGCTGGGGGCACCCATCATAGTAATTTTCTGGTGAAATATGGATTTGAGGCTACTAGGCAGGCAATATCATATCAATGGGTTATGGTCTGCCATATGAAGTTGTCAGCTTCATCAAGGAGCAAGAGGTTCCCATCATTATTCACAGAAGCACACATGGATTTGGTCCTGCTTGTTGGAGATTCCCATATCATGCCTGTCCCTGAAGGGACATAGAATTGAAGTTCTCTATCATGAGATCATCAGTCTGTTACTGTAGATCCTTGTGCAACAAGGAGAGGAGGAATAGTGAATTCAAGATTTCCCTAGCCCTAGGAATAGTGGATTGGTGAAGCTTTACTAGAAGTGCTATTTTTGTACCATTTGGCTAATAAGCTGTGGTGAAGCTTAAAATTTTGTCATTATCAAATAATTTCTCCATAAATATTACCTTTAACTGATGTTATGACCCGGTAAAACAATATTTGTAAACAGTAAAAAAGATATGCAAATCTGTTGATGGGATTCATGAGTATACATTAGCCAAAATATGTCTGATGTTTAACAGTAATGACACCTACATTGCATAATGATATAAGTTTGGTTGGCTTGCTTTTTTGATCAATTAGTCAATTAATCATTAATTTCTTGTTTTGTTTCTGACTTTTAATCTATTTTATTTTTGTCTAATTTCATTTTTTTTTCTTCTTTGTTGACATCACATCACTGTTTCTCGCTCATTTATAATTTGCCTGGGTTATTTCAAATTAGATATGGAATCATTATCTGGATCCTGTTACATCTATTGATGACTATTTATGTTAGCAAGATTCTTATTTATATTGTGATGCTTGGTTTTTGTCATGGTTTGCTTGGATCTAGCCTAATGCTACATGACATGCAGACAAGTACCTTTTGGCAGACATATAGCAGGTGAAGACTTCAAGAGGGTCCTGTTTGTTTATATTTCTTTTATAAATTTCTCTGCTTGTTTTTTTGATCTCAATGATTTCTCTCTCTCCTTCTTAAACATATTTTTCTATTACTAGTTCTTTGTTATGGAGTTTTGGCTCTTATATTACACTTTCTTACTGTTCGAAGTGTTGTTCTCAGTTCTTATGTTACCATGCAATTCCATCTCTAAAGAGGAGTTCTGATGCCTCTCCATTTTCAAGCAGCTTTCTGTTTGGAACTGCATCTTCTTCTTACCAGGTATCATGATGTTGCTTAATTTCCTTCTCTCCTTCTCACACTCAAAGAGTAATCAAATTTTCTTTAAGCCATTATGCATTTTTCATCTTTGCACAGTATGAAGGAGCATATTTGAGTGATGGTAAAGGCCTTAACAATTGGGACACTTTTACTAACAAGCCTGGTTAGATGGCTTACATTTTATACTTCAATTGTTTTTTCTTTTTCTGTATTATGCTTCCAATTTTGACCTCTTTCTTCTTGTAGTAACAGTTGTGTGGATTTTTGCTAGGTAATATCTTAGACGGAACTAATGGAGACATTGCTGTGGATCATTATCATCAATATCTGGTGCTCATTTTACACATTGAGCAAATTTTTTTTACAAGTTTCTTGGTACATATGAATCTGCTTAAATGTCAGCTCCATTTTTCCCAGTTTGTGAATTTTCATCCATCCAATCTGAAAAATGCATCTATACTGCTGCAACTTCATTAACATTATTCCTGTCTTCGGTTGATGAATATGCATTCCTTTTTTAGTGTATCTGAGTTTGATTTTCTCTTGCATCCCAGCAAAAGTTTGATTTCCTCTTTATTCTTCCCAGAGTTCTTGCACAAAATATCTAGCAGGACCCATTAAAGAAATCAAAGTAACCAATTTTTTTAAATCATCCAACAATTTTGTCATTGTCATCTATGGTTTCCCTTTCGGAAGTAGAAAACCAAGTCCGTAATTAGAACTGGAGTGGCATACAGGTTTCAACTGCAGCATATAAAAAGGGTATTACAAACTTATTGTTCCAGTGAAGTGAGGCTATGGAAGGGATAAGACAATTTAGAGACACTATTACACTTTAAGAAATGGCTAATCCAAAGACTTAAATATGCATATGCATATTTTATGAGAATTCAATTCAATTGATTTTTTTAGTCAATTGTCATATTTGAAATTAAAGAATTTAATTCTTTTTAATTTAAAAAAAATCATTTTAAAAGAAATAGAAATAAATATGATTGTGTGATAATTCAATTGAATTCTTTTTTTACAAATAATTTATTTCAAAAGAAACCATTATGATCATTAAGTATGCAATCACTTAGAATCCGGTGGTTAACATGTCAAATCATCTACAGTATCAAATGTAGATGCCTTATTTGGACATGACACCACACTTAGATTTGTATACTAATAAAACTAATTAACCAATTATAAATGAAGCCCACTTTCCTTGTACATGTTGGTGTGATTTAATGGTTTTTATCTCCACATTGGTGCTTTTTTTGCTTTCTTTTTCCTTTTCATTTTTTTCAATTTCTTTATTTCTGATATGGATATAAAGTTCAGTGACACCTTAAAGCTTATAAGCTGCAGTTCAAGAACCCGAGTGTGTACTTCTTGATCAAGGTAGTGAAGGGATCCCATAAAAATGATCCGACTATATCCAAGTCACCAAATTGAGAAGAAAATTATATGTTAGCATGAATCCATTGCAATGCAAAGGAAACTGACCAATTAGGTTTCTTGTGACATGAGAAAACTGGAAGATTTTGATCTCATGGAATATATTGGAGTCAATAGCTATCGTTTCTCCATATCATGGGCAAGAGTCCTACCCAGTGAGTGTATAATTTCTTCACTAGAAAATGTTTTACTAGTCTGATTAAAGCACTGTTAATTCCATCTCTAACTATCATCTTTTCTTGAGCCAGAGGGAAGATTTGGAAATGCGAACCAAGCCGGCGTCAATCATTATAACAAGTTCATTAATGCCCTTCTGCATAAAGGTTAATTCAATTTTCAGATTAAATAGTCAGAAATGTGTAAAATAGCCTGATTGTCACAATGTGATCAGAAAAAAAAGAAAATCTATTTATCATCATAATCTTATTGTTTCATCATTAGTAGCTGTCTTTTATATAGTTATAGATCTTGTATCATGTTTCCACAATGATATTCTTTTTGTTCTTGATTCAGGAATCCAACCCTTTGTGTCATTGACTCACTATGACATTCCTCAGGAACTTGAAGACAGATATGGAGTTTGGCTGAGTCGTGAAATACAGTAAGTCTCAGATCTCCCGCTCTGCCTGTATCCTGCATTACTGTTAGGGATATGCCTCTTGGGTTTAGCTGATATGAATTCAATTTTTTAGGGAGGACTTCAAATATTATGCGGAAATATTTTTCAAATCCTTTGGAGACAGAGTTAAATACTGGTCCACCTTCAATAAGGCTAATGTTGCAGCAATTCGTAGTTATAGATCAGGAATTTTCCCACCAGCTCGTTGCTCCAGCTCATTTGGGAACTGTAGCCGTGGAGATTCAGAGAAAGAGCCTTTTATCGCTGCCCATAACATGATACTATCACATGCAACTGCTGTTAATGTTTACAGAACTAAATACCAGGTACTTAAATTGAGTGAATATGCCAAATCCCAAACAGATAACAGCATTTCTGTCCTGAATGACAGAATAATCACTAATTTCATATATTTATGATATTCATTGATATAAATGTGGACATAATCAATGAAGCCTGATTCTATAGACATCAGTTGGAATGTTACCCTCAATAGCATTCAGAAAGAACAAGGTGGCAGCATAGGAATTGTAATGAATGCCATGTGGTTTGAACCCATTAGCAGTTCCTTGGAAGACAAACTAGCAGTTGAGAGAGCTCAAGCTTTCTATTTGAACTGGTAAGGATCTGTCTTTATCTGTGCAAGAATGGCATCTTGTGTAGGGGGGTGTAAAAGGGTCAAGCTACTAAATAAGTTATTCGAGTTCGGCTCAGAAAATACTTGAGATTGACTCAAGTTTAAACAAGTCAAAGCTCAAGGTCAAGTAGCTTAGTGAGTCAAATTTAAGTAACCTAATACTTGACTTGACTAGCTTGCTAGCCCAATTAAGTAAGCCTAAAATTACAATTTTTACACCAGTTTATTATTATATAATTGAAAAAATAATCAAACTCTATTTTGAGCTCAAATGAGGTTATTTGAGCTTTTATTTGAGAGTCTAAACTTTTATTTATAGTTATCAAGTCAAGTCGAGTCGAGTTGAGCTCAAATACTTCATATATCTTATCAAGTCAAGTTTGAGCTCTAAAAAAATAAAGTTCGATGAAGTCTGTGGAGTTTTCGAGTTTTAGAATCAAGTCGAGCTATAGCTTGGCACCATACTTGACTCAACTCAGTTACACGCCTAATCTTGTGTCCTAAGGATTACTTTGATGGTAGTAAAAACATAACTGTAGACAGAGCTCTTGATGTTATTCGATGACACTTCCAGGTTTCTAGACCCGATTATACTTAGAAGATATCCAACAGAGATGCATGAAATTCTAGGAGAAAACTTACCTGCATTTTCAAATTATGAACTGGAGAAACTGAAGAGTGGACTAAACTTCATTGGCATTAACCACTACAATAATTTCTACATAAAGGACTGCATATTTTCTTTTTGTGACCAAGGTCCAGGAGTTACAAAGATAGACGGCTCTGCTTGGCGGACTGCAGAGAAGGATGGTGTCTTCACTGGAGAACCTGTATGTGACCTTAGCTTATCTTCATCCAATATTTTAGCTTTTTATTTTCTATGAAAAACTTAAAGTCTTGTACTTGCGTAGACCTCAGTTGATTGGCTATATGTTTATCCTCAAAGAATGGAAAAAAAAAAAAAAGACAAATAAAAGAAAGATACAACAACATCCCAATGTTCATCGCAGAAAATGGTAAGTGCAGACCACCCACTAGTGTGTTGCCACAAGATATATGATTCTTTTTTCTTTTTAATGTCTTGGTCTCTACTTTGAACCAAAATTTTCTTGCATAATTGTGCTGTTCTCATAGGATTAGGTGACAAAGAAAATTGCAATACCACTACTGAAGTTTTACTCAATGATGTCAAGAGAGTGGAGTACATGAGCAACTACTTGGATGCTCTGGCAATGGCAGTGAGGTAGTATCATCATTGCCCACCTAACCCTCTTACCTTTTTTTCTCCTCTTGAATTCCTATACACACACACACACACACACACACACACACACACATATATATATATATAGATGTGAAGAAAGATCTACTCATGGTTTTAATTGATTTGGAGAAGGCTTATGATAGTGTTCCAAGAGATGTCTTATGGAGTGTGTTATAACAAAAGAGGGTATCTATTAGATACATACAAGTGTTGAAAGATATGTATGAAGGAGCAACTACTATTATGTGCACAGTGGGAGGGGACACAAGAGATTTTCCAATCTTAATTGGATTACACCAAGAATCAGCTATAAGTCTTTACCTTTTTACATTAGTTTTAGATGAATTGACGAAACATATATAAGAGAGTATTCCTTGGTGCATGATGTTTGCTGATGATATTATTCTGATATATGAGATACGAGAATGAGTCAATAGAAAGCTAGAGCTTTGAAGAAGTACTCTAGAGTTAAAGGGCTTTAAGTTAAGTAGAACGAAGATAGAATACATGCATTGCAAGTTCAGTGAAGACCAAACTAGTGATAGACAAGGAGGTAGTTTGGATAGAGTGGTACTGTCCCAAAGTAATCACTTTAAATATCTCGACTCAGTCCTTCAAATAGATGGGGGATGTGAGGAGGATGTTAGTCATAGGTGTCGCAAGGTAATTTGCAGTCGCCTCGACAAAGCTCTTCACCAAAGTGGGTAAAGTGAAGAGTCACCATTTTAATTTTGAGGGAAATTAAAGAAAACCATTTGTGAAAATAGATTAAAAAAAACCACTTCGAAAACAGAGATTCTAGGTTCGAGGTCCGTATACGGGCGGGAAATGTGTTAGGCACCCTGCCTCATCCCTCAACGAGGGTAAACAGATTTAATTTTATGCTCTTCATAGGTTAAAAAGATAATCAGAGGGTTGGGATAGTGATGATGTTAATCCTTTGTGCGGCATAAAGGAATATTTGATATTTCACTTATTTTTGGTTGCCCAAAAACACGAGTTCACGAGATGGCCCTTTAGTGAATAGGTATCAAGTAAAGTTATCTTGTGTTTTGGGATTGTGTTATTTTAATTTGGATTTTGTTAAGAGAGCTCGGATAAGTAGTTTCTACTGCTCTCTAGGTATGTTTTTTAGAGTTTTAAGCGGGAGATTTCGGATAAGAACTCTCCTCCGAACTCCGCGTACATTATTAAGATTTTGGCGAAAATTGAATAAGAACTCTCTCCCGATCTCCTAAAATATTTTGTTTAAAATTTTAAGTGAAGGGTCTCAGATAAGAACTCTCCTCCGATCTCCGTGTTTTATTTAAATTTGAATGAGAATCGGGTTTAAACTTTTGAGTGAAGGATCTCGGATAAGAACTCTCCTCCGATCTCCGTGTTTTATTTAAATTTGAATGAGAATCAGGTTTAAAGTTTTGAGTGAAGGATCTCGGATAAGAACTCTCTTTCGATCTTCGTGTTTTATTTAAATTTGAATGAGAATTAGGTAAGAACTCTCCCCCGATCTCTTAAAGTATTGGGTTTAAAGTTTTAAGTAAAGGATCTCAGATAAGAACTGTCCTCCGATCTCCGTGTTTAAATTTGGAATGAGAATCAGGTAAGAACTCTCCACCGATCTCTTAAAGTATTCGGTTTAAAGTTTTAAGTAAAGGGTTTCGGATAAGAACTCTCATCCGATCTCCGTATTTAAATTTGGAATAAGAATTAGGTAAGAACTCTCCCCCGATCTCTTAAAGCATTCGGTTTAAAATTTTAAGTAAAGACTTTGAACTAAGGATTCTAGCGCCAGGGAGCGCCAGAAACCCGCGCAAAGCTTTTCTTAACCCACTGAGCCTTATAACTAGAGGGTGGATACAAGACCAAACTTCTCGCCGATCACCTATGTGATTGCCTTATCAAAGCTCTTTTGGCTAGCGATATCCGATCTCTTTTGGTTACTGATCCGGGACCTAATCTTATCTCGATTCCTGCTCCATTATGTCATCTTTTGGGCTCGTTTCGTAGCCTGACCTCATAACTTATTCATCCAACCTACTATTCGACCTTTTGTTACGACTATCCTTTTGTTATTTTTATTTGTTCGAAAACTTTCACGTTAAGATACTTCTACCAATATCTTTTAAATTACCTACAGGTTGTCCACAACCAGAACATCTATTTTTGAAAGAAATAAAAACTAAGAAGAGATAAATAGAGTTTACGAATGAATAGAAGAAGAAGACTCGGGAAATAACTATGGGCCTGAATAATCTACGTTGGGATTTTAGTGCGACTGAACATAATAGAAATTTCAAGAACAAAAACAGATAAAATAAAACATGAGTATTCGGGAAAATGACAGTCTGGACACTTACCTGTGGAAGGTTAAGGCGACGGATGGAATGACTCCAGAATCCTCAAATATTGCAGAGCTGGAAGCTGACGGCCGAAAGACTAATGCTTACTTCAGAGTAACGGGAACCAGATCAGAATGCAGTTCACGAAGCGACGGGAACCGAGTCAGAATGCAGTTAAGCTTGGAGAGTAATATACTAATGTTAGGGCGGCGAAGACGAAAATGGACGAAAAATGAAAAATGGTCTCACAGAGTAATGAACAGACACTGAAAATGAAGAATTTCAGGGTCCAAAAACTCCTTCAATGAAGATACTTAAGAAAACTGGTTTCCAAAGTTTCTCAAAATCTTAGAATGGCAAAGTAGCAAGACTGAATCAAATTTCAAAGTCTTTCCACAATAATCACCACCATCTTTTTTTTGCCCATCCCCTCTACAGTATTGCATGCAGGTATTTATAGGAAAAGGGTGCTTCTTATGTAGGGTCAGGATCTCATCAGGGGAGACGAAGGGTTTACATTCAAAAGGACACCATCCGACGTCTGAGAATTAAAGAGAATCAAAATGGAGGGTTGAGATTTTATTCAGAACATCCATCCTTTCTTCTCTTAATCCAACGGCTCGGGGTCTTGCCTTACAAAATGAATCCGAGGGCTGAGAATGAAAAGCGCCAATCCTGTCGTCTACTTTTTGATCTAAGGGCTCCGAGTTCATCCTTACAAGTATGATCAACGGTAGAGATCGAGGTGTACAGAATTGCCATAACTGTTTTGGCGTCTGTCAGCTAGGTAGGCGTTTCTGCAACTGAGGCATGCGATGAAGATTTGATCCGTTTGCAACGCTTTAACTAACTCAGCTCTGATTATGAAGAGAGTTGATTGAAAGTTATTTTAATCCCTTCGTGCTTTTAGATCTCTATTTCTTCCACTCTCCCTATTATGACCCTCTCCTTTTTCGATCTCTCTAGTATCAGGTCCCTTCTCATTCCCCGATCTCTCCAATTCTAGATCTTTCTTGTTATCTGACCTGCCTTGGTCAAAGCAATTAATTCTTCAGTTATCGATGCACACGTTTCGATTTCTGCATGCAATAAATGCTCAAGCCCTATATATATACACCAATGAGAAATCCCCTTCATACTTCATTTCTCCTCCTCTAGTTTCTCCATTTCTCCAATCTAGCTATTCCAGTAACAATTCTGATTATGGTGACTGCTTTTGATCTTTTTCTGACTGTTTTTTTCGCCCTTCGCCTGAAAATTTATGATCCCGGCGATCGGAGAACCATAAGGACAACATCTAATGACAATGAAGGAACCAGACTAATTTATCGATCAAGATCGAAAGTGACGATTGTGCCGATCTCGAATCGATCTACAAATCTAATCGGTGAACCGATCTCGGGCAAGAAGACTGCTAATTTCAATCTCAATGTCGGTGACCGCCTCTTAAAGTTCATTTGGCTCCTCACCATATCGAGCGTCCCGACTGCAGCTCAGTTCTGGTGAGGACATCGACGATGACTTCGCTCACCATCATGAGAGTCAGAGTCACCCTATCTGAACCGCACATCTATCCAATACTTGTGGCTAGCTTTCTGATCAAACACATCTTTTGATTCAGTCACAAGACTAAGCTTTGACATAGGCTCTTACTGGGTAAGATGTAGTACTAATCTTTAAAGATCGCCCAAATGATGTAATCTAATCTTTAAAGATTCCCTTGATGATGTAATCCGATCTCTTGAGATCGCCCAAATGATGTAATCTGACCTTTTGGAAATGAAATGAAATTGTATTTGAAGGTTATTATTTAATTATTGCATTAGTTATTTTTTCGATCTCTGATGTGCATATCCGATCTGATCTCTAACTAAATCGTCATTAGCCAATCTGTGGCTTTGAAAGTTTACCCAATCCGATAACCCTAGCTAACCGATCTCATTTATTCGATTTTATTATTGTGTTTCTTGAACCTTCCCGCGACGTGTCAGGAAAGCGAGCCAATTTCGCTAACCGATGCGCCGCTTGGGACTTTGTGAGCATTAAATGCTCAGACGGGTATAAATAGGGGGAGGGTCAATCAGTTGCTCCCTTATGTCATTTTCAGAACTTTGCTAGCAATCTCAGCATTCTCTCATTTCTTCAAGTTTTTCTAGCACTGATCACATTCCGGTAAGGATTTTGATCCTTTTCTTAGTTAAACTTCTTTTGTTTTCTTGAAAATGAGCGGCGCCGAGGGTCAGAGGGCTGCGAGCCCACCTTCCATCCATGTTTCGTGGACCTCGGAAGAGGGCGATGTAATTAGATTAGGTGGTCGAACCAGCCAAAGACGATTCTTGGTCATTTGCGGCGATCGAGGCGAGCATCTTCCAGGAGAGAAAACCTGCTAGTGGATGAGTTGCCTTCAGTCCTGAGAGAAACCGATCTTCAATCTATAAGTCAGGAGTACAATCTGCAGATCGACTCCTTTGAACTGATCAAATGCCACGGCGATCATCGGGCCGATCACTTCTTCGATGAGAGTGATCTCATCATGGTGTATGAAGAGCAGCTGAAGGCCAGGCTCCGTTTTCCTTTAGACGAATTTTACAAGGCCGTCCTAAAGTTCCACCACGTCTCGATAGCTCAAGTGCATCCGAACTCCTAGCGGACTCTAATAGCTTTCCGAGGCCTCTGTCGAGCTAAGGGACTGGAACCCACGGCTAAAGTCTTTGCTGAGCTACATAGGCTTGCCCGAAGGAAGGATGATGAGTTCTGGTTCTTTCAGGCTAAGCCTAACTGCTCCCTCTTTACCGATCTCCCTTCTTCATTGAATAATTGGAAGAACCGGTTCTTTATTTTGAGGAGCAAGATTCGGAATGGCTTTGAAGGTATCCCACAGAGTTGGCAACACCTGGTCGCTCTGATCCCGAAGAAGATCGTCTTAAATAAGGACGAAGACGCCATGGTGAAAGAGTTAAAGTCTCAGGCGTCCACTCAGAAATTCTCTTTCTTAGACGCGGTGATGGCCGAACTGAAGTATTGGATGATGCGGCTGATCACTGAAGAAGAATACGAGCTTCAGCTCTTTGACCTCGGCCCTGGTACTACCCATATCTCTGGTCTTTGAATCTTAGCCAACTCACTGACTTCTTTTCTGTGCAGGTATGGCGGGCGGCGATGCTTCCAAGGAGAGCCGCAAGCGAAAGAGGGAGGTCTTCAGAAAAGTGCAGGCGATGAAGGGGGCCACCATTGCTGATGCTCAGACCCCTCATCGTGAATTAGTAGAGGTGCCGAGCTCTCCTCCCCGATCTCAGGAGCAACCGATCCCTGAGGTAGAGGTCGTCACTCCTGCTCCTTGGCAAATCGAGCTTCCGCCTCCCTCGCCTCCTCCGATCTTTTCCAATGTGAAAGGGGAATTTTCAGGTCCTACGATTAGGACACTTTCCTGGGGTGCTCAACTTTTGATCTAATCGCTGGAAAGAAACTACTCTATAAGGGGGAATCCCGGCCTAGCCAAAGTCATGGGAGCTTCCATTTGCTTCCAAGAAGATCAGAGCTGATTGGCAGAGGAGAGCATGGATGATATCTTAGCTCAGACAATGAGCTTAGGCTTAGAGGCCATTGCAAATCAGCACGTACTCAGAGAGAAAGCCCACGCCTTAAAGAAGGAGATCCTTAAGGCGGTCCAAGACGCCTTAGCTATACAAGCTCAGCTCTTCTCTGCTAATGACTACATCGCCAGAATGGAAGATCGGATGAAGCATTATGAGGAGAGGATAGCGGAGGTGGAGCGAGAACTTGAAGACTCCTGAGCTAGTCGGTCTGTCAATCTCGCTCGTTATGCTGAAGACCTTCGGGCGAAGGAGGAAGAGCTCGGAGCCAAGGATAAGGAACTCCAAGCTAAGGAAGAGGAGAGCACCACAAAGTAGGCCGGGGCTTATGTGAACGCCCATGATGACCTTCTGGCCGAGCTGAGGAAACGGTATCCTGAAGAGAACTTCTCTTGGATGAATGAGCTCACCCCAGAGGCTGAAGATGAGAGCGACGAGGAGCCAGAGAGAGAGAGAGAGCATGAGAGAAATGATGATGTACCTAGAGAATAGGCTGGGGGAGGCCCTCTAACCGAATGACTTGTAAATTTTATTTTGAAATGAATTAAAGTCCTTTTTTTTGTTCAAATTCTTGATGAGATCGGAAAGCGTGTAAATTGTATGAGTACTTAATTGTTTGAATGTATTGGACATCTGTCACGACCCAACCTATGGGCCGGACCGGTACTAGAACCTGGGCCAGCCTAAAGCCTCCAAGGCCTGTAGTAAGCCTACCTATTCCTCAACCCAAATCTAAGGCCCATTTGGGCCCAATTTCAAGAATTCAACCGGACAGAGTTCGGCCATAAAGTAGACCTTTTAACGGGGAGTTTTTGACTCACCCGACCTGTAAATACAATATATAATCAATTGGGGAGCTCAGCTCACCCTCCACATACTCATAATAACATAAAGTCAAATGGGAGCTCAGCTCCCTCATCCAGTCCAACATATATGCATATAATAAGTTTACAGGTCCAGCATGGTAAATTATATTATAGACCCAAATTAAATAAATACTTCTAACACATGCAGAAATTCTAGGAGTTAACAGAATTACACAAACATAAATAAACGACATGTGAAGAAGAAAAGCAGGTTAACTACAACAATAATCCTCCTGTAGCCTGAAAAAATAATGAACAGGAGTGAGCGTTCGACTTAGAGAGTAAAATATCAATTTTAACCATAATCTCTATAGCTATCTAAAGCTAATGCACCCTGTAGAGTGAAATGCAACATCGTCAATATTTTCACATAATAACAGCAAAAAGGTAATCTGGAGCACTCACATACCCGATAAGGTCAAACAATACATATATGAAAGCTGATCCCCTATACAGCCCTCTTAATCCAACATGTGCTAACGAAGAACTCAAGCCGGGCTTTCGCTTAATAAACCAAATCGGGGTCCCAGCGAAGAACTCAAGCCGTGTCTACCCCGAAGGACCGGGTTCAAGCGAAGATCTCAAGCCGTGTCTATCCATCCTGTTCATAGCCAACACCATACCACACGCACGCCAACTCACGCACACTGCTCCAAATTACTACAACAACATCCATGGCACTTGAACAATTGTGAATGCAACATAAAATGTGCCTAGAGTTTAACTACATAGATACATATTTTATAAGTGATGCATGGGCATGCTTGAATATATAATAATATCGAAATTATAATTAAAATTAATATTTTACTCATAGACTCAATTGAAGTCACTATGACGGCTGGGCGGAGGAGGAAGGTTGTCCCGGCTCACCTGACAATTTTATTCATTTAATAAATTTGACTCAATACAAACTAAAAAAAAGACCAAAGATATCCTAAGTCGTGCCGAAATCCGGCAGAGTCTCCCCTATACTTAGTACCTACCCAACCTGCAAAAGGGCTTAAAACGTACTTCTATATCCACAAACCATACACCCACAACTCAATCATATCACACAGCCCCTCCTGGGCCCATCCAAACAGTCATCAATCACAATATGTAAAATTACAGTTTAGTCCTTATAATTGACCTTTTTTTGCAAAAACTACCCAAATAAGCTCTAAAAATTCTAAAACTTTACCCCGCGGTCCTTAGCAATATTACTAAGCTAATGCAAAAAAAGAATCATAATTTTTTGAGCTACCACGAATATTTTATGGATTTTTAATCCAATTCAAGCACTAGAAATTATAAAAAAGCAAGGTTCGGGTTTACCTAAGCCGATTTCGACTTCGGGGACGAGCTCGGGACGTCTGACAACGATGGGGTAGCCAAAATCTCGATCCAATTCCAAGACTTTTTCGGTAGCCGGTCTGTGTGGCCGGAAATTCACTGACCGGGGCAACTGTCGAATTTTTACAAATTGAAGGTACCTACACGAAGCCCACAACACGGGGGTTAGTATATAATTTTTACGAAATTTTCTAAGCTCATTTAATGCTCAGAAAAAACACAACGAAGTTTTGTGGGACCCACAGAAAAATGGTGTCAGAAAATTTTGAAATTTATATTGCCGCGAAGCTCTCGACGAGTGGAGCGCTCTGGTACTCTCGGTTTTCTCCTGGGGTTCACGGTTTACGAGAAATCTAGCCTAAAAGTCGAAATGGGCTAAAACTTTCCGGACAAAAATTGGACAAACCGCTCGATGGATTTTGTGTTCTTGGTGTCTATGGAAAGCTTTCGAGGTGTAGATGGTGTTTGACATAAGACCCGACCCAATTGGTGGCTCGATCGACCGAATTCTGGCCGGAAAGCTGAAGCGGCGCGCTGCGCGTCGGGGGTCTTCGTGCGCGCTTTCCCGGCGTTCCAGGTGGCCGCCGATGAGGAGGGAAGGGTGAGGCAGTGCTCCGCGAGCTAGGGAGGCTGGGGCGGTGGCTGGCCGGCGTGGGGAGGAGGGAGGAGAGAGAAAATGGGAGAGAGAGGAAGAAGGGTTGGGATGCGCGGGGAAGAGAAGAAAAGGAGGGAGGTCGGTCCGATTCGACCGGTCCGATCCAATCCCGTTCGATTCTGCCGGTTTGATTTATGATACAAAATTTTAAATTTTTACTCTGCCTTGAGACTGAAAACGAGGCCCAAAAATTTCGAAAAAATTCTAAAAAACTCAGAAAAATTCGTAGAGTCCAAATATATTTTTAGTTTTGCCACGTGGTCTTTAAATTAATTTTTAAAAATCATCAAAGTTTTATATTTTCGGAAAATCGAACTCGATTTCTAAAATCCGAAAAATTTCAAATAATTTCCTAAAATTTAAATAATTTAAAGTATTAATAGTTACTCATAAAATAATAAATTTAAAAATTAGGGGTGTTACAACATCAAACCTGAAAGCCACCATTAACCTAAGTATAAGAGATCGGAAAACATTGTAAGCCTGAGACTGGACTTAGCCATGACCAAACAACGAGTAAATTTTCAGAACATTGGAAAGACTTAATTTGAATTCTTAAGATCAGGATCGTCAGTAGACCGGACAGAAACCTTTAACTTTATTTCAAGAAATATCTGGGACATACAAGTGAGGAACCCGATTCTAGCATTAGCTAAATGACTTTCCACAATATTTGTAAAGAGAGATCGGAGACGAGACTAGATGGTCCGGAGACCCGTCATTGATTCGAACCCCTCCGATAAGAGATCAGAAAATAATTAACTAAGTGTGGGATCTATTTATTTCATGATCGAGCAATCGATGTGTTCGGAAAAATCATTTGTGATCGAATGACGTCTGCTGGGAGTCGATTTTAAAGTCCCTTGACTTCGGTGATCGGTCAAAATATGGTATCGACAATAGGATTAAAGTCGGATGGTTGAAGTGGAGATGTGCCACGGGAGTTTTATGTAGTCGCAAGATTCCCAATAAGTTGAAAGGAAAATTTTACCGTACAGTCATACGACCGGTTATGTTATATGGTAGTGAGTATTGGGCACTGAAGGAGCCGTATGTGTCTAAGATAAGAGTTGCAGAGATGAGAATGTTAAGGTGGATGAGTGGCCATACTAGACTAGATAAAGTCCGTAATGAGAGTATTAGAGAAAAGGTAGGAGTTGTGCCAATTGAGGATAAGTTGAGAGAAGGGAGATTGAGGTGGTTTGGTCATGTGAAGCGTAGACATACGGAGTCTCCAGTTAGACAAATAGAGCGCATTAGGTTAGAGGATAGAAAGAAAAAAATGGGTAGACCTAAATTGACTTGGAGAAGAGTAGTACAACATGACCTAGAAGTATTACAAATTTCTAAGGATTTAACCCAAAATCATTTAGAATGGAGAAAGCGAATCCATATAGCCGACTCTAAATTTTTGGGATAAAGGCTTAGTTGAGTTGAGTTGAGTGTATATATATATATATATATATATATATATATATTGACTTCTTGAGGCACATTGTTGGAGAGGCCAATTTATTTATAATTTATTTGAAAAAATGGTCAGGGAAGGAGCAGATGTACGAGGGTACTTCGCCTGGTCATTGCTTGACAACTTTGAGTGGATGGATGGATATACGATAAGGTTTGGGCTTTACCATGTTGATTTTTCGACCCTCAAAAGAACCCAAAAACTATCAGCAACTTGGTACAGAGATTATATTTCCAACCATAAAGCTAGCAGAACTAGCACCTGAGCATACTCATGAAAATTAGTAGTCTACTTAAGATCATTTGATATTTCCTAGAAGTTTGAACACAAATTGCAAGAAAAATCCTGTGAGATTTTGGTCAAGGAGTTCGAATGCATTGCACAATTATGTGTCAAGAAATCCAATGGATGAATTGTTGAAAAGTTGTAGTTAGTGAAATAAACAACCCACTTTGTATGGCATCAAAAAATACATATATATATATATTGAGAAAATAATAGATATTCATATTCTATACTTAGGGGACAGCTACAATCTTTATTCTATGCTTGGGGGACTGCTACAGTATTTTTCCTGGTGATTCCAATCGTTCAACACAGATAATGTTCAGAATCCAAATTCATCACTGTGTATTACAAAACTTTAACTGTGTACTTTACATTTTTAAAAAATTAGAAAAGAAAACAAATAATATAACTGAAATTAATGAGATGAGCCAAAACAAGTTATGACGAAGGTAGCTGTTCATCTTACTGGTACCATATTGAGAGAAACACAATATCTAACCATGTAAAACTACAGAGCTCTTATCTTCTCGTCAAAATTGTATTTGCCTCAGGCTTGCTTTTACAAACACATCACAATGCTCTCAATTCCTCGACCTTCAAATTGAATCCTTCCTTTGACAATCCTTGCCTACACGTCATATCCCTTCTATTTATCAACAGTGTTGGGGAAAAAGAATCACCTTGGAGATGAGTTAACTCTGCAACGATGGTAATTAAGAACCTTTTGAACATGAGTCATATCTTGATTGACCCAAAGTAATAGCTGTAAAAAAAAAAAAAAAAAATTTCCAGTTGGTAACTCGTCCCAATTCTAAGCAATTCTGCATCTCCACCATGGAGATCCAGCCTTGTAAGAAATTTTTGACCGGCCTGAAAACCAATAGCAAAGATTAGTACTTGGATAAAAATCCAAAACTTCATTTCTCCCATTTCTCTATAGTCATCTTAGGAAGTCAAAAAATCTTAGAAGCCAACCATAAGGCAAGTTGAGTTTCAGTAGTTTTAGATCATGAGATAAATATTCAACCATAAAACTGTTAACATTACCAATTATTTAAACTGGGTGGTGAATTCTTTGCTCACAGGTCGTACTACGTTCTGGAGAAAGTAGCTGGCAGCAGTGGCATTGTGTTTGTGCTCTTCTGATCTAAAAATGCCAGTTGAAATGAGCTTGCACCTGCACACTTCTGTGCTGCCTCGATCAGAATTCAGGGAATTTAATTATACTGTCAGGTATATTTAAGACTACAACAACCAAAACGGTGAAGATTGAAAAAATGTAGCCTTACATCACTATCACATCATGCAAGATGCAACCATTGAGCAATGTTCTTGATATAAATGTATAATCCTTTAAAAGCTTGGAACTCGCGTGGAATTCATACTAAAATCACCTCTCCATAAACTCCCAAACTGTCTACATTTCTTGCGTGTGGACAAAAGTTCAAGAACCATGCAAAAGATTAAAGAGCCCTGCTTTTCTTTTTCTGTTGATTACAGAGACAGGAGAAAAAGGGAGTCATCCGGAATCTTCCAGGCTGATTCTTTTATCAACCACGGAAATAGACAAAAGTCATAAAATAGGTAGTTGGTTAATGAGAGTTGCGAGGTCTGGCCTAGGACTTGTGTCTAAATTAAAGGCCTCTGACAGAAAATTTATGTAAGGAGCAGAGGTGTAGGTGAGCATTAGCAATCAGTGATCGAAAATTGAATGAAGGGTTTTGCCATTTTCTGTTGTGCTGAATTTATAGAGATTGAGAAGTTTATAATAGAATTCATATTTGCAAGGAACAAAAAAGACAAATTAAGTTGATGGATGGTACTATTATAAATTTGATTTTATATAAAAATAAATTTAATAATATTTTAATTTATATACTCATTATTTTAATTATATGTAAATTTTAATTAATTATGTATGAATATCTTAAATAATCCAACTTTGCAACTACTAATTAAAGCAGTCCATTTTTATTGGATATAAAAATCTTCAACTTCCAGTAAAATTAAAAGCCACTACATAAAATTACAAATGGAACCCATATGTAACCTGTTCATTTATTTCTTTTACCTAGACAATATGACCGCTTTGAGAGGATTTTTCATAACCACAGTGAAAGCAAAGGTCTCTGTGGGGTCAGGTGGACCAGTGGGTGTGGGTACCCACTTGAAAGCTTGGACCATTCTAGCAAGCATTAGGTTTACATGTAACATGCCAAGAGCAAGGCCCGGGCAAGTTCTCCTCCCTGCCCCAAACGGCAACATCTTCACCGTGCCCTTAGTTCCTGTAAGGTCCACTCCAACTCCATCCCCTTCCATGAACCTCTCGGGTCGGAACACACCTGGATCTTTCCATAAATTCGGATCCTCTGTCATCCACTCAATGTAAAACTCCACATTGACGTTGGTCGGAATCTTGTAGCCGCCGAGCTCAGTCTCCTCGGTGGTTGCATGTGACAATGTGAAGTGGGCTGGAGAATGTATCCGTAAAGTTTCCTTAACCACTGCATTGAGATATGGCATTTTCTCTACTTGGTCTTCAGTGATTAGCCCATATTTGCCCACACTCTCAACAATTTCCCTGTACAGCTTTTCTTGAATTTCTTGATTTAGAACTAATTCAAGAAAAGCCCATTGAAGCACACTTGTACTAGTGTCGATACCAGCAACAAACACTTCTGTGCAAAGTGTCACGAGCTCTTCCTCTCCCAAACGACCACGGCCCGGTGCCTCAAGCCCAAAAAGAGAGTCCACATAGGCTGCGCCAACTGGACTCACCATCAGTGAGCCAATGTTTTCACCTTTCTCCACATAAGCTCTTCTGTTCCTTATCAAAGGAACCAAGCACCCTATCTGTGCCTTCCTTAGCTCTTTCGCTTTTTTCATCTGCCTGCGAAACAATGGAGTGAGTACTGGCAAGAAATCGGGGAGCTGTGGCGTGGTTATAAGCATAACATCCTTTGTGATACTGTCAATATCCTTAATCCATTCTTCTGGGATTTTGGCACCGAAGCATATGCATACTAGAATACTGCATATTGTGAACCTACAGATTTCCATCACATCTACACAACCATTTTCAAGGGCCTCATTTTGGAGCTTCTTCATGTGATTCTCCATAGCCCATTCTCGTATCCAAGTGCATTGCTTGATTCTCACCGGGCTTATCAGCTCTGCAACAAAGTTCCGGCGAAGAGTTCGCCAGAGAGGCCCGTATTCTGCTGAATTGACTGCACATTTCCCAACACTGAACACCAGCCGGATTGGAGAGTCCGGTGGCCTGCTGGCAAAGACAGAGCCTTTCTTAATTAAAGCTTCATGGATGAGCTCGGGGCTGGTGACTATAACCAAAGTACGTTGACCCATTTGCATAGTGAAGATTGGACCATACTTTGCACGCAAATCACGGATCAAAAAAATAAAATGACGGCGCTGTAGGATAACCTGGAACAAGTTGCCCACAAGCGGCCAACCTGGCGGCCCTGGAGGGAGGTTGTTGGATTCCCCGGAGGTGACAGAGGATCGCCACCACAGGGCGAGAAAGACTACGGAGAAACCAAGAATAAAGAGGTCTATTAACTCCATAATTGAGGAGGCGAGGGAGCGTTGTGACACTATGATACAGATATATAGATGGTTGGTTGTATACAGAGGATGAAGAGGGAGAGTAAATATAGATATGCAGATGGTGGGTTATATACAGAGGATGAAGAGGGAGAGTAAATGAGCTCTGGCCTACTGTTTATGTTTGAATATTATTTTCTTTATGCTAAAAAACTATATAAACCCATTAATTGAGATTAGATTCTTTCAAGTTGCTCCAAACTTAGCTGATAATATTGATTAAATGATAACTTCGTTCCTTATTACAATGTTTATGTCCTGCAACTGACTTAGTGAATATTTTATATTATTACTAGAACTGCTATCCAGAAAAACACTTATTCAAATATATATGTTAATTAGATGATATTAAAACATAATTTAAAATTAAATCTAATAAATTTAATTATAAAAATATTAAAATAATAAAATTATTATTTTAAATTATTTTTTTCAATAACATCGTGAAAAGCAATTTTAACAAATAAACACTTAATTATTTTTTTATTTAATTAATATATTTAAAAAGATATTTCTTTTAACTATAAATTTAACAACAATACTCAACATACCCTCAATATCTAAGCTAGTCTTACAACCTGAATCAATATGGCAATAAATCGAATACTTTAGCTTTAAAAGTTTCATATCTAAAAATTATTCAAAAATAAAAATTGTTGCAAATTAAACTGTGGAGAAGACCGAGTTGCCAACCTAATATTCAACATTTTTATTAATTATTGCTGGTTGGGGATTGCATGAAATTGTCAATTCACATTAATTCAAATTTTGAAATCGATCAATTATTGTGTTTAAATTCTCCTCAGATTCTGAGAGTTGTTAGAAATTCATTTTATTGCCGGACGTAATTTCACATGGGAAAAGGCTATTAATTTTCACAACAAACATTATTAATTCACACGGTATTCATTGTATATTATACATTAAAATATTTTTAATTAATTGATTTCTTTTTATATCCTTTTTCATTAGTATTTTTTTTACTATAATTAAAATTTAAATTTAAAATTTCATAATTTTTATATTAATTTAATCTGTAATAAATAAAAAGGTTTTATATATTTTATAAAACCCTAAATTTTTAAATTTATTATTTTATGAGTAATATTAATATTTTAATTTTATTTTAATTTTATTTAAATTTTAAAAAATTATTTAAAATTTTTCTGATTTTTCAAATCGGGTTTGATTTCTCGAAAATATAAAACTTTGATGATTTCTAAAAATTAATTTAAAGACCACGTAGTAAATTAATTTTGGGCCTCGTTTCGGTCCCAAGGCAAAGTAAAAAATTTAAAAATTTGTATTATGAATCAAACCGACCGAATCGAACCAGTCGGGATCGGACCGGCCCTTTTCTTTTTCTTCCTCTTTCTCTCTCGTGCGCCCGACCTCTCCCCTTCTCCTCCCATTTTCTCTCTCCTCCCTCACCCCCAGGCCGCGCCCCCGCCTCCCCAGACACCCCACCTCGCCGGCGCGCCGCCCCACCACCTCCCCACGGCCGACCGACGCTCCAGCGGTTGGAAAACGCGCGCGAAGAACACCCGATGCGCGCGCCCCGTTTCGTCTTCCCAGTCGAAATTCGATCTATACGGCTACCAATCGAGCCAGGTCTTATGTCAAACACCATCTACACCTCGAGAGCTTTCCATAGACACCAAGAACACCAAAATCCATCAAGCGGTTTGTCCAATTTTTGTCCGGGAAGTTTTAGCCCATTTTGACTTTTGGGCTAGATTTCTCGCAAACCGTGAACCCCACGAGAAAACCGAGAGTACTAGAGCACTCCACTTGTCGAGAGCTTCGCGGTAATATAAATTTCGAATTTTTCCGACACCGTTTTTCGGTGAGTCTCACGGAACTTCGTAGTGTTTTTTTGAGTATTAAATGAGCTTAGAAAATTCCGTAAAATTTATGTACTAACCCCCGTGTTGTGGGCTTCGTGTAGGTATCTTCAATTCACTGAAATTCGACAGTTGTCCAGGTCTGTGAATTTCCAGCCAGACATACCTGCTACCGAAAAAGTCTTAGAATTGGATCGAAATTTTGGCTACCCCATCATTGTCAAATCCCCGAGCGCGTTCCCAAGATCAGAATCGGCATAGGTAAACCCGAACCTTACTTTTTTATAATTTTCTAGTGCTTAAATGAGATTAAAAATCCATAAAATATTTGTGGTAGCTCAGAAAATTATGATTCTTTTTGCATTAGCCTAGTAATATTGCTAAGGACCGCAGGGCAAAGTTTTAGAATTTTTAGAGTTTATTTGGATAGCTTTTACAAAAAGGGTCAATTATAAGGACTAAACTGTAATTTTATATATTGTGATTGATAATTGTTTGGATGGGTCCAGGAGGGGCTGTGTGATGTGATTGAGATGTGAATGTATGGTTGGTGGATATAGAAGTGTGTTTTAAACCCATTTACAGGTTGGGTAGGTCCTAGGTATAGGGGAGACTCTGCCGGATTTTCGGCACGACTTAGGACGTCTTTGGTCTTTTTCTTAGTTTGTATTGAGTCAAATTTATTAAATGATTGTAATAAAATTGTCAGGTGAGCCAGGACAGCCTTCTTCCTCCGCCCAGCCACCACAGTGACTGCTGTCAAGTCTGTGAGTAAAATATTAATTTTAATTGTAATTTCAATATTATTATATCTTCAAGCATGCCTATGCATCACTTAGATGTATATATCTATGTAGTTAAACTCTAGGCACGTTTTATGTTACATTCACAACTGTTAAAGTGCCATGGATGTTGTTTGTGGTAATTTGGAGTGCGTTGGCGTGCGTATGGTATAGTGTTGGCTATGGACAGGACGGGTAAACACGGCTTGAGATCTTCGCTGGGACTCGGTCCTTCGGGGTAGACACGGCTTAAGTTTTTCGCTAGGACCCTGATTTAGTTTATTAAGTGAAAGTCTGAGCTGAGTTCTTCGCTGGCACAGGTTGGAATATTTTTACTTTAAGTAATTAATCACTAATAATTAATATATGTCAATTAATAATTAATAAAATAATTAATAACTACTAAAATAATTAACGGCTACTAGAACGGTTAACATTACCTAACATAGCTTTATTGTGTTCTTGTAATTGTTATGAAATATTTAATGGGGTTAAAAAAAAAAAATTAAATAAGTGAGGATATATATTTTGTTGTAGTCAACTACGGACACATGTGGTCCAAAATTTTACCCAAATTAGATTAAGTTGGACTTTCTATACCTCTAATCCGGCCGGGCCATAATAATATAAATAATAACATATATGCTTTGGAATAAATATAAATTAATGATAATAATATGAAATTTTAATAAAAATAAAATATTTTTATGAATTATTATTTAATTAATTTTTATAATTAATATAAAGATTAAAAAAAATAAAAAAAATAATTTATTTAATATAAAGTAATATAATTATTAAACTTATTATTATATAAAATTAAATTTATAATAACAATATTTAAAAAAAAATTATATTACTAATTCACAATAAATACAAGTAAACTTAATCTTATAGCATTACTCTTAAAATAAATTGTGGTATTAATGCACGTTATCGTAGTTGTTTATAAACCCGAAATTGAATTTAATCTATTAAATATTTATTTTTAAATTTATGTATTTATTATCATTCTCATTAAATTCACCTTGTCTCAGCATTAATGGAATTTGCTGTGGTGATGAAAAATTGAAAATTTCCCAAGCCACACATTTATAGTTTTGGAAGTTGGCCATGTGCTTTATCTGGAAGTTGGCTAAACTCCATTAAATGCATTGGTGGATTCATATGGGATGGGAGTAGGCCACACCATTAATAAAACTCTCTTTGCAGACAACTGTTGACTTGGTGGTCAACAAATTACACAACCAAATCGACAAACAAGTTTTACCCATCCCTGGTGCTTGCCTGGTTAACTATACAGGGCTGGTTCCATCAAGCACACACACGTTTGGCAATGCACCAAAACGGTGCAAGGTTAATAAAAAAAAATAATTATTATCCTTATTACTTGCTAATATTATTTAGATATTAAATTAATTTTAATTTAATTAATATTTATAATTTTTAAAAAAGTTAAATATTAATTTTAAAAGATTAAATTAATAATTATTTTTTTTTTAAATATTAAAACTTATAAAGAAAATATTGGCAAAAGATCATCACGTAGGGACAGCGTCATTTTCTTAGTATTATGAGCATAAAAAAAAAGGTACAATTCAAAATTCTAGAAGGGAATTAATGAGAATCTAAAAATCCTCCAGGGCCGAATCTGCATCGGCTAACAGAAAGGCACATAATTAATTAGCATTTGCCATTGGAATGCAACAGAGATATAGCATGAGCGTACCTAAAATATGATTGTCCAGAAACTGAAAAATAAAGCACCACTCATATTGGTTCATGCATGCCATGCCTTCTTCTCTCCATCATTGTCCTAACACCTGTAGTACTCTCTTCTACTTTCTGTCAGTCTAATGAAAGTTATTACTAACGAATTCAATGTCCTTTGTTTTTCATACACCCTTTGCAATTGGATTTCAAGCACACAGATCTAAAACGCATACATACAAGTCACTTAAATATAATATAGGGAAAAAAGAAAATTAAATATAAAATTTATATGATTCCATTATAAGATTTATATTTACAGATAAACTATAAAAAAATTTTATTATATAAAAAATTCTTAAATTATAATTTTAATGTGTTTTTAATTTTTTCATAATACTATCATAAATAAAAAAAAAAATATTATATTTTATCCAAATTATTACACAAGTTTTCGAGTTAGGTCACTGTTTGAGTATACGAGGACATTACAAAATTCAAGCGGCAGTGGTTATGCAAATTTAAAGGGATTATAGCCTGTATGCAATGAAATTACCTCTAAAATGTATTTGTTCAAGGACAAGCTAGAAAAGGTATTCATGGAGTTGCTGTAATGGTTTCCGAGGCACGTTTGTAGCTTCTAACTAGACCTGCTATACACTTAATATCCAAGCCAAAATGGTCTTTATAATTATAGCACCGATATTGCAGAGGAAAACACAGTCAAGGCAGCAGAAAGTCACCATCAACCCACAATTCTGGTTGTATATCAATCAAAACCAATAACGCTAAACATACTCTTAATTTTTCTGGTTTGGGTAAGCTATTCAAGATATTCTCTTCTGGTTTTCCTTTTATATTTATATATATATATATATATATATAAAAGACTTATTTGACTATTTTATTAACATTAAAGCAAATCTTACTTTTATAATAAAATAATAAAAAAAATAAATAATTATAAAAATTTTATTTTTATTTTTTATTTAAATTAAGAATTTAAATTCACAATGTTATAATTTTAAAAAATGAAACCATTTACAGAAACTATTTTTTAATAAAAATAACTTTTATTTTTATTTCGCATCGGACTCGAACATGTGTTCTTTCTTCTTTTATCAGATACTGCTACATTACAATTTACAAGGCCAAGCCCAATAAAAAAAGGCTCAGTTCAATAGAACGAGCACAAACTATGCCGGAATTTGGGCCATGTAGTCTTACAAGTCCAGACACAACCACTCCTTCCCCTTCAAGTGTTCATGCTTCTTGGACTCAAGAAGTGATTGGATCGGTATTTACATGTCCGGCCTGATTTTGGCTAATTTATTAGTGGCACATCATCTCCTTTTTCTTGCCTAAAATGTGAAGTAGAACTGGAAAAACAGAAGCAGCAAAGAGACTTCGACCGAGAAGAGAAGCACCAGGATGAACGCTGCGGATCATAGTCCACTGGTAAACACAGCATCAGATATGGAATGGTGGGTGTCCATGCCAAAGGTTGAACTACATGCCCACCTCAATGGTTCCGTCAGAGACTCTACACTTCTGTATGCTCTTTCTCTCTCTCACTCTCTCTCTCTCTCTTTTTTTTTTTTTTTGCTGTTTCCTTTTTTAGGTGTAAATTACTCTATGGATGTACGTAACCAGTGGAAATCTTTTGTCTTGTGTTAGGGATCCAAAGCATGTATTTTTAGTACTTTATTGTTATGTTTCATTTATGAGTATTCTAAAGGGGAAGGAAATTGTTGGGAAGTTTTAAATTTTAAAATGTTGTTCTTCATTTCTCAGCGTTTAATCGTTCAATTTTTTTTTTTTAAATTTGTTTTTATTTACAGGGAACTTGCTAGAGTCTTGGGTGATGAAGGTGTAATTGTTTTCTCAGATGTGGAACATGTTATCATGAAAGGTATATGCTCATTTTCCTCTTTTCCTGGTTGTTTCTCTGTTTGATTGCTTAGAATGTAGAGGAAAGAAGATTTGTCCAATTTTAATCTTCAATATTGGTAATTCATTGCCTAAAAAAGCAAAACCTATGTTTAGTTGTGCCAATTCTGGTTATATGCCTATACTAAGTTTGAGATTTTATTGTTCATAAACCGAGAAAAAAAACTTTTGGTTAGAAGTTGAAATTCTCCTTATAATCAATTTCTATTTTCTCTCTTGATTTTTAATTTTCCTTCTTACCTCCCCTTGTCTCTTGATAATGTGTGACATTGGTAGTTCTCTATTCACTTGCATTCAGATGATCGTTCATTGCATGAAGTGTTCAAGTTGTTTGACCTTATACACATTCTTACCACTGATCACAAAACTGTTACAAGGATCACAAAGGAAGTATGATAACTTGCAGTTTAGTGATTTTTTTTTTTTTTTTTTGAACCATTGACATTTCTGGTGCTAATTCTTGAACTCTTCACAAAACAGGTGGTTGAAGATTTTGCTTCTGAGAATGTTGTATATTTGGAGTTAAGAACAACTCCAAAGGTGCATAAATGAGCTATTGACTGTTTTTTTCTTTTTGGTCATCTCAAATCAGCACTTAGTTTACATTGATAGAGGAATTTGTGGGTTTCTGTAATCCAGAAAAACGATTCTAAAGGAATGAGCAAACACTCTTACATGGAGGCAGTGATGGAAGGTTTAAGGTCTGTTACTGCAGTTGATGTGTATTTCGCTCCTCAAAATTTAGATGCTAGAACTTCTATAAATAGAATTTCTATAAATGATACATATCATGGAGCTACAAGGAAAAAGATATATGTAAGATTTCTTCTCAGCATTGACCGTCGTGAGACCACTGAAGCTGCAATGGAAACTGTATGTAGAAAACTCTATGGATGTTTTTTAGGACATGAGTTGTTAACTGGCCAAGAGCCCAAGATTTATAATTTCTCTTTCCTTGCCTTCTATAGGTTAAGCTTGCTCTGGAAATGAGAGATTTAGGTGTAGTTGGAATTGACCTTTCTGGAAATCCAATTGTGGGTGAATGGTACTTCCTTACTGCCAATAATTCTTTATTAGAAGATAATACTGGTTGTAGGTTTTGCAGTCTAAAATGCTCATTTTATCTGAACAGGAATACATTTTTGCCAGCATTAAAATTTGCCCAGGAACAAGGCCTTTGTATAACACTTCACTGTGGAGAGGTGCATTGATGTGTCAAGTGCTTTCTTTGGTTTTCTAACATTGTGCTTTCTGTTACAGTGAAATTACACTCATTGGTTTATTTTCATAACCTAGTGCTTGTAGGTGCCTAATCATGAGGAGATCCAAATGATGCTTGACTTTCTTCCCATGAGAATTGGTCACGCATGCTGCTTCAGAGAGGAAGACTGGAGAAAGTTAAAATCATCTAAAATACCGGTTGATTATCTACATTCATTCACTTTCTTGAGAGAAACCTTCACTAGCGTATACTGATAAATTAAAGCTTCTCATAACTTCCATAAGGATGAATGCTATTTAGAAAGCATCTCACAATTTTCATAGGATGGATGGTATTAAATAACTAATTTGTTAGAATTTGTTCATGGTCACCTAAACATTATGGAAATCTTTAGATTTTTTTAAAAAATTCCCAAGGATCTCTATTCAATTACCCTTTTGGATTTTTCATTACTGACTACAAAAGTTGCACAGTTTCATCAGTCTAGAGTGTGCTCTGTCCTGTGTTTTCATATTCAGTGGCCCTGCAGTTTTCTTTGGTTTACTGCAAAGTCTAGTATAAGGGCTGTTGAAAAATTTAAGAATTTTGCAGTATATTTGTTTTACTAGCTAATTTTCTTTTCATTTATGCTTATGCACATTTTCACAGGTGGAGATTTGTTTGACATCCAACATCAGGACTGATTCAATTTCTTCACTAGATATTCATCATTTTGGTTAGTCTTCTGTTTCTATTGAATCCTTTATATTTGACTTATTGACTCAATTACCCTAGTACCCTCCTGAACAAGCCTCTTAAACTTCTTTTCTTGTGATTGGGCCACTGGTATCAGTTCATTATAGATACTTATTTTTTTGTTTCTTTGTGTTGCAGTTGATTTGTATAATGCAAAACATCCTATAGTCTTGTGCACTGATGATTCTGGGGTTTTCTCCACCTCACTTTCCAAGGAGTATAGTCTCGCGTCATCTGCATTTGGTAGGTATACTGTTGATTGTAGTTATAACAGGGATTAGATAAAAAATCTCAAATAGCTTATGCATCTTTATTCATATGATTTATGGTACAAAGGCCTTGGGAAGAGGGAATTGTTTCAGCTAGCAAGAAATGGGATTGATTACATATTTGCTGATGCTGAAGTGAAGCGGGACTTAACAGTGATTTTTAATTCAGCTGCTAAGGAGCTAGACCTATGACTAGGCTCTTGAGCAGCATGGACCTCCTCGTTAGTTCTGATCGCTACCAATTTATGAAATTGTTAGCCTACTATTTACTGCAATTTTCTATATTTGTAGCTCGAAACCAATTGATTACATACATATATTTGAATTTGCAGACTGCTTAGTTGATTTCAGTCAGTAGTGATCCCTTCAACGGCATGATAGATGATTTTGAAACTCAAGATAGTTATATGATTATAGGCCTGTTTGGCATTTAGTTTCAGAGCCTGAAACTGCTTTTTGGAATAAAAGCACCATTTTAGATGCTGCTGAGAAAAATAGTTTGGAAAAAGCTGTTTTGTTATTTTAGTGGTTTTATAACTAAAATTGATCAAAATTAATTTTTAATTATTTTTTAACACTTTAATTAGTATATTTAAAAAAGTGATTTTCTCAATAGCAGTTTCAACAGCAATGCCAAAGAGGTCTAGCTTTTCTCCATGGGAAAAATTGTTCCAGTCATTTACTCCAATATTTTTTTAGGAAAAATTGTTCTGCTGTTATTAGCAAGAGGAAATATTATGAAGCCATTTAGAAGAAAAGCAAAAATCAACGTAACAATCTGTCTAACTTCACTTTTAAAAGCTTGTTAGTAGTCTTTATACATGGCTCATGGCTCACTGATCAAACAAGGTGAGATTCTGATATCAGATAATATGAATCTATCTAGTTATACCTCAAAAAGTTAGGAGGATTGCAAACTTATACATATAACGCCCAGTACCTCCCTTGGGATGCATCAGAATTCTTTCATAACAATTAGAATTGAGATTTCTCATTTTGTTTTAATTCCACACAAGCAATTGACATATTGCAATGATACATACACCTTTGGGCTGGTTCTGGATTGGAATAGGAGAGGTTTTGATTTAATATTTAAGGGATTGAAATCAAAATTGCATAATCTTCTTATTTTAATTTGATTTCAAATTCGATGATTAAATTTTTTTTTTTTTTTAAATAGGAAATTCTAGTTTTGAATTGAATTTGAATCATTTGATTTGGATTCAATTTTAAACAGGTAATGTTATGAAGAAAAGACGGAAGATTTTTGATTTAAATCAAACTAAATTTGAAATAAATTATCTAAATTCGATAGAGTTATTTTTGTTTTATATTTCACTTCGCTAAAAATCCTGGCTATGTCAATGCTGATGACGTAAGTGCACTAGCTGACTTACATTATCAAAACAACGTCGTTTTTTTAGGTCTATGCAAGCGACGTCGTAACAACAACGCACCCGCGACAACCAAAAATAAAATAAATCCCGAAGAGAAGATTTCAACCGATAACCAACACCTGCATGCTGCATGGCAATTTCAGTTAATTTCCCTTAATCATTTCTCTTCTTGCCTCTCTGTCTATGAACTCCCGCCATTACTCCAACCTTCGGCGTCTAAACCCTAACCATGAATCATTTCTCTCCCTAATCTCCATTTTTAAAGGCACAAAACTTCTATCATCATCAAAAGATCACCGTTACTTTCGCGCCACGATCAATCCGTAACCGCTCGATCAGATCAAAACTCGAGAATTCTCCTCATTCTCCTGCAATGTCTTGGGGATTAGGCTGGAAACGTCCGTCGGAAATCTTCCGTTTAACGCTGAACTATGGCACCGAGGAATCGGAGGACGATCTTAACCGTATGTCAACATCGTCGTCATCGGGTTCATTTTCTTCATCTTCTCCTTCGTCACCTTTGTCTCCGCCTCGAGATCAAGAGCTTGGATTTCGGATTGATTTGGATTGGACTTCTGCGGAAGACGAGGACCAGGTAGCTTTGAGGTTGCAGTCGCATTTGATGGTGGCGCTGCCTTTGCCACAAGATTGTGTGACAGTGGATTTGAAGAGTAGGGAAGAGGAGGAGGGGCAGGAAGGAAATGTTGGGTTGGAGATGAACGTGGTCAAGAGGAGGGAGCCATTGCGAGGGATGACCATGAGCAAGGATGGGTCCGGACAGCAGAGCGATGGGCTTGGTGTTCTGACAAGGTTATTGAGGTCCAACTTGGCTACTGGTGGTGGTGGAGTTGGGGATAGTTCCGGTTTGGGTTATGGCGAGCATTGGCGGAACGTCACCTTGCTTAGTCTCTGTGGTTGTGGTTTATCGGTAAAGATTTTATCTTATGTTTCTCCATTTCTTGCCAGTTTGGTTAATATGGGATATGAATTGGCCTGTAATATGTAGGTTTTCTGCAATTTTATGTTTAGTTTATGATTAT
Organism: Hevea brasiliensis; assembly: GCF_030052815.1. Classification (NCBI taxonomy): domain Eukaryota; kingdom Viridiplantae; phylum Streptophyta; class Magnoliopsida; order Malpighiales; family Euphorbiaceae; genus Hevea; species Hevea brasiliensis. The sequence continues at coordinate 51,309,145 of NC_079510.1, forward strand.
TGGATGCGATTTACATGATCGGGAATGCTAAAAAAGTAAAAACATTTACTCAATTAAACACAATGTTCTACGCTGTAAATAGAATCATATTAGCAGTATTGACTACTCTCATGCTTGCGACGTAGAAGCTGGTATTTATTGAGGAGACATGATTTTTTGGTGCTTGGATTGTGCTGATTTTATTGACAGGTATTACCAGCTGAGTTAATAGGATTGCCATCCCTTGAGAAGCTTTATCTTGATAACAATAGGCTTTCGGTTTTGCCACCGGAGCTTGGTGAACTGAAAATTTTGAAAGTTCTCAGTGTTGATTACAATACATTGGTTTCAGTTCCTGGTAAGAATTGGATTTAATTATATATGTTAACCAAAGTTTGCTTCATGTTAGACTACATATGATCCTTTGTAATTTATTCAGTTCTATGATCTTGGTTAAAACTGTTAACAGTTGAACTGAGCCAATGTGTTGGATTGGTGGAATTGTCTCTGGAACACAACAAGCTTGTTCGACCTCTTCTCGATTTCAGGTCATTTTAACAACAAATCAGCATACTTTGTTGCCCCTTCTGGTTTGATACACTAGAATGTTCTTTGGGTCTATTATTTATCTCCAGTTGAATGGCAGGGCTATGGCTGAGCTACAGATACTTAGGCTATTTGGTAATCCTCTGGAATTCCTTCCTGAAATTCTTCCACTGCACAAACTTCGCCACTTGTCTCTTGCTAATGTCAGGATTGTAGCTGATGAGAATTTAAGATCAGTGAATGTACAGATAGAGGTAGTAATCATACAGCAGTTATAGTAGTTTCATAAGCTGGAAGATATACTTGCTTAATTTAATTTTTGTTATTTGGTCATTTTAGATGGAGAACAGTTCTTATTTTGGTGCATCTAGACACAAGCTGAGTGCCTTCTTCTCTCTTTTATTTCGTTTTTCTTCTTGTCATCACCCTTTACTGGCATCTGCACTGGCAAAGATAATGCAAGATCAAGGAAACCGTGTTGTAGTTGGTAAAGACGAGAATGCAATGCGGCAACTTATTAGCATGATAAGTAGTGATAACCAGCATGTGGTATGTTGGCAATACTTGACTCCTTGCTACCATGAGTCAAACCTTTGCTTATTTATCTGTTATTCCAGATACTTTTTGTACGAGTTCTTATTTACTGGCAGGTCAAACAAGCATGCTCCACTCTATTAACTCTTGCTGGAGATGTTCCTTTTGCAATACAGTTGATGAAATGTGACATAATGCAACCCATTGAAATTGTGCTGAAATCAGGTGCACATGAAGAAGTAATTTCTGTGTTACAAGTTGTGGCCACCTTGGCCTTTACGTCTGATACTGTAGCTCAGAAGATTTTGACCAAGGAATTGCTGAAATCATTAAAATTGCTATGTGCCCATAAAAACCCAGAGGTGAATTCTCCTCCTTGTTATTTTATATGAATCTTCATTACCGCTTTTAGTATTCTGCAGTCTTTTAATTTTAAGTTAATCTTTCACTAGGTGCAACGGTTAGCTTTATTGGCAGTTGGAAATTTGGCCTTCTGCTTGGAGAATCGCTGCGTCTTGGTCACCTCTGAAAGTCTACGGGATCTTCTGTTGCGGTTGACAGTTATATCTGAACCACGTGTGAATAAAGCTGCCGCACGCGCTTTGGCAATTCTTGGTTTGTTTCTTGGATTGCACTTCTTATATTTTGAGATTGCTCAGTCTATTGATATACAAGAGCTTGTCCATTTTGTTCTACTTCTAGGAGAAAATGAAAATTTGCGGCGTGCCATAAGGGGAAGACAAGTTGCAAAGCAGGGTCTCCGCATACTCTCAATGGATGGAGGTGGAATGAAAGGTCTGGCTACTGTGCAAATCCTTAAAGATTTTGAGAAGGGAACTGGAAAACGTATACATGAATTGTTTGACCTTATATGTGGCACATCAACGGGTGGGATGCTGGCTGTTGCTCTTGGTATCAAGCTTATGACCTTGGGTCAGTGTGAAGAAATATATAAAAATCTTGGTGTGTATTATTTTTCAAAAGATACTATTTCACAATTTCTTGTTTATGGCACCTTATAATATCCTCTTTAACAAATTAGGAAAACTTGTCTTTGCTGAACCTACACCAAAGGACAATGAAGCTGCAAGTTGGAGAGAGAAGTTGGATCAGCTTTATAAAAGTTCATCGCAAAGTTTTAGAGTTGTGGTACATGGATCTAAAGTATGGAATTTTTTTTTTCACAAATGTTGCTTCACTTCTTAATTTATCATTGCCCAAGGTTCTTTCATAACACACACATGATGGCATTTTCAGTAAGTGCACATTAAATTAATCATGTATGGTACTTATCCTCCAAAAGACTTGGGAATGCTGCTAATCTTCATTTACTTTTCTTTTTTGGGTCAAAAATAGGAGTATTGGTTCATATTAGAAGTTGTTACTTTGTAAATATGCCGATTCAGCTACCATGTGTTATAATATCTAATGTTTTCTGCCAAAAAGAGATGACCATAACACATTGTCTTGCAGCATAGTGCAGATCAGTTTGAGAGGTTGTTAAAAGAAATGTGTGCAGATGAGGATGGAGACCTGTTAATAGAATCAGCAGTAAAAAACATACCCAAAGTTTTTGTTGTATCAACTTTGGTTAGCGTGATGCCAGCTCAACCATTCATATTTCGCAACTATCAGGTTCGACACTTAGAATTCTTTTGTTTTTTGATATGATCACTAATTCTCTCAAAATTATTTTTTTGGCATTGGAGTACATTGAAAATCTCAATTTTTTTATCAAAATATTTTTCTATTTGCAGTTAAATAGGAGAGGAAAATGCAAAAAAAAAGTATTAAATTGTGGTTTGTCAAAGGTGATGGCCTAGGAAAATTTGCAGTGGTGGTAAACTATTGGGTATGTGCCCATGTTGTTTGCTCAGACTTGAGTTCATTAGGTCCGAGCAGGCTGGTTTATAGCCAAGAATTAGAGCAAGAGGAAAACAGAAATAGAGAAGGGATAAGATGAGAGAGAATTAAGAATGTTTTATATTCAGCTATTATATCGTCAACACAACTCCCCTCATGCTTTTATACAATCAACTTGATTTTAGGAACCGGATCAAGAAGTAATATAGACAAAAATAATATCAGATTGTTTGGTGGCCAAGAATTAGAGAGAGATGGAAACCAAAATAGTGAAGGGAAGGGATAAGATGATAGACATAGGGGTAGGAAGGAAGGAAGGGAGATTGTCTGGAAATTGAAAATGTTGCATATTTAGATACAATATTCTCAATAAAACTCCCTTCATGCTTTTATAAGATCAACTGGAATTTAGGAACCAGATCAATGAATGATAAAGACAAAAATAAACTCAGCTACTCCTAACCAATCAGATTTATTTACAATGCATGTTCGATTACTAACACCTTCAATAACCAACTAACAGTTCAGTAACACCTAGCATTAAGCATCCAGCTCAGCAAGGCTAGTCCGGACATTTCTTCTATAGATTTCTTCTCTTTTCATGAGTTTGTGAAATGACTTTCTGCAAAGCATGAACTCATTTTCCTTCAAAATAGATTAGTTTTCTCTTTAACAATTGACCGATTTTTATATGTGTTTAACTGAAATAAATGATTTCCAGGAAAGTATTTTCTGTGAAATAAAGGGAGCCTTAGAGTTAACTTTGTTTATTCTGCTGCAAAGATGCATCAATTATTCCATTGTGATAATTTTTGTTGAGGTCTTTCAACAAATTTTCTTAACCTTTGTTTTTTTTCTGTCTCAATATACAGTATCCTGCTGGAACGCCTGAAGTGCCTTTTGCAATTTCAGAAACTTCAGGGGTCACAGTGTTAGGATCACCAACAACTGGAGCTCAAGTTGGCTATAAACGCAGTGCTTTTATTGGGAGCTGCAAGCATCATGTTTGGCAAGCTATAAGAGCATCATCTGCTGCTCCATATTATCTTGATGATTTTTCAGATGGTATTCTCTTCACCTGCTTATACTTTTTGATCCCCCCTTCCTCAGGCCCCATAAGTTCAAACAGAATAATGAGCTGAAAATTCATTCCATTATATAGATATAAACCGCTGGCAAGATGGTGCTATAGTTGCAAATAATACTACCATCTTTGCCATAAGGGAAGCCCAACTTCTGTGGCCTGACACAAAAATTGACTGCTTGGTTTCAATTGGCTGTGGTTCTGTGCCAACGAAGGTAATTCTCTCTCTCCTCTTATTATTCTTCAATGTTTGTATTTTATTCTGTCTGACTGATTGGTTTTAATCAGTTTGGGCTTGTAAGGAAGTTAAGATGTTTAACTTTTCTTTCATTGTACTTCAGTAACACCAGAGATCAACAAATTTTCCCCTCTAGATTGTTTGATTATTAAAAAAAAATTATATCAAGTTAATATCAACACCATCCTCTAAAGATATACCATGCATTCACCCCCCGCCCCCCCCCCCCCCCCCCTTCCCTTTCCTCTCTTTCTTCCTTTTCGTTCTTTTTTTGTGTTTGTGGTGTCTTCTCAGGAAAAATATATGCAAAGTAAGTTGAAAAATAACTTTGTAGAGATAAAAGTGAGAAAGGTGTTTAAGGATTTTATGGTGTTGGGATTCTAGTTCCTTAAAGTAGGACGATGAGGACCAATGATACTATGAATCACTACATGCCTTGAGACTTATGAACTGGTTCACGTGATCCAGATCACAGGTCATTATTGACCTGGTTTATTTATGTAAATGTACCAATATGCTGACAACTATGTGGTATTGAAGCAAGCATTCTTAATCACACAACCCTTAGATTTTGATATTTTGATGCCCATGAATTTGAGTATTTGGATGATCATTATTGCGTTCAAGTGGTTAACATAGCATTAATAATTGAAATTAATTATCATACTCATAAGATCTTAGAAAATTGTATTGGTAATTTTTATTTCATTACAATATATTAGAAGTATTTTTGCCTGTAGATTATTACATGTGCAATCCTGAAAATTGCTTTGCATTTTGAATAATTAATATGAAGTTCCCACTAAGTGATGTGAAGATGTCTTCCCCTTACCATATCAGCTATTGCATCTCAAGGGAAAGACTTTTGATGCATCCGAGTTTGTTCATGTACTGGAGAGATGTGCGCTCTAGGCAACCTTGGTGAAGGCTGCTGCATGATAGATGATTGAGAATTTAATCAGAATCTTCTAAAGTTTGGAAATGCTTATTTTATTTGCATAATGTTTGGATAATATCAAGAAAATTGCATAGAAAACTATTTAGAAAAGCTGAAAATATTCTCATATTTAGAGTACACCTGACTATCTGAGGAATACATTGTCAATATCTTTGTCAATGTTTATAGTTACAATTATTTGCGGGTACTACAGAATAAAGCTATGTTACCCTCTAGAAAATTGGGATTCCAACTTTCATTTTTCTTTTTCCTAGGATCTTTTCAAATTGCTGGTTTATCATGAATTTTTCTGTTGCAGGCAAGGAAAGGTGGTTGGCGTTATCTGGATACTGGGCAAGTGTTGATTGAGAGTTCATGTTCAGTGGACCGGGTGGAGGAAGCTTTGAGTACACTGCTACCCTTGCTTCCTGAAATACAATATTTTCGTTTTAATCCAGGTACATTAAGTGTTGAAATTTATAGTTTGCAAGGGCTTGAAACGGATACTTACCGTTGCAGGTGTTCCTATAATTGGTTTCTTCTTTAGCATAACTTAGATGCTTTTATTTTCTATGTAGCAAATTATCATTAAAGAGTAGCTTTCTTAATGAGAACTTCTAGTTCTTAGGCAGTTTCCTAGTTTGCCATTGCAGTTGATGAACGTTGCGACATGGAGCTGGATGAGACTGATCCAGCAGTCTGGCTGAAGTTGGAAGCTGCAGTTGAGGACTATATCCAGACTAATCCAGAAGCCTTTAAAAATGTTTGTGAGAGACTACTTTTGCCCTATCAGCATGATGATAAATTGTCACAGAATTTGAAAAATCAGCAATTCCAAAATGCAAAGGTATTATATACAGGTATTATGGCTCTTATTCTCTTGAGTTACTTTTTCATAGGTTTCCATAATTTCTAGTGCTCCTTTAGCTGAACCTCAAAATCTTCTGGCTTTCTGCTATATTAGATGAGAATAGCCTGTCTTTGGGTTGGAGGCGTAACGTGCTACTTGTTGAATCTTTGCATAGTCTGGATTCAGGAAGGGTTGTGCACCATGCTCGGGAACTTGAATCTTTTTGTGGCCGTAATGTAATTAGATTCTCTCTTAATCTTGGGGCATCCGGAATTGCAAAGACAGTGCCAGCAACAACTTTCCCATCTCCATTTACTTCACCTCTGATTACTGGAAGGTTTCCCTCTAGTCCACTTTCTTACAGTCCTGATTTTGGCCCCCAGAAGGTTGGCCGAATTGACATGGTTCCAACTTTAAGCTTGGATGGAATTCAATCTGGAAAGAATGCCACATCACCCCCAATGTCTCCTTTAGGGCAGAGACAGTTATCTTTACCTGTTCGGTCTTTACATGAAAAGTTACAGAATACTCCACAAGTGGGAATTATACATTTGGCCCTTCAAAATGATTCATTTGGCTCAATATTAAGGTGAACATGCCTCTTTTTATTTGATTGGTTAATTTTTCATATGATTTTAGTTTCAGTCATTGTCTTAACATGCTCAATGGTTATCTCTCTAGTTGGCAGAATGATGTATTTGTTGTTGCGGAACCTGGAGATCTTGCAGATAAGTTTCTCCAAAGTGTCAAATTTAGCTTCTTATCTATGATGCGTGGCCATCACAGGAAGGTCACATCATTTCTTGCCAATATTTCAACAGTTTCTGATCTGGTTCGGTATAGACCATACTTTCAAGTAGGAAATGTTGTCCATCGTTATATAGGACGACAGACACAGGTTTGTGTCTATGATTTCTGCTTCCTGCTTGGATGTTTCAGGTTGTATTAGTAGGGAATTGATTACTATTGATCTCTGCTGCGATGTTTATTGATATTTTCTGAAGGTTATGGAGGATGACCAAGAAATTGGGGCCTATATGTTTCGTAGAACTGTTCCTGCTATGCACTTAACACCTGATGATGTTCGCTTGATGGTATGTTTTTGAATTTAATTTGATTTAGTAGTTTTTCAAAATTTTGTGAAGCTTTAGATGACTAAATGGTTGATATTTGATGAGATTTATTCATTACTTGCCTTCACTTATTTTCATGTCTAGTGCTGGCATATTCTAATAAGAATGTACCCTGAAATGCTTCTGTTAAAGCTGGCTTCTTGGGCGGGGGGGGGGGCGGATAATCTAGTTCCAGATCTAGCTTTTAGTATTTATGTGTGAAGTGAGTCAAATGATTGCTCTATAGAAGTGGTGTCTTGACTCTCTTCTCATCATTATTTTACCTTCCTGGATATTAGTTGGCATTTCCTCTAGTATGATGATTTACACTGGTAGAGCTGTAAAAGTGCGTTGCTTGCATACTAAGGATGATGATACAATATCTTACAGCTGAAATATAATCCATTGGTTCAGAGAACCAATAATTTTGTAGGCTGTGCAAACAGCTTAGGGTGACACAAGTAGCTTGGGGTTAAATTCTTGCAGTTATTTTGGACAACAATTCTTCAGACTTGGAGAGTGGTTTTTCTCCTTTGGTTTCCCCCCTTCTTTTTTGCGTGGCTTATATACTAGACCAAGGTAATGAACATAAAGAAATAGTAAGACTCAATATTTTGTGTATTTTTTGGTATCATCATATGACAATAAGTTTGATTTTTTTTTTCCTTGTATGTAGACTAGTTTGGAAATCAGTAAACTGTAATAATTATTTTCTGCTTAGATGTTGCTTTTTGGAGGTTTTGTTTCCTGCCTGTTGATGTGGCACTCTGGACTTGGACATTTTTTTTTTGGTATGATTTATGTGGCTGCTTGGTCTTGTATGACCCAGGTTGGAGCTTGGAGGGACAGGATCGTAATATGCATAGGGAAATATGGACCTACTTCGACTTTAATTAAGGCCTTTCTGGATTCTGGTGCAAAAGCTGTTATATGCCCATCTGCAGATCCCCCAGAAATTCCGGTGACATCAGCCCATGGATCAGGGAAGTTTCATGCTCTGGAGAATGGGAGGTTTGAGATTGGAGAGGAAGACACAGAGGATGAAGAGGCAGAACCTGTCAGTCCAACAAGTGATTGGGAAGATAGCGACCTTGAGAAGAATGGGGAACATTCTATGGGTTTTTGGGAAGATGATGAAGAGGAACTCTCACGGTTTGTCTGTCAGTTGTATGATAAATTGTTTCGAGAAGGGGCGAGAGTAGATGTGGCTCTAAAAAATGCTCTTGCTTCACATCGGAGGATGAGATATTCTTGCCATCTTCCCAGTATACATAACTAGTTGAACATTGTTCTTACAAGAAAATAAAATTCAAAGACAAGTTCAGAAGGCAAAAAGGTGAAATTGAATAAGAATATAGATGAGTTCATGAATAATTACAGTGAGTAGGACAGAATGTTTCCAATTTTGTGGCTGATGTAATGCATTTATTTCGTTGCAGAACGCAAGTAAAGAGCGTATACCATGACCTTGTTTCCAATGTTACATTTTTGCTATTGCACTTTCTCAATGGCGATGTCAACCTTAAATATGTACACACACACACATATATATACTTTGAGGACATTTTCAAGCCAGTTTTCACGCGCACCAAGACTACATTTCTTTTTAGGCAATTTCAAGGCACACCATTTAAAATAAATAATTTTTAAATACTATCTAATAAAGTCAAATGTTAATTAATAAAATAGAATTAAATTAGGGTTATTCAATTTTATTTGGATCCAAATTCTTTGAAAAAAAATTTAACCTTTTCTTTAAATTTTCTTTTATTTTTATTTTTTAAATCTTTGGTCACCTGTTATTAGTCATAAGATCAGGCAAACATGTCGAATTTTAGAAAGTATATTTGACTCAAATAAATATTCAGTTATTCATGACAAAATTGTAAAAAAAAAAAATCATGTAAGAAATTGTTAAAATTAAAGTTTCTAATAAAATTACAAAAAATTTTAAAGATTTTCTAACAATTAAGTTAAAAAAATTATATTACATTACAAAATTTCATTAAAATACCACAATTAATTCATGTTTTAAAAATTTTTAAAAAAAAAAAAATAAGAGGGGAAAAAAAAAGCTATCATAAAAAAGGAACAAGAACTCTCATAAAGAGAGACAAAATTAATAAAATATGTAAAAAAAATGACTTTCACTATATAAATACACCCTACTTTGAATGTTTTGATTAATATATATTCTCCTACTCCAAGTAGTATAAGTTGCATACACTGCCCATGATCAAGCAGCAATGAGGTTTTTTTTTTTTTAAAAGAAAGCTTTGATTAGCATTAATGGAAATTTAGTGATATTAAAATTATTTATAAGATGAATTCATTTAATAAAAGTATACTTTAAAAAAAAATGAAAAATGCGGTGGGAGGACTGCTGAAGGGCCATGGCAATCAGCCAAAACCCTTCAATCTCGCAGGAATTTTTTCTTCCCAATTGCCCCACGCTCAAAAAAGAATTTGACTTTCAATTTCTACTAAGGAACACTGTTGAATCAAATGAGATGGTTCCACACTTATGTGATAATTTTATATATCTCATTATGACCTGTTTTATTACAACATTAAAAAAAAAAAAAAATTTCTACCATAAACACTCGTTATCCTGAATTTAATAAATTTTAGTTTAGTGATATCAGAGTTATCTCTAAAATCGTAAAATTCATTTCATTTATAAAAGTATTATAGTTTACAAAACATAATTGATTGTTTTATTTTGCATTACATAGTCAAAAGGGTAAATAAAATTTATCAAGTTGACATGCATAGGTTTTCATTACAATCACAAGATGAATATGATGACTGTCCCAATCCAACGCTCCAATTATGCAAAATCTCATGCTGGCCACTTTAATAAAGCAGTCCATTATAAAGAATGTTAAAACACCAGAAATGAGATGCCCCGGCCTTAAAGCAAAGCCTCTCTCTTAAACAAAACAGATATAGGACCCCCCCACTTTCTTCAACCAGAAGCCTACTCCATTACTAAAAACCATATTGAGATGCATTATAAAGCCAGCACTATACCCACTGCCACCAGGTTCCCTGAGAAAATGGCTGCATCCACACCAGTTGCAATAGGAACCAGGGGCACTGTAGGATCGCTGGTGAGGAAAGAAATTGAGTACTTCACCAAGATTGAGCTAAACAGATGTGCAAGCTCCAGGAAAACTCAGGGACAGATGGTTGATATGGCTTCCAGCAGTGGACATTCAAGGCCTAGTTTCTGGTCCTTGACACTGAACTGGAAAAGGAAGAAGAGAAGAGGCAACAACTCTGGATTCCTTCCAAGCATCTGCTCTGCTGTCGAAGTTGCAGAAACCAATCGGCTTAATGGGATTCCTGGGTTCAGTTATAGGATCCTCACGAATGATGAGAAAGACACGACTGTTTAGGCAGACAAGCTTTCTGATCTTTCTAAGCTGGTTGTGTGTATATATGTTGTGTGATCATTGGGCCTTGCTTTTGCTGATACTTTCACTTCAGGTCCATAACTTCAATACTAGTATATTCTGCTGTCACAGTTTCTTATCTATTGGGGATTGTTTGCAAAGAAATTATGTCACAGAAAGAGCTAAAAAGCAATGGTGTTTGGAACCGTTTTCCTGGAATGAATTCTGCAGGTTTACTTCTACAAGAATTTGATATCTCCAATGTGTGCCACATAGAAAGGCAACAAAAACCATCTTTCCAAGCTTTGGCTTTGAGTTCCATTCATAAATTTTCAGCATCTTTCTATGCATAGCTGAAGATTAATATTGAAAGCTTTAAACAAGAAACAAAATGATCCGAACTATTAACATAATATTGTACCTCTGAGATTTGTTTTGTTCAATGGTTTCCCTTTCTCTTTAATTAAATTTCTCATATACTTGCATAACAATATAATTATTCCAATTTCAATTATAATTCTGTATCGATTAACCTCACTTGTCAAACCAGATTCTCCACCTCTTCCTCTTGAAAAGATAATTCAAAGTTCTTGAACACATTCAGAGAAATCTTTGATCCTTAATTAGGTAAGAAAATATTTTAATCAAAACACTCGCAGATTACCGTATACAAAATTTATACAAAATTGATGTAAATATTTTAAAAAAAATTAAATTCATTTTTATGTAAAAATTAAATTTATATGATAATTAATTGAATGTCAGTTTTAATTTTGTTTTTTAAGAAAAAGGCCAAGTGATGTTAATTGGGCCTTCGAACCAAAACATACCCTAGGCCAAAATTATTCCTACGTGTGAGGAAACGGCGTTACACACTTGTCAAACGGAAGCACGTGACGCATGCGTCTCTGAGCTCCGCCCTAAAACCCAGGCAAAACCTAAAATTTCCAAGCGGACTCGAAGGGAAAAAAAAATCCTGGAAAAACAGTAACATGCTCCATCAATGGTGATCTATAGATCGCTAAGAACCCTAACCACTAAAAATCATAATAAAAACAGGACTTTCTTAACTGCAGCAGCAACCTCTATAATCCCATTTCCCTATACTACTGCTACTTTACCGCTCCAGCCCTTGCATTACTCTCCTTCTCCGCATTCCCCTCCCCTCTTTTTCTCTCCTCTTTCCAAATGGATTGCTCCGTTTCAAAGTCAAGGGCGAGGCCCTCTCTTCCTCTCCTCGCCTCCCTGGAAGCTCTTGCAATCTGCTACTCCGCTTTACCTCCGTGGAAATGCCGTCGTTTTGAGGAAAGTTGAGGCGTTGAACTTGAATTTGCTTAGGACTCGGATCAGCTCGGGTTTGACCGGTCAAAGAGTGTTGGATCGGGTCCAAGAGCTGAAGGAGGGTGTTGTCGATGATAGGTTTTTTGAGAGTTTTGTGAATCTGCCTAATTTCATCTCTCTAACTCGTTTGGTCTCTGGGCCTCTGATTGGATGGTATTCTTTTTTCTATTTTTTAAATTTTATCTCGTTATTTTTATTTTTCGCACTTGGATTGAATGTACTTTCTGGTTGGAGTTGGAGTCTAAAACTTAACATTCTTTGCTGGACTTGTAAAATCATAAGATAAGCAAAAAGATTCTGTGACTGTTAATTAGTGATTTCGCTGCATAATAGTTTCTATGGTAAGAAACAAGCTGATCATATCGATGAGGAAATGAGTAGAATTAAGTTGAAGATCCTAGCGAACAATGTTGGATGGTCAAGTTGTATTTGTTGTAAGCCCTGTAATGTTTTTTAATTGTTGATTTAGATAAGGATAATTTGACTGAACAACTATCATTAAATTTTAATATGATGCCTAGACAACAGCTGCAAAACAGACTTCCTGTGCTTGAAGATAGCTGGTAAGATGTGCTGGATTATTCAGTGCAATCTAAAACAAGCCTTTGTTGTTCCTTACAGTTTTTTGTTTTTATTTGAAATACCTTACAGATAATTAGGTACCTGTAGATTGCTTCAATGTGTCATATTTAGAATGATGATTCACAACTTCTATGCAGGATTATTACAAATGAAATGTATTCTTCTGCATTTGTGGGATTGGTTCTCTCTGGGTCAACTGATTGGGTAATAGTAACGATTTATGTAATAACAAATCAAATTTAGAATGTAAAAAACTGAATTTAGTTTACTTTTATATGTTGTAGCTAGATGGTTACATTGCCAGGAAAATGAGAATCAACTCTGTAGTGGGTTCCTACCTTGATCCTCTTGCTGACAAGGTAACTTTTAAGCATCCAAGTTTTAATGCTATTTCTTCATTATTTTTCTCAGGTTGTCAGGTTTTATTAGGTAATCTTTTTCTCTTATTCATTCTTCTTAATACAGGTCCTTATTGGATCTGTTGCATTGGCAATGGTGCACATGGATCTTTTGCACCGTAAGTTGTCTTTGTTGTTAAACTTATAATCTTGTAATCTGAAATGTGCGTGCATGCATGTGCAATTAAATTTTCTTAGCTTCAAATTTTGGTATTCTGCATACTCAATTTTTGAATTGTCTGCTGCTGGTATTTTGAATTTTTAGAATCATTGGACCAAGTATAAACCCACTCAAAATTTCTCAAAGAAGGGGATGAATAGGTTTCTTTCGTTATTCTATCCATTGCTACTGGCTTGTGGCGTAACACAGCAAATGTCTGGTTTGGTTAGTAGTTTGAGGGTGTTATATATCAACCTATGTAACAATACTGTCAAACAGTTTATTGCACAAAGTGTTTTTATTAATATGGTGGTTAAATCACTCTTATTATGTTCTTGTTGTGTAAAGCTGGACTTGTTGGACTGGTTGTGTTGCGAGATGTTGCACTTGTTGGTGGTGCGCTATATCATAGAGCTACTAGTTTGGATTGGAAGGTGAGATAGAGTGACTTGAACTTGGTGTTTGTTCTTTTTCTAAAAAACTTCTCTTAAAATTATTTATGTGGCTAAAGTTTTTTTACATTGTTGGATTTTTTTTTCTTCAGTCGAGTAGTTGGCATGATTTCTTTAATCTTGATGGAACCCACCGAGAGAAGGTTGAACCTCTCTTCATAAGCAAGGTTTGTTTCATATTATTTTGATCTAACTAGTAATGGCATATGCATTGTGATTTAAGCCACTAGACAATGTCAATTGAATAAGAATGCTAGAAAAGTATGTAAGGGTTTGAACGGGTGTGTTTGTGATAGAAGTATTAAAACAAGGGAGAATCTGACTAAACCTAAAAGTTTTGGGGAATTAAGGATGTTGCTGTCTTGTAATAATTTAACTCAACTCAACTAAATCTTTATCCCAAGAATTTGGATTCGGCTATATGGATTCTCTTTTTGCATTCTAAACTATTTTGGGTTAAATCCTCGGAAATGTGCAATGCTTCTAGGTCATGTTGTACTACTTTACTCCAAGTCAATTTAGGTCTACCCCTTCTTTTCTTTCTATCCTCTAACCTAATGTGCTCTACTTGTCTAACTGGAGCTTCTGTATGTCTACGCTTCACATGACCAAACCAACTCAATCTTCCTTCTCTCAACTTATCCTCAATTGGCACTACTCCTACATTTTCTCTAATACTCTCATTACGGACTTTATCTAGTCTAGTATGACCACTTATCTACCTTAACATTCTCATCTCCGCAACTCTTATCTTAGACACATACAACTCTTTCAGTGTCCAACACTCACTGCCATATAACATGACCGGTCGTATAGCTGTACGGTAAAATTTTCATTTGAACCTATTGAGAATTTTGCGATCACATAAAACTCCCGTGGCACTTCTTTATTTTAACCATTCGGCTTTAATCCTATGATTAACATCCTCCTCACATCCTCCATCTACTTGAATAATTGAGCCGAGATATTTAAAGTGATTACTTTGGGACTGTACTACTCCATCCAAGCTAATTCCTTCCCTATCACCAGTTCGGCTTTCACTGAACTTGCAATGCATGTATTCTGTTTTCGTTTTACTTAACTTAAAACCTTTTGACTCTAGAGTACTTCTCCAAAGCTCTAGCTTTCTGTTGACTCCTTTTTGCGTCTCATCTATCAGAACTATATTATCTGCAAACATCATGGTCCAAGAGATAATCTCTTGTATATGTTTCGTCAATTCATCTAAAACTAATGTAAAAAGGTAAGTGCTTGCAGCTGAACCTTGGTTAATCCAATTGAGATAGGAAAATCTCTTGTGTCCCCTCCCACTGTGCGCACAATAGTAGTTGCTCCTTTATACATATCTTTCAACATTTGTATGTACCTAATAGATATCCTCTTTTGTTCTAACACTCTCCATAAGACATCTCTTGAAACACTATCATAAGCCTTCTTTAAATCGATAAAAACCATGTGTAGATCTTTCTTCACATCTCTATATTTCTCCATCAAGTTTCTAATGAGAAAAATCGCTTCTATAGTTGAACGACCGGACATGAAGCCAAATTGATTGGGAGAAATAGAAGTGTTACGACATAATCAATGTTCCACAACTCTCTCCCACAACTTCATAGTATGGCTCATGAGTTTAATTCCCTTATAGTTTGAGCAACTTTGTATTTCTCCCTTATTTTTAAAAATAGGTATTAAAATACTCCTCCTCCATTCATCAGGCATTTTCTTTGAGTTTATAATCTTATTAAATAATTTAGTTAACCATGCCACTCCCATATTTCCCAAACACTTTCACACTTCAATTGGCATTCTATCGGGTCCACAGACTTTACCCAATTTTATTCTTTTAAGTGTATCATTTACTTCTAAAGATCTAATCCTTCTTGTATAATTCACATTCTTTTCTACTGCTCTGTAGTCTATATTCACGTTATTACCACTTTGACTATTATTATAGAGATCATCAAAATAATTTCTCCATCTTTCTTTAATGTCCTCATCTGTCACCAACACTTTTCCTTCTTTATCCTTAATGCACCTAACTTGATTAAGATCTTGACATTTCTTTTCTCCCCTCTTTGCTAATCTATAAATATCTCTCCCCTTCTTTAGTTTTAAGTTTCTCATATAACTTTTCAAAGGTCTGCGCTCTTGCTTGACTAACTGCCTTTTTTGCCTCTTTCTTTGCTATCTTGTACTGTTCATATGCCTCATTATTATCACACTTAGGTAATTTCTTATACCATTTCCTCTTTCTCTTCACTGCTTTTTTTACTTTTTCATTCCACCACCATCTCTCTTTTGAGGGTGGTCAATGTCCTTTAGACTCTCCAAGTACTTTTCTAGCTACTTCTCTAATCTTTGATGCTATCTGTATTCACATGTCATTGGCCTCCACATCCAGCTTCCATGCTTCGGACTCGATAAGTTCATTTTTGAACTTCACTTGCTTTACTCCTTTCAACTCCCACCACTTTGTTTGAGCTACACTATTTCTTCTAACCTTACTTGAATTGTTCCTAAACTTGACATCCAAGACCATTACCCGATATTGACTTGCTAAAGCCTCTCCTGAAATGACCTTGCAATTCCTGCATAGAGCTCTATTTGTCTTCTTGGTTAAGAGGAAGTCAATTTGGCTTTTATATTGCCCACTTTTAAAAATCACTAAATGTGACTCTCTTTTTATAAAGTAGGTATTTGCTAGTGTTAGGTCGTATACCATAGATGCTTTTTCCCTTCTCATTTCAGCTGCCAAAACCTAAACCTTCATGAACATTCTCATAACCTTGCCTATCACTTCCTACATGTCCATTCAAATCTCCACCGATGAAAACATTCTCTTCATTCGGTATGCTTTGCATTAGATCATCCATATCTTTCCAAAACCTTTGTTTGCTCTTACTATCTAGTTCTATTTGTGGGGCATAAGCACTAAATACATTTATTGTTTCTCCTTCTACTACTAGGTTTACTAATATAATTATATCTCCTACTCTTTTTACAGCTATTACAGCATCTTTCAATGTCCTGTCTATGATTATACCCACTTCGTTCTTGTTCCTCTCCTTTTCGCTAAATCACAGTTTATACCCTGAATTATCCACTTTCTTGCTTTTCTCTCCTACCCATTAGTCTCCCGAATGCAAGCAATATTCACCTTTCTTCTTTTCAAGGTATCCACAAGCTCCATTAATTTTCCTGTAAGTGATCCAACATTCCAAGTACCGACCCTGATTCTTCTTCTATCCTGTTCCGTCCTAATTGATCTCCTTCTATGATATCTTCTATTGTTCTCTATACTTATCTTGTATTCTATTCCACTATCTGTCATATGAATTAACTTCTTTTTTCATACTCGTCCATGATGTAGTAACCCTTGCTCATTTAACACTACACCCGGGCGTCGGCATGGCGTTTCGCTTTCGGTGAACGCCCTACACCCTTGCATATTTCTCACTACACCTAGTCTCCGATGTAGCGCGTCGTAAGTAGAGAACGTCCCAACGTTTATATCATTTGAATCCATATTATGAGGTGTGACAAAATTTTTACGTTTAACAAACTGAAGAAAGTTTACATATTTCATTATTAAAAATACAAGCAGCTCTTGAAAGCTTGAATGCAATTCTGGGAGACAGTTAATAACTTTATAATTATGTGAAAATAGCCAGCTTCCTATTGTTACTGTTCACCATTATTTGTTCTCAGTAACACAGTTGTTCCTGGTCAAAAATAGAAAAGGTTTCGACGGCTGTTAATCCTCAGCATGCAGCAAATTTGACACTAATGCATGAGATGGGTATCATTTCAGTTAAAAACCTCTGTTTTTAACAAGGACCATAATATTGACAGGTCAATACGGTTTTCCAATTGATTTTAGTAGCAGCAGCCCTCCTTCAACCAGAGTTTGGAACTGATGAAACTCAATCATGTATAACATACCTGAGGTAAATTTGAATCGTCTCAAGTAATCCACTCAACTATTTAGATAAATTATTTGGTAACTAACTAGCATTGATGTTTGTTTGTCTCACCTTGGTGTAGCTGGTTGGTGGCTGCCACAACAGTGGCATCTACAGCTGGATATGGAGCACAATACATGAGGAATAAATCAACATTGCTTGCAAAGAAATCATAGCTTTGGTTTTGCAGCTCAAATATCTCAAACTGGAGGAATTATTTTGAGTCTTGAGTCCAGCATTTGAAGTTTTTTGAGGAAAAACCAGGTATCTGGGTTTGTCTGGAGATGCAGACAAAAAGAAATGCCAAACTTGGAGCTTATTTGGTTCTCTTTGTCCTTCCATATTTGTAGATTAGATGCAGCTTTTGTGGCCATGAGATTTCTTGCTTTATGGGTTTGGGGCAGGCAGGCAGCTTAGTGAACCGCTTGAGGCAGTGTTGATGATGTATCTATATTGCTGATTAAGCTACCTGAACTTGTAAAGAATGTCTTTTCATATAGAGAATTGTAATCGAATAGGAAAATACGAGGCGTTTTTTGAATTCAAATCTAAGGGTAATAATTAAGAAGATTTTTTTATCTATTTGCTCTGGATTGAACTTGTATACCACCTAAACGTTTTATCTGTAAGTTTGCTATTGCTGCTTGGTTTTATTAGCCTTTTATATCCAGTTAAGGAGAGAAATCTAAAGACAACAATGGGGCTTGCATCACAGTACAATCAATTGGTTTGGTTGTTGATTAATAGATTATGGTCGTCTTAACTTCATAGCGAATGCAGGAGAATGTCACTGGTAATTGGTAATGAAGTCTTCGGCAAAATATACTAAACAATACGAATTTAACATCCAATGCTTTCACCTATGCCCAGTGGATCCATGAACACATCAATGAGTTGGTCTACGAGTAGCTGAACCTGTATCCAAGGCAGGAGCCTATGGCCAATAATCCATTGACCAAAACTGATCAGTTAACACCCTTTAGGCAAACACCAGTGACCTGGGAGAGGGATTTACTTCTATGATTGCATCTTCTGGAGAAAAATAGGTTGAAAATCAATATTTTTCTTCACAATTTCACTCAGATATCTAATCCTGGTAGTTTCAACTCAATGATAATGAGAAATGCATTGGCATTATGCAACAGCTCCATCCCTGTCAAAATAATTAACTCTTAGATCACCTCTTCCAGGAACCAAATACCAGCTTAAAGTAGGAATTCATGATGTTGAAAAAATTCTGTTAAATGAACTGCAAAGAAATTAAATGGAAAAGCTTCAAGGATCCAACCTCCTAATGTCATCATTATAAACATGAAAGTGGCTTGCCCAATTATGTGTAATGCCAAAGGTGCCTGTTCAATGAACAACTGCAGCTCATGCCCCAACAAGATATTTGCCTTTGTATGAATTGAAGACCAGACATTATCAGCTAAAGCTTCTAGTACGGACGATGATTTCATTTTCCTTAGTTCAGCATATTACTAACTTGCCAGTCAAGGATACATGCTAATCTTGAGAAAATTTCTAAACAAAAGATGTGCACATTTGAGAAACACATTCATAATTTTGAGCTAATCAAGACAATCAATTTCCATTTCATTGCTCGCCAAAAACCTGAAATTGAATGGCATGCAGCAGTAATCCACTGGCAGTCGAAACTTATTTGTCGATCAGAAACTGGAACATGGTGCACAACTCAAAAGACAGACCATGATAGAACAAGTGGTTTTACCATGAACCAGCACATTCAAATTAACATATCTCGACAAGCCAAAAACTTAAAGAACTATCCGAGCTAATTGGGCAAGCACCTAATTGTAGGTGACCTAGCAATTTATTACTACTAGCATCATAAATAAAGAGCTCTGCCAAACAAGTTTGAAACACTGGTTCTTTTCTATAATTCAACTGCAACGCCATAATTTTGATGAGCTTCAAACGTCTAATGTAATAAACTCCAAGAAAATGAAAATCAGCACCATTTTCATTTAATGATGAACACGTCTAATAATACAGTAAATGAATGAAAAATTGTTATTTCCTCTTAATTGGCAAATATGTCATCTCATAGGATCTTACCTGATCTTCTAACTTCATGGTCTTATCAAGAAAATAAAAACAATGTTTAAATGTCCCCTCCCCTACTGCGGCAAACTGGCTTCAATCTCATCCCAAATATTGACATTCTTCGTAAATCTCTGCTTCATTTGCCCAACAAGCTCCTTTGCCTCTGCCACCTTACCAATACCAGCAAGCCCGTTCACCAGTGACTTCATAGTCGCTAGATTCGGAACCCATCGCTTCTCAATGCTCTCCTTACAAATTCTCAATGCTGTATCAAAATCCCCACCTTGACACAAGTAGTGGACGAACCTTACATAACAATCAGCATCCGGTTTTCCTCCTCTATGAATCATACTGTTAAACAGTCTCTTCGCTTCCTCTAAATTCCCTTCGCAACAAAACCCATGAATCAAATTATTATAAGTAACACAATTGGGCTTCATTTTCCTAGACAACATCTCATCTAATAAAGCTTTCGCCTCAGCAGATCTCTTGAGCTTACACAAACTTTGAATCCTAATATTATAAGTACTAACCCCAGGGAGAATTCCATATTTCTCCTTCATCATTTCCAATACTTTCCCTACATCTTTAAACTTCTCCTCTCTATAAAACCCAGCAAGCAAATTTCCAAAAGTGGTCGCATTTGGCTTCACCCGCTTCGTATCCATCTCTGCTAAAACGGAATAACCAGAACTGGAACTCCCAGACTCACAAAATGCCTTGATAACCTTATTATAAGTATCCAAATTCGGTTCAACACCATAAGACTTAGGGAACTCGAGAAAAATCCTCTTCACCTCCCCATAATTCTTAGCCAAAATACAAGCAAACAGCAGAGCATTTAGAGCCTTAACAGACCCAGTTCCAGAACCAACAACATCAGCGTGATACTCTTGGAAGGTGCGGATAGCGTGGTCAATCATGTTCGCCTGGCCGAATAGGATAATGGCATGGGCCGCGAATCGTTCGGAGGAGCGAAGGTCAGCGCGGGACGAGCGGAGATCGTCGAGGAACTGCTGGATGTAGGAGAAATTGTTGGATTTAGAAAGCTTGGAGATTGCAACGGAGAAGGCGATCCGATCCAAGTGAGTTTCAGGTGTTAGAGAAGCTTGCCGGCAGATTTCAACGATCCTTTCTGGGTTTTGTTCGGATTTTAGAAGAGAAAGCGCGACTCTGGTTTTCTCCTTGGAGGAGAGTGGGGTGGTGGAACCCGGAGAGAGGATTGTGGAGAAGCAGCGCCTGTTTCCGGTCAGAAAGTGAATTCGAAGACGAAAGAATAAAGCCATTTTCGGAAAATGAAACGATTTGACAGTGACTAAGGTTTTCAGTCGAGTAGGAGATCTAAAACCACTGAATGAGGAAGAAAAGGGTTGTTTAGGGTAAGATTGGGTACGGTCGATTCCAATTTACGATCAAATTATGGAGGAGCAAAAAATGTTGATCCGGTGGGGGAATTGAACCCGACGTGAATCGAACACGCAACCTTCTGATCTGGAGTCAGACGCGCTACCATTGCGCCACGGATCCTTGTTGAGTTTACTTTTAAACTTAAATATAAATAGTTTCTGCTAATTAAATTATGAAATTAATCTCTTTCTTTTTGGTTATTCTTATAAATTATTAAAATAAATAAAATTATCAAAAATTAAAATTTTTTTAATTGACTACATTATAAATAAGCATTGAATTTCTAATTTTTTTATTTTTTTTATGTGACATTTTCAATTCATTCGCCTCCTTGCATAGAACACGACGTTCGTGGGATATTGTTGACGTTGTTGTGAGTTGTGAGGAGTGTTTTGTTTTCGAAGTAGGGAGACTGCTCAGTGTGACGATATATGGGGTGGGCCCATTATTTGCAAATATTTTTAATTTATATTTACATAATTTAGGTGATGCTCTTCAAAATTCATTTATTTATTTATTTACTTTTTTAATTGATAATTTTATAAATCAAGCTCTAATATGTAAATATAATAATTTTGTTTGTTTTTTTAAAAAAAAAAAACAAAGTGTCTAATAATTAAATTTTTAACTGTTAAATTTATCTTCATGAATATAATTATAAATATTTATTTTCATGTCCAATTGCAAAATTAGTTTTAAATTTTAGATATAATTACACCCAAAATTAAAATATTAGAATATCAAAATAAAAATTAAAATTTTAAGATAAAATTTTAAAATGACGAAAAAGTTTTTTTTTTTTTCAATTTGCCTTTTTTCTTATATTAGAAAGAATCAAAGAGATATATCAACCCCATCCACCCTTCCATGCTGACTGCAAATGCCGTTGGAACAAAAGATGGTAACCGTAACAGACTTCTGGACATTCTTTTGACTAATTTCCTGTTTTCTCTATGTAAAATCCCTCTCTTTTCAACTCCCATTCGTGGTTTTATTTATTTATTTGCGATTGTATTGGACGTGTCAAAAAAATAAAATCAGAGGCACCGGCAAACCGCCCAATGCCACGTCGAGCCGTGAGAAATTTCGCGTGACAAACAGTTAAAAATTGTACTACCTCACGTTCTTTCCCCTACGTCCGCTGGTGGCCCCACAAGATAGGAATCTCCCGCGGCATCTAATCTCTTCAGCCAAATCATGTGATGATAAATATTGTCTAATTTTTATACTATCCTTTTGCCCTTTTTAAAAAAATAAATTCACTTAATTTGTATTATAATATATATATATTTCTTTTTTTTGAAATTAACATAAAAAACACATTTAAAATTATTCTATATATAATTTAATTTAAATTTAAAAAATTATAATTCTAAATATCTTTTGTTTTGAAATTATCTTTACAATTGAATTCGCGAATTAAATTCAAATTTAACCAAACAATAAATTTGCCTCCTAAAAACACAGTGGCGTTTTCGAAATTAAGTGCAAAGTCCAAACCCAAAAGGGACAACTACTATTAATTAATAGTACCACGTGGAGTAAAATATGTAATGCAAAGCTACTGAGTACAACCTCCAAATCTCATCATCCGTCGTCAGAATGGACGCTTAGGTGTTGAATTCCGTGGACCGTCTGGTAGAGCTCAGCGAAGCCCAATAGTTGCTCTCTTTCTTTGCCTTTGAATTTCGCACTATTTTTCTATTTTACATTTTTCTTTGGGCGCCGTGGTGGTGGTGGGGCGTTTGGGGGCGAAGATTTTGTTTTTGGCTTGTCCCGGACTTTCTCGGGAAAATTTTAGACGTTGAGAATGACGAGAATGCCAATGCTTTTAGTTCCTACGGAAATTATTGGTTTGGTTGGGGACTGGTGGGATGAGATCAATGAGTCGACTCGGTGGCAGGATGGGATGTTCTACGCTCTATGTGCTGCTTATGCCCTTGTCTCCTCTGTTGCTCTGGTCTTTTTCACTCTCTCTATTAATTTTTTTTTCCTTTTATTTTGCTTCTTTATTTGAGTGGTTTATTTGGATCATGATTTTTTTCTTTATTTTGCTTTCTTATTTTCTTTCTACTTGAATGCTTGAATATTGGCATTGTGATGAAGCAAAAATATTGTATTTTTCCTTAAAATTCCTTGAATCCATCGTCTTCTCTTATTTGTTAAATTTAGTTAGTTCGTATTGATTGGCCTGGAATTGAAAAATGTGATACTGTTTTTCTTTTTTTTTTTTCAAACAAGAAAAGTTAAACTATCATATCAGAAGTTCCCAAAGCTTCACTTATTGGAAACCTGTTAATTACTAATTAATCAGTTTTATTTCTGTCTCCTAATCTGTGTAATATAATTATTTTTTTTTCCTCTAATTTTATAGTGGCTAATGCTTGAATTTTTGATATTTCCATGGTAAATAATTGAACTATTTGAGTTCCTTGGGTAAAATTCAAGTAAATTAAACTTTTAGACAGTCTTGTTATTGCCTACTTTAGTCTGCCTACATATGCTATTTTGTGGAACTTTCTGCTTTTATGGTTTGTTGGTTTTATCTAATAGGTACTGAGTTGAGAAGGCTTTGGTATATGTCTATTTGATGTTCAGATTCAATTAATAAGGATTGAATTGAGAGTGCCCGAATATGGTTGGACAACGCAGAAAGTTTTCCACCTTATGAACTTCATTGTGAATGGAGGTGATGCTTAAAAGTATCGGTGATGTTCTTATTCTCATCATAACTTTGTCATTGGAGTTCTAACTTTTTCTTTTGGATTTATATATTTTTCAGTTCGTGCAATTTTGTTTGGATTTCACAAGCAAGTGTTTGTTTTGCATCCCAAGGTTAGTAGCTGAAACTTTAAAAAACATCTGTTCCACATCTAGACACACTCTTGGTTTCATTTACTGTTTGAACAAGTGTTGTTTTGTAATAATGTTCATGCATAAAGTTGGTTTCTGCATCATATAGCATCTAGAATGTCTTACACTTTTACACTAACATATTGCTAGTGTCTCTTCAACCCAGGTGCTAACATTGGTATTATTGGATCTTCCGGGACTTCTCTTCTTTTCTACTTACACCCTGCTTGTCCTATTTTGGGCAGAGATATATCACCAGGCAAGTACTTATGGGAGTTGGTCTTTCATGAGTGGTAGGCTATGTACTTGCATGCTTTTCTCAGTTGCTCATGGAATTCTTTTTTCATTTAAATTTTAAAAAATTAATAAATTCTGAATTTTTGCCTTTTTTGACATCCAGGCAAGAAGTTTGCCAACTGATAAGCTCAGAATTGTTTATATTTTAGTCAATGGTGGAATTTACTTCTTGCAGGTATGCTTAATGTTTCAATCTGTTTTACTGCCATGCATGTACAGAGGCCACCACTGAATCTTCATTAGCAATTCGTTGCATTTTCATCTCATGTTGTCCCATGGAAATCTAGCTTCTATCAATTTCCTTTACATTCTGTGGATTATTAATTTATGTGCTGAGGGACCCATGTTGAATCATTATAAAACTAGTAAAGATATAACAATCAAGAATTTCAAAATTGTGCTAGGTTTGGGGAATCAGTCAAATATTTATCTTGATGCATATCAACAACTGCTGTATCCAAGCCTATGTGGTATTCAGGACTTCCTCCTCATAGACACACATTAGATTGAATTCTTTTGATTATTTGCCTAAGCCTTCTTGTTCTAGAGGGAGTATAGATGTAGCAGTTGTGGGGAAAGGGTTAGGACTATCATAATGGACTCATTATCAACTTAACTGTAAAGATAGCCATCCATGGTTCTTGTCTTCCTGATATGAACAGTTAACAGGCACTGGGAGGTCCGTTACTGGACCTTTTTATTGTGTCATATTTTTGTAAAATGCCTTACCAAATTGAGATTTTGAATCAGGTTTGCATCTGGGTATACCTTTGGATACATGACAACAGTGTTGTTGAATTCATTGGAAAGATTTTTGTTGCAGGTTAGATCTTTTATCATGCCATGATAAGTTCGATGATTTTGATTTTTGAAGATTGAAGTCTCTTTCTATATGTTCTTGAATACTAGATATTATTTCTTTTATTTTAACATTTGTACATATCTAAGTATTTTTTTTTTCTTCAGTGGTATCAATTATAGCTGCATTGGGTTTCTTGTTGTATGGAGGAAGGTGAGTGTTCTCTATAATACTAAATGATTATGGTAATTATACTTTATGGAGCTGTCTCAGCTCTTTTGCTGATGTGAAATTCCCTTTGTTTTCTCTTGTTATTGTATCTTCTCCCTGTTAATTTTCATTTACAATGCGTTCAGATTATTTTTCATGCTGAGACGCTTCCCTATTGAATCTAAAGGGAGAAGAAAAAAGCTCAATGAGGTTTGTTGCCTTTCATTTACCCTTTGCCTTACATTTACAGTCATTAGTAGTCTTTCTACCTCCCACTAGATGCCATAAAAAAGTGTCATGGGGGATGAATTCTGTGTATATTGTTTTGCAATATGAAAATGACAGATCCCATGTTACGCTTTTTTTAAAAAAAAATGTTTTACCACTTATGTTTGAAGTTCTCTCAGAAAATCAGTAATGTTAAGTGATGGCAATCATTTATTATCACACTTTGCAAGGAATTACTTCCTCATATCTGGATATGCATGCATTAGAATTCTAAATAATTGGAGGATCGCAAGATTGAAATGTTTATCTCGTCTCCATAGGAATTTGGAAGTCCTATGGAGTTGCTTGTGAATTCAGTGCTTTTGATTGTGTATGTAATCTGTAGGGCATAAATGTTTGGTATCAGAGGTGTGACTTTGAATAAGGTCATGCATGAATGGTATAACTATAATATGAATAATATGATATAAATCATTATTATGAAACACTATCACAAGCTTTGAAGAGATATCACATATAATTTGAATTGGGAAAACTAATTGATCTTTTTGTTATTATAGCAAAAAATACAAGAAAATAAGAATTATTATTTGAGTTTAAACTACATTAATGAGATAATATTTGCTCTGTTGCAGGTTGGATCAGTTACAGCTATATGTTTCACATGCTTCCTCATAAGATGTTTTGTGGTAAGCTTGATATAATAGTCTTCCTTTGTTGATTTTTATGAAAATATTTTAGATATGCTAACTACAAAACTGTAAATCAAAGAAACTGCTACTTACCTATTGTATGTCATTGTCATCCCATTTGACTAGGCAAGCTGTCAATGACAGTGGAAAATGACATCCAGAAATGTTATCTTCAGGCACATTACAAATTTAAATAATTTCTCCAATACATCTTAGTAAATTACTAAATTATACTGATAAAACATCAAGCAAATATTTTTTCCATTTGTAAAAGAATGAATAAATTAATTAATCACCAATGCAGACATACACAGGCACATATATGGTGCAGAAGCTTCCTGGTCTTCTTCTTGATTGATCAAAGATACTTAAAAGACTTTGAAAAACACTCACTTTGAAAAATCACTATAAATTCTGAAGTTAGTATTCAGTTTGAGTATGGCATATGTGTTTTCAATGATATGAAAATATATGGGCAATGCACTGTACTTGAGACAACTGAATTGAGGGAATTAGTTTACTACACTTTTATCTTAACAATTCTTGTTGATCAAGATTTTGCTTTCACAAAGCAGACGTCTTTGTTACAGTGGGAAGCATAAGATGGGGGGTACTAAATAATTTTTATGAGCTCATCCATGGCAGTGTGAAATGTTGAGACATGCAACTTTTCTCTAATGAGACAACTTCTTGTTAGGAAGTTGCTTTAAACATTCTCGTCAGATTGTACTTGATGAGGGTTCCTTCTTTGCATTGAGGTGATGGAGTATAAGCATCTGTGATTTTTCCATATAAAGTGGCTGGCAATTAGGAAACATGTAGATGGCCATGGTTGAATTGGTGGTTGAAATGATGATATCCTGGGAGTAAGGTGGAATTATGCATAGCCAGAGACGCAAAAGTGGAGGCATTCTTTAGATGCTTGAGAAGAAGCACTGTGATTATACTTAAATAGTCGTGATACTCACCTAACGTGATTTATATAATTTTGATTAAGATAATTGGTTGCTCAAAGAGTATCTTGTAGTTCTCCTGGGATGAGAAGATTAGGGCAGCTGTATGGCAATAATGATGTAACATTTCATTTTATCATATGATAGATTTTTTTGACGTGCTTTTAACTTGATTCTCAACCTGCAGGTTCTTCTTTCTGCTTTTGATTCAGATGCATCACTTGATGTTTTGGACCATCCAGTTTTGAACTTGATCTATTACATGGTATTCTTGGCTTGTTATACATATGATTAAGCTGGGCTACTCCATTGTACATGTAACTTATGTTTTTCTATTCAATTTGACAGCTGGTCGAGATTCTACCCTCAGCTCTAGTGCTCTACATCCTGCGGAAGTTGCCTCCCAAGAGAATATCAGCACAATATCACCCAATTCGTTAAGTGCAATGTTTCTTTGTTCTGGTGTATTTTTTTCATGGTTTGAAGTAGGTGATATTGGAGCTAAGCAGGACAGAGCAGAGCCAGACAAACAAATCCAGATGCATTCTGGTATGGCTCATGATAGCGGCAATTCTTTTTGCATGTATATTACACAGCCGTTTGCCGCTTGCTTAAGGGAGGGTATTTGAGTTGATTTCTTAATAGGTTATATCGGCTTGAGGTATTGGTTGTTTGATACCTTGTATGAATATTTTTTACAAAATTTGGCGGAAGGAAAATTTTCTTTAGTTTGTGGTAGTTACTCTTCAGTCTGTTTTTAGGCCTAGTTTAATGTTAATGTTGCTTGGTGAACAGTTGATTGAAATAAATTTTTTACTTTTATTTTTCTTTTCTTTCCCCTAAATTTTCCCCGATCTAAATTGATTGGTTTTCAAGATTAATTTATTCAATTCGATTTTGATAGATTTTAATTTCAAATTGGATAAATCTGCTTTTAGTTTCGAATTAGATGATAAAGAGACTGTTAATCTTTCCTATTCTGTTGGTCTTTCCTCATTGGTTTGCTTTTTCCTCCATTTGGGTTCCCTCGCCAATTTAATCACATTAAGATGTATTTTATATTAATAATTGACGTATTGTTATTATTATTTAGTCTTTGGAAAATTGAGCAGCAGGCAATGAAGTGACCTTGAAGACGTTCAATTTTTTTTGAACAAAAAAAAAAAACTAATCTAGTTATTGATTTACAATCGAGTATGATTAGGACCTACAATCTATTGAAACTAAACAAATGGATGAAAATGAAAAAGGTTAACCCAATCAATGGACACAATTTTTTTATGTTTAACCAAATCAAAGTCATATAAATATATGTTTATAATTTATTAACTATAAATATTTTCATATATTTTGATTTGAATTTGATTGGCAGCAAGAATAACCAATATCGTTATAACCAATCATGTTTTTTTAGAGGAGAGTTTGAAGAGGTGAAGACTCGATCCTGAACTTGTTATGTAAATAATATTCTTTTAGCCAGTAGATCAACCCAAGCTAGACAACCAATCAATGGTTTGATTATAAGAACATGCTTAACGATTTGATTAACCAAACCATAATAGCCATAAAAGCAAAATCATATTTTCACCTCTTCGGTCCACGAAGGAGTAAATAGAGACTATAAAGAAACCAGAAATTCAGAAAGAGAACTTGGCTGCATGAGTTTCAAAAAGGAAAAGCCAGGCAGCAACAAATGCACAAAAACACCCTCTATCAACTAGAACACTAGAACCTTCCATTCTTGATATAAATTACAAAAACTCGTCTCTAATCCAAGTTGTGCATAGCTCCATAGCAGGCAATATCATATACATAGTTAACCTCTAAAATGAAGACATGTCAGGACAGATATACCAAAGAATTGTGTCAACTTTATGTCCCCTAATGGCACGAGCTGTCCAATGCAGCCAAAAAGATGGCTCATTAGCCTACGGTCTGATCAATCTTGATGAACCTCCTCTGCAGGTGGTGGAGCAAATCTCACATTTGCAGGTCGTGCCACTACAACAGCCTCATCAGCAAATAGTGATTTAATAAATGATGGGGTTCGTAGGGGCCGACGACCGGTCATTCGTGGATATACATCCTCAAGAAAATAGTAAGCATGGCCAGCTATCATTCCCTGAAACACAAAGTAATATTGTTAAAAATAAGGAATGTAAATACACCAGAAGAAAAGGCAGCCAATTTGTAAGATATTGCTGTTGAGAGAGATTTACTCAAAAGGGGAAGGAGTGAAGCATATTTCTTACAGCATTTTAAGTTATATTAGCTTTCTTTTTTTTTCTTTTAATTTTATCAGTCCTAGTAATATTTTGTGCTCAGGAAATGACTGAAGAGTGAAGACTACTGAACATTTGCACTTCTAATCTTTATATATTTAAGTTGTGACTTGTGAACACTCTTAACCTACCAATGGAAGAAATGTCAAACTTGTTGCCACAAACACACTAATCAAGTTCATTCATCCCAATCAGACAAGCCATATCATAACCCATCAACCGTCCATACACTCGGGACTCCATTGTTTAGAATTTTGCTCAATGGCCAAGCAATGCAACGTTTGTTTTTTAAATGTAGATTGTGAATTAATGAGCTTGAGAGCACATGGTTAAGAATTTCCCTAACATGCACAGATGATTAATAAAAAATGGAAATATTGATGTTGAAGGGAATATTTAGTAAATAAAATGCACCAGTAGATCCACCCAAGCACTAGCACCAACAAGGACAGAGAATCCCAAAAGAACCTGCATGAATACAAACAAATTCTTACACTTCCACTGAATACTTTCCAAATCATTAAAATTAAAAAGAAAAAAAAACCACAATATTAGATTAGGCTCATATATCAGGTTAACTGCGAGTGAGTTGGAACTTGGAAGGGCAATAGTGGATGTCCAAAATAGTACAAGTTTAACTATTATAACCACACTAGCAAATAACAAAAAGAGGAAGTTAACTCGCCCATGGTAGGTAAGCTGCTGTAAAAGTAAAGAGGCCCAAGAAACTCATGTGGATAAATGGATTTTGCTTGCTCCAGACATAAACCTGCAAATATGAAAAAGTAAGAAACTTTGGTGAAAGATCAGTTACAAGGAACTACCAACAATAACATGCCATATGTAGGCAAAGACTAACTAACCATCATGAATGTCAATGAATTACTAAGGAATATGATTTTCGCAAATGATTCTGACAAATAGGGTATCATTCCCCCAAGAAGAACAATGCCAGTCAAAACAGTGGCACCGAATAAGAGCATGTAAAAGAAGTCTGCAGTCCTCCCCCTGAAAGAGTTCTCTTCAAGAAGTTTGCAGTATCGAGCAAGAAAGAACATGTGGAACAAAAAGTCCAGATCTGGTATAATGAAAAGTCATATTAAAAATAACAGAAATTAAAGTAAAGAAATAATTTGAACCACGCATACACATTATGCAGATTAGAACATGAAACTCAACATTTGCCATGATAAAGCAAGTTAACATGGCAAATAATAAGATGATAAAGAGGCTTTCAACTAAAAGAATACTTCAGGAGCAGTGCTTCACAGCAAAAAAATCCATAACATGGAAGTACTTGGTGCACATAGGCTATAGGGAGCAATTATATGTTTCGCATGAATGTGCACCTCTGTGTGTCTCATGCGCGTATGACTTTTAAGTGTGGTATATATCAAAGGCGCCTGGGGAAACTTCTGAGAATTCATTCTTGGCAACCTAGAAAGAGGACTACTACTATTTCTTTTCTTACACCCTGCAAATCTAAAGTTATGTTTGAATAAATCAAAAAACTACTACCACTACCACTACCACTACTACTACCACTACTATTAACAGACATCATAACAAACACAGTTTTAAAAGAACCACCACACCAATGCAACTCGCAAGAGATGGGGATTGAACTACCCTTTTATATATTATTTGCAGTTTGATTTCAAGCATCTGAAGATGTAAGGCTCTAATTAAATATCTGATACAAAATTACCAACAGTAGAGAAAGGAAATTATAATGCAAATATAAAGCATTATTCCAAATGAGCCAAGTAAATACAATTAGCATACAACAACTAAGCCTTAACCCAAGTGAAGTATGTTAAATTTGTAACAAAAAAAAAAGATCTGGGGATCACTTCTCGCAGCTTTCACTTTATCTAATGAGGCATGTAACTTAGGCAATGTCAATTGACAAAATGTTAATTCTTTGAAAATAGTGAAGCAAAAGTATTTTTCAATGATAAAACAACAGCAAATGCACTTGAACAATTAAATTTTGCATTTGTATAAGGAGACAATAAAAGTAGGATGAATTGCTTTAACATGAGTTTAAAATTTGTACCATGCATACAATAGAAATAACTTTATCTATAAGCAAGCAATTACAAGTTTGTTTATGATGGAAAAATCTACATTGTAAAGCTAAATACAGGACCTCCAAATCCACAAAGGCCTATTACAATATGTCCAAAAGTCCCATCTTTCAAAATTCAGGGCGACTGGGAATCTAGATGAGATGTTCACAACGTACATCCCACACCTCAATGCACCACATATAACAAGAGAATGAATGTATTTACAGATCCTAAATCTTGAACGAGATTTGATTCTATAACCATGGCGGTTATCAAAATGCAAAAATGAGTGGCTGAATTAAGAAAAGATACATACTAGTATGAAACTTTTCTAATTTTGAAACTAGAGATATCGAAGAAACACATCAAAGAAGCAGCACTTGTCCACAAATTCCCCTGCTCTAGCACCATTATTCTCATCCCTATAACAACAATAATGCAATCATATATCATTTAAATCACAAAGTTTAAAATGTACCCATTTTCCGGAAGTACAGGAAGTTGGTGATAAGACGCCAGAATTGATAATGCTTAACCACAAGTGTAGGATGCAAGTACAGATTATGAGGAGATATTATCTGCAAAAAAGCAAAAATAAATAAATAAATAAAAGAACTAGGTACTAAAGCTTTTAAACCATCCAATTACACATTCAGAGGATCAAATTGATAAAAGGAAGAAGTAAACAGTATCCAATTGAAATTTCAATGCTAATAGAAATATAACCCAAGACAAAAATAAACCCAACATAAAATCAGAACAAACTAATCAAGTACAATAGCCCCAACTCCAAGGGATAGCCTGATAGAAGTGGATTTAATCTCTGTATTGTTGATAATGGTTCTAATTTGAAAGCTAAACCACAAGAATGGTATTTTTCCTTCCTTACTAATCCTCTAACCGCAACATGGATAATTTGCCTTGAACTGAACTCTGAGCTTAATACAGTGCGGGAAAAATGCCTGTTATACCAATGGCCCCAAAAAAAACCCTCAGTAGCCCTTGTCATTAATAAGATATAACAAAGAAATAATTAACAAAACTTTCAAAATGCAAATAATTAGTTAATAGCATCAAAAATTTGAGCTATAAACCCAAAAGCACATAATAATTCACATTGAACATGAAAAGGAATAGCTACAATTTGCAAAATTAAAACAAACCCAAGTAGAAGTCAGCTAAAGTCAGCTAAAAACATTAATACCCGTTTGTCTAGAAATATAATTATCAACGATTATAAAATAAATGCAAAAACCTTATAAACTCTTTTAATCCAAACAAATATTCAACTCCAATTAATAATAAAAAGGGGAAAAAAAAAACATAAAAGAAGCTCGTCATAAAGGATTAAAGGGGTAGAAGAAACATACATCTAGGGAACAACCGATGGTGGTGACAATAGCTGCAGTAAGATACGAGCGGGTGATGATAGGCATCTGCTTGTACCATTCCTCAACTGCTTGAGCCATAATTACAAATTTCCTATAATCTCTAGTTAATAAAAGGGTTTGGCTAAAATTTTTGAGATTCAAAAAAAAACGTAATGACTTAGTGATTAATAACAATCCTTCAGAAGAAGAAATAGCAAAAGGGATTTCGAAGATCGATACACACAGTTTTGGAATAACAGAAGGAAAGAGGAGCCAGTCGCAGGACAGCTAACATACGTGCGATGTATGTACCCAACCCCAGTCTGCTATCTCCGTCATGGCCAAAAGCATATTTTGTGCCCTTAAAAGTCGATTTTCCCCGACTTCAAAATTGAAATAATTAAATACTTAAATTTTTAAATTTATAATTTAAAAATTAATTTATTATAATAAAAATGGGTTAAATATACTTAATTTTTTAAATTTAGAGGTAATTTGGTTAATATTAAATTGAGAAAAAAATTTTGATTTTTGTTAAAAGTTCAAAGCAAAATATGCTTTTTGACCAATTAATTGTAGTACAACAGTCAATATTATTCATAATTAAGGGAGACTTTGTAGTTCCAGTTTCGATTTTTCTGAATCTTGAATCAAAATTAGCCCAATAGTAACCCTAATTTAGTATACCTAACAGATGTGCATGAACAAACAAAATGAGAGATTCATGTCTTCTATGCCATTGGAGTACCATATTTTTTCTTAAAGGAAATCATTCAAATTGTACTGAAAATAATATCCAGAATCCAAATTGTGTGATCAAATTTTTTAAATAATCAGCGAATAAATCTTATTCTCTCTACAGAACTTCTCAAAATTAAGAGGCATATATCTAATTAAATTCTTATAGTGAAAATCTAAGGTGACATTAGCAATCAATTTGATTTCTAATTTATTAAAGCTAATGGTAATGTCTATAATCAAATGGTTAGTTAACAATGATTGCAGTTGTAATGTAGACCATGGAGGTAATAGTTGTTTACAATGAAGGCAATTTGTCTGGGATGATTCCAGAATATCATAGAAATCCAACAGTTCTTTATCTTAAACGGAGGATTCAGCAGTTGATTAAATTTGTATTAGTATATAGGAATATGTTTATCCAAAATAATATTTAGGAATATGTTTATCTGAAATTTAAATTTCTTATGATAAGAGATGGGCGAGATTATTCCTTTTTTTTTTTTAATGGATGAGTATTTTTTATATATATATATATTTAGCTTTGATTGTGGCTCGAGCTCGAAAATTCTCGGTTGCAACTGAGCTAAAGTTGATTGGTAGGTAAATTGATATTTTAAGAATCTGTCTATAAAATTTGTAAGAAAAATACACAAAAAAATAAAGCATAATGCATAAACTAAAATAAAATAGTGTGTTGGGATTGGATGAACTACCCAATCCAACCTAGCTCTAAATTGGGCTTCATTTTAGCCTACTTCGCTTCTTACATAATTTGGGCCAAGAAAATGTAATTTTCTTATACTGATTGTTTTCTTTGTTTAATAGTATTATTAAATCTACTATACCAATAATTAAGCTTTTAACTTTAAATTAATTAACATTAATTATATAATTTTTTTTCTTTTTAATTTTAATTAAAATCAATTTACATTAATATTTAAAAATTATAAATATTTTTTATCACGACTCAATTGCACAGATTGAACCGACACTAGGACTTGAGTCTGCATAAAGCCCCTGAAACCTATAATAAGTCTTTCTATTCTCAAATCCATAACTAAGACCCAAAAATTGAGGCACAATATATAAATAAAATAAAATAAAATAAAATATTTTATTTTAATTCACATAAACTAAACTCGATGATTATCAGCTATTAAAGCGAGGAGAGCTCAGCTTAACCTTATTACTATCATTTACAAATTATTTATATATTATAAAAATTTTCATTCTGTCAAAATTAAAAACTCAATTTAACACTGTCTCTAACAATATCTATAGTACTACTAATACATACGGAGTTCTATATTATAAATTTAGAAAATAATGTTACAAATAAATAATTATTAATAAACCTGCGAAGAAAATAATAGGTTATGCTGAAAAATAACTCCTCCTGTATCATGAAAAAATAGGGTGAATATGAGTAGGTGTTTGACTCATAGAATGAGATGTTGCTTTCACATACAACTTCTATAAGTATATAATTATAATGCATCATTAGAAATGAAATGTATCATATTCATATAAGTCATACAGATCAGGTCAAATCACATTCAAAATAATTTGGAGCACTCACCCACCCGTGTCAAATCCATACTCACATATACATATATGGGGAGTTGATTCCCCTATACAGTTCTTGTAGTTTCAACCTCTGCCAATGAGATTAACTAAAAGCCGGACTTTCTCTTATTATCTAAATGCGGGGGCCAGCGAGATCAACTCAAGCCTTGCTTATCCCGACTTATCCATAATAAGGATCGGATCCAAGTGAGTCAAGCTCAAATCGTGTTTACCCATCTTAACTATATCCACATACACACCAACTCACACAAAGAGTTCCAGATCGTCATAAAATAACAACTACAACAAATATCAATAAGTACAAAAGCAATAAAAGGCGTGCATAATATTTAACTACATACATATGTGTATAAGTGATGCATAAGCATGCATTGAATACATAATAATATTGAAATTATAAATAAAATTAATATCTATGTAACACCCCTGATTTTATATATTATTATTGGGCTTCGTGTAGGTATCCTCAATTCGCGAAAATTTGTGATTGTAGGATCTGTGAATTTAGGCGAACAGACTAGCTACCGGAAAAGTCTCCGAATTGGATCGAGGTTTTGGCTACCCCACCATTGTCAGGCATCCCGAGCGCGTTCCCGAAGTCGGAATCGGCAAAGGTAAACCCGAACCTTTCTTTTTCGTAATTTTCTAGTGCTTAAATAGGATTGAAAATCCATAAAATATTCGTGGTAGCTTAGAAAATTACGATTCTTTTTGCAATAGCTTAGTAATATTTCTAAGGACCGCGGGGCAGAGTTTTATAATTTTTAGAGTTTATTTGAGCAGATTTTGCAAAAATGATCAATTATAAGGACTAAATTGAAATTTTACATATTGTGATGAATGATTGATTTGATGGGCCCAGGAGGGGCTGTGTGATGTGATTGAGTTGTGGATGTATGGATTGTGAGTATAGAAGTGCGTTTTTAGCCCTTTTGCAGGTTGGGTAGGTCCTAGGTATAGGGGAGACTCTGCCGGATTTTCGGCACGACTTAGGACGTAATTGGTCTTTTTCTTTATTTGTATTGAGTCAGATTGTATTAAATAAATGTAATATGATTGTCGGTGAGCGGATGACCTTCTTCCTCCGCCCGCCCACGATAATTTGTCGTCAAGTCTGTGAGTAAAATATTAATTTTAATTATAATTTCGATATTATTATATGTTCAGCATGCCCATGCATCACTTATATGCATATATTTATGTAGTTAAACTCTAGGCACGATTTATGTTGCATTCATAACTGTTGATGTACCATGGATGTTGTTGTGGTAATTTGGAGGCGGTGTCGTGTGTTGGCGTGCGTGTGTTGTGGTGTGGACTATGGATAGGGCCGGGGTAGTCACGCCTTGAGTAATTCGCTGGGACCCTATCCTTCGAGGGGTAGTCACGCCTAGAGTAATTCGCTGTGACCCTCGATTTGGTTATTAAGTGGAAGTCCGAGCTTGAGTAATTCGCTGGCACCAGGTTGGATTTAAGAGAGCTGTATAGGGGATCAGCTCCCATATGTTATGATTGATACTACAGGGTGTGTGAGTGCTCCAAATTACCTTTTTGATGTTATGATGTGAAAATGTTGTGTATGTTGCATTTCACTCTACAGGGTGCATTAGTTTTAGATAGTTATAGAGATTATGGTTAAAATTGATATTTTACTCTCTGAGTCGAACGCTCACTCCTGTTCAAAAATTTTTACAGGCCACAGGAGGATATTTTGTTCTGGGTTAACCTGCCTTTTTACCTCGCAGGTTGTTTATCAATATTGTGTAATTTTAATTACTCCTAGAATTTTCGCATGTGTTAGCAGTAATTATTTGAAATTGGTCTGTAATATTATATTCATGTTGGACCTGTAAACTTAATATTTTAAGTCTGTTTGATGGATTGGATGAGGGAGCTGAGCTCCCATTTATTATTATGTTGATGAGTATGTGGAGGGTGAGCTGAGCTCCCCAATGGATTGTTTATTGTGTTTACAGGTCGGGTGAGTCGAAAACTCCCCGTTGGAAAGTCCATTTTATGGCCGGACTCTGTCCGTTTGTTTTCTTGATATTGGGCCCAAATGGGCCTTAGAGTTGGGTTAATGAATAGTTAAGGCTTACTATGGGCCTCGGGGGCTTTAGGCTGGCCCAGGTCCTAGTGCCGGTCCGGCCCATAGGTTGGGTCGTGACAGATGTGGTATCAGAGCTTAGGCTCCAGATTCATAGGGAAAAATTATCTAAGTGTTGGGAAGAGTCTACTAGGAGTCACATGCGGAGTATAGGATTCTGTTTCGTCTTTTCCTGTAATTCTTTGTTTCTAGATTCTACGTTATATCTCGGGAAATATAAGATTACCTCAGTTAGTGTCTTGATTTTCGTGGAGTACACAGAAATGTGAAATAGAGTTAGTAGACATGTGAGGTCCATCATGAGGATACGTACTCCAAGAAATGCTATGTTTCTGTCTGTATGGGTTTAAATGGTGTGCCCATTTCGTGCAAGGCACGAGTACATAAACGTGAGTCTTGAAAGTATAGTTGCCCTAGATAAGGATGAGGATACCACTGCAGGCAGTCATCAGTGGATGACCCCGTCAGAATAAGTTTATGATAATAGAAGATTCGAGAGAGATAAGAAATTAGGAGGCCTAGTCGGTCCGGACGTATCGTAGTAACTATACAATGTTCTCGATGTATGCGCTCTGTAGCTGCGATTACTGATCGACATGAGATTATTGTATAGAGCTGCGTGCATCCCCGTGGTGCTCCATAATGAGGGTGTTTGCGGATGGCTTCTGTTTTGGTACAATTATGCCAGAACAGAGTTCTATATCTGCAGAGGAGTTGGGAACTCCTGGTTAAGAGTCTAGAGCTAGAATATCGAAAGGTCACAGTTGGGTGGTAACTAGAGTTAGTGACTCAGTTACCCTAGCATGAGCTAGAGTTACAGTAAGAGTTGCCATCAGACCAGAGGTTTCGGACTAGTTGCAAAGTAAAGTTGATACCTATAGAGTGAGACCATCTAGTCTTCGGTATGGAATTTTGGATGGTTTTTGCAGAACGATAGACGTTTTGCTTAAAACTTAGTGAGAAAAGAATACCTTGTGTGTATTAGCAAGGTGTAAAGTGCAACCCTACTACCTAGGGAAGGTCGAAACTATGAATTGATGATTCACAGAGATATGATATGATAGGAGAGTCATTAATTTGACATGGTTTGGGCAAGGTGGTAAATGTAGTACCTTTGATGCAGCAAGTTAGGGTGTAGTCCTATCTTTTCAGAAGGGATCGAAAGTTATTACTAATAATGGTGACCAACCAAATAGTGCCCCAGATGGGACTGTAGAGTGTGGTAGAGAGTAGTTGGCTCGGGTATCCTGGAGAGGATACAAGTTCCATTATAGGAATCATATATAATCAGATCATGATGGATGTAAATCCTTTGAATTGGATGACAGGTTTGGGTGCCCGGAATCTTAAGTTTTGGGCTAGTTGAGTAAACATGGAAAATAATAATAATAATAATAATAATAATAATAATAATAATAATAATAATAATAATAATAATAATAATAATAATAATAATAAAATTACTGCAAAATTAGTTCTCGAGGTAGTAAGGGTATTATGTAAGCTAAAGGATAAGAATAGAGATCATACAATAAAAGTATGACTGTAATTTGCTGAGTTCCTTTCTAATTTCAAATTATTCAAAACAATAGTATAATCTAATTATAATAGTGTTAAGAGTAATAAATTAGCGAAGATAAATCACAGAAGGCCAATGGATAAAGAAAGTGCAGAATGAAAGTTTGGGCAATTGATTGCAGATGCAATATAATCTAAATGCTAGTGGAAGTACTAGCTAGAGTGGTCAAATGACCAAATCTGAGTAGCACAGACATATGATAACGCGATAGAGACTCTAAAAGATATAGTTAGCAAGTACAGCTATTATGTTAGGAAGAAGAATGGAACCAGGGATAGAATAGTCAAGTTCTATTTTGGGTAAGACAAATGAAATAAATGAAAGGACAACCTAAAGAGCGCATAATAAAAGGAACAAAGTTAAGATATAGGATAGGCTAAGTGTTATTCTTGGCAAGGAGAATGACAAGGATGGAAAACCCAAAATGGGATCACATTAGTGAGAAAAGTGATGGAGGTATGGAATACAATAATAATGAGTAAATGTTAGAAGGTGTGCGATGGTATTGCGGACTACCTAAATAGGTAGAGAAAGAGAAGTTAGTAAGCAGTAAGTTGAATAAAAGTCAGTCTAAGGGATCAAATTAATGACCCTAGATAAGGGTGGAATTAGTGTTGGAAGAATTTATTAGTGAGAGAAATCTTTCAGGAATCAACAAAAGTTAAGGGCACAATATAAACGATGATAGATATGAATCATAGGTCGAGTATAAGTAAAGTTAATAAATTAAAAAAAAAATATTATGGCAGGAAGGACGATGGTACAGTAAAGGGTTCATGCAGATGATACCTTATAGGTAGAGCACAATTGTGCTAGGAGATGATGAAATTTGAAGAGAAAGACTAAGAAACATAGGTTAAACATTATTATATGGACAATCGGGCGTAGTTGAATATAAGAGGATATTTTCTTTCTTTTCAAGTTTAGCTTGTGCTTTTGGTTCTAGAAGGTTATATAAGGAACAGAAACTGAGACAAGGAGACCTAGTTATTGAGAGTTTGGTAGGCACAAATTCATACATAATTTCCTGATATGAGAATGACAGTAAGTGCATACCTAGTGTTAAGTATGAAAGGACGATCAGAGTAATGACAGGAGTTAAATTGAGATGGCTACTAAGGCTTGCAACTGTTTTAAACTATGAGCTGGAGGAAGTACTATTTATGGTTGAGATTCAATAGATGAAATTGTTGCTGATGGGTAATTTGAGGTTGAAATTTAGAAAGCTATGGGCAGTATATATGATTATATTAAGGAGAATGAACACGTGAAGTATCTTGTTTGGAATTAAGGCATGACACATATTTCCTACAGCCGTGTTAGTTCAGATGGAACTTATAGTTTATGGGGCTCATATTCATCCAGGATAAGCAATTTCCTACTAAGGCTGATAGGGAATGATAATGTTCTGATAGTTAAGTTGGAAAAAAGGTGATACAAGAAAAATTTTCTATGGGTAATTATAAGTGTTACATAAGGTGAAGAATGTGCTGGTAGGAGTAAATCATAGGGTTAGAATTCTTGAAGTAATGAAACTAGTAATCAAGATAAGACTAAGAAATAAAAAGAAAGTTAAAGTTGATGATGGGATAGACATCTTTGAAGGAAAAGGTGTAAGGATGAGATAGGACTAAAATTAAGGAATAAGTACAGCAGGTTGAAAAGATACTAACAATACCAAAAATAGGAAAAGGGAAGTGGATAAGATGCAAAGGACAGGAAGAGAGCTCGATAGAGTCAGTTATAATGATGAGGATAAGGAGTGTCTAACCACTGCCCCTGTGTTGGCACTACCTGTGAGTGGTGAAGGATACACCGTGTATTGTGACGCCTCCAGAGTTGGCCTTGGGTGTGTTTTGATGCAGAATGGAAAGGTAGTGGCTTATGCTTCAAGGCAGCTGAAGAGGCATGAGCAGAACTACCCCACCCATGATTTGGAAATGGTGGCTGTAGTCTTTGCACTGAAAATCTGGAGACACTATCTGTATGGTGAAGTGTGCGAGATATACACCGACCATAAGAGTTTAAAGTACATCTTCCAACAGAGGAATTTAAACTTGAGACAGAGGAGATGGATGGAGCTTCTGGAAGACTATGATTGCCCCATCCAGTACCACCCTGGGAAGGCCAATGTAGTAGCAGATGCTTTAAGCGTAAAAATCTTACAGCGCTTGGCACATTTCACAGAGAGAAGAGACCGTTGATTCAGAGGTACATGAGTTGATGGATCAAGGTTTAGTCCTAGATCTATCATATGAGGGGGTATTTTTGGCTCACTTTTGGTGAGGCGGACTTGAGGGACAGAGTTAGAGTTTCCCAGCACAGAGACCAACAATTGATGAAGATTATAGAAAGAGTACAGCAAGGTGAAGGTGGTGAGTTCGGATTTGCCAATGATGGCGCCCTAGTGCAAGGTTCTAGGATATGTGTGCCCGATGTGGACAACCTCAGAAATGAAATCATGCGAGAGGCACACTACACACTGTAAAGTGTCCACCCAGGTTCCACCAAGATGTACCATGATGTGAAAGATAGCTATTGGTGGAATGGCATGAAGAGAGACATAGCAGACTTTGTGTCCAAGTGCTTGACTTGTCAGAAGGTGAAGTTTGAACACTAGAGACCGTCAGGGAAGTTGCAAGAGCTCCCTATCCCAGAATGGAAGTGGGAAATGATCACTATGGATTTTGTGACTGGGTTGCCTCGTACCACGCGAGGATATGATTCGATATGGGTAATTGTAGACCGCTTGACCAAATCAGCTCACTTCTTACCTGAAGACTACATACTCGTGGCACGATGTCCGGCTCTACATTCGAGAAATAGTCAGATTGCATGGAGTTCCGGCTTCCATAATATCTGACAGAGGGCCCCAGTTCACTTCTCGGTTTTGGAGAAAGTTGCAGGAGGCACTTGGCACACAGTTGAACTTCAGTACAGCTTTCCACCCTCGCATGCACGGACAAATTGAAGGACAATCCAAACACTGAAAGACATGCTTCGCATGAGTGTTTTGGATTTTGGAGGTCAATGGGATGATCAGCTAGCTTTGGTGGAGTTTGCCTACAACAACAGTTATCACTCCACCATAGGAATGGCGCCCTATGAGGCACTATATGGAAGAAAGTGTAGGTCTCCTCTGTGT
This sequence comes from Hevea brasiliensis, assembly GCF_030052815.1. NCBI lineage: Eukaryota > Viridiplantae > Streptophyta > Magnoliopsida > Malpighiales > Euphorbiaceae > Hevea > Hevea brasiliensis. The sequence continues at coordinate 51,350,970 of NC_079510.1, forward strand.
TGGACAGAAATGGGGGAAGCGAAGGTGCATGATGTAAACCTAGTGCAGTACACTTTAGAGATAGTTCCTTTAATCAGGGAACGACTGAAAACAGCTTTCAGTAGGCAGAAAAGTTATGCAGACCCCAGACGGAGGGATGTGGAGTTTGCAGTGGGCGACTATGTATTCCTGAAGGTTTCTCCAATGAAGGGAGTCATGAGATTTGGAAAGAAGGGCAAGTTGGCACCTCGGTATATTGGACCTTTTGAGGTTACTGATAGAGTTGGAGCAGTTGCTCACGGTTGGAGCTACCACCCAACCTCTCTCACGTTCATCCCGTGTTTTACATCTCCATGCTCAGGAAATACATTCCCGATCCTTCTCATGTACTGCAGCCGGATGTGATAGAGCTAAAAGAGAACTTGACATTTGAGGAGCAGCCTGTAGCCATAGTGGACTACCAAGTGAGACAGCTGAGATCAAAACAGATCCCTATGGTTAAGGTTTTGTGGAGGAGTCAGTCAGTGGAAGAGTGCACCTGGGAGTCAGAACGGGACATGCGTAGCAAGTACCCTTATCTGTTCAATGTGCAATCATGTACTTTATTCTGCCTTGTGTAAAATTCGAGGACGAATTTTCTGTAAGGGGGGGAGAATGTAACACCCCTGATTTTATATATTATTATTGGGCTTCGTGTAGGTATCCTCAATTCGCGAAAATTTGACAGTTGTCCGGATCTGTGAATTTCCGGCCAGACAGACCAGCTACCGGAAAAGTCTCCGAATTGGATCGAGGTTTTGGCTACCCCACCATTGTCAGGCATCCCGAGCGCGTTCCCGAAGTCGGAATCGGCAAAGGTAAACCCGAACCTTTCTTTTTCGTAATTTTCTAGTGCTTAAATAGGATTGAAAATCCATAAAATATTCGTGGTAGCTTAGAAAATTACGATTCTTTTTGCAATAGCTTAGTAATATTTCTAAGGACCGCGGGGCAGAGTTTTATAATTTTTAGAGTTTATTTGAGCAGTTTTTGCAAAAATGATCAATTATAAGGACTAAATTGAAATTTTACATATTGTGATGAATGATTGATTTGATGGGCCCAGGAGGGGCTGTGTGATGTGATTGAGTTGTGGATGTATGGATTGTGAGTATAGAAGTGCGTTTTTAGCCTTTTTGCAGGTTGGGTAGGTCCTAGGTATAGGGGAGACTCTGCCGGATTTTCGGCACGACTTAGGACGTAATTGGTCTTTTTCTTTATTTGTATTGAGTCAGATTGTATTAAATAAATGTAATATGATTGTCAGTGAGCAGATGCCTTTCTTCCTCCGCCCACCGCCACAAGAATTTGTCGTCAAGTGCGTGAGTAAAATATTAATTTTAATTATAATTTCGATATTATTATATGTTCAGCATGCCCATGCATCACTTATATGCATATATTTATGTAGTTAAACTCTAGGCACGATTTATGTTGCATTCATAACTGTTGATGTACCATGGATGTTGTTGTGGTAATTTGGAGCAGTGTGCGTGCGTTGGCGTGCGTGTGATGTGGTGTGGACTATGGATAGGACGGGGTAGTCACGGCTTGAGTAATTCCGGGACGTTCCTTCGAGGGGTAGTCACGCTTGAGTAATTCTGGGACCCTCGATTTGGTTATTAAGTGGAAGTCCGAGCTTGAGTAATTCACCGCACGGGTTGGATTTAAGAGAGTCAGATAGGGGATCACTCCCAAATGTTATGATTGATACTAAAGGGTGAGTGAGTGCTCCAAATTACCTTTTTGATGTTATGATGTGAAAATGTTGTGTATGTTGCATTTCACTCTACAGGGTGCATTAGTTTTAGATAGTTATAGAGATTATGGTTAAAATTGATATTTTACTCTCTGAGTCGAACGCTCACTCCTGTTCAAAAATTTTTACAGGCCACAGGAGGATATTTTGTTCTGGGTTAACCTGCCTTTTTACCTCGCAGGTTGTTTATCAATATTGTGTAATTTTAATTACTCCTAGAATTTCCGCATGTGTTAGCAGTAATTATTTGAAATTGGTCTGTAATATTATATTCATGTTGGACCTGTAAACTTAATATTTTAAGTCTGTTTGATGGATTAGATGAGGGAGCTGAGCTCCCATTTATTATTATGTTGATGAGTATGTGGAGGGTGAGCTGAGCTCCCCAATGGATTGTTTATTGTGTTTACAGGTCGGGTGAGTCGAAAACTCCCCGTTGGAAAATCCATTTTATGGCCGGACTCTGTCCGTTTGTTTTCTTGATATTGGGCCCAAATGGGCCTTAGAGTTGGGTTAATGAATAGTTAAGGCTTACTACGGGCCTCGGGGGCTTTAGGCTGGCCCAGGTCCTAGTGCCGGTCCGGCCCATAGGTTGGGTCGTGACAATCTACTCACATATTAGTCGATTAGACTTCAGCTGATATGGCTGAGAAGATGGTCGGTACCGATTACCTAACCATACACACTGACTTCTATTAAAAGACTGACAAAACTAAATAATTGATTTAAACTATAAAATCAAAATAGTTCTTAAGATCTTGTTAAAATTTCGACATAGTTTTCCTTACACTTAAAACCTAGCCAACCTGCAAAATGGTTCAAATAACACTTATAGAATCGCACATCTTAACCCAAAATAGTTCCTAAGTTTTCTAGATTGTTGTTTTTTTTTTTTAATATTATATAATAATATAAATTTAAAATATCTCACCTATTTTTAACATTAAAATAAAATAATATAAAATTAACTCAAATAACTAATAATAAAAAACAATTAAAATATTCATTTATTATATTTAACTCAATGAAATAATTAAACTAAATTTAATTTAATATAATAATAAATAAAGCCTTTAAATTTAGTTTGATATAATAATAATAATAATAATAATAATAATAATAATAATAATAATAATAATAATAATAATAATATCAAAATACTACATAAAATTATGAAATTTATATTTTAAAAATTCAGGTTGTTACAATTTTAATATTATTTAATTTCACATTATTTTAAATCTTTCATTTTTTTCCTCACTATTTTTATGATTAATTTATTACACCACTAAATATAATATACAAAATAACCCTTACACTCCAAATATATGAAAAAATATATAAGAATATTTTCATCTTAAAAGCGTGTAGTGATGAACAATAATAAAGAACAATAAAAAAGGAAAAAAAATAAGTGCTCAAATTCTATTAATTCTAAATTGTCAATGTCAATAACAATAAGCTCTACTATAATACCCTATATTACATAGGCGTTTATAGTCTAATAACTAATCCCATTAGTATTAGAATTAGGGAACCTAAAATAAGAAAACACTAAACTAATACAACCTAAGAAAATAGTAAACCTAATAGAACATTTTAATTATTCCTACATAATAGAATGAGCCATATATCTAAAATAGATTAAGGAGAGATTGTCGCATGTCCATTCCTTAGATATTAGAGTATACCACTTAAAATTTTAATATATTTTATTTTCACCTGTTAGCTATATTTTCATCATCATCATTAATAATAATAATAATAACAATAATAATAATTAATATAAACTCAACTCAACTCAAATCAACTCAATTAAGCCTTTATCCAAAAAATTTGGGGTCGGCTATATGGATTCGTTTTCTCCACTCTGAACGATTTTGGGTTAAATCCTCATAAATATGTAATGCTTTTAGGTCATGTTGTACTACTCTCCTCCAAGTCAATTTAGGTCTACCCCTTTTTTCTTTCTATCCTCTAATCTAATGTGCTCTACTTGTCTAACTGGAGCCTCCGTATATCTACGCTTCACATGAGCAAACCACTTCAATCTCGCTTCTCTCAACTTATCTTCAATTGGCACCACTCCTACCTTTTCTCTAATACTCTCATTACGGACTTTATATAGTCTAGTATAGCCACTCATCCACCTTAACATTCTCATATCTGCAACTCTTATCTTAGATACATACGACTCTTTCAGTGCCCAACACTCACTACCATATAACATAGCCGGTCGTATGGCTGTACGGTAAAATTTTCCTTTCAATTTATTGGGAATCTTACGATCACATAAAACTCCCGTGGCACGTCTCCACTTCAACCATCCGGCTTTAATCCTATGATTAACATCCTCCTCACATCCCCCATATACTTGAAGGACTGAGCCTAGATATTTAAAGTGATTACTTTGGGGCAGTATCACTCCATTCAAACTAACTCCTTCCCTATCACCAGTTTAGCCTTCACTGAACTTGCAATGCATGTATTCTGTCTTCGTTCTACTTAACTTAAAACCCTTTGATTCAGAGTACTTCTCTAAAGTTCTAGCTTTCTATTGACTCTTTCTCGTGTCTCATATATCAGAACAATATCATCCACAAACATCATACACCAAGGAATACTCTCTTGTATATGTTTCGTCAGTTCCTCTAAAACTAATGTAAAAAGGTAAGGGCTTATGACTGATCCTTGGTGTAATCCAATTGAGATCAGAAAATCTCTTGTGTCTCCTCCCACTGTGCGCACAATAGTAGTTGCTCCTTCATACATATCTTTCAATACTTGTATGTACCTAATAGATACCCTCTTTTGTTCTAACACATTCCATAAGACCTCTCTTGGAATACTATCATAAGCCTTCTCCAAATTAATAAAAACCATGTTTAGATCTTTCTTCACATCTCTATATTTCTCCATCAAGCTTCTAATGAGAAAGATCGCTTCCATAGTTGAACGACCGGGCATGAAACCAAATTGATTAAGAGAGATAGAAGTATTATGACGTAGTCGATGCTCCACAACTCTCTCCCACAACTTCATAGTATGGCTCATGAGTTTAATTTCCTTATAGTTTGAGCAACTCTGTATGTCTCCCTTATTTTTAAAAATAGGTACTAAAATACTCTTCCTCCATTCATCATGTATTTTCTTTGAGTTTAGAATCTTATTAAATAATTTAGTTAACCATGCCACTCCCATATCTCCCAAATACTTCCACACTTCAATTGGTATTTCATCAGGTCCACAGGCTTTATCCACTTTCATTCTCTTAAGTGCTTCCTTTACTTCTAAAGATCTAATCCTTCTAGTATAATTCACATTCTTTTCTATTGTTCTATAATCTATATTCACGTTATTACTATTTTGATTATTATTAAAGAGATCATTAAAATAATTTATCCATCTTTCTTTAATGTCCTTATCTTTCATCAACACTTTTCCTTCTTTATCCTTAATGCACTTAACTTGATTGAGATCTTGACATTTCCTTTCCCTCCTCCTTGCTAATCTATAAATATCTTTCTCCCCTTCTTTAGTTTCAAGTTTCTCATATAACTTTTCAAAGGCCTATGCTATTACTTGACTAACTGCCTTTTTTGCCTATTTCTTTGCTATCTTGTACTGTTCATATGCCTCATTATTATCATATTTAGGTAATTTCTTATACCATTCTCTTTTTCTCTTCACTGCCTTTTGTACTTCCTCATTCCACCACCATCTCTCTTTTGAGGGTGGTCCCTATCCTTTAGACTCTCCAAGTGCTTTTTTAGCTACTTGTCTAATCTTTGATGCCATCTGTATCCACACATCATTAGCCTCCATATCCAGCTTCCATACTTCGGACTCGAGAAGCTCATTTTTGAACTTCACTTGCTTTAGTACTTTGAACTCCCACCACTTTGTTCGAGCTACACTATTTCTTCTGACCTTACTTGAATTGTTCCTAAACTTGACATCCAAGACCACCAATCGATGTTAACTTGTTAAAGCCTCTCTTGGAATGACTTTGCAATCCTTGCATAGAGCTTTATTTGTCTTCCTAGTTAAGAGGAAGTCGATTTGGCTTCTATGTTGCCCACTTTTGAAAGTCACTAAATGTGACTCTCTTTTTATAAAGTAGGTATTTGTTAGTATTAGGTCGTATGCCATAGCAAAATCCATAATGCTTTTTCCCTCCTCATTTCGACTGTCAAAACCAAAACCTCCATAAACATTCTCATAACCTTGTCTATCACTTCCTACATGTCCATTCAAATCTCCACCAATGAAAACATTCTCTTCTTTTGGTATGCTTTGCATTAAATCATCCATATCTTCCCAAAATCTTTGTTTACTCTCACTGTCTAGTCCTATTTGTGGGGCATAAGCATAACTATATTTATTGTTTCTCCTTCTAGTACTAGCTTTACTAGTATAATTCTATCTCTTACTCTTTTCACAGCTATTAATGCTTATTTCAATGTCCTGTCTATGATTATGCCCACTCCGTTCTTGTTTCTCTCATTTCCGGTAAACCACAGTTTGTACCCTGAATTACCCACTTCCTTACTTTTCTCTCCTACCCATTTAGTCTCCTGAATGCAAGCAATATTCACCCTTATCCTTTCCAAGTTATCCACAAGCTCCATTAATTTTTCTATAAGTGATCCAACATTCCAAGTACCAACCCTGATCCTCCTCCTATCCTGCTCCTTCCTAATTGGTCTCCTTCTATGATATCTTCTATTGTTTTCTATGTCTATCTTGTGTTCTGTTCCACTATTTATTCCACTATCTGTCCTATGGACTAACTTCTTTACCCACACCCGTCCATGATGTGGGAACTCTTGCTCACTTAACACCACACCCGGGCACTAGCATGGCGCGTCGCTTTCGGTGAACGCCCTACATCATTGCATATTTCTCACTACACCCGGGCTCCAATGTAGCGCGTCGTTAGTAGATGACGCCCCAACGTTTATATCATTTGAATCCATATCATAGGGTGTGACGAAATTTTTACGCTGGTTGTCACCTACCGCAACCCTCCTTCTTTATCCGGGCTTGGGACCGGCTAAGCGCAAACTACTTAGGCGGAGTTAATAATAATTAATATGTACACATTAAATATAATTCATTAGTTTTATTATCTATTAATTAATATGTGACTTTAATTTGTAATTTCCTACTTACTTTATATAACTTATTAATAATAGTGAAGTAAATTTTTAATGCATTTTATTTTTATTTTTTAATATCTCTTATGTGCATATTAATTCATTTTTTTATATAAGTTTCTTAGCAATAATTCGACAATAAAAGATTATATAAAAAGATTTTAATATTAAATTAAAGATTCATTAGCTTGATAATTTTTTAAAATTATAACTAACACTATCTAATTAACTAATGCTATATATTTTTCTCTCTTCTTGTGTGAATAATTATATGAAATTAATAAATATAAATAATTAAAAATATTAAAAGAATAATGTGGTATTCTTTAATTTTATATAATAATTTAAAAATTAAAAAACCTGCAACTATAATTGGTTAATAAGAAATTGCCACAATGGAAGTCCGAAGGTGGAGTCCGGAAATTTTTTTTGAGGGGGTCGCTTATAATAAATAAAAATAATATAAAATATTAAATTATAAAATTTTTTATCAATTAAAAATTAAAAACAAAATTTATACAATAAATATAAGCATAACAATTTTATAATTTTGATTATTACACAACTTTATAAAATAAATAATATTATTTTAACAAGTAAAAGTTGGTCAGAATTAAAGTATTTTGCTTGAGATCACTAATTTTACTTATTCATGGAGATAAAAATAAAATAATTTTTTAATTTGAATAAAATAAAGAGGGAAGCTAAATGGCTTTGAACTTTTCGACATCAACAAATGAATCCATCAATTTCCTCCACAACGGGAATAGACATGGATACAAGCAAAGAAAAATATATTATTTAATCTTTGAAATTTAATAAAAATTATAATTTAATTTCTTTTTTTTTTATAATTTTAAAATTAAGTAATTTAATTTTTAATATTTTAATAAATTTACATATTAACTACTATTGTTAGAATCTTATTTAAGTTATTGTTAATCGTGATAAAAATGACTAAAATATTTTTAAATTTATTTTCAATTTAAAAAAATTTAGTCATTTCTTAAATTTTATTTTATTTTTTTATTATTTTTTCCGTGTGAGATATATAATGATAAAAATATACTTGTAATAAGATTTTTCATATAAATATTATTAATAACAATTTTTTAAATAATATTTTAATTTTTAATTTTAAAATATTTTAACTAATTTCAGAACAATACTATGCTTGAGCTCAAATTTTATATTAATTTAGAGTCCATTGATAAATAAATAAGTTAAGTTTAAGTTAGTAAAATGATTTGGCTCGACCTTATGACCCTATAAGAGTTAAATGAAAAGGAGAATAATGAAAATAGTTATAAAAAAATAAATTATTTTAAGTTTATTTTTGTAATTATTATAAAATTAATTTTATATAAGAATAAATTTAATAATTATTAAATTAAATATTTATCATATATTTTAATATTTAATTTAATAATTATTAAGTTTATTTTTAAATGATAATAAATATTTAATATAAAAATTATTATATTCATTTTTATATAAACAGAGTTTATAGCCGCCACGCTGGTTCCCAAACTCAAATCCACGCCCCCACGGGCAAATAAAGTGACGGGTCCCACTTCCCAAATCCTTTTACTGTTTTACCCATAATCGCCCGCATCACCGCTCTCTCCACGTTTCAAATTCAAAAGGGCCTGTCCCACGCTTTCCCTCTCATTTCCCTGTCGATCTCTCACCAAAGCTTCTACAAATCTCTTCAATTCCACTGTCGTAGCTCACTTACTCACAATGAAGCCCAACCAACAGCCATTATCGTCACCGTATCCACAGCCATCTTCTTCTTCGCTTCTCAAAGACATTTCGAATTTCAGAACTCCAAAACGCCCCTCCCACCATGCCCCCGACTTCACCTCCTCCCCTTGCCCCCAATTCTTCACCGCCACCAAACAAACCCCTAAGCCATCTCCTACTTCATCCTTTCGCAGGTACCGCCACCGCCCTTCCCTTTCTTCCCGCCTCAAGCATAAAACCGCTACTGCCCGTCGTCTCAAAGCATTTGAGCTCGAGCAATCCCAGTCCTCACGCAAGGCTCAGATACAAAAAGAACAGTCTCTTAAATCGCTTGCCAAGTCTCTCACTACTTGGCTTAATTTCCTCTTCCAAAACCCTAGGTCCTGTGGATGTGGATTGACAGATCATGAAGTGGATACCGCGGGAAATTTGGGGAAGAGGGATGCTGGACCTAGGGGTAGGGTGGTCTGTCTGGATGCATCATGGCGGAGTCCAAAGAGGCGGAGGGACCTGGGCTGGCGAGGCGTTGAACACGTGGAGGGGGAGGACGAGTTCTTGAATTCTAAGCGCTATGGGTTGTTGAGGAATTCATTGATGGATGTTTGTAGTTTTGATGATTTGAAGCAGAGGATGAGTGTTTATTTGAGCTTGGCTAGTTGCAAGGAGATTTTTGATGCCATGAGTCACGTGGTTAAGGTCTGGTCTCATCTCTTATGCACCGGCATTGTTGATACCTTTGCTATTCTAGTTGAGTAAATTAGTTTCAACAAAAGAAAGTAGACTCATGTGTTTGAATGGGGATTTTGATTTCCATTTTAGTTAATAGTTAACACTTTGTAAGAACTGTAATTGCAAATGTTGGAGAACTAATTTTGCTATTTTGATTGTTTCCCCAGAATATTGATGAAGGGAGGTTGAATATGAAGTCACATTGCCCTATTGTAACTGATGTTGGAATGAAAGGGAAGGGCATGCGAATTCTTATGTGCTACAATCCAATTTGGCTTCGAATTGGATTGCATATTATTTTTGGCTGTGATTCATTGTTGCCCAATGGAGATGTCAATTCTGATCAAGAAATTGCCTTCTTGAAGATGGTAATTGAGAAGCAGCTTTTCTCACATGCTGGACTAGCGAAAGCTTATGCTTATAACAAGATGGTTGAAGGGTTATACAGACCAGGTTACTATGAAAATTTGGGTAATGTAATATTAAAGAGGTTTTTGCTGCTGGTTCTTATACTTGATAGAGCCAAATCTCATAGTGCTCTTTCTCTAAAGTATGGAATTGATGGAGTTGATGGGGGTTCTCCGCTTTTATTCACGGTGCAATCTAGTATCAAGTCTAGTCGTCAAATGATTAATGGTAATTTTAGAATCATTCCTCATTCTAATACTTTGCGGATTGATTTATAACTGTACTTTATCATATGTAGGTTGACTTTTCTCTCTTTGATACAAAACTAGATTTTTTATCAACGGAGATAATGCTCGGAGAAGGTAACCTTCTTGCTCACCTGGTGATCCTAGGTTACAAAGTATCTTATCAGCAGGTACGTTCATGTCATGGCAAGCTCATGTGCATATGCATGACTGTGATTGGGGGTAATGAGGAAATACATTTTAACACTATTTATGATCTTTCAACTTCAAACTGTTGGTCTCATGCATTAATAACAAATCATAAACAAAAAAAAAAAATATTTACCAACAAAAAAATTCATATCGGCAGTGTGCTCTGGTCGAGTACGACTTTAGAGTGATGGATCTATTTGTGGACCTACAAGATGGAGTGCGGCTTTGCAGAGCCATTCAGCTATTGCAAAATGACTCATCTATTCTTATGGTTAGTTACCCCCTCCACCCTCCACCCCTATTTTTTTTTTTTTTAATTTTTTTTATGTTTATTATGGGAAAGGAAATTTTTTAGGGGTTTTACATTATTCAACTTAATGATGCTCACTATGCCGCAGAAAATGGTAGTTCCATCAGATACATGCAAGAAAAATTTGATAAATTGTGGCATTGCACTGCAATATCTAAAAGGTGCTGGTGTAACATTGTGCGATGAAGATAGAGTAATGATTACGGAAGGTGATGTGGCTAATGGTGACAAAGAACTAACCATTAGCTTGCTTTGGAATATGTTTGTTCACCTGCAGGTATGTTGGCTTTTACTTTTGCCAGATTTCTAAAACTGTAACTGTAGTATAAGACACTTGTAGGAGTGATTATTTAAGGATATTGACCCATTAATTAATGACTTATCTTGTCATTAATTCTGCAGCTGCCACTTCTGATCAACAACACAATCTTAGCTGAGGAAATTTTGAAAATTCAACGAACCAATGTGGTATGGTTCAATTTGTTGAGCTTTTTGTGGTTTTTCCATAAAATAAAAGAAAAAAAAAAGTGGCAAACAAGTGTTCTATCAAGTTTTTTGTTCGTAAATTTAATGTCACCTAAGCCTCAACTTTAAAAGAAGTGGCTGGATTGTTATTTCTTTTAATTTACTTTTCTGTAAGTTCTTTCTATTTTTTGATGTGTTCCTGTTGTTACTGAGTTGCATTTGTTCTTTCGTCTTTCGCAGGACCTTTCAAACAGTATTAATCTTAGCTCCTTTACCTTGGACTTGCTTTTGAAGTGGATCCAGGTAGAAAAGCTGCCTTCCTATCTTTCCCTTGTGCATCTCCTCTCTCCCTTCTTCCTCTTTGTTGTGATCTTGTATTCATGTGCCCCTCTTTGTGTGATATATAGGATAATGCATATTTAACCATATTCATCTTTGACTTGTCAACTGCTTCCCCAAAGCCCCGTGCCCATACCCCCTCCTCCCCCGCAGCAACCAATTCTTCCTTTTGGTGTTTTTAACTTGTATGATTGTATCTGCTTCACAACCATTTACATTGTTCTGCAGGCAGTCTGTGAACAGTATGATTATATGGTCGATAATTTTTCTTCTTTGCTTGATGGAAAAGCCATATGGTGCTTGCTTGACTACTACTTCCGCAAAGAACTTTGTTGTTCTCATTCTCCTAAGGTACTCCATATTTTTCCAGCCTCACTAATTTTAAAATTTACTTCTATAAACTCTCCTTGGTTCTTTTCACATTTTTCTTTTGTTTACAGGAACCTAATGACAGTAGAAGTGGAGAATCCATTATGTCAGCTAATAATTATACAGATGCAGTCCACAATTTCATATTATCACAGAAGTTGATAAACTTGTTGGGGAATTTTCCAGAGGTAAGAATAAGACAGCTTGGTTAATTCCTAATTGCTTATAAGGTATCACATGCATGTGAGGCATATCAGCCCATGTAAGGAAAAAGTCAAACAGGTTGGAAACAAGAAAATTATTGGTTTTTGAGTACAAGGTGTCTGGTACTGAATTACTAATTTTATGTTTTGATTTTGGTATGTGTTGAGCATGGCACTTGCTGAAAATTAGACTAGTTTGACATTTTCTGTGAAATTTAATTTGCCTATTTACAGATTCTGCAGATCAGTGACATACTTGAACATAGTGGTGCAATTAGTGAAGGGAGTGTGGTTGTTCTATTGGTCTTTCTCGCATCGCAGCTGACTGCAAATAAAGCCATGGTAATGCTAGAATTTGCATGCTAAAAATGACTGGAACAACAAACTTGCGAAATATCTAATTAATGGCTTATCTGTCTACTAGGATCAGCTGAATTTTCATAAACTGTTGTGTTGCAAATGCCAAAGTCCAGAGAGGAGACATTCAAGTACTGAAAACCGTGTTGTGAGTTTGAAAGCAGTGCTGGAGCAAGAAGAAATTGATTGTCACAGTGGTGGAGGTTATTATTTTTTATTTAGCAATAGACGTCTTTTCAGCTTGTTATTTTCTTATTTTGACATCTTGTTTCTTTTCCCTTGCACCACCAAGAGCATTTCAAGTGCATGGGTTAAATTGTGGAAAGTAATGATTTAACTAAAAAGTGCTGAAGGCTAGGATGTATCCTGTATTTCCTTCTCTGGATCTGAATTTGACAGGGTGATTTGAGGTTGTGAATTATCACAATTTACAGAAATTGGTTTATGCATGTGGATCTTACAGGGTCATTATTATCCACTTTCTGTGTTAGAAAGCGTAAAATTCTTGTAGTGTTTAATAACTTTTTTTTTTGGTATTATTCTTGATGCACAGAAGGAAAACATGCTTCACACAAGGGAAATGATTACATTTTCCCCAAAGAGAGAAAAAAAATAATCGATAATAAATAGATTATCAAATGCTACCATTCTGCATTTGCAGATCTAGGTAATAAACCAAAAACCATAGTCCTAATGATTGTTGTTTTATATTATTTTTTTCCTGCTTTGGTTTTCCTTTTATTACAGATGCTGCTAGAAAGTTTAAGGCCATTAAGGCCTGGTGGCAAGATATGGCTGAGAGGAATAACATATTTATTATAAAGCCAGCAACTTCTACTTTGCAGCACAGCTCGACTAGCAAATCCAGCGTCAATATTCAAAGAGGTTTTCTTATGGATCCCTTTTAGTTTATTATTTTTGGTGATGGTTCTTGCACTTTCTTATTCTGTAGCTGGTTCATAAATTTTCAAAGCCCTTATCTTTAACTGCTATGGATTTTACCAGAACATTCCTATCTCTTGTCAATTAATCCAATTATTATTTTATTTTCTTATTAACCAAATTTAGTTTCTGTATCGGTTTCTTATATTTCATGGACTTCTTATTTGTTAGTAATTAGCAATTTACTGTTTTTTTCATATGTTTAACTTCATTATAACTGTATTCTGTAGTACTTTCTCCCTCCTGATTGGCGCAATTAGAACTTACATGCCTTCCTGCTCTCTTCTGTTCCTGCAATCCATTAATTAAACAGTTGTCTATTGCCTTTTCCGCCTGCTTTTCATGGCTTGGAACTTCTTCATCAGACAACTATCAATATTTTTCAATTTTTCTTTGTCTCACAAATATCTAATCACCAATATTTGCCTTTCATCATCACCTGTTACAGAAAATGCAGCAACACTAATACAGTCACACTTGAGGAAATCAATTGCACGCCACAATTTTTTGAAGACAGTCAATTCAGTTTTACTTTTGCAATCTGTCATTCGGGCTTGGTTAATGGTGAAGAAAAAATCTGCACTCTATGAATTCAGTACTATCATGGTTCAGGGGTCTATACATGGTATCCATATTTCCTCAACGTTACATTTCCTCGTCATTTGCAAGTTTAATGGAATTCTTTACTTTTTTGGTATGGTTAAATCTTGCAGAAAAGTGGAAACGGTCCGAACAAGTTGGGAGATATGTCAAGTTTATTGTTGATAGGCACAGGTTTGTCAGGTTAAAAAAATCAGTTCTGTTTATCCAGCAAGCTGCAAGGATTTGGAAGATGCGAAGACTTCAGGCTGGAAGCATTAGAAATTATGATGTATCCACTACAAATTTAGTTAATGCCGCCATAGTTGTTCAGAAATATGTTCGTGGTTGGATAGCAAGGTCTAGGCGTAAGGTCCTGCAGATAAAGATAGCTTCACAAGTGTGCAAAGTGAACTCTCTCCACAGTCACAACCTAGCTGCAGCTAAAATCCAGAGTCAACTTCGAGGTTGGCTGTTTAGAAGGAACTTTTTGAAACAGAAGCAAATGGTAACAAGAATTCAAAGCAATTTTCGACGCCTGAGATTTTGGAGGTCCTTTCAACAACTCAGAATTGCTAAAAGGTCTGCCATCACCATTCAGTCTCATGTACGTGGATGGATTGCGCGGAGAGTAGCTTGGAGGCACAGGTACCTCGTTGGTGTCCTTCAAGTAAGTCCTTTCTCTTATCTGATGATTCTTGGGAATTCATGCATCCAACTGTTGTTGGCCTATCTGTTTTTTCTTTCCTTCTATTTCCAGCAGAATATCAGTTAAATTTGTTCAAAAATTGATATGCTACATGGAAAAAAATTTTCAAAATGAGTTTTAGGTATTGACTTTTGTCCATTTTGTCTCAATGGTAAAATAGCCACATAACTGCCCTTGAACCTTTAGGGAAAGAATAATGTTAAAATTAGTCTATTAATCTATTCCTGTTTTTGTATATAGTATTTTTTTATTTGTAAATTAATATCTATGGTTAATATTGACTTTTCTCTATAACCTCATCTTGATCAGATTTGGCACTTATTAGATGAGGTTATTGTTATTCTTTTTACCTACCAAGGAGTGGCAATTCTCATCTATTATTAATTTTATTCTACCTAGCAAGGGGTTCTTGCTATTTTACCTTTAAATAAGTCGAGCTCTGATAATTTGGTTTTAGGAGGGCATGGGCCGATAGTGATTATGCCCTTTGTGATAAGGCTGTGAGATATTCGAAAATACTGAATTAGGGTTTAAGAGTTCTGAGTGTCTTACCTTTTAATTATATTTCTTTTGTCTTGCCTGTAGATATAAACCTTACTGTCGAACCACGTAAATTCTCTGTTATTTATATTGTGTGGTTATGCAGTTGTGTGTACTTTAAATTTACGCGCATGCTATAACAACATACAATGGATTTCTTTGGGATGGCTCTTCTCCTTTGGAAAATGGCAGTTACCCATGCTGCTGCCTGCTTTTGGAGTGATTTTGATAGTTGATCTTCACCATTTTTCATGAATTGATGGCATTTTAAAAAACGTTCCGTATGACTTCTTTGTTAAAGTTGTAAGTTTTTTCTTATAGTATCAATATTTTTCTTTTATGAATTAAGAGATGTTGCCGTGGTTGGCTGATAAGGAGGAAGTTTTTGCTCCAAAAAGATGCAGTAGTAATGATCCAAAGTGCTGTTCGATGCTCAAACTGCTTGAAGGCATTTCATTGCAGAAAAAATGCAGCTATTGAAATTCAACGGTTTGTCAGGGGGCAGATCACTCAAAAACGGCTCTTAGGTTTTTAGCGAAAAATTCTCCTTATTTTATTTAGCTATGCATTTCTTCAAAAAGCTTCTCTTTATTTTTTTCATTCAGGTTTGGTTGTCTTAAAACTAAACATATTTGGTGTTGGGCAGGTGCTACTCACTGTCATTCAGCCACTAATGGTTATTGCAATTTCCAAACTTCAGTTGGCCATGTGCAGAGTTGTGAATTGGACATAATGATATCTTCAATATTGAAGCTGCAAAGGTGGTGGAGAAGTGTTTTGTTGCTTAAACTAAAAACAAAGTCAGCAATTATTATACAGTCTTGTCTTCGAGGTTGGATTGGCAGGCAAAAGGCCTCTAAAGAAAGGCAGTCTGTTGTGATGATTCAAGTAAGCATGTATATCCTTGAGTTAATGATTGTTTTTTTATAATTGCGTTGAATGGAATATAGCATGCATATTTTTCAGAAAAGAATTTCTTGACATTGGAAAACTAAGTTGTCCAACTACTTCTTGTTTACCCCTTGATTTTCTTGGTTATAGACCAATGGCTTGGATAAATAAAAATCACTCCATAATGCCATGTCTCAACTACTTAAGGTTTGGTTGGTACATAACTTACTTTTACAACTCTTGTTCTCCATTTTACTACATGTACGGAATATCCTGTTTCTTCGCAACCAAATGTAATTGCTATGATGTTGAAGACGCTTAGCCTTCACTTCACCCGTAGCTTCCTAGGTCATTCTCTCTCAATTTTTATTTTTATTTTTTATTTGTGTTTGGGAGAGGGAAGGAGAGGGTGTCTGCATAACTTGAACGGGGTTTGACAACTCAACATTCAAATGTTCAATGGCAGTATATCGCCTTCAATTCTGAATGTTCAGTGTACGGCTTGTGAACTTATCTTTATGCTTAGAAAAACATCGTGTTTCATCACCTTGACTTGATTTATGAGGAAATTGATGTTCAATTTTTGGTTAAATGAAAGATACAATTTTTTAGAATAGCATAACTCGAAATTCTATTTGGTGTGCCTATTGCTACCCTTTCTATGCGTTCAAAAGGGTTGTGGCAAATTTAACTTATAGTATGTTTCCAGCTTTTAACACCTTGTACTTTGATAGTCGCACTGGAAAGGTTACCTATTGCGCAAAGAGTCTAGAGGGCAGCTATTGGATTTGCGGTTGAGAGTACAAAGGTCAGCTAAAAATGTCAATGACAGTATGCGCATTATTAACAGACTCAAAATGGCACTTTCGGAACTACTGAGTATGAAAAGCATTAGTGGAATCCTTCATACCTGTGCAACCTTGGGTAACTTATTCCTTTCTATTGTTTAGCAAAATTTTCAGTTTGTTTATCACTTACATTACCATCTGGAAAATATGGCATAGTTTGAGATTTCTACTTGTTATCTTTTTTGAATTCTTCTCTCCTACATGACACTACTATTATTCACAAACGCATAAAGTAATCAAGTAATCGGTATCATAACTTGTTTGGGCAGGAGGGAATCAAAATTTCTTTAAACATAAGATTAGGATTTAGGATAAACATGAGAAAGGGAATGTTATGAAAATACAGTTGTGCTGTACATGTTTGTATCAACTGTGTAGGCAGATCATGAAGTTGTAGTTATTGATGTTGTATCTTTTGGTTTAAAAAGTGAGCTTGGAACCCTAGGAGTTCTTTCATAAAGAAGAAGGGCATGGATGTGATATACTCATGTCAAGTTTCTGTGGCAGATATGACTACACAACATTCTCAGAAATGTTGCGAGGAACTTGTGGCTGCGGGCGCAATTGGCATTTTACTGAAGCTAATTCGTTCAGTCAGCCGAAGTATACCTGATCAGGAGGTTTTAAAGCATGCACTCTCAACCCTCCGGAACCTTACCCGTTATCAACATTTGACTGAAGTGCTAATTGAAAGCCATGGATCGATAGAAATAATTTTCTGGGAATTTCTTAGGTGTTCATCTTATCTTTTGAATTAGTTGTCAAACATACGTTCTTCATTCATTATGTACAAATAAAATTTCTTTTTCTAATAACATATTTCATTCCAGGAACAAGGAGGAAGGTTATTTTATCGCTTCAGAGATTTTGAGAAAGATCTGTTCAAATCACAAAGGTGCTGACTCCTTGAGGAAGCGACCTGCCCTCTTGAAAAGGTTACGTAGTCTTGTGGAAGAACTCACAAGGAAGTCAACTATTGATAAAAGGTATGGTGATGCTATTTGGAATTTTGCTTTTCTTTTCTACATTCTGTGAAGATAAATTCAGAACAGGTGATTGATATTTGATGGCCAACATCAATATATTCTATTTTTATGCAGGAAACCCCTTGGTGCGGCTGCAAGAGAGAAAGCAGAAAGAAGATTGAGAGAGGCCCTTGATCTCCTGAAATTGATTACTAATATGCCAAGTGTGAAAGTATGAGTATGAATGAATATGTTTTTATGGTGTCAGATAGCTACATTGCACTCTAAATAGCATGGACAATTCAGCTTATAATGTTACTGTCAGTGTTCTTTTGTTTACGGTGTAGTTGAAAAAGGGCGTATTGGGGGCTTATCTAGAGCCCTGAGCCAAATGGTGATGTACAGAATGCCTTGGGACGATATTGGATTGCCTTTTTCTTTATTTTCAATTTATTTGATTTCAATTGAAATTTAAAGTGGAAATTTTATAATTTTCAAAATAATTTTAATGTTATTAAAATAAAATTAATTAATTCTTTATTTGTGTCAATTTTTTTAAATCAAAAGTAATTATTTATTTGTTTATTTAGGAGCTTGCAATCAATAATTAATTTATAGAAAAATATCGAGGAAAAAAGACATATTAGACAAGTTGGGATAACTACTGCTGTGCACGTGACGTTATATTTTCGGGAGACGAGATTCAGTTCGGATTCTCCCGTGAAAATTATCATTCCAGTATTCGACAACCTTAAGGCCCTGTTTGGGTTCTCTATAAAAGAAATCTCTCATGTAGATGAATGAATAATGTTTACTCCAACACTCTCTCGTCCCATTTTAAGTATTGTTTTATTTTTTTTTTTTTCATTTTATTTGCTCCTTCAGATAATATTTTTTAATTTTAACTTTATTTATTATTATATTTAATATATTTATTTTTTTATTATATTTATAATTTAATTAATTATTAATATTTTCAATAAAAATAAGCTTAAGGAATATTGAAATGGGGCGGTGAGATTATCAAATTTCTTAGTGTCTTTAAATCCTAATCAAAATAAAGAAAATAAATTTTGGACTGATTTATCTGCGTCAAAACCATTTTTTTATCCATTTTAATGTAAACAATAAAAAAATAGCGCATTTCTGTGCCTTTCGTGTTCGTAGATCAAGAACCCTAAGTCAGCTCCCGCATCTCGTTTTTATTAAATCCAGCTTCAACTCTCTCAAATTCTCCATCACGAATAAAACCCATTTCAATTGTGAGGTTATTTCCCACAAAGCCATGGACTTGCTGCTCAGACTTGACGTTATTCGAGTATATCATCCAAAAGGTCGTTCTCCATTTTTTTTTCCAATTTTATAATTTTTTTTTGTTCTTTTGATTCTTAGTGGCTTCTGTTTGTAGGCAATGATCTTATGATCAGAGATGGAAAAAGGTCAGCTTTCGGCATTCGATGCTTAGAGCATGTGATTTTTGGTGCTTAGAGGATAGCGAGATTTTTGGTGCCAACATAGTGAGATTCTTGGTGTTTGGTTGATGAGAAAGTGAAGAAATTATTTATTTATTTATTTATTTTAATTTTTTACTTAATTTTTAATAATTTTATAAGTTTTTTTTTTAAAATAGAATCCAATAAAATTTATTAATTTACTGAATAAAGTCATAATTAAAATGATAAATATCGAATTTAAATTTTAATTAGAATTAAACGAATATTCTTGACCAATGGGAGCATAACATCATCCATTCACGGGGCCAAAACAAAAGCATGGCATGTAAGATCTGAAATTTTCATTCAGATGATAAAATCTTTTACACATACTCCATCAATAACAAGATATTATCAAATATTGTATATAGCTTACCCATTATAACAATTAATCAAAACCCAAATTTAGTGTGTAACCAGCTAATCAAATCATGTTAAAATTATTAATTCAAGCAGCTCTAGCAGTAACTTCCAGCCTCTCAGGCATAGCTGCTGGGTCAATAAGGAGTCCTCTCCTTCTGTAAGATCTTGGTACAGTAACTATCGGGACACCATCTTCATATCCAGCTGAAATTCCATCAATGTCAACCAAAACACGGAAGCCGGAATTTCTCATGAAGTTCTCGACAGGTTTAGTTAATTCATCAATGGCCTCTGTTCTAATTATGAGGGACATTGAATCCTCAATCTCTACCTTTATCTCCTCTTTCCTCACACCTGCAAATACCAAAGAAGAAAGAAAGAAAACATTCATTCCAATGAAAACGTACGAAGAAAATGGAAGAAAGTTGAGGAAGTGAAAAGAAAATGTACGGAGAAGCTATGAAGCTAAAGAAGATTGTTCAAGTATACCAGGGAAGTCAGCTGAGTAAACATGGGAATCAGGGGTTTGAGCCCAGTGAACATAATTTTCTGGGATGAGGGGGTAGGAGAAGAGGGCAGGAGAGGCAAGGAGGTAGTGCCACGGGAAAGGTTGATTCATGGGGAACTCCATTGCGTTTCCTGATTATTTCTTTTGGGCAGGGAATTCAGAGATAAATCAGGAATTCAGGATATAAAACCACTTCTGTTCTTTATGGAGAGTGGGAAGAAGCCACTTGACCTTTTAAAGGGCAAGTGGCCAAGTTGGTGAGATATGGTAGTTGGGGTTGGAAGTTAAATATTCAAACTTTGTGGGAGATTTCCTTCCATACAAGGAAATGATGAATGCCATAGGGTGAAGTGCTAACTGGTTGGATTAGTGTCTGATTATATAATGACAATTTTGCCCTTCAAAATTATTATTATTATTATTATTATTATTTTTATTTTTGCAAGGATTTGATTGGCTGTTCAAACTTTGGAGGAGCCTAGCTTCTAAGAACTCAGCAAGTTTCAAGATTTAATAATAAATAATTTTGTCCTGCATTAGAAAAATTATAAATAGGACAGCTCATATCTTCCATTTTCAGTCATTATTACTTTGTTGAATGGATATGGAAACTTGTATTTTATTTTTTATACATATGATGCGAGGATGGGCTTGGCTGGACCCACCACTTGCAATATCTGATAGAAGGAAAAAGAGATTCCACTTCTCGTTTAGCTTATTTTAAGCACGTAACAAGCAAGAGTGTTAAATAAACAATTGCCCCATGAAGAGAGGAGGGGGGACCTACTTCTACAACAAGTGGACAGTTCTTCAGGACAACTTTAGCTTTTCCTTTCATGGCTGCAAGTTTTAGATAACAAACAGTTCCTGAGAAAAATAAAATTAGAAAACACCTTACTTCAGCTTTCAGCGCACTGCAGTACATCGAAAGCATAAACTGGTGCTTCAGAACACACATTAGAAGGTTTTCCAAGCTCCAAGGTTGATCCATGAAAGGATGAGCTAATTCTATAAAGAACCATTCTAACAAGTTTTGAAACTTCTACAACTCATATCACTCACAATCACTTCTTTATCAAATCTCTCTTTGCTATTGAATCTATTAATCTTTATCACCAGCAAACTTAACGCCCTTTTTGGTCCTAGTATTGTACGCTTTGACCCACTAGACTGCAGTGATTTGTTCCTTTTACTCCTTTTTTGAGATACAAAATAAGACTTGTTACTTGTATAGTCCTTCACTTTACCCTCCATCACCCTCCATTTTCGAAGTGAAACTCGGTTCAATTCTACCCTTTACTTGGACTGACACCTTCCCTTTTCCGCACGGGATGTTACATTCAAGTTTATATATATATATATATATATATATATATATATATATATATATATTCTCTCCCTTATTAGTAGGCTCAATTAATTAAAACCAAAATAATCATATATAAAATGCAAGAATATTTGGATGAGGCAAAGGATGGCCATATCTGCTGGAGTAATTAACAGCCCTTAACAAAAAATCACAATAACTTATCAAAGGAAAAAAATTGAAGCCCATTCTTGATAGAAGTTCTCCTCAATGCTCAACAGAAATCATGTATGCTAAATATACTGCATCAGCCTAAATTATTTTGCAGTCATCATCTTCAGCACACATGATTACCATGAGGTAAATAACAGGTAGGACAGATAACAAATACAATCCCAGGTTTAGCCCTCCAAGGCTCCATCTCATGTATTGACCTCAAGTGCAACCCGCTACCATTTGCAGTTTGCAGATCGCTAGAAGTGCCATGAGAAAGGATTTGGTGTCACAAAATGGGAAATGTGCAATCCAGCCCCATGAAGGACCTGCTTTGCATTTGAACCCGAAAATTCACTGTTTTGAAAAGAAGGCTGGAACACTTGCAGATTTGATCAATTAAAGTGCTTCACCCAACTCATACAGTACAATTCCAATTCATGTATTCACTCCAAGTACAAACCCATTGCTATACGAAGGAAGATTGCTAGAAGTGCCATGAGTCTTCACAGGAGAGCGAAAAGGATTTGGTGTCACAGGATGCGTAATGTGTAATCCAGCTCCTCGAAGTACTTGCTTTGCATTTCCACATGAAATTTCTGACTGTTCTGTAAAGAATGCTGGAACACTTGCAGATTTTATTAATTCAAGTGCACCACCCCAACTCATATAGCTATCTAATCCACAGTTCAATGCAACTATAATATGGGGAGATGGCAAGTAGGTGGCTTCCTCTTGATAAATGCCTCTCACGAGATTCACCCTCACCCTGCTACTTATTCCTGAAGTTGTGCCCGATAAATTGGTTGGAACTTCAGTCCCCACCATTACAATATGTATATTGCCTGATCCATTGAGCAAATGGCTAATCTCTGCAAATGCTGGCAACCAATCCAACTCCCCTTCAGGTCCCAGGTAATGAAGAATCACCTCTTTCCCCTTGAGTAACAGATTCTTTGAACTGATGTTCAGGGTAGTCAAAATGTAATAAACTGTCAGTGGGTGAGAAAGAATGTCAGCAACAGGGCTTGACAATGGCAGTGACCGAAGATTATAGTACTCTGGCCAACCAGAAAGAAGGATTGGGCTCGATATCCCATCTCTTAAATGGTTGTGAAAAGGTGAATCACGAGGATACTCATTGTCGTCCAGCCCACCCCATGAATCCCACAATCCACCTTTAACAGGAAGGAGTCCAAAGGGGCAGTGAGAATAGCAGCTACACTTTCTCCTCCACATTCCTTTCTGATGGACACCTAATGACTCGAGCCATTTACAAGGTTGTTCAGCAGAACAGGGGAACACAAAGATTTTTATTACTAGCTCTTCTTCCCTTTCCATCATAGCCTTGTAAAGGCCGCACATGCTCTTATGTGTTTCCTTCCAGTGCTGCTTCTGGCAGAAAGAATCACAGTAGACCACTGCTCGACACTGCCCACAAGAGAGAGCCTGTTCTCCATGAACTTCTTTCTCACACATTATGCACTTCCTCAAGTTGGAATTTGAGTTTGCTCTCATATCAATAAAGATCTCCTCCCTGGGTCGTTCAGCATACTTGGTGGGTGTCGAGCTCGCTGTCGAGCTTCCCTTTTCCTCATATGCTTGACCAGGCGGATGCGAGATTGTAACTGCAACAAGGTCGTAACCCTTGGCCATTTCTGGAGGCCAGTTAACGTCAACAGTCTCAATAAATGGTTCAAAATACATCAACTTTGACCACTTTGGAGCACCTTCTTTATCTTCCTGAAGTAAAGGATGCACCAGAGACATGGCTTTCACTAACGCATACACAAACCTAAGCTCCTCAAGAGTTGGATGTCTAAACCGAAGAACACCAGAAGACATACAACGTGCAACATCAATTACAGGAAATCTATCAGTACCTGATACTTCCAGTGACAACGACTTGATCATTTTCCTATTAGAAGGAAACATCAACGATTCAGGTTCATATGTGACCCTCAAAAGCTCAACATTAGGAACACAAATTGTCTCTCTAGACCCTGTCATCTTCTTAGCATCATTTTCAGATCGAAACAAGTAAAAGCCAACATCCCCACCATCACCTCCTATGAACTGAACACATGGGAAAGGTTGTTTCTTGCTGGACCAATCTGAGTCCTTCCCTACCCGGATTCCAAAAAAATGTGGTGGACGCAATCTTCTCCATGGATCAGTTCTGTAAAGAGCAGCGCAAGCTTTGTAAATTGACTTGATGAAATTAGGAGCAATACCCTCCACCGTCATCAAGCAGGTCCCTGAACCAGGACCAAGCCCCGGACCAGATCCAAATTGCTCCTGGAATCTATCAAACAGGCTCTTCAAATGCAAATCCATTTAAAGGACACGTGTATCAGATCTACTGAATTCTTATCAGACTCCAAAGCCCGATTAAAACCAGTAAATCCAAAAACAAGAACCACCCTTTATTGCTACTATACGCGCGAGAAATACTAAAAACTTTAAAATTGAGAATGAATTTGATCTGAAAGGGCATAAACCAAACGTACTGAAAACTAGAGAGTCCAATCACAAGAAATGCTAGAAAATCATAACATGGTAATATTGAACACTAAAGAAAACCTGAAACGGAAGTGGAGATCGAAAGAAAATATCAAATAAACATAGAAAGAACAATGATCACTGATCTGTACCAAAACTGGCTGCTGAAACGCGGACCAGAGAGTGACCCAGTTCAAAAGACAGCAATAAAAAAAACAAGAATCTTTATCTTTTCAACCTTTTTTTTATTTTATTTTAATAAAGAAGGCTCTTTTTACTCATTTTGACCATATATCGAAAGCGTCGGTTTATGAATCGGACGGTCAGAAAATCATGATCAGGATAATTTTTTAGACAGGCCCGTAAATAATTATTTCCTTAAAAGTTCAATCGAAATCTGCCACGCGTGGATGTTACGTGTCTCTCTATTGGTTAATCAAAATCTGAGGCAAAATAGATATCTTTTCTTCAATCTTTGGGTTGGGATCCCTGTTATAGACTTATTCTCGCTAGTCTCGGGAGCTAGGGTTTCTTCTCTCTCTTTCTATCTCATATCTCAATCTTCGACGCCATGATGCAGCAGCCAGGAGCTGGAGGCATGCCCCCTCCACAGCCACCCATGGGGCCGCCGCAACCGCCAGCAATCGCTCCACCACCTCCACAAGCTCACCCCCAGCAATACCAGCAAGCTCCCCCACAACCTTATATGATGATGATGCCTCAACTGCCCCAGTCCCAGCCTCCTCCACCAGCTATGTGGGCTCACCAGCCTTCGATGCCTCCCGCGGCCGCGCCACCGCAGCAGCAACAATTCCAGCACGCCCAGCAACAGCAACCGGGTCAACCTGCTAGTGCTGATGAGATCCGTACGCTTTGGATCGGGGATTTGCAGTACTGGATGGATGAGAATTATCTTCACAGCTGCTTCGCTCACACTGGAGAGGTAGCAAAAAAAAAAAAAAAAAATTAAAGTATAGTTGTCTGTATATGTGTAGAGGCTTTAGTCTCGTACTTGACAGGTAGAATTAACGATTTTGCTGTTTTCGTGGATTTACTTGATCATCGAGAATGCATGAATTAAGGTTTCTATAGTATGCTTCGATTTGCTTTTCACGAATTTAAAGTTATTTATGGTGATGAAAGATATGTTTTTGTGTTGTTGCTATGTGCTATTTAGTTATCTTTGTTTTCTTGTATGATTCATGACCTTTGTAATTTGTGTTTTTATTGTACTTTATCTGATTAAATATCTTCATAATTCAAGTTTTGTTAAAATTGGATGGTATTGGTTGTTTTTGAGTATAGACAAAGTGCATGGCAGTTGTAATAAAAATAGTTGTTTTGTAGATGTGTCCCATGAATCAAACATCTTTATGCTTATCTTGATGGATTTTTATGGGTTACAGATGGATATATGGATATTGGATAGTGCATAAAACTTTCACATTGTGGAAACTATTGTTCTGCATCATTGTTCTCTTGCATCATTTTTTCCTAACCTGCCATTGTCTTCATGGCCATCTATTTTTATGTACATAAATTACAAGCAAGCTTTGTCCACATATATTAGGGAAGGATTTTCTTCTTCTTCTTCTCATCCTCTTTTTTTTTTTTTTTTTTTTTTTTTTTGGCTTGGGTTACTGAAGATGATTGTGTTTGCAGGTTGTTTCTGTTAAAGTCATTCGTAATAAGCAAACTGGTCAAGTAGAAGGTTATGGCTTTATTGAGTTTACCAGTCATGGGCCTGCAGAAAGAATATTGCAGACATACAATGGTACCCCCATGCCAAATGGTGAGCAGAACTTCAGGCTGAACTGGGCATCTTTTAGTGGGGGTGATAAGCGGGATGATACTCCTGACTTCACAATATTTGTTGGAGACTTGGCTGCTGATGTTACAGATTACCAACTACAAGAGACATTCAGGGTCCGCTATCCTTCAGTTAAGGGTGCAAAAGTTGTTATTGATAGGCTCACAGGACGCACAAAGGGCTATGGTTTTGTTAGATTTGGAGATGAAAGTGAACAGTTACGTGCTATGACTGAGATGAATGGAGCTTTCTGTTCAACAAGACCTATGCGAATAGGGCTAGCTACAAACAAGAAAGCAGTGGCTGGCCAGCAGTATCCTAAAGGTATGCCGTATGCTTATATGCAGTCATCAGTGTTTCTTTAGTTGAATGCCTGTTCTCTACTCCTGCTGTACTTTATCTTTACTATGCATTGATAATCATGAAATTTGACCATTTGAAATTGTTTTATATGATTTTCTAATTAATGTATGACGTTTAGTATGCTCAGCATTGTTGTTAAGTTTGCTTTCTTTCAGTTTTATGGTTTCGAAGATAGGAAGCAGTTTCCCAAGTCATTTCCTTCCTGTACTTTCCTTTAGCATTTGGGCACAATAATTCTGTTAGTCTTAAACTTGCAAACTTATAGCACTCCTATTGTCTCAAAGCAGGGCGTCAAGAGGCTCTATCATCTAGGGGCCTGGGACTGATTTCAGCTGAATTGGTTACCCTTTAGTGCATGCCTCTCCTAGGTCAGTTTTTAGTTTTTGTCCTTTATTTTAAGCTTTTATGTGGCATCTATTATGCTACATTCTTCAAAGCATCTTTTCTGCCCGTTCTATTGGTTGAGCTGTCAGTCAATTTGCATTCTGTTACTGCTCTGGTTACCTAAATTTTCTATCAGTTCAGTAACATGTCATTTTTTTTTCATTAGAGAAGGTTTAGTTTTACTTTTGTTTCCCTTTTAGTTTTTCAGAAATTCATTTCTATTTTTCCCTCATTATTCGCAAGTAAATGATTCTAGTTAATAATATGGTTATTTATGTTTCTAGATTTCAGTTGATGTCAAGGTACATCTTGAGGAGTGTGGGTGGTGATGCAGTATTTTTTGAAACTGCATGGCAGTATGGTTATGATATTGACTATTTCCTCATTTTGCTCTTTCTTAACTCCCCAACTATTTTTGGCTTAGGACTGCTACCTCTCATTGTCATTCTTCTGTTTGATTTCCTCCCTTTTATTTTGGTGAATATTCTCCTTCCAAATGAGTGTAGTCTGTTTAGATGAATTGTCATCAGTGGCTCTGGTTGACCTGCCACCCCCACATAGTTACGCGATGAGTTTTGTCAATGTTTCAAGAATTTTCCCCAACATTTACATGGCGTAATATTTCTTCTTTGTTGGTATAGTTGGAGTTTTGGACAGTTTTATTACATTCTGGCTGGGAGTGCAGCTGTGTTGAGCTGCTAGAAACTTATATGCTCTTTCCAAGACATTTGGCATGAATGGCATTTTTGGCTAATTTTGCTACCTGCATTGTGTCAGAAAGTTCTTTATCTGCTGTGGCTTTATGTAGTATATTATTGAGGCAAAGGTTATTTTAGTTACCTAGTCATTTGATTCTCTTGTTATTTGCTCATCAAACTTTGATTTGTTATATGATAAGGACAGGGCTTAAAATGTTTCATTTGGTTTGTCGGGCATCATTAGAATAAATATTTGAACCATATGGTCAACTAGGATTGAAATGTTCTTTATACTTTCACTTGGCAGTGAAATGAATCATAAAAGAGACAAACGGTAGGTAAATTAACAATTTGAGTAGCTGAGCTGAGAAATTGAAAAATTAATTGTGTTATTTACACCTTGGAATTTCTGAATCATAATATTTGTGGTGTGATGTTTACTCAGATAATATGCTCTTCCTTTCTTCAAATTACATTTGCTCTTTTTTTTTGTTAAAAAAAAAAAATTGTTGATATCCACTTATGATGCCTGACCTACTTGTTTACTATTGTGATAACATGATATCCGGTCAGTCCATTTTCTGTATTTCTATCCATCTCAATAACTCTAAAGAGGATATCTTCCTAAGTTTAATTTTTATTTTATTTTATTTTTTGTAAATTTCACATTTATTTTTCACATGCAGCTTCATATCAGAATCCTCAGAGTGAGAATGAGAACGACCCAAATAATACAACTGTGGGTACTTTAATCTATTTTTATATAGTAATTATTACGTTGCAACTTGTTTATGATTTGCACAAATTTCAAAACAGATATTTGTTGGTAATTTGGATTCTAACGTGACGGATGACCATTTGAGAGAGCTTTTTGGCCAATATGGGCAATTGTTACATGTAAAGATACCAGCAGGCAAGCGATGTGGGTTTGTTCAGTTTGCTGACAGGTAAGGACATCCACTGAATAACTACAGTGGCATCTCTTAATGATGAAATTGGAGTATTTTAATTTGCATTTGTGCATGGATCAGGAGCTGTGCAGAGGAAGCATTGCGAATGTTAAATGGAGCTCAGTTGAGTGGACAAAATATTCGGCTTTCATGGGGACGCAGCCCTTCAAACAAACAGGTTCGTTTATATTACCTGATTCCTAGTTTTGTTTTTAGAATAAAATTGGAAATTGGAATGAATCCTTAATCTGATGTATCTACTGGATGTCTCTTTTTCAGCCTCAACCAGATGCTAGTCAGTGGAATGCTGGATATTATGGATATGCACAAGGATATGAAAATTATGGATACGCCCCTGCTCCCCAGGATCCTAACATGTACTATGGAGGCTATCCTGGGTATGGGAATTATCAGCAGCCCCAGCAGCAGCAGCAGCAGCAGCAGCAGCAAGTGGGATACAGCTGAAAAGTTTTGGCATACTTGTGCTTTCATCTTTGTCTTTTTAGCGGTGGGATGGTGGAGGGGTGCTAGTTCCATCTCCTATGTGCTTTCAGGGTAGACCAATTCAGGCTGTGTTGTTTCTTTGCTAATAGCATATGCACTGTAGAAACCTGCATTTTACTAAATTTTGCACAATTGCTATCTGATGTGATCATATTACATGGTGACGAGTTATTACCATATATCTTGTTTGGTTCTTGGGTATCAATATTCTGAACTGTTGACAGATTTTATCAGGCCATTGCAGCATTCTCCAGCTTGATTCCACCGTTATTACTAAGACTGTATCTTTGATCATTAAACCTGTGAATCGTCATCTAAATCCCTGGGAAAAAGCTAGATTTGCGAAAAGATATATAGCTTTTGAATCCATGATATCTGAAGGTTCCAGTTGGTGTAGAATTATGCTGCCACTCGATTTGTAAACCAAGTGTAAAAAGACTGGGCATAGAAAGAGAGCGCAGGGATTAATAAACGGTGGGTCATACTCAGAATTGTTTGGATCATATTATATACGGTTGATGTTATACTCTTTTCGTCCTCCAATTTTTTTTTTTTTAATTTTGATCTTTTTTTTTTCAAGAAATTGAATTTAAAAAACCATCATAAAATGGGGAAAAAAAACTCAGAAAAAAGATCGTGGAAGTCTAGGAAATTGGCAAGAATATTTTATTTGTTTTTATAAAAGTTCATACCTTGTCAAAAAGAAGAATTTTAAAATAAATTTGAGAAGAATTTTAAAATAAAATTTAGCAATTAAGAATAAATTTTAATTAAGTTTATATTTTTAGAAATATTAATTAAATTCAAGTAGATTGATTTTTGTGGATATTTTATCCATTTATCACTATTCATTTATATTATGTTCATAAAGTTAAAGAGTATTTATTTGTTTTAACTTTGTGATTATTCTATTTATATTGATAATTATTTTATTTATTATTAAAAATCTAATTAGTTACAAAGTCATCAAATAACAATAATAATAATAATTTATTACAATAGACTTTAATTCACAAATTTATTATTATTTTTATTAATTTTTCATTCACAATATTATTATTTTAAAATACATTCAATAATAAATTTTATTGAAAAATTGTTGAATTTAAACACTATTCTAATTTTTTAATAAATGTATAATAAAATATAATTTTTATAAATAACGTTTATTTAATAGTAAAAAAAGAGGAGTTTATGTAAAGTGTAATTTTTTTTATAATTTATGAATTTCTTAAAATTATAATTATATCTTAATTCTTACTTTAATTATAATTAAATATATCATCATGAAATGAGTTACATTTTACATTTAAAATTATCATTTTATATTCATATATACTTAAAAGTATATTTTATACTTATTTTTATTATTTAAATTTATTATATATAATTTTAAAAAATTTATAATTTTTGCCATTATTTATTTATACGAGGAGAGATCTTATTGGGCCCAAAGGGCTGGCTATTTAAGCCCATTAAGGATCCAAACAGAAGGGTAATACTGCGACTGCACCACCTTTCCACTCCTCAAATTATTATTATTTCTTTTTTTTTTTTCGGTTATTTTCTCACGAGCCAAACAACAAACGCCAAAAGAAAAAAAATTAGAGAAGCGGAAACACGGTTTTGTCGTTGATTCCTTGAACGTCCTTTTGGCTCCACTAGTGATTCAAATTCTAATATCCCATCGCTACGTAAGTTCTCTCAGCCATTTGACTGTAGCTTGATTTCATTACGTTAATGCAAAAAGTGAAAAGCAATGCAGATGATTAGTTGGGTTTACACGGACGTTGATGTGATGTGAATCATCATAGATATTATACTTTCCGTTCTTTTATATGACAGCTAATTGCTTAGATGAGATCATTTACCTGTTTCATGGATTCAGTGAGATTGTCAGTGAAGAGGAAAATGTGATTGTGATGTTATATTTTGACAGACAATTTCACACATGAAATCTATCAAATGGGTGTTCATATTTTTGATTGTATGCTTGAAATTTTACCCTTCTTTGTTGTAATTGTCTATTATCCGGTGCTATTTCTTGTTTGATGCGTTTAAACTTGAAGATCTGCCCAGTTGCATTGGTACTAAAGTTCTGCAATGTGTAATATGCTTTTACTTCTATTATCGTTGGCTTTAGGGCACATTTTCTGGGTATCTATTTATTTATTTTGCAGTAGCTGGATATTTGTTTACGTTTAATAAAATGTCATTACTACTTTTCATGTTGCTCCTTCCACCCACCCCTCCCCCTCTCTTATTACTATGGGAGAACATCAGGTTAGGTATTGAATGCACATTGATCTCAAAACTTACGAAATTCTTTTATGGTATGCAACAATGAAAGAAGGAAAATCTATCATGTGTGCAAAACTACGAGTAAAAAAGAGAAATTTCTTATCAATTACAGAGTGTATCTACAAAAGTAGGACTATAAATTGGAAATTATTTTTCAATGCAGGGGAATATGTTAGACGGTTGCAAAATCATTCTTAGACAATAAGTGAAGCACAAGGGGGAAGAATAATGCCATAATGAGCATAAAAAGGGAATTAACAATTAGTAAGGATTAAGATTAAAATATTTAAAGTATATTAAGTCACTGATGGTAGAGTATAATGAACTATGATAGTGTTAGTACACAGAATTGCTTTTCAATAATTGCTTACAAAATATATCAAAGATGCATGGCAAAACAAACTCTAATTCAAGTATTTAAGCATGTCATCTAAATGAAGGGGCAAGGCATCATGTTCAAATTCTTCTTACACAACCAAAAGCATATATTTAAATAAAATAATTTAGCAATCCTTCTAAGCATTAAGGTAAAGTATTTTATTTGAAAAAAATATGTTGGTACTTCGTAAGTCCTTTGCTTGTGGATTCAGGGGTTGAGCTGCTCAAAAGATAGAAAAATTATAAATGGCCTTGAATGATGGAAAGCCGAGGTGAATGCTTATAATTGTTATGAGTTATTAGCTGAATAGTTATTTTCTACTCTCTCTCTCGCTCTCTCTCTCTCTCACACACACACACACACATTATGCATGCTCATGCTCATGCACATGCACATACACATACTCTTCCATACTTGTTATTCAAATATTTGTATGCATTTTTAATATTACTATAGCATTCTCGAATGGTTACATCAGCATTGTCAATTTGACAAATATAGGCAACGTGGCTCCTGATGGGCTAATCTTGGAAAAATGTGTAGTCCTACGATAACATCTATGCTAATTGTGCACAGAATGCGGCTTAGCCCAAGCCAAATCTCGCAGATATTTTATGGTACATTTGTTAATTATGGATGTTAGATGGGCAATATCATAATTGTATGCCCATTGCCAAATGTAACTATGATTCCCAAGAACCAATGCTTTCATATCTATTTAGACTCTTGCTTTCCTCTTCCTCCAAAGTGATAATGGCATTAAGCAGAAAATCCACTCAAAGAGCGTGTTAGAGGCAGGTATGCATGCTTTTATGAGAAAAAAAATTGATTGCAATGGAATTTGCAAGATATATAGCTTGAATTTAGTCTTTTATTACAATCTGAAGCCTTTGTGAGAATTGCATGCCTTTCTTTTCGCCATGTTTTGAGACGAAAACCTCCGATCCTATTTCTTCACAAACTATTAATGAAGATTTTGATAAGTGGTGAATCAATCCAATCTTATTGTCTACTTTCTTAAAGAGATCTTCATGAATCTGGAGTTTTATTGAATGTGATGTGTGAATATTTCTGCTGTAAAGTATATCAGATCTGTTTTTCTCATTTTCATGTTATATAAATTTGAATCCTTCAAATACTGTGCTAAGTGTTGCTCTTGTCATTGAGGCAAGTCATTGTTGGCCTAATATATTACATTCGCAAGTGATTTTATGTGGTTCAATTTCCAAAATTGTTCCAAATAAGATCATTAGTTTGGTTTGTGTTTGTAATGTCATCAGTTTCTTTTTGGAAGCATTTATTTTCTGTTATATCTTTTATACATTCTGTTGAATGGTGTGCAATTGTGCATTCTATAAATATTTCACAAAAAAAAGAAAAAGAATCTTATATACCAAGTATAAATATCATCAATATTTGTATATACACTTTCCCAAGTTGTATCAATCATTCTCGTATTTTACTATCTTGTCCCTCCATTTATGTTAAGAAGTTAATATCATATTGTTCTGTTATAAAAAATTTCAATTTCCAACCCATATAGATGATTTTATTGCAATTCCCTTAACAAAAAAATGGATCATAATGATAGGGTCTAGTTCTTTCTTTTTGTTCTTTTATTGGCTTATCGATCTATGTTTGCTTAGACTTTTGGTCTTTTTTTTTTATTGGACAGTTAAATCACAAGATGAAATCAGGGCAACTTCATGTGGTTTCTGAGTAATTAAATGAGTGAAAATTGGGTTACTGGCTTGGTGGTTTTGAATTTTAATGATGATTGGGTTGGTTGATATCCTGAACTTGGTGTTGCACCTGTGATTGACTTTATGTTGGATGTATATGTAGCTTGTGTTGATGCTCTGTTAGAAGGAAAAAAATGAGTATATCTACTGAATTCTAGATTTAATGGCTTATTTTACCCTTTGTGATAATTACATGGACCATGTGTTTCTCTTTCTTGCTTATAAATGATGGAATTGTGATTGCTGATAGTTATATTGCAACTATCAAACTGCTTGATTATTTCAAGCCCTGCTCATAATATTACATTTCACATGCTTTTGATTTTTGCTTTGTCAAGTTCTTGCTTAATTTGCATGGTCTTCAATGCGCCTTCCTGTATGGGACAGAAGATGGTTTTTTATCCAATTTTATATTTGGGATTAAAATCTGATAATATTGACTTGGAACTTCCTATATTATATCTGGATTTGTTATTTTTCTTTGTAGATGTGTATTTTGAATACATGATGAAGTTCAATTGAACTTCAATGTCCAGGTTAAATAACACAAAATTTTTGTTCAGTGCCCTTATGTTCAGACATGGCACGGCATAGCTACAAGGTAGACATTGAAAATTGTGCTTATGCAATGGACTATGCCCATCATAGGAAGATAGGATCTAGTTTCTCATGCCACAAGTTTTGAAGGGAGTAATTTATTTAGCTGTTTGTTCCTGTTTTTTATGATATTCTTCATGAAGAGTGCTAGTGCTTGTCTTTGGAAATGGCCACATTATACTATATGGAAACCCATCTTACATCACATTTTTGGGATTATAATATATATTAAAAAAATGTATCCACCAGAAGTATACAGCTCAAGTGCTTTTTTGAGTTGGTTGCATATATGTTCTTATCATAGTTGCAATCGTTCTTTCAAAGAGTTTCATATTGCTAAAGCAAACGCTAGACTGTGTCCTCTCAAATTAAATACATTGAAAAAAGAAAGGAAAAGGGATCTTTTTGATCACATGAGAGGTCAGATGGAAGTTTAGGGACCATGTGCTGAAACCTATATGGAAAAGGTGAATGGAGTATATTTGCTTACAGGCAGTTTGATATGTATGATATTTCTGTTGATTAATTATATATGGGAAATTTTTTTCTCTAATCATACTCTTTTTTTCTTTTACTCTTAGCCTTTTGCTTTATTATTATTATTTTTTTTACTTTTCAACTGATTGCTTGAATTCAATAAGAGAAGATAAGTTTTCTTTTTCTTTTTTTTTTTTTTTTTTGCAGAAGAAAATTTTAATTGTATAAAAACAACCTTCTCCTATCAACTTGCAAGATGAACCCGCAGAATCAAGGGACTGGCTGCTCTCCAGCAGACCCCCCACAGAAGCGCAAACGGGGCCGTCCCCGCAAGGATGAGAGCCTGGCACAAGGTGAGAACGTTCCTGCAACACCTGCAGCTGATAGTATGAAGAAAAACAAACAGTCTGCATGTACAATTGGTTCTGTTGGTGATGAAATGGTGGGTCAAGTTGTTTCTGGTGTCATTGAGGGCTCATTTGATGCTGGATATCTTCTTAAAGTTAAGGTAGGTGATACTGACACTCATCTGAGGGGTGTTGTGTTTCTACCGGGCAGATTCTCTCCCATCACAGCATCAAATGATGTGGCTCCACAAGCAAAGATGTACAGAAGGACAGAGATGCCCTTACCAGTTGCAAATCCACAAACTCTGGTCCCTGGCCCAGTTCCTTCATCAGAGCAAAGTGATAAGCAACCAGTTGAACTCCAAAACCTTGCACCAATAGTGCAAGTCCAAGGGCTACCATCTGAACTTCAATCGACTGTTTCCATTCCACAGGAAAACCAACCTACCTCTAATATCCTTCCTTTGACTGATAACCTGCCAATGAGTAGCACAGGATCTTCCTTGGGAGGCAGAGCTGCATCACAAATTCTGGAATCAGGACTTGGAAGCCAGTCTACCTCTATTATGCCACAGATGGGTCATGATAAATTTGCTGAACAAATTGAAGTGCTGAAAGAATTTGAAGGTTCCATAACAAAAGTTCCTAATGCAATGGTGGAGGCAACTGAGCAATCAAAATCAGTACCAAAGTCAGCACCTTCTGTTGATTGTATTCCTACCAGTGGAACTGTTAATCTTGAGCTTCAAATTCAACATCAGGCCATGAGTGATGAATTTAAGCCGAATCAATCACTTCATGATGGAGTTAAAAGTCCAAACCTTGAGCATAACCAAGTTAGTGTAATAACTGAACCTGAAATTATGTCTGCTGAACCAATTGGTATAAAAATTTGGATGGAAAAACTGGCTTCTCCAAATAAAGCTGCAGTGCCAGAGCTTGCTATGAATGTTATTAGTGGAAATGATGCATCCCACCTAAATAGGAGGCCAGTAAGTCATACTGCTAATGTTACAGAGGCAGACTCAGAGTCTGCGCTGATAGGTGGCCTTCCAGTGACTCTGTTTGAGAGAGAAGCTGTTCCATCTGCACCCAAGCTTGCCAATGAAGGATCTCCTCAAAGGATGGTTGAAACCCAGCTTTGTAATCCTTCTGGTGCCACTAACGTCTTGAAGGCAGACTCTGATTCTGCAACAGTGACAAGCTTACCAGTAACTCTGTTTGAGAGAGAAGCCATTCCATCTGAGCCCAAGCTTGCCATTGATGGACCTGTTCTTCCAAGAATAACTGAACCCCTCTTCTGCAGCTCTTCTGGTGCAGCCAATAATGTTGATTGCAACTTGAAGGATGCAATTCCACCAGCAGAATCTTAGGTTTATTCATTGATATGAAAACAATATGGGTAGGACAGTGGTGTCTGAAACTACATAAACAGGAAAAAGCCATGATAGATGAGGCATCTAATGGCAGAGGCTGGAGAATAAACAGGCGATGCTCAATTATAAACTTTTAACATATTACCATTTGCTGTGGATTGTTTTGCAATGTGAATTGCTGCCCTCTGTCTACTTTGGGTCTGATAATATTTATGTTAGAAATGTAGTAAAGGAGGCAGATTTTGATGATAATTTCTTTGCATCTTATAGTAGCATTTTACATGCTTTTGCCTTTGAAGTCCGGATGACCATGCTTCTAGAGAAAATCACTTTATGCTGGCAATGATGTAAAATTTATCCCCATGAATGACAATTAGTTTTTGCATGTAAATTCAAGGGAGATATTGCTGATAGAGGTTTATGATCTTGCGACCGTTTGATTTCTCTAGGGATCACATAAATTAAAATTAAGAAAAGAGATACTCATCTCATAAAAGATTTGACACCAGTGCATTCTATTCAAATTTTAGAATTATGATTCACATTTTTTATGCAGTATGATCACAAATGAAAATGTATTCTCCTGAATTGTGGGATTTGGTTCTCTCTGGGGCAACTGACTGGGTAGCCATAGTCCATAACAATTTATGTAATAGCAAACAGTTTCAGTATGTACAAAATTAAATTAAATTTATTCTTTTATCTTGTAGCTAGGCGGGTACATTGCCAGGAAGACGTACTAGATAAGCCCAATTTATGCATGAAACCCAAACAATATTATTGTTGTGTGTTAATCTCCCTGGGCCCAAATCCAAGAATTTTATGCCAATTTGGTTCCAAATTGAAATTAGACATCCAAAATAAGCTTTGCACCCAAAAAAATACATCTCTTTTAATTTTTTTTTTTTTCATTTGATTTCGACCAGACTCCAACTTTTTATAAGTTTATATAGTTATCTAGAATGTCACTTTGCTTGCTGTTTTGAGTTTATTTGAAATAATTATTAAAAAAAATTTCTAAATATATTTGTAAAGTTAATTTAAAGTTAAATTTAATTTATTTTAATTGTTAATTAAAATTTTTAATTAAAACATATTTAAAGTGATATTTTTTTATTAAAAAAAAAAACTTTTTAGGCTTTCTAGCCTCACTTAATTTTGTCAAATTTCTTCTAATGTTTAATTTAAACTCATAAATCCTCCCATGCAATTTTTTTTTAATATAATATTAATTTATATTTAATTGTACATTTTTGAAATTTTATAATATATAATTTATTATTATTTTTTTAATTTTACATAGTATATATATTTTTTTATTAGTCCACATTAGTTATTAATTGACTTATTCAATTTCTATTAAATAAAATATAAAAGATTGAAAAGTATTCAATAAATTTTAATTCTACAATATTAAAATCATCTACAAAATTGTGAGGTTTTGAATTTAGA
This sequence comes from Hevea brasiliensis, assembly GCF_030052815.1. Lineage (NCBI taxonomy): Eukaryota > Viridiplantae > Streptophyta > Magnoliopsida > Malpighiales > Euphorbiaceae > Hevea > Hevea brasiliensis. Next base: position 51,388,508 of record NC_079510.1, read on the forward strand.
TTTCAAAATTAATTAAAAAATATTATTTTTAATAAATGAGAAAAGGCCGGAGAGACGATTCCTTGGTTTGGATCGCCGCCGTTCAAATTTGGCGACTGAATAATTTAATGGCTAAAACCGATTTATAGTACGTGTGGCATACACGTGTCCATCTTCAAACTTATGGCCAACCAAAAAATCCAATAATTACAATTTCCCTAAGCAAAAACAAAACGAGACACTTTCACTTCAGCTGCTTCCTCTGTTCTTCCATCTCAACCACAATCATGGCTTCTCTTCTGGCTAACGGTGTTTCAAGCTTTTCTCCTCAACCCATCTCCGATTCTGCTAAACTATCCAAACCCTTTTCATTTCCTTTAAAACCCGCCATCTCCAGACCGGCAAATTTAGTCAAGATCCGAGCTGATGTCGGCTTCGAATCCAAGACCATTAATACGGATTCAGGTAACAGCGTTTCTACTTCAACTACTAGCTCTGATGAAAAAATTCGGGAAATTCTCCGTAATCGTGATTACAAGAAGAAATTTGGCTTTACTATGGATATTGATTCCTTTTCCATTCCTAAAGGCCTTTCCAAGGAAACAATCAGGTTAATTTCTTCGCTTAAAGAAGAACCCGATTGGATGCTTGAGTTTAGATTAAATGCTTTCGACAAATTCTTAAAAATGAAAGAGCCTAAATGGTCTGATAATCTGTACCCACCAATTGATTTTCAAGATATTTGTTATTATTCAGCTCCTAAAAAGAAACCCGCTTTGAATAGTCTGGATGAGGCTGACCCAGAACTGCTTAGGTACTTTGATAGACTTGGTGTGCCTTTGAATGAAAGGAATAGATTAGCTAATGTTGCGGTTGATGCAGTTCTTGATAGCGTTTCAATTGCTACTACACACAGGCAGACTCTTGAGAAGGCTGGTGTGATTTTTTGTTCCATATCTGAGGCAATAAAGAAATACCCAGATTTGGTTAGGAAGTATTTGGGGAGAGTTGTGCCTAGCGAGGATAATTATTATGCAGCTTTGAATTCTGCTGTGTTTAGTGACGGGTCATTTTGTTATATACCAAAGGATACTAAGTGCCCAATGCAGATTTCCACATATTTTAGGATTAATGCCATGGAAACAGGACAGTTTGAGAGGACATTGATCGTTGCTGATGATAGGAGTTTTGTGGAGTACTTGGAAGGGTGCACTGCACCATCTTATGACACAAACCAGCTTCACGCAGCTGTAGTTGAGCTGTATTGTGCTGAGGGTGCAGAAATTAAGTACTCCACAGTGCAGAATTGGTATGCCGGCGATGAGGAAGGAAAGGGTGGGATTTATAATTTTGTTACAAAGCGAGGACTTTGTGCTGGGGATAGGTCTAAGATATCTTGGACTCAGGTGGAGACAGGATCTGCAATTACTTGGAAGTACCCAAGTGTTGTTTTGGAGGGGGATGATACTGTGGGAGAGTTCTATTCTGTTGCTTTGACAAATAACTATCAGCAGGCGGATACAGGGACCAAAATGATACACAAGGGAAAGAATACAAGAAGTCGAATTATTTCAAAAGGTATTTCAGCTGGGAATTCCAGAAACTGTTACAGGGGGCTTGTTCAGATCCAATCAAAGGCAGACCATGCTCGAAACTCTTCACAGTGTGACTCAATGCTTATTGGTGACACTGCAGCTGCCAATACCTATCCATATATTCAGGTAATTTTGTTTATTATCACTATGCAAAAATTCTAGCTCTCTCTCCAACTTTCATGAGTAGAAAAGGTATTATCTCCGTGTGTCTTACTTGATTTAGTTGTTTTGAATGATATTAGCCATACTCTATTTCAAATCTGCCATGGTAGGATAACTATTTAGATGATCATTAGTCTGTGTTTGTCTTGGCTGAATCCTGTTGTGTAATTCTATCTCCATGAGGAGCTGTTTATGGAACAAGTTTTATTGCTTGATGAAAAGAATGTTGGAAGAAAACCAAATCAGTCAGTTGGAGAGTAATGAGTGAAGTGAGAAAAAAGAACTCTGAACGTGATCTCTTTTTTTCTCTGGTTTTTTATGTAGCCGATTAAGAGGTCTTATGAGGGCACCCTACCCTAGTGAAGTTTATTTGGATAAGCAATCACTATTTCTGACATCTGTTTCACTGCACAACGATATTATCCATGTTCCAACTGTCTTTGGGTTTTTGTAATTCAAAACAACAGCCTAGGCTTTGAGAGAAATGCTAAGATTCCTTTTTCTTTTCCTTTCATATTTACCATTTTCATTTATTCAATTATCTTGGCATCTGTTATGATAATGTTGATGGTTCTCTCTCATTCTTCGTAGACAAGCCCTGAAGCATACATAGGCACTAAAATTTGTGTGCATTTGAGTGTGAACAAACAACTGAAAGAGTTGGTCAGGTGCCTGTGATGCTGAAGGGGTATTCTCCTGTCTTTTGATTAGGAAACTGGCACAGCTGTTTGACTAATATTAGTCTAATTGACATTTTTTCCAAGTATAAACGCATGATTATTATGGCTTTTTCTTTTCTTTTTCTTTTTCCTTTCACCTGTAAATTGTATCACCAATTTAGCTTTTGTGTGATAGGGCTTCTGGCCCAATGCACTTTATCCTGCTGGCAGCCCATTTGGGTCCTTGAGCACGGTGGAAGTGGGCTGCTCAAAGCCAGTCATGGGCAACAGACTATAGGGCAGTATTTGAGTGCTGTACCCTGGCTTCTGCTTATCTATGCATGGTGGTTTAGCCAGCATAAAACTTTTAGAGAAGAGACATGCTAGCACATTCCCAGTTTGCTTCTTGTATATAATAGACGGTGAAGGGGTGGTGAAGCTGCCTCTACCTGTTTATCATATGGAAACTTCACTTAATTCATGTGTTGATGCGGACATGAAAATACAAAATGCTCTTTTGAGAAGTGATAATATAGTGGAGTTACTGCAGAAAATGCGTTCGAAGGTCTAGTTACCATAGTTTCAATTCTTAATTACAGAGAGAAACAGAACTCACCTTAGTTGCCTAAGTCGCTTACCCCCTGCATACCACATTCTGATATGCATGTGCCAAAATGCAGTACTTTGTCATTCCAGAATGCTAGAAGAAGAAGAAGAAGAAGAAGAAGAAGTACCACAAAAATATAATTCACTTAATGGATAAATATAATTTGGGTACCATGATTTAATTTGGCATACTAACTAAGCTTACCCTACGTCACTATATTTAATTAAGTGTTGTACCATGTCCTCGTTCCCATGCCATGTTCTGAGGGTTAGCACGTCCAGGTAACCATGGAACCCCCAATCAGTGTGTCATGTAACTTTGTGGTCAACACTTTGAGATAATTAGAATGTAAATCTCAATGATTGTATGTTGGTTTTCTCTGGTAGATTTGTCACATTTTCACTTTAGTTGCGTGTCTCAATAGCCAGATCTCGAAACTTGGAAATTCACATGGCATTCTACATTGTTGCGTAATGTTCTAATCTTGTTGTTCAACAGGTGAAGAACCCAACAGCTCGTGTCGAACATGAAGCCAGCACCTCTAAAATTGGTGAAGATCAACTATTTTACTTTCAGCAGAGGGGAATTGACTATGAAAAGGCCATGGCTGCTATGATTTCTGGGTTCTGTCAGGATGTCTTCAATGAACTTCCTGATGAATTTGGCGCTGAGGTGAACCAACTGATGAGCTTGAAGCTCGAGGGATCAGTGGGTTAAATTGGAACTGAGATCCATGTCTGTCTTTTTTTTTTTTTTTTTCATAACTATTCGACAAGGCTTGTAAGGTTCAAATGTGTAAATGCACCAATAAAAAGAGTTGTATACTTTGTAGTTTCAGAGTGAATCATGAATCATCAGTAACCTTTTGTTCTGCATAAAAATAGGGGGAAAAAAAATAAAAGTAGGAAATCATATTTAACGTTGTAGGAACAGCTAACAGGGAGATGCAACGTGCTTGAGACAGAAATGATGAATGATAGCTTCCATGGTGTTGTGAATTACTGATGGGCAGTCCTGTGCACTGTTCCTGTTGTTTTAGCTTATCTTTGGTGAGGATGTAAACCTCTGTCCTTCCGTTCCATGGGCTAAAGAAAAGGCCTGGCTTCTGATCTTTATTTTTTATTAAAAAAACATATTTCTTTAATTAATTAGTGAAAACATTTCAAGTTCGTGTTTGGACTCCGTTAGCTTGAATCTTCTAGCTCGTGTATATAAACCAGAATTAGGAGTAAAGAAAAAAAAATTGTCTTGTCTTACGCATAGTTTCTGTGGTGAATGTTTGTATCCATGAAAAACCAAAGACTCGATCAAATGGTTATATATGTATTCATAGTTTATTAAACTCAAATTTAAAAATAATTTTAATATTATTAAATTTAAATTTATGGATAGTTTATCCTTCTATGAGCAGATTAATATGAATTAATTTAAAAAATTGAAATCATGGAGCTGAAGATGTCACTAGATGATGAATTACAAGATGTCATGCGGCTAAGAAAGTCAGTTTATCATGAAGATGTGGCAGGCAATTTCCTATCAGAAGAGTGATATATCTTCACAAGTTAATGCTTATCCCACAATCTTAATTTCTCTCATTGGATTAATAATATACAATTGTTTTCCATGTGCTTTAGACGGTGGGCTGCTCAATATTCTACAATAATTCCTAAACCCAAATTGAATTTTATTTAGCCAAGCCGAAGAAATGGAGACTGATGATGTCAAAAGACACGCTTAACTTTGGCACAAAATTCCAATTATATTTAGGTACATAATTAAACAAGTTGTATATCCACATTTACATTATTATCTTATTTTATTTCAGCCGCCTATTCAGAGCTACTAACGGCAATTATCCGATACTCCATTGGTGAATTTGTTATTATATTTTTCTTTTTCTAGTTTAAGATAATGTAAGGGAGAAATTAAATTTAAATTAAATCTTCAACTTCTTATTATATGTTACAAATTTGGTGGTAAAGTAATAGTTCTCGTTACTTGGAAAACATATTTGAGAAAAAATATTGTTAATTCTATTTTTCAAAGAAAATGACATAAAATATCAAATTTAAATTAATATATAACACTATTGAATTACTAATTTAATAATATTTTCTTCATAATTTATGTCCTTTTTATTTGACTTTTAATTTTATTTATAATTTGCATTGTTAACAATTTGTTAGAATTATGATTTAAAATCCTGGTAAGATTTGAAGAGATCTTTTCCTAAATTGAGTAAGAGAAATATTCCTCAATAGTAATATTAACACTATAAATATGAGAACGGTGGAAAATGTTATTTGGCTTTAGCTCATAGAGTGAGGCTGTTGTAGAGAGAGACTTTGCCAATTGCTTAGGATTTGGCTTTGCCCATTGATGAGGGGATCCTGCCCATTGTAGTCCCAATGAGGGAAAGAGGCTTAGACCTAAGGTGGAGAAATGGCATAGAATTCAAGAGAGAGTAATTTTTGTCCATTTGTAAAATGGCTATTGCCCATATAGTTGAAGACACCCTTTATGGTGTAACAATTAAAATAGTAAATATATTGAGTTATGTCTAAAGGAGATCGAGAGTAACTAACTAATATATTTACTATGAGCAGTTTAATGCAATGTAGGTTCTCTTGAGTGTAATTAGATTTATAAGTAGTATAATTGAAGCTTGTAACTAATGATTTATTATAGTGAAAGATGGCATACCCATGGATGTAGCCCTATATTGAGAGGATGAACCATGTAAATATTAATATTTTGTATGTTTGCTTTATTTCTTTGTAGTTTACGCGCTTCCAAAGTGCACAATAAATTGATATCAGAGCATGGGGATAATCTTAGTGAGTTTGGTTGAAGGTTGAGCTGTTGCGACATGTAAAAGTTGCACATGCAATAATGGTGATGATAGAGATTGAAATTAAAGTGGAGCTTTTAATGCAAAATTAAGAAGATTGATGATGCGAAAATTTTTTGAAGAAAAAAAGTAAATTACACCCAAAATGAAGATTGGAGAGATTGATGGTTTTAAGGGTTCAAGCTTAAGTATGGAGAAGTGATGATTAAAGGCACCCAAGAATTTGAGGTTTGCAATGATTGATGGATTTTGAGTCAAGGTGGAGATTGTTAGAATTATGACTCAAAATCCTAGTAAGATTTGAAAAGACATTTTCCTAATTTGAGTAGGAGATTCCTCAATAGTATAGGAGAATATTTTCTATATAGAGTAGAACTATTGTTTTAGTGTTTTTCCTAAACTGAGTGGGACTCCTAATCAGATTATGAATGAGAGAATTAACACTATAAATAGGAGAATGGTTTATTTGGCTTTCTTCTCATGGAGTGAGGCTATAGCCCATTATAGAGAGAGGCTTTGCCAATTGCTGAGGATTTGACTCTGCCCATTGATAAGGGGCTTCTGCCCATTGCAGTCTCAATGAGGGAAAGAGGCTTCAGCCTAAGGTGGAGAAATGGCATAGAATTCAAGAGAGAGTAATTCTTGTCCATTGGTGAGAGGGCACTTGCTCATATAATTGAAGACATCCTTTTTGGTATAGCAGTTAAAATAGTGAATATATTGGATTATGTCTAGAGGAGATTGAGAGGGACTAACTAATATATTTACTATGAACAGTTTGATGTAATGTGAGTTCTCTTGAGTATAATTAGGTTTATGGATAGTATAATTTGAGCTTATAATTGATGATTTATTATAGTGTAAGATGTCATGCTAGTGGATGTAATCCTATATTAAGAGAGTGAATCACGTAAATATTAATTCTTTGCACGTTTACTTCATTTTTTTTTTAGTTTATACGCTTCTGCGGTGCACAATATAATCCTTCTTATCCAATAATGTTACCTCTTTAATCTTAGCCCCTAGATTTTAAGGTGATTTCAGTTTCTAATATAGTATTAGATTTTTTTTTTTTTTATCCTTTCTCGTAAGCTTATGTGTAGTTGGATTTAGATGTGTGCATTATTTGGTTATAACTGAATAATTGAACCAAACTAATAAAATTCAATTATTTCAATAAGAGTAAATTCAGTTCGATTCGATTTTCAGTTAGTAATAATAAAAATTTTCAGTTTTCGATTATCGGTTTGGTTACCTTTGATTCGATAACTAAGCTAACTGAAATAACCAAATTTTAATTAATTAATCTATTAATTATAATTTTATTAATATTATATTATTTATAATTATTATTTTTATAATTTTGTAATGATATTTAACTTATAATTAATTATTATCTTATTAATATTAAATTATATTTATTATTTTTATAAATAAAAAAATATAAATATATTTTTATATATATATATCGGTTAGCTCGGTTATAACAGACCAAATATTTTTGATTTTGATTAAATTTGGTTTTCTCTCAATTTCGGTTTGGTTTGATTAATATTTTTAGAGTCGGTTAATAATTTGATTAGTTAAAAATTTGGTTCAATTCTGTTCGATTAACTGAATGCTCACCCCTAATTAGATTGAAAATAAAAATTCTTTTTAGCCTCTTATTTCACATCAACTTCTCATAAACAAAGAGATTAAGTTGAAGAAAAGAAAGAATATTATATATTTTTTTATGTGGTGTACAGATATTGGAGTCCCATAAAAGAATAGAAAATTTCAAATGAGAATATAAGCAAGGAGAGTTATACTAATTTACTTAAGTCATTTTGATATAGGCATTTTTAAGCTCAATAATTAAACTTTTATCAACAGTTTTCAACACTCTTAGAATCAACTCTTAGAATCAAATACAATAGAAATATATATTTACATATATGAGAATAAGAAAAAAAAATTTATTGGTAAACTAAAGGTCAAGTTTTTTTTTTTTTTTTAAGAAATTAAAGGCTAAGTTTGTGGCTAAACTAAAGGTTAAATTTATGATTAAATTAAAGACTCAACGTCAACTAATAAACAGATTTGGAAAGTCAATATTTTACATATTAACATGTGTCAATAAAATTTTTCCTAAAGATGCTTCATGGCGGTTGATAATTTTGTCTATTTTTATACAAGGCGTGCATGCTTCTCTATATAATTTGACTTTAGAGCTCAAAAAGAAATTAATGAAATAAATGCCGTCTGGTTTTCAAGTATGTTCATACTCAAGGGAGTGTGCTTATAGGCCAAACTTAGCTGGGCCATTAATCTCTATATCATATCAATAATTCATAGTATTAGTCTTCCTCAATAACAATATATAAAAGTATCATGGTTAGGGTTAATATATATATATATAGTTCACTGACTTATTAAAAAAAGAAATTAACAGTATTAAATATTAATGTAGCTTTCAGAGTGTTGATGTATGTAAGGCCAACTCAGGCTTGATGTTTTCATTATTTTCTATACCAAACATTAGTGCGCATGCACTGCTACATCATCCAACGCCTTCTCTTTCAAAGCCTTATATAGATGCTCTCCTTCATTATCACTTCCAATACTTGTATATTTGCACTTCTCTCTCTTTCTTTTTCTTGCTCTCTTCCTCGAACTGTAATAGAGAAAATGAGTCTAGTAATGAGGAGATCGTCCTATGGTTACTCAAAGTTGGATAAAGAAGATCCTGAAGATATAATTCATCGACGAGCTCAGTTCTTGATCTACAAAGCCCTGCAACATGCGGATTCAAGAAGAAAGCCATCGTTTCTGAGGATCAGATTATGTAGACTAAAGGTGAAGATTGGGAAGAAATTAAAGAAGTTGAGGAAGAGCATGTTGTTAAGCATTTCTTCTGCCAGAGTTAGGATGTATAAGCAAGTTGCCAATCCATGGAAGCGCTTGTTTGGCAGTGAAAATGCCATTGCCGGTCTTCCCCTTTGTGTTGGCTTGAAGTTGAACCCCTGCAAGTTCTAATGATTTCTTAATTTTCAATTTTTGCTTAATTCTCAAGGATTTGCGAATCCATATGCTATTATATACATATAGATATATCAATCACTCAATAGAAATGAGAAATTATATGTACTGTTTTATAAGCATTTCAAGTAGCTTAATTGACTCTTGGGATATATATGTTGCGAGGATCTACACATCTAGTGTTTTCTGACTTGACGCCAATCTCATCCCATCTGGCCCTGTACTCAAATCGTCCTCCCTGTCCATTCTTTTGTGTTAATTGACAATTGATTGGCTGGGTTGCTAGAGGGCACCAAACCCATATAACCAATCTGGCATAATTAATGATATTTATTGGTTCAATTAAAACATCTGTGTCAAATCTCAGATACTACTAATGAGGGGTTTTGGACAAATCTTGTTTTAATACAAAGAGTTGAAGAAGCCGCAGGGTCCGTACATGATGCATGTCAATGTCCTCTTCATGCATAGCACTTCCGTTGACAGGTTGGATCAAATTCTTACCATACAGCAAGGGAGTCCAAGGCAATTTCAGCCTCTCAGGGTTGTTGAGCAACCCTGCAGCAATTAAAATTAATATCTGAGAGACCAGGCCTCCAAGTACAGCATCACTGATGATCCTGTAGATGATTTAACAAAAGGCCAAGCCCATAGAAGGCCCCGCAAAGAAAACCCAGTGCACTTATGATTGAACCGACCACTCTTCACGATATAAGCAAACTGCGAAATCACTGTGTTCCAACATGACAAGCTCAACACCACTGATGATGCACCTTGTGCACTGCGACCCAACTCACCAATAAGTGCGTCCCAAGAGTAGTTGCTGATATAAAAAATTGTGACATAAATCTTTATGTGCTCTTCATGTCTCTTATTGTTTAGCGGGTGGGTTGCGACATTTAGCATCTGGTGATGAATGAGACAAACGATCTAATTCCATGGAAGAGGAATCCAAATCTTTGAAATTGATAATAGGGGCCAAGAAACGGTTTGCCTAGCTCATCCAAATTCGCTTAATGATTAAGAAAATAAATGAGAAATTTTTTATATTCTTTAAGTGCATGAGAATGGGGAATTTCCAAATCTTTTAATCTCCATTTTTTTTCCTTTTTTACAGATTAATAATATCCAATTATTGATGAACTTAAAGTAGATTCCGTACATAGCGGTGGATGCTAATTAAGATTAGAGGGTATTAATCTAATTTTTTTAACTAATTAATGCAAGAAATTATATTTTAATTCAAATAACATTAAAATATTTTTTTGGAATATTTGAACTTTCGAATTTCAACACATTGAATGTCACAATCCAACCTATGGGCCGGACCGGTACTAGGATCAGGGTTAGTCTAAAGCCCCCGAAACCTGTAGTAAGCCTAACTATTCCTCAATCCAATCCTAAGGCCCATTTGGGCCCAATTTCAAGAATTCAACCGGATAGAGTCCGACTATAAAATGGACCATTCAATGGAGAGTTTTTTACTCCTCCGTCCTGTAAACAAAATATATAATAAATTGGGGAGCTCAGCTCACCCTCTACATGCTCATAATATCAAAAATCCAATGGGAGCTTAGCTCCCTCATCCAACCTAGTCATATATGCAATTAATAATCTTACAAATTTAACACCATATTATATTACAGACCCAAATTAATTAAAATACTCCTAGCACATGCGAAGTCTAAAAATTAACTCAATTGTACAAAATACATTAAATAATACTAATCGACCTGTGAAGAAGAAGAGTAGGTTAGTTACAATAAGTAATCCTCCTGTAGCCAGGAAAAATAAATAAATAGGAGTGAGCGTTCTACTCAGAGAGTAAAATACTAATTTTAATCACAATTTCTATAGCTAATTAAAGCTAATGCATCATAAGGAGTGGAATGCAACATCCTCATAATTTTCATACAAACCACACTATAATAGTAAAAAGGCAATTTGGAGCACTCACCCACCCAACACTGTTAAATAGTACATATATGGGAGCTAATCCCCTATACAGGCTCTCTTAATCCAACCTCTGCCAGCGAGTATCTCTCAAGGCGGACTTTCGCTTAATAAACCAAGTGTGGGGTCCCAGCGAGTATCTCTCAAGCCATGTCTACCTATCCTGTCCATGTCTAATACCATATCACACGCACGCCAACGCATACACACTGCTCCAAATTACCACAAACAATATCCATGATACTTCATCAATTATGAATGCAATATAAAACATGCCTAGTGTTTAACTACATAGATATATATTTATAAGTGATACATGAGCATGCTTGAACATATAATAATATCAAAATTTTAATTAAAATTAATATTTTACTCACAGACTTAACCGAGGTCACTGCGGTGGCTGGGTAGAGGAGGAAGGCTGTCCCGACTCACCTGACAAATTTCATTACAATTATTTAATATATTTAACTCGATACAAGCTTGGAAAAGACCAAAGACACCCTAGGTCGTACCGAAAATCTAGCAGAGTCTCCCCTATATCTAGGATCTACCCAACCTGAAAAAGGGTTCAAATTGCACTTCTATATTCACAAGCCACACATCCACAACTCAATCACATCACATGGCCCCTCCTGGGCCCACCCAAACAGTCAACAATCACAATTTAAAAATTATAATTTAGTCTCTACAATTACCCCTTTTGCAAAAACTATCCAAATGAGCTCTAAAAATTCTAAAACTTTGCCCCGCAGTCCTTAGCAATATTATAGAGCTAACGCAAAAGGAATTATATTTTTCTAACCTACCACGAATATTTTATAGATTTTTAATTGAAATTAAGTACTAGATAATTAAGAAAAGTGAGGGTTTGGGTTTACCTATGCCAATTCCGACCCTGAGACTCGTCCAGGACGTCTGAAAATGGTGGGGTAGCCTATAACCTCGACCCAATTCGAAGACTTTTTTGGTAGTCTGTCTGCCTGGCTCGAAATTGCAAACTCGACCAACTGTTGTATTTTCGCGAATTGAAGATACCTACGCGAAGCCCACAACACGGGGGGTTAGTATATAATTTTTACAGAATTTTTGAAGCTCATTTAATGCTCAGAAAAACACTGTGAAGTCTCGTAGGACCCACCGAAAAACGGTATCAGAAAAATTTGAAATGGGTATTGCCGTGAAGCTCTTGACAAGTGGAGCACTCGGGTACTCTCAGATTTTTGGTGGGGTTTACGATTTTCGATAAATCTAGCTCAAAAGTCAAAATAGGCTAAAATTTTTCGGACAAAAATTGGACAAACCGCTTGATGAATTTTGGTGTTCTTGGTGTCTATGGAAAGCTCTCGAGGTGTATATGGGTTTTGGCATAAGACCTGGTTCGATTGGTAGTCGTATTGACAGGAATTGGCCCTGGAAGGCGAAGAGGGCCGCTGCGCGCGTAAGTGCCTTTGGGCGCATTTTTCTGACGCTACAGGTAGCGGTCGGTGAAGGGGAAGGGCAAAGGTGGTACGCCGGCGAGCTGGGGAGGCTGGGGCGGCGAGAGGAGGAGAGAGGAGAGAGAAAACGACAGAGAGGGAGGGTGTCTGGGGCGCACGAAGAAGAAGAAGGAAAAAGAAAATGGGTCGGTCCGATTCGACCGGTTCGATTTCATTTGGCCGGTTCTATTCAAGATACCCAAAATTAAATTTTTGCTCTGCCTTAGGACAAAAACGAGGCCCAAAAATTCAGAAAAAATTCTAAAAAACTCAGAAAAATTCGTAGAGTCCAAAAATATTTTTAGTTTTGCCACGTGGTCTTTAAATTAATTTTTAAAAATCATCAAAATTTTATATTTTCAAAAAATTGAACCCGATTTCTAAAATTCAAAAAATTTCAAATAATTTCTCAAAATTCAAATACAATAAAATATTAATATCTACCCATAAAATAATTAATTTAAAAAATAGGGATATTACATTCTTCCCCCATTTACAGAAAATTCATCCTCGAATTTTTATACAGGGTAGAATAAAAGAACAGAATTACACATTAAATAAATAAGGGTACTTGCTACTCATGCCCCGCTCTGATTCCCAAGTGCATTCTTCCACTGACTGGCTCTTCCACAAAACCTTAACCATAGAGATCTGTTTTGATCTTAGCTGCCTCACTTGGTAGTCCACAATGGCTACAGGTTGCTCCTCAAACGTCAAGTTTTCTTTCAGCTCTACTATATCCGGCTGTAACACATGAGATGGATCAAATATGTATTTTGTAACACTCCTATTTGCATAACCTGGTAAATTACACTATTCTGGTGACCGGTGTTTGTCCGGACAATTAAGAGGATTAGAACCACAATCAAGTCACCTAGAAAAGCCCTGAATGGAAATAAATAGTGATTACCAGATGGTAAAGTATAAATAAGAAAAATAAAACATAAAAAGTTAAATGAGCCGAGGGTCACATTGATGGGTAACCTTACCGGGAAGTGACTGCGATGTCAGTCCTAACCTTAATTTTGAACGGGAAATTGTGACATCGCGGTCCTAAGGACTATTGCGAACCTAGTGGAAAAGAGAAAATCACATAAAAGAGTTGATAAATAGGTCAGAGATCCGAAAGAAATATCGAATTATTTATAAACCGGATCAGACCGGCAAGGGGCAAATTGGTCAATTCACCCCTAGAGGTGACTCCTGACCTAACTGTCCAATAAAATCAGAGAAATGAAAATTTCAGAATATAGAATTAAATTAAAGAAGAATGGAAAAATGGAGGAAATAGAAAAAGAAAAGAAAAAGTGAATTATTACATTACCTTAGTGACATCATGTATGATGTCAAAAATAAATTTTCATTTCCTTAATTTTTGACTAAGTCAAATGGCTTGATAAATACTAAAATTAAAAAGAAAAATTGGTTGTCTTACTCACTCCATTGCCGTCCACTCCCACTTCTCTCTCTTTAGTTTTTATTCCTCCATTAAAGCTTGATTTCAAGCTTTCTAAACCCTCAAATAAACCATAAAGCCCCCAAATTCTCCACATAAACCTCACTTTGGCAACAAGAAAAGAAGATTGGTCAAGAAATTTTGGAAGAAAGTGTAGAAATTAGTGAATTGGAAATCCAAAGAAAGGTTAGTAACTTGAACTTGAAATCTTTAGTTAAATTCATGTGTTTCTAGTTAAAGTAACTTAGAATTAAAGTGAAAATCAAACAAATTACTCATATAAGGCCAAGAGGGAATTTCGGCCAGCCAATAGTAGGGGTAGAAATTGCATAAGTGTAATGAAATTAAAGATGTAATTGGGTGTAATTAAGCATGTAGACAAGGCCTATGCACTTTAATTTCATTAGTGGAATGAATTACAAAATTAGGGTTCTTGAGTTCTTGTAATTGGGAGAAAAATTGGAGAAAATGGTCAATTGATGTAATTGACCCTAATTGAGGTTAGAAATGGTCAATTAGGACCATTTGTGATGTGTCTAAATTGGTAGAAATAAAAGGCAATTCAGATTGGTTAGGGATCTCAATCTGGCAGTTTGACCTAGGTCCCTTTCAGGGATCAAAATTAAAATTTTACCAACCCAATTGGTGTGAGGCCAATTGGAAATGAAAATAAACACATAATGACACATTTTTCATTTAAAGACCATGCCCAGAAAATGACATTAACATAGTGAATAATTAGGTCAAATCCGGATATTGTGCACTGCCACTATACAAAAATGACCAAATGAACTTCATTTGGCCATAACTTGGGCTAGACAGGTCCACATGACCTGATTTTTATGGCATTGGAAAGGTATGATATAGCACTACAACTTTCATGAAGAACACTAACCCAAATTCTGCCTATAGCCAAGTCATTTTGCCACCCAAAATTAGTTGTTCACAATTGCCAGAACCAATAAAGTGCTCAGAAATTCTGGGTAACACTAAGCTGGCCAGCCTTAGTTAAATGGCCATATCTTGGGCTACATAACTCCAAATGGAGTGATTCAAAAGGGGAATTAAATTTAAGACAATAAGGAATAATGTTTATGAAGAACACTTAGCCAAATTCCCAAAGTAACTAGACTAATGGAATAGTGCAATACAGGGCACAAAAACTGAAATTTTGAAATGTCACTTAGGGTGTTTGAAATTTCAATTGGTAATCAATACCAACAAAATTAAGACTCAACATGTGATATGTCGGTGTAATTAGAATTCACATACCTATTAAGCATAACAAAGTCAACATTTTGACCCAATGGTCAAATGAATAGTAACACCATTGTAACACCCTCCCTGTAGCAACTCCGTACATTCTACTATTTCGGTGACAATTTTAGTCTGTTAAGCCAAACAAAGGGTATTTTGGTTATTTCGTCTTCAGAGATGATTTTTGGCCGACTTGTCCAGTTAAGTAAATAATTATTATGACATAAAATATGAATAAATATTGCTAAAAATTAAATTGAAATTGAGTAGAAAAGAAAGAAAAAGAAAATAGAATCAAATACCCAATTATGACATCATGCATATGCAAGCATGATGCAATAAAATTTGTGGGCCAATTACAATTCAACAAGCACACATTAAAACAATTAAAAGGAGATAAAATTTGAAAAATATCAGTTGTCTTCCTCCCTTGTTTTAGCCAGCCGAGACCCTTCCCTAAACCTTTTCCACCATTAAAGCTTTCTCAAAGCTTATATCCCATGCAATTCTACCATAAAAACCCTAGCCTTCTTCACAAAAAAATTAACCTAGCACCTTGAGGAAGCTTTAGGTGGCAAAAATTTGAAAAAAAATTGAAGTTGTAACAAGCCCAAAGAGTATCCAATTCAAGGTTAGTGCACTAAACAAATTCTTTTCTTTCTTTAATCTTGTAAGCATGCTAAATCAAATAGAAATTGTGTGAAATTAAAAGAAAAACTTGAGTAAATGAAATTTCTAAATTTGACAACCATGAGAAAGTTTAAGAATTGTTGGTTTTTGATGAAATTAAGTGGCTTAATTATGTTATTGATGAGTATAGATGATAGATAAAGTGATTTGGTATGAGTTTCGTGTGTGTATGCCATGAATTGAAAATTGGAGTTAGGGTTTGAGCATGAAATTGAGGCTTTGATCGTGCAATAGTGAAAGTAAGTTTTAATGGTCAACTATTGACCATTTGGTTATGTGTGAATGAGAAATGAAATGGTTTGTGTAGTGGGAATTGAAGTTAGTGTTACTGCCTTGGCTGACCTGCAGGACTGACCATGAGTCCAGCAGGTTTGGGCAGCAATAACTGGAGTTATAGAGGTTCAATTGGTGCAAAGCCAACTGAACATGAAACTAGACATATAATGGCACAATTTTGGTGAAGAAACCTTGCCCAGAAAACCAAACCAAGTTGACTTAAAAATTGCCCTAATCCGGGTGACTTGCATTCTACCTGGGCAAAATGACCAAATGAACAGTGTTTATTCATTTGGTTATAACTTAGTGTAGAAAGGTTCAATTGACCTGAAATTTTACAAGAAGAAAGATGAGACAGAGACCTACAACTTTCATGAAGAACACAAATCCAAATTCTGATCATAACCTAGTCAAATTGTCAACCAAACTTAGGTTACCAAATCTGGCAGAACCAGTTTTGCCCAGAATTTTAGATTCTGTCCAATCGGGCTAGTTATGATGTTTAGGCCATAACTTGAGCTACAAAACTCCAAATGGAGTGATTCAAAAAAGGAAATATAACTAGACAAAATAAAGAACAACTTTTATGAAGATAATTTTGCCAAATTCCTACTGTAAAAATGACCAATAGAACAGTAAACACAAGGCTTGAAATCTGAAAATTTTGAACAATTAGCACTAAGCTTAGAAATGGTATTGGCAACCAATACCAACAATTTTAGAATGCAAAATGTGATATGTTGGGAGTATTAGAACCAATGTACCTATTGTCTATGCAAAAGTCAACATTTTAATTGACTAATGAAATGAATAGTAACACCTAAACTTAAATTTCAGGAATTGTAAAATTTAAAAGTATAACACCTAGCAAGATTGGTTTGGATAGGTTGGCATGCTAATAGGGTTCGGTTAGCAGTGCTGCACATGGCATTATGCTATTCTGTGATTTCATGGATTTTAGCCATTCTGACATTGTGTTGATACTTGGCCTTGTGCCTAATGTTATTACAACTTATTAGCTGTTCTGTTGCACATCGGGAGATACATATGTGACCGATGGTGTGACGGCCCGAGGTACTTGATACCCAGTGCCAGTTTACCCGTTTATCTAGTCCAGTCATCCAGTATAAGTTATTTGGGCAACCAAAAATGAAAGTTGATAAATTTAATGAAATAATGAATATAACAAGTACCAAATAAATTTATCAAAAATTTATCTGCATGAGACATCAATACACTCACTGCATATTTATTTCCTTTTAGTTCTTTCTATTTTATTATTGGCACCACTAAGCATTATTACTTAGCGTGTCGCTTTTTGTCACGCGTAGCTTCTGGAGAGACAGATAAAGAGTTCAGCAGACCACAGACTGGGTGATGTCACAAATCTACTTAGAGTCAGAGTCACCTCTCATCTACAGTGCATCAGTGGTAAGACCTTTAGATCCCTTTTGAAATTATGTTTTTGCATTTTGTAATAGATAGTAGTTTGTGATTTTTAAATTATAAACTCATGTAAATAGTAAATTTATGTAATCATATGTTGATGTACATATTTTGAAGAATTTTGTTAATTAATATAATTTGAGAATATCTTCATGAAATTTTAGTTGATTTTGAATTTGAATGAAATTGTGGATTAATGTTGAGAATTTGAAATGATTGCTAATGTTGAGACCATGTTGATGGTTATTGGAGTTTGAGAATGATTGAAAATGATTATTGAAAGTGTTTTTCACAGGTTTCGAAGAACTGTTTTCTCTATTTATAGCCGGTACTCTGCCGGATTTTTTATAAAATTTTTGGAACATCAAATAAATTTATAATTTCAATAAATGACTTAAATGAGTTATATTTCACAAATTTCACTTCATAACCATTAGAAATAAATTAAGAAAGAATAAAAAAAAATGATTGAAATAAAATATGGTGTTCTGGTACACTGTATGACATATCTTACTCGGCTATGCTGTAGACAGGTAAGGGGTGTCACAACCATAATTAAGAACACAAAGAATTCAATTTATGGGAGTATATAAGTAAAGTTTAAATGCAAATTTCAATTGTTAAAATTATGATTAAACATAATTTGAATAAATATTGAAATATCTTAATTGTGTGCTTCAGTGAAAAAGGGGCCTTCCGAGAAAAGGAATCGACAAGAGTGAAATAAGGAAAAACTAATTACGAGGTTTGTACACAATAAACTTATTTAAGTATTTCTTATTGAAATTTGATTTAGTATGTAATATGAATAGTTTTTAATTATTTCGGCTTTGAGAATTTTATTTGAAAATTATTGTGTTACCTACCTTGTAAATGGAAATTTTGAGATAAAATGTGACTTGTTGTTTGTATGAAATATTTAAATATTGTGATTTGAAATTATTTTTAATTCAAACTTAGCATGACAGTCCCTTACTATGTTCCTCTACTTGTGGGGTTAAGTTTGATATTTGATCATTTTCCTCCCTCTCTGGCTTGCCAGTCTAAGGTGAGTTTGGATGAGTACTCATTAGCTAGCTAGCTACCTCCCTCATTGATTTCGATTAGTGGGGTGAGTTTGTATTGTAGTGGTCTACAATACGGCAAAGTTTAGAAATTTTGTGTCATGACCTAAGTGGTATTATTAATTGGCAATACTGTGTTTATTAAATTATTTGACTAAATTTGTGTTGTATGAGCTTTGAAAATTATGAACAGAAATTGTGAATTATTTGAATTGTGATTTGTCAATAAATATTTTATACACCACATCTTAAATTTTTATTGTACATCACAAAGCAATATTTACTCAGCGATGGCTTTATTTTGCTGTCGCAAATAGGAAAAATAGCAAAGTAGCAGAGTGAGCTGCTACAGTAAGAGAGAAGCACAGTTTGGAGATTTTTATATGGGTATTTGTTGATACCCTTGTAATTTATTTTGATGTAAATAGTTTAGTGTCATATGTATTAATGTAAAATTGAGCAGTTGTACAGTAAATTGTAATAATATTATTTTTTGGATTTTTATGTCTGTAAATTAAATTGTGAATGTAAATTATTTATTTTGAATGCAATGTGTATAAATTAATTTGAAATATTTGATATGACAATTTTGTTTTGAATTGTGGAGATTGAGTTGAGTTGTGTTAGTTTGAGTTATTTGGTGGTTAAAATTGATGAAGTGCATTATTTGAAAGTGTTTTTTCTGCATGTCAAAATTTTTTATTTTTCTTAATTATAGTTGACACTCTGTCGAAATTTTTACAAAACTTACGGAAAAATAAAAATGGATAAAAATTTTACCTAACTTTAAACTTCAAATAAACATTTTAATACCCGCTAGAAATATTCACCGCCTTCAAAAAATACGAAAATTATTTTAAAATCCTTTGTAGCGTATTTAATGGGTTATTGGTAGGTGAAGTACGGTAATTCATTGGGCACACTGCGGGATCATGTTATACCTTATAGAGGGGTAAGGTGTGACATATTTCCTGAACATGGAGATGTGAAATACAGGATCAACATGAGAAAGGTTGGGTGGTAACTCCAACCGATAGGCAACTACTCCAACTCTATCAGTAACCTCAAAAGGTCCAATATATCAAGGTGTCAACTTGCCCTTCTTTCCAAATCTCATGACTCCCTTCGTCGGAGAAACTTTCAGGAATACGTAATCGCCTACTGCAAACTCTACATCCCTCCATCTTGGATCTGCATAACTTTTCTGCCTACTGAAAGCTGTTTTCAATCATTCATAGATTAAAGGAACCATCTTTGAAGTGTACTGCACTAGGTCTATATCATGCACCTTCACTTCTCCCATTTCTGTCTAACACAGAGGAGACCTACACTTTCTGCCATATAGCGCCTCATAGGGTGCCATATCGATGTTGAAATGATAACTATTGTTATAGGCAAACTCTACCAAGGGTAGCTGATCATCCCATTGACCTCTAAAATCCAAAACACACATGCGAAGTATGCCTTCCAGTGTTTTGATTATCCTTTCGGACTGCCCATCTGTCTGAGGGTGGAAGGCAGTACTAAAGTTTAATTACGTGCCAAGTGCCTCTTGCAACTTTCTCCAAAACCTAGAAGTGAACTGGGGCCCTCTGTCAGATATTATGGAAGCAGCAACTCCATGCAATCTAAATATTTCTCGAACATAGAGCTGGGCGTACTGTGCAATAGAATATGTGGTTTTCATAGGCAAGAAATGAGCTAATTTTGTCAGAAGATCTACAATTACCCATATCAAATCATATCCCTGCGTCGTACGAGGCAACCCAGTCACAAAATCCATAGTGATCATTTCCTACTTCCATTATGAGATAGGGAGCTCTTACAGCTTCCTTGACGGCCTCTGGTGTTCAAACTTCACCGTCTGACAAGTCAAGCACTTGGACACAAAATTTGCTATGTCTCTCTTCATGCTATTCCACCAGTAGCTATCTTTCACATCATGGTACATCTTGGTGGAGATTGGGTGGACTTTGTACAGTGTATAGTGTGCCTCTCGCATGATTTTATTTCTGAGATTGTTTACGTCAGGCACACATATCCTAGAACCTTGCATAAGAGCGCCATCATTGGCAAATCTAAACTCACCACCTTCACCCTACTGTACTCTTTCTATAATCTTTTTCAATTGCGGGTCTCTATGCTGGGAAACTCTGATTCTGTCTCGTAAGTTTGGTCTCATTGAAAAATGGGCCAATAATACCCCCTCATTTGAAATATCTAAGATCAGACCTTGATCCATCAACTCATGTACTTCCTAAATCAATGGTCTCTTCTCTGCTGATATGTGCGCTAAGCTGCCAAAAGATTTTCTGCTCAAAGCATTTGTTACTACATTAGTCTTCCTAGGGTGGTACTGGATTGTACAATCATAGTTCTTCAGAAGCTCCATCCATCTCCTCTATCTCAAATTTAAATCCCTCTATTGAAAGATGTACTTCAAACTCTTGTGGTCGGTGTATATCTTGCATACTTCACCATATAGGTAGTGTCTCTAGATCTTTAGTGAAAAGACTACAGCTGCCATTTCCAAATCATGGGTGGGGTAGTTCTGCTCATGCCTTTTTAGCTGCCTTGAAGCATAAGCCACTACTTTTCCATTCTGCATCAAAATAAACCCTAAGCTAACTCTGGAGGCATCACAGTACACGATATATCCTTCACCACTCATTGGTAATGTCAACACAGGGGCGGTAGTTAGACATTCCTTAAGCTTCTGGAAGCTCTCCTCATAATCATCTATCCAAATGAATGAAACATTCTTCTGAGTTAACTTAGTTAGGGGAGTTGCTATCCTGGAGAAATTCTATATAAAATGCCTATAGTAGCCAGCTAGGCCCAGAAAATTTCGCACCTCAGTGACTGTTGTAGGCCTAAGCCAATCAGTTACCGTCTCAATTTTCTTGGGATCCACTTGAATGCCTTCACTAGAAACCACGTGTCCAAAGAATGAGATGTTTTCTAGCCAAAATTCACATTTTGAAAATTTGGCATATAGCTGGTGCTCCCTCAAAGTCTGCAATACCATCCTCAAATGCCATACATGTTCTTTCTCGGTCTGAGAGTATACCAAAATGTCATCGATGAATACGATGACAAAACGGTCCAAGAATAGCCTGAACACCCTGTTCATCAGGTCCATGAAGGCCGCTGGAGCATTAGTGAGTCCAAAAGACATCACCAAGAACTCATAATGACCATATCTTATCCTGAATGTTGTCTTGGACACATCCTCATTCCTGATTCTCAACTGATGGTAGCTTGATCGTAGGTCTATTTTGGAAAAGAATCTAGCCCCTTGGAGCTGATCAAACAGATCATCGATCCGAGGAAGTGGATACTTGTTCTTCACAGTCACCTTGTTTAGCTGTTTATAATCAATACACAACCTCAAGGACAGGAGCGTCCCAGGGTGAAATACTCAGACGTATGAAACCCTTAACTAAAAGCTCTTGTAGCTGCTTCTTTAGCTCTTTCAATTCTGCTGGTGCCATCCTGTAAGGCGGCATTGATATGGGGTTTGTACCCAGCACAACATCAATGCAAAACTCTATTTCCCTTCTGAGTGGCAACCCTGGAAGCTCCTCAGGGAAGACATCCATGAATTCTCTAACAACAAGAACATTTTCCATTTTAACACATTCTACAAATGTATCTCTCACTAATGCCAAATATCCTTGACACCCACGCCTCAACATTTTTCTAGCACTAATTACTGACACCAAGTTGCATGGAGCCACGCTCCTGTCACCATCAAAGCTAAACTCTTCCACACCAGGTATGTGGAAATACACTTTTTTGTTCATGCAGTCTAAAGTGGCATAATGAGTTGCCAGCCAATCCATTTCCAAAATCATATCAAAATTCATTACTAGTAAAGGAACCAAGTCTGCTGGGAGGATCCTACCATCCACTACCACTGGGCTACCCAAAAAAACCATATTCACATCTATGTTGTCACTAAGTGGGGTAGCTACAGACAAGGGGCATTTTAAAGTTGTAGGCTTCCTACCCAATCTCACGGCAAAAACAGGAGAGACAAATGAGTGTGCAGCATCCGGATCTATCAAAACACGAGCCTCATAAGAACAGACTAGAAGAATACCTGCCACAACTGCATTGGAAGCCTGAGCATCCACGTGGGTCAAGGTGAAAACTTGAGCTTCACCCCTACCCTGCATTGCAGAACCCTGAAATTGACTTCTACCTCCTGACCTGCCTCCAAATCCACGTCGTCCTTGTCCTCGGTCCTGTTGGCCACTGAACTGACTGCCTGCCATGCTGGAAGCACCAGGATACAATTGACAAGGAATATTTGCAACAGAACCCTGTGATCCCATATGTGGCTTGCTGAACACTGGACATTCTCTACCAAAGTGACCCTGCTGGCCACACTGAAAACATACTCCTGAACCCATCATACAAGGTCCTGAATGTCCTCTTTCATACTGTGTGCAAGGTGCCAAGGAGGATCTGAACTGCACCTAGAACTATCAGAACTCGAATCAGGATCACCATCTGGATCCATACCTGGTGCAGATCCTCGAGATTTGTGTTTAAAACCACCATTCTTATTATTTCTACCCGTTCCTCTGTAGTGACTTTGACCTCTGCTATCTGTGGTACCCATGTAGAGAACACCTGAAAAACCTTCTACTCTATTCTTCTTTGCCCTTCTACTGTCATCTCCTGTATAGCTAATCTCAATCTGTCGGGCTCGATCAACTACCATATCAAAAGAGTGATCAGACATCATGGCCATGTTTGCATACCTCCTGTCCAGCCCCTTTAGGAACCTCCTTACTTTCATACTTTTCTGTAGCCACTGCTGTGGGGGCATATCTACTCAGTTCTAAAAATTTTGTAGCATACTCATCTACGGATCTGCCATTCTGCCTTAAGGCCTCAAAGGCCCACTGCTTTTGATCTCTGAAGCTTTCTGGCATAAACCTATTGATGAATAGTTCCACAAACTTGGTCCATGATAATCCCTCAATACAAGGTAGTACGTAGTCTATCATCCACTGTCTTGGCACTGGCCCCAGTACATGCTGCAAACACTCTATAAGCCTCTTATCAGTCAACTGCAACTCCATCCCTGCCTGTTTGCAGGAATCTAAAAATCGATAGGTATCATCTGACACATCATAAGTGCTAGGCACCAACTTCTTGAAATTAATTATTTGTTTGTAAGGTTCCCCTCTTGGTGCGGGGGGTTGCTGTTGTTGGGGAGGGTGGACCATATATTATGCCATCATATCGATGGTTCTTTGCAATCCGACTAGGGTAGCTACCATTGGGTCCATGGGACCCTGGGCCATAAAAGACTGTTCCTGAACTGGTGGCGGTTGCTCTTCTACTTGAGCAGTTCTAAGTCTCCTACCCCGCCTCCTTGGGGCAGGCGCCTCATCCTGTGCTAACACCTCGTCTGGCACATCTCGTTCTGGTATAGTGGCAACTCTTCTGCTTTAACGCATTTTCCTGAAATTCAGCAGCATTAGCCCACAAAAATTCAAAACGGCATGTTACACAGCTCTATAGACTCATATTTACACACAATTGTATAAAGCAGAAACTAAAAGCAAAGATGACAATGCAAGGATGAATGTGGACCCTATTCTCCGCATGTGACTCCTATTAGACTCTTCCCAAAACTTTAGACATATATTCCCTATGAATCTAGAGCCTAAGCTCTAATACCACATTTGTCATGACCCAACCTATGGGCCAGACCGGCACTAAGACCTGGGCCAGTGTAAAACCCTCGAGGCCCTTAGTAAGCCTAACTATTCCTCAACCTAATCTAAGGCCCATTTGGGCCCAATTTCAAGAATTCAACCGGACAGAGTCTGGCCATAAAATGGACCATTCAACGGGAAATTTTTTACTCGCTCGACTTGTAAACATAATATATAATAAATTGGGGAGCTTAGCTCACCCTTCACATGCTCATAATATCAAAAATCCAATGGGAGCTCAGCTCCCTCATCCAACCCAGTCATACATGCAATTAATAATCTTATAAATTCAATACCATATTATATTACAGACCCAAATTAATTAAAATACTCCTAATACATGCGGAATCTAAAAATTAACTCAATTGTACAAAATACATCAAATACTACTAACTAACCTGTGAAGAAGAAGAGCAGGTTAGTCACAACAAGTAATCCTTCTGTAGCCTGGAAAAATAAATGAACAGGAGTAAGCGTTCGACTCAAAGAGTAAAATACTAATTTTAACCACAATTTTTATAGCTAACTAAAGTTAATGCGTCCTAAGGAGTGGAATGTAACATCCTCATAATTTTCATACAAACCACATCATAGCAGTAAAAAGGCAATTTGGAGCACTCACCCACCCAACACTATTCAAACAGCACATATATGAGAGCTGATCCCTTATACAGCTCTCTTAATCCAACCTCTGCCAGCGAGTGTCTCTCAAGCCGGACTTTCGCTTAATAAACCAAGTGCGGGGTCTCAGCGAGTGTCTCTCAAGTCGTGTCTACTCATCCTGTCCATATCCAATACCATACCACACGCACGTCAATGCACGCACACCGCTCCAAATTATCACAAACAATATCCATGGCACTTCATCAATTATGAATGCAATATAAAATGTGCTTAGTGTTTAACTACATAGATACATATTTATAAGTGATGCATTGACATGCTTGAACATATAATAATATCGAAATTTTAATTAAAATTAATATTTTACTCACAGACTTAACTAAGTTCACTGCGGGGGCTAGGCGGAGGAGGAAGGCTGTCCCTGCTCACCTGAAAAATTTCATTGCAATTATTTAATATATTTGACTTGATACAAGCTTGAAAAAGACCAAAGACACCCTAGGTCATGCCGAAAATCCGATAGAGTCTCCCCTATACCTAGGACCCATCCAACCTGAAAAATGGTTCAAATTACACTTCTATATTCACAAGACACATATCCACAACTCAATCACATCACATGGCCCCTCCTAGGCCCACCCAAACGGTCAACAATCACAATTTGAAAAATTATAATTTAGTCCCTATAATTACCTATTTTGCAAAAACTACCCAAATGAGCTCTAAAAATTCTAAAACTTTGCCCCGGGGTTCTTAGCAATATTATAGAGCTAACACAAAAGGAATTATATTTTTCTAACCTACCACGAATATTTTATAGATTTTTAATCGAAATCAAGCACTAGATAATTAAGAAAAGTGAGGGTTCAGGTTTACCTATGCCAATTCTAACCCTGGAGACGCATCCGGGACGTCTAAAAATGGTGGGATAGCTTATAACCTTGGCCCAATTTAGAAATTTTTTCGATAGCCTGTCTGTCGGGCCCGAAATTGTAGACCCGAGCGACTGTTGAATTTTCGCGAATTGAAGGTACCTACGCGAAGCCCACAACACGGGGGGTTAGTATATAATTTTTACGGAATTTTTGAAGCTCATTTAATACTCAGAAAAATACTGTGAAGTCTCGTGGGACCCACCAAAAAACGATGTCAAAAAAATTTGAAATGGGTATTGTCACGAAGCTCTCGACAAGTGGAGCACTCAGGTACTCTCAGATTTTTGGTGGGGTTTACAGTTTTCGAGAAATCTAGCCCAAAAAACAAAATTGGTTAAAACTTCCTGGACAAAAATTGGACAAACCGCTCTAAGGATTTTGATGTTCTTGGTGTCTATAGAAAGCTCTCAAGGTGTATATGGGTTTTGGCACAAGACTCGATCCGATTGATGGCCAAATTGGCCGAAATCTGCCCAGGAAGGTGAAGTGGCGCGCTGTGCGCTTAAGCACCTTTGGGCGCGCTTTTCCAGCCCTACATGCGGTGGTCGGCGAGGGGGAAGGGCTTAGGTGGTGCGCCGGCGAGCTGGGGAGACTGGGGTGGCGGTGGGGAGGTGAGAGGAGGAGAGAGGAGAGAGAAATCGAGAGAGAGATGGACGGTGTCGGGGGCGTGCAAAGAAGAAGAAGGAAAAGAAAATGAGCCGATCCGATTTGATTCGGTCGGTTCGATTTAAGACACCCGAAATTAAATTTTTGCTCTGCCCTAGGATTGAAACGAGGCCCAAAAATTCTGAAAAAATTTTAGAAAACTCAAAAAAATTCGTAGAGTCCAAATATATTTTTAGTTTTACCAAGTGGTCTTTAAATTAATTTTTAAAAATCATTAAAGTTTTATATTTTCAGAAAATCGAACGCAATTTTTAAAATCGGAAAAATTTCAAATAATTTCTCAAAATTCAAATACAATAAAATATTAATATCTACCTATAAAATAATTAATTTAAAAATTAGAAGTGTTACATTGAAGATGATTAATCCTCTTGAAAGTTAGAATAGTTATATATTAATTATTTTAATTATTGAATTAGAAATAAATTATTAAAATTCTGTTATTTAATACATATAATTCAATTATTAAAACAAATTCATTTTGCTCTCACTAATTCTAGCAATTAAGAGACTAGTTAATCATTAATTATATTCGACACACTGTGATATTAAAAAAATTATAAAATTTTACATTTAAGTTTCAATCAGAGTCAAATAAAGTAAAAAAAGAAAAAAAAATAGTATTATATATTTAATTTTGAGTGCAACACCAATTGGTTTCATGGCTTAATTTCCTGACCCCATGCTCAAGTGGTTAATTTTTCTTCAGCAGATTTATTTGCTCCGTTTCCATTGCATGCATATGTGATAAATACACTTGAGCATTATTTTCAGTTCTTAAGGAGTGGTTCCTTCTTGTCTTCCCATTTATCCAAACGCATTCTAGCCTTCTCTACCTGAAACAGAGAGACATTTTTCATGGATTAATTCCACTGTATAAACTTTCGATCAAAAGGAAGACTTAATTATATATAGGAAGGTATTGTTTAACTAATAATTTTCAATGCATATCAGCTAGCCAACTAAAGAAAATCTGTTGGATGTCATGTATTGTATGGTCATTTCAAAAGAAATGGTATAATGCATTATAGCTTTCTCCATAAATTAATGCTTCACTTTTGCTTGCTATAAATCATAAATGCATGCATGATGGAAGCCTATCATTTATATTCTATCAATAATAACCTTTAAGTCAATAATATTAAATGATTTTCAGAACTGTAAAATTTGGAGTATTTGAATTTCATGCAATTTTAATTAAATAAATAAAAACAATTTACTAAAAAAAATTAAATACAATATTTTTAAATCGTAACTCATTGTAATTTTAATATTTACCTCTTTATTCCAATCAGTGCGAAAGGTTACCCATGATAAAATGAAGGTTTGCATCATAGTTCCTCCTATCATTCCAGCCCATATTCCCTAAATTCATGAATATTAAACAAAATGGAACATGAAATATTGATGAGAGTTTTTTTTTTTTTTTTTTTTCAATTGATTCTTATGGGATTTACAATCAAAATTTTACGGTTTCTTAAGACGACTTCAATACTATTGATGTATGAGAGGATACCTTTGCACCAAGATCAAACTTAAAGCCAAGAAGACAACCCAATGGAACTCCAACCACATAATAGCATCCCACATTTACATATGCCACAAATGCTTGCCATCCACATCCAACAGCAACCCCTTCACAATTATAAGATGACACGATTAATACTAATTTACATAAATTAGCATACCAACAATATTATATATTCTATATTTCATTTATTGTTTTTTATAAGCAGAGTAAATTTCTTTAATACTGTTTGTCTGTATATGTATTTAGTTTCTTGATTTTGATTGATAGATTTACACTTAATGGAGGAATTCTTACCGGACAGCACTGGTTGAATCCCATTAAGTACAAGGGTGACGGCCAAAAATGGACAAAGTTCTGAGACAGCGATGGCTACAGTTTCTCCACTAGTGAAAGCATAGCTAATTACATTGCGAAGAGCAAGCACAATGATAGCTTCTACAAGTGCGATTAGTAAAGAAACCAAATTCACCATCAAAACTGAGAATTCTGCTGACTTGGGATTCCCTGCTCCTAATTCATTGCTGACTCTGACGCTGTTTGAAAATAACAATTATCACTTTCACATCAAACTATTGCATATTCATCTCATATATCAATTACCTTGCAGCTGCATTGAATCCCACTGAAACCATGAACAGCAACCCACTTACAGCCATACTGCAAAAGGGTATTAATCATCAAGTAGATCGAGACCTTAATCCGATCAAGCATATAATGTAGCAAACTATTATATATATTCAGCTATAGATATTTTGAACAGGCTTAAGTGTCCTATTAGACAAGAATATATATGAGCTTAATATTACCTCATCCATTTTTCTAAAGAATATGCATGGGTCATCAAAAAGAGTTGATGTGCAAAAGGGTATTAATCATCAAGTAGATCGAGACCTTCATCCGATCAAGCATATAATGTAGCAAACTATCGTATATATTCAGCTCTAGATATTTTGAACAGGCTTAAGTGTCCTATTAGACAAGAATATATATGAGCTTAATATTACCTCATCCATTTGTCTAAAGAATATGTATGGGTCATCAAAAAGAGTTGATAATTCTCCTGTAACTCTTAAAGTATAGGATGGTTTTATTCCCTATAAATTGACTAGAATATAAAATTTATATATATATAGTGTTTTTGTTTTCATATTCCAATCTTCTTGCTGAATCAATCAAATTATGCACAATCTCAATCATCCATATGTGTGAAAAAAATATACGTATATAGTGTATATTCTATAAATAAATTAATTATATGTTATTTAGACATCAAGAAATATTAATTAGATGAATAAAGTGAGAATAATAAAAAATTTAAATTATGGGAAATTCTTCAAAGAGACTAAAATTTAAATCAATATTATATAATTGAAGTTTCTTTGTCAAATGATGGTTATTTCTTTCTTGCTTCTGCTAGATTTTTTTTTTTAAAATTAAAATTCTGGCTCAAAACATCACATATTTGAAAATGTCGACTCTAAATATGTCACAGTCATTGGTGCTAAAATAACTTTATCTGATTAAAAAAAAATGACTTTAATTTCTTACCATACAGCAAGTGAATCCAAGGCAATCTCAGGATCCTTGAGAAGCCCAGCAATCAACACCAATATCTGAAAGTACCAAGTCTCCAAGCACAGCATTACTGCTGAAGCTATTGACAACTTCACAAACTCCCAAAGCCCAGAAAAGGCCTGCAAGGTAAAACCATTCCACGTCTGCTTACACCGACTAGTCTTCACTATATAAATAAACTGTGCCCCAACAATGATCCACCATGACAAGCTTAACACCAGCGAAGCTCCTATCAATCCCATCCCCAGCTGGTAAATTGCGAGCCAGCTGAGCAATAAGTGCAGCACAAGTGTAATTGCTGATATAATGGCACTTGGGTTCACTATGCTTTGTGCTTGGAGGAATTTTTGTATTGGAAAATTCACTGCATAAGCAAAAATTTGAGGTATTAGACCATAAACAAACACTGCAGCTGCTGATGCCACCTTGGTTGGCTCTCCCAGTAAGAGCAAGATTGGCTTTGATAAAAGGTAGATCACAGTCATTGGTATCCCAGTTAGAGTTAACACAACCGTTGCTCTTTGAAGGTATGTGCCTAGCATTTCATACTTATGAGCCCCATAAGCTTGGCCACAGAGAGTTTCCACTGCACTTCCCATCCCCAACTGCAAGAAGAAAAATTCACATGAAACAAACTAAGAAAAACCCTAAACTCTATCTAATATATGTGTGTGCATACCATCAGGCCATAAGCAAAAAGTTGGATGCCGCTATTGCCAAGAGAGGCAGCGGCAAGCTCAAGATTGCCAAGGTGGCCGGCGAAGGCTCTGGTGGACAAGGACATGAGATTGTTGATCATGTAAACGAAAACTGCCGGTGCAGCCAACCGGAAGAGTAGCTTAAGTTCAATCCAAGAAGCCAACCGGAGGCGGTTGAAGTACGGCAACTTGTCATCGTTCAGCACCTTTTCAAGCCTGGAGTCGAGTTCAGAATGGGCAGGCGGATCAGGAGGCGGTGACTGTAAAATGGGTTCTTGGAGTTCATCCTGAAACTCCATGAGTGGGGCACTGGAAAGTGATCTAGGCAATGGCGGATTGCAATTAATGAGGTTGGGTTAATTATAAAAGATGGAAAAGGATCAGAGGATAGTGATAAGAGGATTGGCTCGTCGTAAGATTATCATGCTAAGATACGACAAATATAGAAAACAGATTGCATATGGTTTTGTAATTATTGTGCTGATTTTGAAATTTCTTTGCGGCTTTATTTGGAAATAGCGCAATCATCTTTGTTTTTTTTTTTTTTTTAAAAAAAAAAGCATCATCCAATTTCTCTTCTTCTTCTCGTTAACAGACGTGTTAAATTCAGATTCTTCAGAATTTAGAAATAGACAAATGATGATGGCGGATGATAGATTTGCACCAACTAATAATGTATATATAGAAATTGAAGTAAAATAATTTAATTGTAAATAAATTTAAAATTATTAAGTTTAACAGTAAATATTAATTTAACTTATATAATTAATATATACACATAATGAAAAAAAGAAATCATTTTTCATTAATTTTTAATTGTGGTATAAAATATAAATCGTGTTTTTTTTGATAAAGCAGGCCTCAAACGTTTTGATTTGGTTGAAAGAGCAAGACAAGCATAACAATGGGAATGATGATAATGGAAATTTTTTCCCCCTTTTTTAATCTTAAATTAATTGGCTCATCTATTTGGTATTATTATTAAGATAATTAATTTATAAATATGTTATTTAAAAATTAAAATAAAATAATTTGAATTTAAATTTAAAATATTTTATTAAGATAATTAATTTATAAATATATTATTAAAAAATTAAAATAAAATAATTTGAAGTTAAATTTAAAATATCTTATTAAGATAATTAATTTATAAATATATTATTAAAAAAATAAAATAAAATAATTTGAAGTTAAATTTAAAATATTTTATTAAGATAATTAATTTATAAATATATTATTAAAAAATTAAAATAAAATAATTTAAATATAAATTTAAAATATTTTAATTATAAAAATTTTAAAAATTATAATAAAATAATTTTACAAATTGGTACCAAATCAATGTACTTGGAAACAGTAATAACTCATTAAAATTATAATTTAAGAGGGGGTTTGATTTAAGTATATAAAAATTTTAAATAATTATATGAAAGGTTAAAATGTTATAAATAATTGATAAATAATTAATATATTTAATAAAAAAATTAATTTGTAAATATATTTATTATTAAAATAATTAAAAAAATTAAATTATATTTATAATAAATTTTAAAAGGAATTAAAGGAAACAAAAAAAATTCTATACACGGATGTAAAATCTTATTTTGATCAATCAATGTACCATTCTGGCATTCTGACATCTATCTTCCGTAGAATCGAAGTAGTCAAAATCATTACAAATGGACATTTGAAGGGGGCTAACAGGCCACGACACAGGGTGATGTGTTTTTGCTGGGGACCAGTGGTAATTAAATGGATAATTAATTTAAATAATTAAGTGCGGACAAAGGAATTTTCCCCGTGCTTATGAACAATTTAATGGATATGAGAATCAAAATATCAATTTCGGAACAATCATTCATATTAAATAAAATAATTATTAAAAAAAATTAAAAATACTCTTAAGTAATTGGAAAGTAAATTTGCTTCATATTTTTTTATTTATAAAATTTTTAATTTTAATATTGGATAATCTGTCTTTAAGAATCATAGCCGGCATAGAACAATATATATTAAAAAAAAGGGTTGCACAACTGAATTTTAACAATCTTTTCCAGGCGAATTATCTTGAATTAGACATGACAATTAATGCACAGAAGATTAGGATTTCAAATTATATAAATATTTTTTTCTCCTTTTTATTTGTCACATGTGCCCCCACAGTGACTCATACTATGTGCCCTATAGTGTCTCCCCTGCACTCCCCATTCCAAGCTGCAAGCATATATAAATAGTATATATCATTTGACAAAAACTTTTATACTAAAGTATTAATCAATTTTCAGAACAATAAGGCGCCTTGAGCTTGAGCCCCAATAAAAAGCTAAATGAGAAATAAAAACTTGGATACAAAGCTATTTGACTACGTTAATCTCCATTGAAACAAAAGTTACCAAGAAGCCATAGATTACATTGTTGCCAAGAGAGGCAACAGCAAGCTGAAGATTCCGCAGAAGATCTGAGTAGACATGGAAAGTGGAAACTACATTATTGAGCAAGCCACAACGACAGGCCCTGCTGGCAGAAACAGTGTTTTGAGCAAAAGCAATGCTGCTCTTTGGAGACGCTGGAAGTATGTGAATTCAGTGTTAAATACTTGGCAGTAATTAGTTACTCTTTCTTGGACATGAGCCCTCTTCCTCACGTTATACTTTCTAATTAAGCAGGGAGTTAATTATAAATTTGTTATCTGTTGTTTAATCTGAGGTTTGGGATTTTTTTCTTCTTTATCAGATTTTGATTAGAATTCGAATTCCAAATATTTCAATTACTCTAATTAAATAATTTTAAGCCAATATTGAAGAATTTCCAAAATTTTGAGGATTCAAATCCTTTTTTTTTTTTTTCTTATTCAATTATTACCATAAAACTTGTAATGGATGCGACTTTGGGTTAGAGGGAATTAGGGAGTTATAATTAGTTACTAATTCATCTGATTCACCCACTTTACCCCAATTTTTTTAAAAAACCAAATCCTTAAAAAATCATTTGCAATATAATATTAATTGAACATCATGATTTCTTTTAAGTTAGAAATAACGTTAGAATCGAATTGAATTGAATTCTTATAAAATTTTAATTTCTAAATAAGAGATTAAATCAAATCATCTTGCAATTTATATTTTCCTTTATCATATAATTAATTATTTATATTTTTATCTTAAACAAAATTTTAATTAAATAATATTGAAGATGAAAACATGTAATCAATAAATTTTAATTCAGTACTATCTGCAATATGAACTAAAATGATAAAAATATATAATGTTATTAACTCACATATATTTCAACATTAATCACTTTAATCATAGAAAAAAAATTTCCTACATACAGAAATAAGATATTGTATGTTTCTGCAATAATATTTATATTGCATAGTGATGTAAAATTGCGTTGCTAATAACAGCCCATTTGAACGATGATCACATCATTCGGTCGCCTATATTAATGTTCACTGATGCAGCGCAGGGAAAGGTAACGGCAACAGTAGAATTTTATTTGAATAGAATTTTATTAAATTTAAAGCGGGGTGCTGGATAAATTATATTTAATTTATTTTAATATAATTTTATATAAGTAATTAAATTATTTTATGTATTAAAATAATTAGTTAAAATTAATATTAAAATCTTATCACTTATATTTTTTTCTTTAATTTTATATATTTTTAAAGTAGGTCATTAGTCAATTCATTTTTTAACAAAGTGATTCTGTCAGTGCAATTTTAGTGGCCATTGCACAAATTTATAACCGTCGCTAAAAAGGATTTTTTTTCTTCTATTTTTTTTTTTTTTAATTTTAAGGGATAAAAGAAACTAAACTAGAATGATGACTTTTAACTTATTTAAATTAGCTGTAGAATAAATGTTGGCATCTCCAATTTGCAAATTATATGCATATATGTATATATATGTGATGTTTCATACCAAGCAAAACTAGTTTTTGATCGTGTCATCCTTCAAAAGTGGCTCTGTAATATCATCCCATCTTTCCAAAAGATGTTGTGCTTTCTCAACCTGAAAATATAATTCCAAATTTTAGCATCCTTTGCTTAACTTATCTAACTATATGGGGTTTGATGTTCTTCAAAAAAATGTGCAATATCTCCATTCTTTATAGGTTTATTTTCTATATTCAATTATGGATATTAATAGTTAACAATAATAGTACCTCTTTATTCCAATCGGTTCCATATGTAACCCATAATAAAATGAGAGTTTGTATGATAGTGCCCCCTAACATTCCGGACCATATTCCCTATATGTTTCAAAGGCAAATCAATAAATTCATTAGAATTTAACAAAGTAGAATTTTTTTTTTATGAAGTATGGTGTATCAGATGAGTGGGGATTTAAAGTTGAATCTGCATGATGTCAGGCTAGGAAGGTAAATGTTAGATTTAAAATTTCTGACTGAATAATTTTTGGAAAGCCATTGAGAGAAATTGAGTACCTTTGCTCCCAAGTCGAAAGTGAAGCCAAGAACGTAACCTAATGGTATACCGATGAGATAGTAACATCCAACGTTAACGTATGCTACAAAGGCTTGCCATCCACACCCAACAGCCACCCCTTCAAAAATTGCAGCCACAGAATGTTAGAGATAGGGATAGAGATAGAGAGAGACATGTCTAACATGCAAGTCTAAGAAAATAGAAAAAAGACAAAATAACATAAGCAATGAAGACTTGCCATCTACACTCAATAGCTAGGGGTGAACATTCAGTTCAAGCCGAACCGAATTAAATTATGAAAATCGAATTACATATTTTGAAAATCGAATCGAACTGAATTGGATGAAAAATAGAATCGAACCGAATCGCTCTATTTCAGTTCGATTCAAACCGATCAGTTTTGATTTTTGATTGATTTTTCAATTTAGACTTGATTTTCAAGTTATTTGATCTAATTTTGACTTTAGTTTGAACCTAATAACCATTAATCAATGAAATAAAAAAATTTATATATATAATTAAATATAATTCATAAATTCTCCATAAAAATAAATCAATTCAAAAATTGATTCAGTTCAATTTGAATATATAAAATTATTGTTTGATTCGGTTTAATTGATTTTTTTCTCTTTAAAATCTAATCAAACTAAAATAATCAAAAATTTTAAAATATAAAATTAAACCAATTAAATTTTAAAACCAAATTGATTAAACTGAATTAATTCGATTTTATTTGATTTTTTAATTTAAACCGAAATCTGCTCAACCTTACCAACGGCCACCCCTTCCAAATAAGTGCAGCCACAAAAATTGAGAGATATAGATAGAGAGAGAGGTTACGCTGAACAGGAAAAAAAAAAAAAAAAAAGGGCTTAACAAGGTATTTATTAACTATAAGTACAAATCTTTGTCTCGCTTAAAATGAATTCAGCATCCCAAACTATCACCGTCCCTGAAAATAAAATTAAACCATATTAATATGAATTATCTTTCTTTTCCATTTGTCGGTATGTTTAAAAATATATATATTTTTTATTTAATCATAAATTCAAGATACAATATATATATATATATATAAATAAAATTTATACATAAATAGATAAGTTTTTCCCGATTCATCAATTTTCTTTTTCAATAGGAAGAAAATATCATAATATGATTACCCAATAAAAAGGTCAATTAGATGGAGAATATTATTACCTGATAAGACAGGTTGGATTCCGTTTAGTAAGATAGAGAGGGCAAGGTAAGGAGAGAGGTCAGCTACAGCTTGGGCTACTGTTGTACCGCTAGTGAAGATATAGCTTAAGTAATTTCGCAGTAAAAGCACAAGAATAGCAATGATCAAAGAGATAATTGAGGAGCTTAAAGTCACTATCGCAACAGCAAATGATGCTGATTTGGGGTGTTCAGCTCCTAGCTCATTGCTTACCCTCACACTGTTTTCACAATTTTCAAATACTTGTCATATGAAAGACATTAGTGCTAATCAATCAATTAGTTAAAAAAAAAAAAAAAAAAAAAAACACTAACCTTGCAGCTGCATTGAAACCCACTGAAATCATGAACACCCACCCAGATATAGTCATGCTGCATTTAAATATGTGTCAAGGGGACAAGAAGTGAATCAAGCAAGGAATTTGAAATATTCTTTTCAGATTTTAATTAATTAATAATTAACATGATATTAAAATTCTTTTCCTAAACCATTGGAATAATAATTTAATAGTCCAGTATTTGTCTTGTAGTGTTGGATAAAACATCAAAGGTTCAAACCCGGTCAATTTTGAGAAAATTTCAGGAATATTAAAAAAATTAATTATTATATATATTAAGAGTACTAAAAAATTAATACTTTTTAATTATTTTTTTTTCATTTTAAAAAAATAAAACTTATATTTTTTTATAGAGATAGTGCACATGCATTAGATACACATAATAACATATTTATTAGAGAAACAAAAATCAATTACTTAATTTTTCCTTAATTTAAGAAGATGGCCTTATATATTTTGTGAGTGAGGGTACAATATTGAGTATATCAAATAATTCCTTAATAATCTGATCTCTTAAAATAATTACCAAAGTGAAAACAAAAAAAAAATCTTTTCAGAAAATGAAATTTCCTTTTATATATAAAAATTAATTTACCAAATGAAAGCTATGTATGCTAACCATATGGCGAGGGAGTCCAAGACAATTTCAGCATTTTTGAGCAGCCCAGCAAACAAAACTATAACTTGGTAGTACCAAGTCTCAAGGCACAACATCACAGCTGATGCAGCGGACAATTTCGAGAAACCCCACAGACCAGAGAAGGCTTGCCAAGTGAATCCAATCCATGTTCGCTTGCACTTTGGGCTAACCAAAATGTACATAAACTGTCCCGCCACTAAAATCCACCATGACAAGCTCAAAACCAGCGAGGCACCTAACAATCCCCAACCCGTTATGTAAATAGCAACCCAACTTAGCAAGAGATGCACCACTAGCGTTCCTGCTGAAATGTATGCGCTAGGGAACACAATGCTCTGAGCCTGTAAGAACTTTTGTATTGGAAAATTGGCAGCATATGCAAATATCTGTGGCACAAGACCATAGACGAAATGTGCAGCTTCTGATGCAATTTCTTTTGATTCACCAAGAGCCAGCAAGATTTGCTTGGAGAAGATGTATATGAGAGTGACTGGTATCCCAGTTGCAGTGAGAAGAACCGTTGATCTCTGTAGATAAACTCCGAGCATCTCATACTTGTGTGCCCCATAGGCTTGGCCACATAGTGTCTCCACTGCACTCCCCATTCCTAGCTGCAACGATATATAAATTATATATATTAATTATTTGTTAAAAACTTTGATACAAAACAATTAGTTAACTATATTATTCTAGTTACCATAAGACCATAGGCGAAAACTTGGATTCCAGTGTTGCCAAGAGAGGCCGCAGCAAGCTGAAGATTGCCAAGATGTCCGCAGAAGATCTGCGTAGACATGGAAACTACATTATTGAGCAAGTAAACCACAATAGCAGGCCCTGCTAGAAGAAATAGTGCTTTGAGCTCAAGGAAGACTGCTCTTTGGAGACGCTGAAAGTATGTAAATTCAGTGTTTGATAATATTTCTTCAAGTTCAGAGCTCACTGGCAGTGGCTGCAACGAGGATTGTTTGCGAAGTAACATGGATTGATCTACCTCACTTTGGGTGGAGGCGGACTGTATTGAACTTTCATTATCGGCCATGATCTCTCTATTGCTCACTCTGTGTAGGATTTGTATTGGGATGAAAGCTTGCATGTAGAAAGAAAGTCACAGGAATCACTTCATAACAAATAATTCCACGGTCGAAAACTCTCTTCTAGTCCTGATTTATAAGACTCTAACTGGTGTTGTTATTTGGATGAAATTGTCCTCCACATAATGTTATAATCCAACTCAGTGGCAAATTACCCATATATTTTTATGAAAAATAAAATTATTAATATATATAAATACA
The DNA here is from genome assembly GCF_030052815.1 of Hevea brasiliensis. Lineage (NCBI taxonomy): Eukaryota > Viridiplantae > Streptophyta > Magnoliopsida > Malpighiales > Euphorbiaceae > Hevea > Hevea brasiliensis. The sequence goes on from NC_079510.1 coordinate 51,426,713, forward strand.
TATTAAATTTTATTTTGACCCTCCTAAAAATAATTACAGGCTCCAACTCAGACTAGCTTAATAGTTTGTTGTACTATATTTACTCCATGTATAAGACGGTAGAGCTTGAATTTTATTTTTGGAGTCCCAAGATTAAGAATCTAATCAAATACATTTTATTTATTTATTTAAATTTAATTGAAAATCGAATTTAAAATTTTTTAAGACTAATTAGAGAATAAATAGCTAATAAGAGTTCATTAAAAATATTTTAATGTATAATAATTATTAGTATATAATATGTTAGCTCCCTCCTTAAGTTTTCTTGGATTGCGAGTTTACAATAATGCAATTTGATGACTGAAATTGATTTTTTTTTTAATTAAATTTATTGGTGAATGAAAAGGAAAACCAAATTGAAATCATTTGAGTTAAGTTTAATTTTAACTCTGTTTCTTTCCTTACTATTCTCCACATTACTGGATTGAGAAAGATGCAAGTGGGTCGGGGAATAGTTACAATGGCATAGAGCTGCTGGAGTCTAAAATGCAGATGTTTTTGAAGCTTCTGTTAGGAATTGAAGAACAGTCTGCAGACTCTGATTTTGCTATAGATCTATTTTTATTTCAACGTTATCCTGGAGCCCCTAGCTTCTTTTAGAAGCTTGTTCTCGTATTGGTGATGTCATTCAATCTTTTTTGCTGATGGTTCCTTGTATGTACATGCCTGTGGTTGATTAGATGTAGTACAAGTGATGTGGAAGTGGGAATACTAAGCTTATCAGAAAAAAGTTCATAATTAACAAATGAAGAAAGAATAAAATCTCATAGCTTCTTTTGGTTTAATTAAATATTTTAATTTGAAAGACATAATAAACCAATGGGTGAAAGAAATGGGTGAAAGAGATGTCCAACAACTAGTCTATACAGAGAATGTTTGGTTGTGTTATAGAGTTAGCTAGAATAATGGCTTAGATTATCCTATAAAGATGTAGACTAGCATCACACTAAAAGAAGCTGCTACAATTTTTTTTTTTTTTAAATGTTGAAAGATTTCATCTATATAATCAAAGTATAGATAAAATAAAACCCATAAAATGAAGAATATTAACTCACTTAAACATCTATTCTTAACTCACTTAAACATCTATACTCCTCAACAAAACTGAAAAGAAAAAAAAAAAAAACCCTTTATAAGGATTTGAAAACAAAAACACAAATTTTTTATATCAACTTTTATATATACAGTTGTCGAGTGAGAATTAAATTATTTTTCAAACAAGTCAGTTCCAAGATTCTTTATTATAGGCAAACTAGTGATATTATATATAAAAAAAAAAAGGTTCCTATAGCACATTGCACATACATATGTTTTAGTTTTTCATTTAAGAAATTTGTCCTATTATGCGATAGCTTAACTTATTTTGAAAAGAAAAATGAAAAGCTATTGCTTTTGGGTATCCCAATCATCAAGTAATTGATCATAAAGTAGACATTACGAAAGTAGGATTCAACAAGTTACAAGCATACCTTTATATATATATATATATATATATATATATATATATATATATATATATATATATTTTTTTTTTTTTTTAATTTACAAATTTAATTTTCATTTCTGAAGATTTTCCTTTCTTGTGCATTTTGTTTATTTATTTAGTTATTTATATATTGTTCAAGATCTAGGTTATTGCTTCTTTCCTGTTAGCTCATCCCCCTTTCGATCCCGGTGCGTCCTTGGTATCAGAGCCTGGGGGGGAAAAGGTTCTATTTAAGGTTCGGATTCACATTTAAACATTTTTTAGAGGTTGGTAAGATGATCTTAAGGTGATAAGACAGCTTCTTTAGAGGTGTAAACAGGCCTGGGTTGTAAGTCCCGTGTTTAGCCGAGAGGGCGTGTTTAGGGCAGTGATTCCTGGTGCGATTACCTCACTTAACTTAAAAGATCAACCTAGAAAAATTCTTTAAGTATGAATCCAATTTTCTCAGAGGATGCTTTCTTCTTCAAACTCTTCTACCTCATCCTCCGAGTCGAGAAAGATAGTTAATAGTGAAGAAATAATAATCGAAAATTTTGAAAAATGTATAGATAATTGGGAAATTTCAAAAGGATCAAATCTATCAGACTACAAAACTCAATTTTTTCAAAACTGATTTCACAATCAAAACTGAAGAGAGAGATCTTCAGATTACAAAACCCTTTGAGACGATTTCTCTTATGTCTCAAAAATCCTTACAAAAACACAGTGAAAAACAATACAAATACATCCATATAGGTTTAGTCCAAGTTGGAATTAAGCCACTTACAAAAGAAGGGTTGAACACCTCAATCCTAGCAGTTCTTAGAGATACTAGGTTCATAAACTTCCAGGACTCCTTGCTTAGTTCAGTCGAGTCTAGTTTATGCAGTGGACCAATATCTTTTGATTGCTATCCAAATTTCTTGTTTCTTTAAGCAGCGATAATATTACAAAATGTCTTGTTTTACAAATCAAAACTCACAATTACAAAATGCTTGAAGGATCTATTCCTCTTGCACTGATTTACAAAATTCATTACAAAGCTATGGTTTCTGCTTTTGCAACAAAACATAAGTTTCAAAGTAAAAGAGGAGAAACTTTGCTTTTACAAACTGATCTTGCAAAATCCAACACTGTAATCCCTAGATCTATCCAGTGGAAGGACATAACCCTATCAGAAGAATGGATTTTAGAAGGTGCAGTAGAACCAAAATCTTCAAAAATAGTTGAGCCAAACGTTCAACTTAGGCAAGTAACCCAGTATGACGATGGAAGAGTCAGCCTTAGCTTTAACAGAAGCCTTAGGTTTTCAGATGATTCCTCAACGTCCAGTACTGTTGACATAGGAAGAGTATCTCGTATACCTTCTGTCATTAGTTTGCCTGTTACAAAACCAGTTGAAATACAAAATATACAGCCTAGGTATTCTACTTCAGACTTACCTAGCTCTTCTAGGTTTTCTACTTCAGAAATACCTAGATCCACTTTACAAAACGTAAATTACTCTACAAATGTTCCACATCCAGTTTATACAAATTTACAAAATGAGTCTGTTCAGGATGAAACCCAAATAGATTCAGAACCTACTTCTCCTACCTTTTCAGCCATTACAGAAAATGTAAACCATGAACTTAATGTGCTTGAAAAAGAATTTGAAGTAGACAGACAATATTTGAGTGATGATTTTTATTCTCCTAAAAATCATAAAAAGCAAATATGGTTTTTCAAAAATTTCAATAATCAAAGGGAAGAAATTCAAAAGGAATATTATGACTTTGTACACCAACATAAAGTTCATATCCTTTTCTTTGATTGGTTTGAGATGTATGCTAAACAGCATAACATTTCATATCCGTTTTCCAAAACTTTCAAAAAATCAGATCCAGTTTCAAAACCTTCTCAAATTACAAAACCTAAACAACAGGAGTCAGAAGATAATCAATCTGAGTTCATTGCAGCTCTAAAAGATCTTCTAAAGAAAGCAGAAGAAAAACTGTCTGCTAACCAAGCAAAAAAAAAACTGTCTGTTAATCCTGCTACTGTTAGAAATAAAGTTCCTGAATGGGAAATTTCAGATGGTAGAAAAATACAGTCTGAACATCCTTCTCTTAGGATAGTTAAAATTCCCCACTTGGAACAAACAGTAGAAGCAGCCCCTTACAAAATTCCAAATGAAAGTGATTCTGTGAATATAAAAAACATTGTTCTACAGAATAACTTTACAAATGCCCATTTGCATACCATTGGTAAGCAATTACAAAAAATAGAACAAAACCAACAGGCTACAGTTTCCCAAATTGAAACTAAGTCGGATACAAAATTAAAAAACCCAATCTTCAAACCATTCCAAGTTTCCAAAAACAGTCAAAAGGATTTACAAAAAAACAACAATTCTGAATTCATCCAAGCTTTGAGAGACATGAAGACTAGGCTAGAAGCTTCGACTTCTACTCCAGTAGCACCTGAAACACCTGAAACACCTCAAACCTCCCAAAGAAGTGTCAATATAATTGAGGAAAATTCAGATTCAGATGTCCAAAGTCAAGAAAACCAGCCCATCCAAACTGAAAAAATTCAGTCTTCAAAACCTTTACAAATCAATAGACTTTATTGGCCGCGGGTAGCAACACCTCTCCCAATAACAGCTCCAGACTTAGGCTTAGAGAATAGATCTGAAATCCTAACCCAGTCTAAATTCAATGCCTCTACTGTCTATGAATGGAACATAGATGGTATGTCTGAATACAACATCTTGAATTTGCTCCAACAAATGACCATGGCAGCAAATGCTTACAAAACCCAAACTGGAACTCCAGACAGAGCTATTGCAGAACTCCTCATTGCAGGATTTTCAGGACAGCTCAAAGGATGGTGGGATTATCATCTCACGAACCTACAAAAATCTGAGATTCTAGAATCCATACAAACTCAAGAAGATGGTGTGCCAATTCTTGATGAGTTAGGCCAACCAATCCCAGATGCAGTAGCCACCTTGATAGTAACAATCTCCTTACATTTCGTAGGTGACCTATCTCATCTTAAGGATAAAAATGCCGAACTCCTTTCAAATCTTAGATGCAAAAAACTGAGTGATTTTCAGTATTACAAAAACACTTTCCTTACTAGGGTAATGCTTAGAGAAGATTCTAATCAGCCCTTTTGGAAAAAAAAATTCCTTGCTGGACTTCCAATCCTTTTAGGAGAAAAGGTTAGGAATAAAATTAAGGAAGCATTTGGAAATCAAATCCGGTATGATAAATTAACCTATGGTGAACTAGTCAGTCTCACTCAAAAAGAAGGTTTAAAGATTATCAGGATTTGAAATTACAAAAACATTTAAAATGGGAAATGAGAAAAACTCGCTAAGAGTTAGGATCCTTCTGCAAACAATTTGAAATAGGAACCAAAAACCCTACTCCAGACTGTGGAGGGAGTTGTAGCAGAAAACCTTACAAAAAATCATCCCAAAAATACAAGAACTCTTCAAAACCAGAAAAAGATTCCTATTACAAAAAATTTCCAAAAAAGACTAGTAAACCTAGTCCTCAATCCAAATCAAAGATTAAAAATTTAACTTGCTACAAATGTGGTAACAAGGGCCATACTGCAAATTTTTGCAAGTTAAACAAAAAACTTCATGAGTTGCAATTAGAAGAAGAAGTTATTAATAAGATAACTGCTCTTTTAATTGAAACCGAAAGTGAGTCCAGTGATTCTGAACCCACTGGAAATGAAAAAGGATTACAAATTGATGAATTAATCACAAGTTCATCATCCAGTTCTGATTCCGAAAGAGAAAATGAACTATTTACAAAACGAAAATTGAAAATCAATGTTCTTTCAAAGACCAGAAGTTACTCTTAGAAATCCTTACACAGGTTGAAGATTCTCAACTACAAAAGGAATTCTTAGGAAAACTTTTAAAAACCTTTGAAAAACAACCAATGCAAAAACCTTCTATTCTGCCCTCTATTGCAAAAAACACATATGACCTTACAGCCATGTTGGGTAGGAAGAAGACTTCAAAACAACCAACTGTTTCAGTCCAAAGCCTCCAGGAAGAAATAAAAACTGTTAAGATTGAGCTTAATGAACTTAAGGAAAAACAGGCACAGGACTCAGAAGCACTTCAAAAATTACTTTCAAAACAAATCAATGAAGAAGTCGAAAAAGAAGATGAAGAAAATACTTTAGAAATTCAAAGTCTTGAAAAACCTACAAAGGAATTTCTCTTCATCCTTAATGAGATTTCTTCCAGAAAATATTTGATAAAAATTTCGATAGTTTTTTCAAAAGATTTCAAGATCGATACAATTGCCTTATTTGATACAGGTGCAGATATAAATTGTATTAAAGAAGGCATTGTTCCAGAAAAATTCCAAGAAAAAAACTACTGAAAACCTTTCAGCTGCAAACAATTCCAAAATTAAAATTAATTACAAAACAGAGGCTTCAATAGCTAATTCAAATCTTCTTTTACAAACTTCATTTGTTTTAATAAAAGATATCAGTCATAGTGTCATTTTAGGGACGCCTTTCATCAATTTGATTACTCCCTACAAAGTCAACTATGATAGTATTTCTTTTAAAACAAAAAACCAAAATCTTGTTTTTCCTTTTGTTGAAAAACCCAAAACAAAGAATTTGAATATCATAAAGGCTTATTTCACTTTTGATAATCAAATAAATGTTTTGGAACAGGAAACAAGACAGCATTTACAAAAAAAAAATTTCATTAAACAAGCTTGTTTTCAAAAATTAATTTTTTGATTACTGCTTATTACAAACTAACCCATGTGAGTTCTTGCAGATGGCATAATCATCCAACAATGGTGATTTAGTCCACTTTGGACCAATAGTCCTCTCCAAAACTCCTGCTCAAAAATTCAGAATTAATGTAGCCAGAACTGCATTTGTTCCCACAGAAAGGCACCAATGTTTATTAGACAATCTTTGGACTTTAATACAAAACAAAAAGTTGGGGGTAACAGCTCTCAATGCACTTTGTATTGAGTTCAAGGAAGCTAATAAATATGTGGCTGACCTCCTTAGCAGAATTAAATATCATGAGGATCATATCATGGTAGCTCAATCATTCATTGAGTTTTTACAAAACCAAATTTTATACAAATCCATCACATCCAGAATTAGTCCATCAGATCCATCATCTTCTAACCAAAATCATCACCTTGAATTACAAAAACAGGAATTTGAAAGCCTAGGATCCCCACTGGATTCTAGTGTAAAAATTCAAAGGCGAAGGACTGAAGGCCTAGGATGCCCACTGGATTCTAGTGTAAAATTACCATTGGCCCCACTGGTTAATGAGAAAAATTATCACCACAGTGAAGTCCTTTTTGCTTCACTTGGTGCCAATAGGTCCTTAGAACATTTCCAAACTCGTTGTCTTTCGAAGAAATTCAGGCAACAAGTTCTCAACGATCTTCCTCAAGAGATCCGCGAGCAGATCCTACAAAACATCATCCAATCCAGAATCAAAGAACAGCTGGATGTTTTCCAAAAGGGTCTCAATTTTACAAAAAGCAATCAGCAAGGTCACAATGGATGGTCATGGGAATGGGAGTACTATTCAAAACCCCATTTTCATTGCACTTAGGAACATCCTAACAGGTACCCTCTGTGCTATCCAGACTGTGAACATAGCTTAGATTTCAGCATCCCCCGCTTCAAAACCACTCAGATGTCTGGAATCCAATATCTAGACGCCAGAGAACTGTTCAAATGGGGTATGTTAGCTGGAGTCCGAGTTACAAAATCTGATTGTGAAATGACCAGGTTTTTGGGAAATAGAGTCCTCCAAGTAGTAAGAAGACTATTATTCTTTCAGAAACCAGTCAACATACAAATTATTTCAACACCTCCAGAAGTATTAGCAAATGGAGAGCTACAACAAGCGATCCATTACTTCTACCTGGATACAAAACTTCCTCCTCTCTATCATCTTCCGGATTGGCCATGCAATCATGAAGACTATTTTGTCCAACTCAACAAATGGCGAACAAAGAGTGTTGTCGATCACTGGCGAAAATACCGATATCTAGAATATGCACTAATCCATACGGGTACATACTCTCAGATATTTGTTCATTATGAACATTTGCCAGCTCCAAAACGCTTTCATATTGAAACAAGGTATGAAAATTACATGGTTCAATATAAAAGTCACTACGACTTATCTTCTGTCTCGTCATATGACGAAACAAGTGACGACGAGGAGACATGGCACAACTTACAAAACATGATGGAAGGATAAAAGAGTGGTCCCAGCTCCACTCCAATAAAAAAAAAAAGAAAGAAAAAGAAAAAGAAAAAGAAAAGAAAAAGAAAAAGAAAAAGAAAAGAAAAAGAAAAAGAAAAAATTTAAGACCGGCAAAAGAAATTTATGGCGGCAAAATTATCCTTTTTCCTTTATTTTAATTTTTGTAATCATTTTTTTTCTTTTGTAATATTCTCTTTTCCCTCTTCCTTTATTTCAAAACCAGACAGGACACTGTTCACCTGTCATATCTTGTATTGTTCACTTTTTACTGTTCACACGTGAAGGAGACAAGAAGCACTGTTCACACGTGAAGGTATCAAGTGGCAGACACTGTTCAAACTTTCCAAAATTACAAAACTGCCCCTGGATATTTCTATTTAAGGAGGCATCCATCCAAGGCAGAAGGAGGCCACTTCAAAGGAACAAAAGCTCTTCTCCCTAAGCTTTTGTTCCTTTGAAGTGGCCTCCTTCTGCCTTGGATGGATGCCTCCTTAAATAGAAATATCCAGGGGTAGTTTTGTAATTTTGGAAAGTTTGAACAGTGTCTGCCACTTGATGCCTTCACATGTGAACAGTGCTTCTTATCTCCTTCACGTGTGAACAGTAAAAAGTGAACAATACAAGATATGACAGTGGCGATGTCTGTCTGTTTTGAAATAAAGGAAGAGAAAAGAGAATATTACAAAAGAAAAAATGATTACAAAATTAAAATAAACGAAAGGATAATTTTGCCATAAATTTCTTTTCTTGATCTAAATTTTTCTTTTCTTTTTCTTTTTCTTTTTTTTTTATTGGAGTGGAGCTGGGACCACTCTTTTATCCTTCCATCATGTTTTGTAAGTTGTACTATGTCTCCTCGTCGTCACTTGTTTCGTCATCTGACGAGACAGAAGATAAGTCGTAGTGACTTTCATACTGAACCATGTAATTTTCATACCTTGTTTCAATATGAAAGCGTTTTGGAGCTGGCAAATGTTCATAATGAACAAATATCCGAGAGTATGTACCCGTATGGATTAGTGCATATTCTGGATATCGGTATTTTCGCCAGTGATCGATAACTGTCTTTGCTCGCCATTTGTTGAGTTGGACGAAATAGTCTTCATGATTGCATGGCCAATCCGGAAGATGATAGAGAGGAGGAAGTTTTGTATCCAGGTAGAAGTAATGGATCGCTTATTGTAGCTCTCCATTTGCTAATACTTCTGGAGGTGTTAAAATAATTTGTATGTTGACTGGTTTCTGAAATAATAATAGTCTTCTTACTTCTTGGAGGACTCTATTTTCCAAAAACCTGGTCATTTCACAATTAGATTTTGTAACTCGGACTCCAGCTAACATACCCCATTTGAACAGTTCTCTAGAGTTTAGATATCGGATTCCAGACATCTGAGTGGTTTTGAAGCGGGAGATGCTGAAATCTAAGCTATGTTCACAGTCTGGATAGCACAGAGGGTACCTGTTAGGATGTTCCTGAGTGCAATGAAAATGGGGTTTTGAATAGTACTCCCATTCCCATGACCATCCATTGTGACATTGCTGATTGCTTTTTGTAAAATTGAGACCCTTTTGGAAAACATCCAGCTGTTCTTTGATTCTGGACTGGATGATGTTTTGTAGGATTGAGGAAGATCTCTTGAGAACTTGTTGCCTGAATTTCTTCGAAAGACAACGAGTTTGGAAATGTTCTAAGGACCTATTGGCACCAAGTGAAGCAAAAAGGACTTCACTGTGGTGATAATTTTTCTCATTGACCAGTGGGGCCAATGGTAATTTTACACTAGAATCCAGTGGGGATCCTAGGCCTTCAGTCCTTCACCTTTGAATTTTTACACTAGAATCCAGTGGGGATCCTAGGCCTTCAAATTCCTGTTTTTGTAATTCAGGGTGAAGATTTTGGTTAAAAGAGGATGGATCTGATGGACTAATTCTGGATGTGATGGATTTGTATAAAATTTGGTTTTGTAAAAACTCAATGAATGATTGAGCTACCATGATATGATCCTCATGATATTTAATTTTGCTAAGGAGGTCAGCCACATATTTATTAGCTTCCTCGAACTCAATACAAAGTACATTGAGAGCTGTTACCCTCAACTTTTTGTTTTGTATTAAAGTCCAAAGATTGTCTAATAAACATTGGTGCCTTTCTGTGGGAACAAATGCAGTTCTGGCTATATTAATTCTGAATTTTTGAGCAGGAGTTTTGGAGAGGACTATTGGTCCAAAATGGACTAAATCACCATTGTTGGATGATTCTGCCATCTGCAAGAACTCACATGGGTTAGTTTGTAATAAGCAGTAATCAAAAAATTGATTTTTGAAAACAAGCTTGTTTAATGAAATTTTTTTTTGTAAATGTTGTCTTGTTTCCTGTTCCAAAACATTTATTTGATTATCAAAAATGGAATAAGCCTTTATGATATTCAAATTCTTTGTTTTGGGTTTTTCAACAAAAGGAAAAACAAGATTTTGGTTTTTTGTTTTAAAAGAAATACTATCATAGTTGACTTTGTAGGGAGTAATCAAATTGATGAAAGGCGTCCCTAAAATGACACTATGACTGATATCTTTTATTAAAACAAATGAAGTTTGTAAAAGAAGATTTGAATTAGCTATTGAAGCCTCTGTTTTGTAATTAATTTTGATTTTGGAATTGTTTGCAGTTGAAAGGTTTTCAGTAGTTTTTTTCTTGGAATTTTTCTGGAACAATGCCTTCTTTAATACAATTTATATCTGCACCTGTATCAAATAAGGCAATTGTATCGATCTTGAAATCTTTTGAAAAAACTATCGAAATTTTTATCAAATATTTTCTGGAAGAAATCTCATTAAGGATGAAGAGAAATTCCTTTGTAGGTTTTTCAAGACTTTGAATTTCTAAAGTATTTTCTTCATCTTCTTTTTCGACTTCTTCATTGATTTGTTTTGAAAGTAATTTTTGAAGTGTTTCTGAGTCCTGTGCCTGTTTTTCCTTAAGTTCATTAAGCTCAATCTTAACAGTTTTTATTTCTTTCTGGAGGCTTTGGACTGAAACAGTTGGTTGTTTTGAAGTCTTCTTCCTACCCAACATGGCTGTAAGGTCATATGTTTTTTTTGCAATAGAGGGCGGAATAGAAGGTTTTTGCATTGGTTGTTCTTCAAAGGTTTTTAAAAGTTTTCCTAAGAATTCCTTTTGTAGTTGAGAATCTTCAACCTGTGTAAGGATTTCTAAGAGTAACTTCTGGTCTTTTGAAAGAACATTGATTTTCAATTTTCGTTTTGTAAACAGTTCATTTTCTCTTTCGGAATCAGAACTGGATGATGAACTTGTGATTAATTCATCAATTTGTAATCCTTTTTCATTTCTAGTGGGTTCAGAATCACTGGACTCACTTTCGGTTTCAATTAAAAGAGAAGTTATCTTATTAATAACTTCTTCTTCTAATTGCAACTCATGAAATTTTTTGTTTAACTTGCAAAAATTTGCAGTATGGCCCTTGTTACCACATTTGTAGCAAGTTAAATTTTTAATCTTTGATTTGGATTGAGGACTAGGTTTACTAGTATTTTTTGGAAATTTTTTGTAATAGGAATCTTTTTCTGGTTTTCAAGAGTTTTTGTATTTTTGTGATGATTTTTTGTAAGGTTTTCTGCTACAACTTCCTCCACAGTTTGGAGTAGGATTTTTGGTTCCTATTTCAAATTGCTTGCAGAAGGATCCTAACTCTTGGCGAGTTTTTCTCATTTCCCATTTTAAATGTTTTTGTAATTTCAAATCCTGACAAATCTTTAAACCTTCTTTTTAAGTGAGACTGACTAGTTCACCATAGGTTAATTTATCATACGGGATTTGATTTCCAAATGCTTCCTTAATTTTATTCCTAACCTTTTCTCCTAAAAGGATCGGAAGTCCAGCAAGGAATTTTTCTTTCCAAAAGGGCTGATTAGAATCTTCTCTAAGTATTACCCTAGTAAGGAAAGTGTTTTTGTAATACTGAAAATCACTCAGTTTTTTGCATCTAAAATTTGAAAGGAGTTCGGCATTTTTATCCTTAAGATGAGATGGGTCACCTACGAAATGTAAGGAGATTGTTACTATCAAGGTGGCTACTGCATCTGGGATTGGTTGGCCTAACTCATCAAGAATTGGCACACCATCTTCTTGAGTTTGTATGGATTCTAGAATCTCAGATTTTTGTAGGTTCGTGAGATGATAATCCCACCATCCTTTGAGCTATCCTGAAAATCCTGCAATGAGGAGTTCTGCAATAGCTCTGTCTGGGGTTCCAGTTTGGGTTTGTAAGCATTTGCTACCATGGTCATTTGCTGGAGCAAATTCAAGATGTTGTATTCAGACATACCATCTATGTTCCATTCATAGACAGTAGAGGCATTGAATTTAGACTGGGTTAGGATTTCAGATCTATTCTCTATGCCTAAGTCTGGAGCTGTTATTGGGAGAGGTGTTGCTACCCGTGGCCAATAAAGTCTATTGATTTGTAAAGGTTTTGAAGAATGAATTTTTTCAGTTTGGATGGGCTGGTTTTCTTGGCTTTGGACATCTGAATCTGAATCTTCCTCAATTATATTGACACTCCTTTGGGAGGTTTGAGGTGTTTCAGGTGCTACTGGAGTAGAAGTCGAAGCTTCTAGCCCAGTCTTCATGTCTCTCAAAGCTTGGATGAATTCAGAATTGTTGTTGTTTTGTAAATCCTTTTGACTGTTTTTGGAAACTTGGAATGGTTTGAAGATTGGGTTTTTTAATTTTGTATCCGGCTTAGTTTCAATTTGGGAAACTGTAGCCTGTTGGTTTTGTTCTATTTTTTGTAATTGCTTACCAATGGTATGCAAATGGGCATTTGTAAAGTTATTCTGTAGAATAATGTTTTTTATATTCACAGAATCACTTTCATTTGGAATTTTGTAAGGGGCTGCTTCTACTGTTTGTTCCAAGTGGGGAATTTTAACTATCCTAAGAGGAGGATATTCAGACTGTATTTTTCTACCATCTGAAATTTCCCATTCAGGAACTTTGTTTCTAACAGTAATAGGATTAATGCATGCTTTTTCTTACGCTTGGTTAGCGCATGCTTTTCTTCTGCTTTCTTTAGAAGATCTTTTAGAGCTGCAATAAACTCATATTGATTATCTTCTGACTCCTGTTGTTTAGGTTTTGTAATTTGAGAAGGTTTTGAAAATGGATCTGATTTTTTGAAAGTTTTGGAAAACGGATATGAAATGTTATGCTGTTTAGCATACATCTCAAACCAATCAAAGAAAAGGATATGAACTTTATGTTGGTGTACAAAGTCATAATATTCCTTTTGAATTTCTTCCCTTTGATTATTGAAATTTTTGAAAAACCATATTTGCTTTTTATGATTTTTAGGAGAATAAAAATCATCACGCAAATATTGTCTGTCTACTTCAAATTCTTTTTCAAGCACATTAAGTTCATGGTTTACATTTTCTGTAATGGCTGAAAAGGTAGGAGAAGTAGGTTCGACTGCTTGGGTTTCATCACAATGCACTCATTTTGTAAATTTGTATAAACTGGATGTGGAACATTTGTAGAGTAATTTACATTTTGTAAAGTGGATCTAGGTATTTCTGAAGTAGAAAACCTAGAAGAGCTAGGTAAGTCCGAGGTAGAATACCTAGGTCAGATATTTTGTATTTCAACCGGTTTTGTAACAGGCAAACTAATGACAGAAGGTATACGAGATACTCTTCCTATGTCAACAGTACTGGACGTTGAGGAATCATCTGAAAACCTAAGGCTTCTGTTAAAGCTAAGGCTGACTCTTCCATCGTCATACTGGGTTACTTACCTAAGTTGAACGTTTGGCTCAACTATTTTTGAAGATTCTGGTTCTACTGCACCTTCTAAAATCCATTCTTCTGGTAGGGTTATGTCCTTCCACTGGATAGATCTAGGGATTACAGTGTTGGATTTTGCAAGATCAGTTTGTAAAAGCAAAGTTTCTCCTCTTTTACTTTGAAACTTATGTTTTGTTGCAAAAGCAGAAACCATAGCTTTGTAATGAATTTTGTAAATCAGTGCAAGAGGAATAGATCCTTCAAGCATTTTGTAATTGTGAGTTTTGATTTGTAAAACAAGAGATTTTGTAATATTACTGTCGTTTAAAGAAACAGTAAAATTTGGATAGCAATCAAAAGATATTGGTCCACTGCATAAACTAGACTCGACTGAACTAAGCAAGGAGTCCTAGAAGTTTATGAACCTAGTATCTCTAAGAACTGTTAGGATTGAGGTGTTCAACCCTTCTTTTGTAAGTGGCTTAATTCCAACTTGGACTAAACCTATATGGATGTATTTGTATTATTTTTCACGGTGTTTTTGTAAGGATGTTTGAGACAGAAGAGAAATCATCTCAAAGGGTTTTGTAATCTGAAGATCTCTCTCTTCAGTTTTGATTGTGAAATCAGTTTTGAAAAAATTGAGTTTTGTAGTCTGATAGATCTGATCCTTTTGTACTTTTGGAATTTCCCAATTATCTATACATTTTTCAAAATTTTCGATTATTATTTCCTCACTATTAACTATCTTTCTCGACTCGGAGGACGAGGTAGAAGAGTTTGAAGAAGAAGCTGTCCTACAGAAAATTGGATTCATACTTAAAGAATTTTTCTAGGTTGATCTTTTGAGTTAAGTGAGGTAATCGCACCAGGAATCACTGCCCTAAACACGCCCTCTCGGCTAAACACGGGACTTACAACCCAGGCCTGTTTACACCTCTAAAGAAGCTGTCTTATCACCTTAAGATCATCTTACCAACCCTAAAAATGTTTAAATGTGAATCCGAACCTTAAATAGAACCTTTTCCCCCCCAGGCTCTGATACCAAGGATGCCAAGGATCGAAAGGGGGATGAGCTAACAGGGAAGAAGCAATAATCTAGATCTTGAACAATATATAAATAATTAAAGAAATAAACAAAATGCACAAGAAAGGGAAATCTTCAGAAATGAAAATTAAACTTTGTAATTTAAATATGAATATACATTTATATATTCAATAGGCGGCAGAGCCAGTCCGTTATGAACATATATACGTATATTTATGCAGATCAGGCGGTTGAACTGACCATATGCATGCTAAAGAAATAAATTTGAAATTTTGTAAAAGAAATTGAAGAAAACTTACTTCAAAATCTTATAAAATTTGTAAGATTTGTACAAAGGTTTTGGAGATGTAATTCCGGGTAGGACTTATAAAGGTTGCTCAGCACATGAGCTTCCTAAGATCTACTACAAGGAAGTTACAGGGTTTGTAGGTTTGTAGGTGAGGTAGAGGTAGGGCAGGATGGGAAGTGAATCAACCTTCTTGCTCCTTCTGAACCTCAGGGGAGACTTCTTCAGGACCTTCTTCAGATTCTCTCGGCTTTGAGAAGCTTGAAAGGGAGAAGCTTGAAGAGGGAGAAGCTTGGGTAAGCTTTTGTTCCTTTGAAGTGGCCTCCTCTGCCTTGGATGGATGTCTCCTTAAATAGAAATGTCCAGGGGCAGTTTTGTAATTTTAAAAAGTTTGAACAGTGTCTGCCACTTGATGCCTTCACGTGTGAACAGTAAAAAGTGAACAGTATAAGATATGACAGGTAAACAATGTCCTGTCTGGTTTTGAAATAAAGGAAAAGAGAACAAAGTAAAAATGATTACAAAATTAAAGGAAAATGAAGAGAAAGGTAAAAGTGCCTAATTTGAAAAATTAAAATAAAGAGAATAAAAAGCAAGATGGATAATTTTGCCGCTATAAATTTCTTTTGCCGGTCTTAAATTTTTTCTTTTTCTTTTTCTTTTCTTTTCTTTTCTTTTCTTTTTCTTTTTCCTTTTCTTCTTCTTTATATATATATATATATATATATATATATATATATATATATATATATATATATATATATATATATATATATATATATATATATATTGTATAGAGCAGTATTCTATATCGTATTAGAACTTCTAAATCAAAAGGCACTAGTTTGTGATCTCTTTGTCAATCCAAGCATACATTTAACTTGAATAGTCCATGTTAGTGCCTATTCTTGTATCTTTAATTTTGTCTGCCTTTCTCTTTCCAACTGACGAGGAGAGAAGATAATCTTAATGTTCAACTAATTTTCATCACTCTAATCATTATGGGTACAAATCCCTCACCCACACCCACCCACAAGGGGAAATTTTCACTTAAACATATGATATCCCTTTAAAGCTTGTTGCTTTACTATTGATTTCCTTCTCTTTTAGAGGGTAAAGATTGGATTTCGTCTTTATTTTTTGCTAATTAATGAAGCAAACAATTTGATTTCTAAAAGTTATTTGATATTTCTAATATAGTGGACATAGCCATTAGATTCATAGATTGCAATTGCATAATAAGAAGTGAGATTTTAGACAATTCACATCAGTTAAGAAAGGTTGCACTCCATTGAGTAAAGTAATCATTGCTTATTTTACGTTCTCTGACTATATGTACTATATGTTTTGGTGGAGTTTCCACTTCTTTTATTCTGTGGCCGATATCTCTAACGCATTTTTATGAGCAAAATTTTTATTAAAATTTTAAATTTATAAAAAAATTATTATTTATTATCCAACTACACCCTGATCATCATCAGACATTTTCGATATATCTAAATCTAGGATGACAAGTTAAAGTAATATATATATATATATATATATATCAGGATGTACTGGAATATAATCCAAGACATAAATACTAACAGACCAAAAAAAGCACGGTGTAGCAAGACATAAACTCTAGCGCATTTAGTAGTTCCCTGTGCGGCGGCGAGGGAGATATTCATCCTTTGCACTGCCAGATTGAATGATTCGGGTTTCGTTACCCGAATTCTCCAGGGTTTCAAGTGAAGGTTTGGTTTAATAAAACTTTTGATCTTCGCTTTAGACTTCAGCTAGGCTTTCTAAGTGTGATGGGCTTATAAATTTCTTTCTATCAAAAAAAAAAAAGTGATCGGGGCAAGAAATTTGATGATATAATTGTAAGCTTATTTAAGGATGTAAATATAAATGTTAGCATTCAAATCCTTTATTACATAATCCCCAAATAGGAAATATACGTTAAATTTTTTTACCTGCTGAATGGCTTCGATTAGGTGTCCCCATATGCATGTAGACAAAGCAGGAATTGAAAATTTGCACTTGTAGCATAATATATATATATATATATATATATATATATATATATATATATGCTAAAATACATTAAAAGCTCATAGGGTAAAAATGCACAACTTGAATTTAAGAATGACGATAAATTAAATATTTATTAATATTTAATTAAATTTTAATTATTTAAAATAAATTTGAGTTTAAAGGTAATAATGATTATGAATTTGAGATGGATTTAGTTTTAATTTATTTATATAAAAAATTAATTAAATATAAAATAAATATTTTTTATAATAATATTTATAAAATTTTATATATTTTATTTTAAATAAAATAAAATTTAATTATTTATAAAATTATTATATTTTAAAATATAATTATTAATATATTTTATTTTTTAATAAATTATTAATAAATAAATATTTTTTTCTCTATAAAAAAATTTATAATGAAAATAATAATAATTTTATTTTCATTGATATTTTACTTTTTTTTTGTAACTTCAGTTATTTTTTCTTCCTCAACTTTTTTTTTTTATATATAAAATAAGTCCTAAGGTGATCTCAGCATTCTGGAGCAAGCCCGCAATATCAAAATCAAAATCTCGAAGCACCAAGTCTTGAGGCAGAGCATTATGACAGATGTCAGCTTTTTTCTTGTACTAGGAGACAAGCATTTGAACAATGTACAGTAAATTTATTTGTTTTTTCATTTACTAAAGAGTTGTACTATATAATATAACTAATTCAAATAAAATATTTATGATTCTCAGTCTAGAATTAATCTTCTCTCTGCGGAAAAAAAAAAAAAAAATCCTTCTCTCTACACAATTAGAAGAGGCAAGGCGGAACACTGAATTATGAAATAGAGAGGCAGTCAGAGGTATTGAAAAGGAATTGCTGGAGGAAGTTAAAAGGGAAGAACTCTTTTGGGCGCAGAAGGCAAGATAGGAGTGGTTAAAAACAGGGGATAGGAACACCAGTTATTTTCATGCAAAGGTAACTCAACGTCGATGCAGGAACCAGATCAACAATATTCAGGATCATATGGGACGATGGTGTTCTAATTCCAAGAAATATTAGATGTCGCACTAAACTACTCCAACAACTTGTACACCACCTCGAGACCGAATAACATGAGTCAAGTTACGGTGGGGTTCTTGCCTAGATTTACTGCACAAATGAATGAGAGTCTCACAAGATCTTTCTCTAGGGAAGAAATCAAGGCTGCGACCTTCTCTATACACCCACATAAAGCATCAGGGGAGATGGAATTAGGGGCATTTTTTTTCCAGAAGTATTGGGGAATAGTCAAAGATAGTGTCTACGAGGCAGTGCTTGAATTTTTCCACACAGGAGAACTCTTAGAGAAGTATTAATCACACCATTATCACTCTTATCCCAAGGTCAAGCAAGTGCAGACAATGAAAGAGATATATATATATATATATATATATATATATATTTTTTTTTTTTTTTCTTTCTTTTGATAGTTATATGGGGATAGTGGATGAAACCGGGAATGTGGCCTTAAGTTCATTATGCTCTTGCCAGTGGACTAAAGTTAGTGGGGCAACAATGAAAGAGTTGAGACTAATTGGGCTTTGCAATGTCATTTATGAGATAATTTCTAAATTGCTTACAAGGACACTTCAGCCGATTATGCACTCCCATATTAGCATGGAGCAAAGTAAGGTAGATTGATTTCCGATAACATCTTACTTTGTCATGAAATCATGCACTATATAAAAGTCAGCATAAAGGTCGAAAAGGGAATATGACAATCAAACTTGACATCAGTAAGGCCTATGATATGGTAGAATGGAATTACCTTCATCGCATGCTCAATTGCTTTGGTTTCAACTCTGTCTGGACTAAATGGATCATGGAGTCTGTATCGACTGTGACATAATCGCTTCAAATCAATAGTAACAAAGTCGGTTTCATTACTCCTTCAAGAAGTTAAGGCAAGATGACCCTCTTTCCCCTTATCCCTTCCTGTTTTGTGTAGAAGGGTTATCACATATGCTTAAAAACTCTCGCTTGTGAGGCATCAAAATTGCCAAGAGGGCACCAGCAGCCTCTCACCTCCTGTTAACAGATGACTCCATTTTCTTCTCCAAAGCTTATACTACAGATGCAGAGATGACCAAACAAGTCCTTCACCAGTATTCAGAGGCTAGTGGACAATTGGTAAATTTGGCCAAGTCCTCAATTATTTTCAGCAACAATACGCCAAGAAAGACTCGTTTGGCCATCTCAGCAATCTTGCAGGTTAAAATCATGTTGGGTCAAGAGAGATTTCTAGGTCTGCCAACTAGTTTTCCTAGATCCAAGAAGTAGCTTTTCTCGCACATCATAGACAAAGTTCATCATAAGATATCAGGTTGAAAGGAGCAACTACTATCTATAGGGGTAAAGAGGTTCTGCTTAAAGCAGTTGCTACTGCCTTGCCAGTGTATGCCATGGCATGCTTTAGAATGCCAGAGTCTTTATGCCAGGATATTAATATAATGATGGTAAACTTCTGCTGGGACCAAACAAAGGAGGAGACGAAGCTGTGCTGGATTGCATGGAGACACTTATGTGGACCAAAAATTCAAGGAGTACTAGGATTCAAAGACATAAATGCCTTCAATATGGCATTCCTTGCCAAGCAGGGGTGGAGAATTCTAAATAACCCGCATTCTTTATTAGCGCGGGTACTCAAAGGGAAATATTTTCCCTTCACATCTTTCTTGGAATCTCATATTGGTAGTAATCCCTCATGGGGATGGAAGAGCATCATGTCGGGAAGAAGGGTGATTGAAAAAGGGGTAAGATGGCAAGTCAGCAATTGGCAATCTGTTTTATGCAAAGTGGATAATTGGGTGCCCAACTGCTTCCCCAATCCACCAAAGGTTAAACCACAACATGATGAGAGTGTAGTTTGGGTGAAACAACTTATGAATGACAGTGAGCCTTCATGGGACATCCACCAGCTAAAAGAGAATTTCGTGGAGGAAGATGTTAACAACATCCTAGTGATCGCAATTGTAATCTTTAGAAGGGATGATCAGATAACTTGGCACTTCACAAGGCATGGGAAGTTTGTGGTGAGGTCGGGGTGCTTTGTGGCCAAAGATCTTCTATCCTCCAGAGATAGAGTGGGAACTGCAGGTAGGGGAGAGCAGTTTTCGGTTTAAACCAAAAAATCGAACCGAACCGATTCAATTTGATTCAATCAGTTCGGTTTTAAAATTCAATCGGTTTGGTTCAGTTTATAATTTTGATAATTTCGATTAATCAGTTCGGTTCGGTTATTTTCATAAAAAATTAAAAAAAAACCGAACTGAACCAACATTATTAATATATATAGGAAATCAAAGAAAATCAAAGCAAACCGAATCGAATCAAATCAAACCGAACCAAAATCAAAGAAAATCGAACCCAACCTTAAGATTTTTGAGTTTTGATTTCTAATTTTTTTTGTTTTTATGTTTTATTATTTAGATTTAATGTTAAAAATATGAAATTTTATAAATTTCGATTTGATTGGTTTAAAACCGAACCGAACCGATCTTTATCGGTTCGATTCAATTTGATTTTCTCTTATTAATTGATTTGGTTCGGTTTTTAAAATTTTTATTTTCGATTTTCGGTTTTATCGGTTTGGTTCGGTTCGAAACCGAACCGATCTTTTGCACACCCCTAACTGCAGGGCCAAGTCCAAGAACACAACAGGATTTGCAAGGGTTCTAGAAGAATATATGGAAGTTGAATCTCCCTAAGAAATTGGCAATCTTTTCGTGGAAAATGCTGAGGAACAAACTTCTGACAAGGGAAGTGCTCAATAAGAGAATGCCAATATGAATAGAGAATATCCAATGTGTGGTGAGATTGAGACAGCCAAACACCTTTTCTTCACATGTCCAAAAGCAATTAAAGTTTGGGTTCACTCTCCTCTACGACTACGATTTGCTATGTTGCTAAGTGAAGACATTAAAGATGTGTGGTCAGAACTGGTGAACTCCATCAAAGGTCATAAAGAGGGCAAAATACTTATAGAATTAATGGTCTTTATCATGTGGCAAATTTGGAAAAATAGGAACCTATTTGCCTTTCTTCAACAGAGTCTACCCTACTTTGAAGTATTAAATCTGGCTTCCAGGCACTACACAGAGTACATGATGGTGAGTAGCAGTATAAAGCCTTCTTTTATGCAAGAAGAGTCTTTCCAATCTGGTTTCATCCCACCAGCCCATAATGTTATGAAATTTAACTTTGATGTGGCTATAAATAAAGCAGAAGGATTCAGGGCCATTGTAGTTATAGCCAGAGATAGTAGAGGTACCCTAGAAGGATGGTCTTGTAAAGGAATGCAGGCAATTATGGACCCTTTGGTTTTGGAAGGTTTAGCATGTCATGAAGCTCTAATTTTAGCAAAAAAAAGGAATTTTACATAGTTAATCATAGAAGGAGACTCACAAGTGCTTATACAGGCCATTAAAGGTTATGCATCCCTCCCAAATTCAAGGTTTAGTCCTAAATATTCTTCACTTGGCATAGGCTTTTGATGTTTATTCTTTTAATTTTGTTAGAAGAGGATGTAACCAAACTACTCATAATCTTGCAGCGCTTGCTTTAAGGGATACTTCATTTTTGTATCAGCCCTTACAGCAATTTCATTTTGTATTTTAACTTCTTAGGGCCTTAATACAATACTTATCTTTGAAGAAAAAATAGGATTTTAAAAAAATAAATCAATAAAGATATTGATTCGTGGAGCCCATGAAGCCCAATTTGGTTGAAGCCCATGTAGTTACGCTGAGAACATCCCCGAGCTGTATCTTAAGGGTTTGTTTGGATGAAGGTGAGGGAGGGGTAAATAAAGGTAAGGAGAGGTAAGTAATTATTTTACCCATATTTGGAAAGAGATGGGTTAATGAAAGGTAAGAGTAAGTAAGGGTAAGCCTTACCCCTCCCTTACCCTTCAAATTTCAATTTTTCTTACATCCAAATTTGGGGTGTAAGGAGAGTTAAGAAGAAAGAGATTGAAAATTATGAATTTCTATTTATATACTCCTTAAATTTATCATTCCTTCACCTCTTTCCAAATATAAGAATATGCATTACCTTCTCTTATTTTTTTCATTAATTCACCCTTTTCCAACACATGAGATTTTTTTTTATTACAACCCTCCTTACCCTTTCCCTTCCTTACCATTTTTTACCCTTTCATTACTTATATCTCCTTCACCCCATCCAAATAGACCCTAAGTCATCATGTTATAAACGAGTGGATTAATTTACTGTTTGTTTTTTTTAATTAATAAATGTATATTAAAATGACAACATCCTTTATTGTCAATTAGAAAGATTTTCAAAAAAAAAGAAAAAGAAAGATTAGGTCATTAGATGATGAAATGCACATAAACTATGTTGACCCCATAAGCTCAAAAAATCATAGATTTTGATGATAACAAAACTTAACTAGAATCAAACTAACCTTGCTTTAAGTGTTGTGCTTCTCTAAGGATAAAATAGATTCATGGAGTTGATGATTAACTTGTGTTTTAAAGAAAGGATAACATCCTAAGATAACACATGATGAATCAAAGACAAAGAAGAAAGAAAATGTTACCTTCCAAACTGCATTGAAGATCAAAATTGAAGGTACATATAGTTTGAGAATAGTTTAAGCAATTTAGAAATATGTGTAAAAAGATTTGAGGAGTATAAGCCAATGATACTTATTTTTAATCCCTCAAGTTCTTATCATAAGTTTTCAAAACTTGTTTTTTGAATCATCAATGGCCTACAAGTATTTTATTATAATTTGGTGTAAAGTTTTAAAGTTTTCAAAATTATGCAGAAAAGTTTTCCTGGTATGCTAACTGGTTCTGGTATGCTAACTGGTTTGCTACTGATTCTAGTATGCTAACTGGTTTGCCAACTATCTCAACTCTGCACAACATCGCAGAAAACAATAAAATAATGACTATTTTCTTGAAATTTGAAATTGTAACCTTCAAATGAGTTCTCAAACGGTCAAAAATGATCCAAAGCTATAAATACACTTACCCTTGTTCATTTTGCACTTAATGAAAGTCTTTCTACTGTTCTTAACCTTTTAACATCATTAAAGCTTTCATTCAAAGTGCTCAAATTGTTTTTATTGCTCATCATATCTCTTCTTTATAGATTTTGTTGTATTGAGTGAGATTGAGTTTTAAACACCTTCTTAACATTTATTAGAGGTCATACAAGTTCCTATTGAAGCTTGATTGTGAAAAGTGTTTTGGATAACACTTGGTAGAAGTGTGAAGCTACTTGTAAAAGCTTTGGTGTGAAGATTTATAAAGGACTTTTGTCTGTTGCCTTTAAAAGAGAATATTAGTGGAGTAAAAACTCAAAGTGGGATCTTTGAGAGAGTGGATGTAGGCTAGTTATGCCGAACTACTATAAAAATTCAGTGTTCAATTCTCTTAACCCTTACTCTTTAAATTTATGCATATTTATTTCTGGTTGAATTATTTTTATTACGTTGAGAATTGATACTGTTTACTGTCAATACTGCTGCAAACTAAAAAATTATGTTTAGAGTTAAATCTGCTGATATCTTATATAATTTGTCTACTGCTATATCTGTTGTCAACTGATATATTCTGTTTACTGCTCTGTTTGCTGTGCTATTATTTTATTCAGATTACTAAAATTTTTACTGAGTGTCAATATATTCTGTTAGATTAGTATATTGAATGCTTATTAGCTAACTCTGCATAAATTAATTATTTGAGCAGTATCACACACATTTTACAATAGAAAAATTAGGTTGAACTAAGCTGTAATTTTTTAAAGGTTTTGAGAAAAAATCTAAAAATTATTTTAAGTCCAATTCACCACCCCCCCCCCCCCTTGGATATATTTTGGGACATCAATTTGGTATCAGAGCTTGTCTCTCTTGCTTGAGGATTAAACACCTTAGAGTGATCCATACACATGGTTGGTTCATCCAGTAATTCTGTTGGTATACCTGCTTCCTTAGCAGAAGGTTATTTCATCACTAGACCGCCACTTTTTAGTGGCACAAATTACTCTTTTTGAAAAACTAGAATGAGAAACTTTATACAATCTGTTGATATTGATGCTTGGAGAATAATTAAAGATGGTCCCTATATTCCTTATAAAACTAGTGAAGGAACTATGCAAATTCCTAAAGCTGAAGTTGAATTTGATGACAATGATTGAAAGAAAATTTCTACAAATGCCAAAGCTATTAACATTCTTCATTGTGCTCTTGATATTAATGAGTATAATCGTATTTCAGGTTGTCAAACTGCAAAAGAAATATGGGACAAACTAGAAGTCACATATGAAGGAACCGATGTAGTGAAAGAATCAAAGGCAAACTTCCTCATCCTTGATTATGAGTTATTTGAGATGAAACCTGGTGAAACAATTGCTAAAATGAGTACCAGATTCATAGATCTTGTCAATCTTCTTAAGGCTCTTAGAAAGAAATTTGAGGAACAAGAACTTGTAAAGAAAATTTTGAGATCTCTTTCAAAGTCATGGGAAGCAAAGACTACTGTTATTCAAAACACCAAGGATTTCAGAAAGTACACCTATGATGAGCTAATTGGTTCTCTCATTGCACATGAAATGATCTACAAGAAAGATGAAAATGAAGGTGATCATAAGAAAAAGAAAGGTATAGCCTTCATATCCGAAAAGGTTTATGAGAAAAAAAAAAGTGTTGCTTTCAAAGCTAGTTCAATTGATGACTCAAGTGCTTCAAGTGATGATGATGAAGATATGGCTATGATAGTTAAGAGGTTCAAAAAGGCATTTAGAAAAGGTGAAAGCAAATACAAGAAGTTCACAAAGAAATATGCTTCAAAAACTCCAAATCACTCAAGTGAAATTATTTGTTATGAGTGTAATAATCCAGGCCACATCAAGCCGAATTGTCATACATTAAAGAAGAGAAACAAGTTTAGAAAGAATAAAAGTAAAAAGGCAATGGCGGCAACATGGAGTGATAGTGACTCTTCATCAAATAATGACACAAGTGACAAAGATATTGCAAACACTTGTATGATGGCAATTGAAGAAAAAGGTGAAAGCTCACACATTGAAGATAGTGGTAATGAGGTAAATATTGAACCTTCTAATATTGATGAGTTAGAACTTGCATTTGTAAAGACATATGACAAATATAGATCTTTTAAAAAGAAATGCAAAATTTTGATACATGAAAATTGTGCTTTAAGATCAGAAAATATTTCTTTGAGTATTGTTTTAAAGGAAAATCAATTTTATAAATCTCAAATGAAGCTGTTTAAAGAAGTTAATGATGAGCTTCAAAGATCAAAAGAAGTTTGTGAACAACTTCTTGAGAAAAACATAATTCTTGAAGCAAAACTTGAATCTTTGATAAGAGATTTAACTAAATTTATGAAAGGAAAAGAAATACTTGATGTACTTGTTGGGAATCAAAGATCCACAAATGAAAAATTTGGAATTGGTTATGATAGATTTATGAAATATGGAAAATATGAACATTATTTTGTTAAAGCTTCATCTTCTTCTCAACCAAATATTACATGCTTTTATTGCAATCATAAAGGTCATATGATT
The DNA here is from genome assembly GCF_030052815.1 of Hevea brasiliensis. Taxonomy (NCBI): domain Eukaryota; kingdom Viridiplantae; phylum Streptophyta; class Magnoliopsida; order Malpighiales; family Euphorbiaceae; genus Hevea; species Hevea brasiliensis. The sequence goes on from NC_079510.1 coordinate 51,452,249, forward strand.
AATGCTTGTCCTACTAGGAAAGGAACCTTTAAGGCAAAAAAAGTGTGGGTGCCTAAAGGAACCCTACCTAATATTACTAACATACAAGGACCCAAAGTTGCTTGGGTACCTAAGGACAGTTAACTAATTTCAGGTCTGCCTAAGGGGTATGTTGGAAACAGAACACTAGTACATAGATAGTGGCTGCTCTAGGCACATGATAGGAAATAAAGGCAAATTCTCCTCTCTTACTTTGAAAGAAGAAGGTTATGTCAAATTTGGTGATAAAAGTAAAGCTAAAATTATTGGATGTGGAACTATTGATAAAAATCCTTGCATTGAGAATATTGCATTAGTACAAGGTTTGAAATATAATCTTTTAAGTGTTAATCAACTCTGTGATAATGGTTTTAAAGTCATTTTTACTCCTATACACTGTGAGATTCATGGAAATAATGTTATGTTTGCTGGTGCTAGAATAGATAATATTTACCTACTTGATTTAACAAGTCTTGACTTGAAGAAAATTATAAAACTTACTTTATGACTCTTGATGATAGTACATGGTTGTGGCATAGAAAATTAGGACATGCTAGCATGAGCACACTCGCTAAAATTTCTAGAAGAAATCTTGTTAGAGGCCTTCCGAAGTTAAGTTTTGAAAAAGAATTTCAATGCAAAGCATGCGCACTTAGTAAGCATACAAATTCATCTTTTAAATCAAAAAATGTTGTAACTACGTCTAGACCAATGGAGTTATTGCATCTTGATCTTTTTGGTCCAATCACACCTAAAAGTCTAGGAGGAAAGGCATACACATGTGTAATTGTTGATGATTTTTCAAGATTTACATGGACTTTCTTTCTTGCTCATAAAAATGAAACCTTTGATGTATTTGAATCTTTTTGCAAAAGAATTCAAAATGAAAAAGGCTATTGTATTACATTTTTGAGGAGTGATCATGGAAAGGAATTTGAAAATAGTGTGTTTGAAAATTTCTGTTCTCAAAATGGTATTCATTGTACTTTTTCAACTCCTAGAACTCCACAATAAAATGAAGTTGTTGAAAAGAAAAACAAATCTTTGCAAGAAATGGCAAGAACAATGCTGAATGAAAATAGTTTACCAAAATATTTCTGCGCAGAAGCTGTAGATACAGCATGCTACATTATAAAGAGAGTTTTCATTATAGCTATTTTAAAGAAAACTCCTTATGAGTTTTGGAAAGGAAAAAAACCTAATATTGCATATTTTCATGTCTTTGGTTGCAAATATTACATTTTGAATAACAAAGACAGCATTCTCAAGAAATTTGATGCTAAATCTTGTAAAGGAATATTTCTTGGTTATTCAACAAATAGCAAAGCATATAGGATTTTCAATAGAAAAACCTTGACAATGGAGGAATCAATGCATGTACTTTTTGATGATGCTAACACTTTCTTGCAAAGAAAAGATTCTTGTGATGATGAAAATGAGCAGATTCTAAATTCCAAGAATTCAAATAAAGATGAGCTTGATCCAAAACAATTAGTAGAGGATGATCAAAATGACAAAGAAGAAGAACTTCTTTGCTCCACAAATGTTGAAATTCAAGAAAACTCCCAACCAAATGTGGAAGAACTACAAATTGAGGAGCCTCAACATCAAGAGATTCCACAAGAATGGAGGTACCATAGAAATCATTCCAAATATGACATTCTTGATAGTCCATCACAAAGGATAATGACAAGAGCTCAATTTAGAAGATATTTTGATAATGTTGCTTTTGTCTCTCAATTTGAACTCAAAACATATGATGATGCTCAAAATGATGAGAATTGGCTGCTTGCTATGCAAGAGGAACTAAATCAATTTGAAAGAAATAAAGTGTGGACACTAGTTCCTAAACCTAAAAAGCATTCTATTATTAGAACTAAAAGGGTATTTAGAAATAAGATGGATGAAAAAGGGCATATAATTAGAAATAAAGCTAGACTAGTAGCTCAAGGATACAACCAAGAGGAAGATATTGATTTTAATGAAACCTTTGCTCCTGTTGCTAGAATTGAAGCTATTAGAATGTTGTGTGTATTTGCATATTTTATGAATTTCATGCTTTATCAAATGGATGTTAAAAGTGCATTCTTAAATGGATATATCGATGAAGAAGTTTATATAGCTCAACCTCCTGGTTTTGAAGACCCTCATTTTCCAAATCATATTTACAAGCTTACTAAAGCTCTCTATGGTTTAAAGCAAGCTCCTAAAGCATGGTATGAGAGGCTTAGTAAATTTTTACTTTAAAATGATTTTAAAAGAGGAAAAGTAGATACTACTCTTTTCATTAAAAAACTAGGAAAAGACATGCTCATTGTGAAAATCTATGTAGATGATATCATTTTTGGTGCTACTAACCATTCTCTTTGTAAGGAATTCTCCAACATGATGAAAAGTGAATTTAAAATGAGTATGATGGGTGAACTTACTTTCTTCCTTGGATTGCAAATCAAACAAATGAAAAATGAAATTTTTATAAATCAGTCCAAGTACATAAGGGATATGCTAAAGAAATTCAAAATGGAAGACATGAAAAGTATTGGAACTCCCATGAGCTCAACAATCAAATTAGAGAAAGATGAAAAAGGTAAGGAGATAGATAATAAACTCTATAGAGGTATGATTGTTTCTTTACTCATGACAACATCTAGACCAGACATTCATTTTAGTATATGTTTATGTGTAAGATTTCAATCATGTCCAAAAGAATCTTATCTTGTAGCTGTTAAAAGAATTTTTAAGTACCTCATTGGCACACACAACATTGGCTTGTGGTATCCAAAATATGAATTATTTGATCTTATTGGATATAGTGATTCAGATTTTGCTGGTAGTAGATTGGATAGAAAAATCACTTCTGGAACTTGTCAATTCCTAGGCCATGCATTAGTTTCATGGTACAGTAAAAAGCAAACTTCTGTTGCACTTTCTACAGTAGAAGCTGAATATATTATAGCTGGAAGTTGTGTTGCACAATTTATGGATGAAACAACAACTTTAAGATTTTGAACTTAAGTTTGATCACATTCCCATAAAATGTGATAACACTAGTGCTATATACTTGTCAAAAAATCTTGTCCAACACTCTAGAAGCAACCATGTTCAAAATGGTGATATTCAAATTGAATTTGTCACTTTTGAAAAATAACTTGCTGATATTTTTACAAAACCACTTATTGAGAAAACTTTTTGTAAAATAAGAAGGAACTTGGTATGACTGATGCTCTTGCTTGATATTTGATGCATATTCATGTTCCTATATGAAAATGAAGTTATGTATGTTGATTTGTGGTGCTCATAATGTGTTCTGAAATTTCTAGTGCAATTTGAAAATTTCTGGGTCTGATCTAATGTGAACAGTATTATGCAGAATTTGATCACAGTGGCATATTAATCTGTTTACTAATTTTCTTGTTTGCTAATTGCTTTACCAATGCTCCTAATTCTTCGTTGGCAAATTGGTAGTTAGGTCTGATTGTACTGAAATTCTAATATTATTTTTCTTTTCTGAGCGCTTGTTCTGTATTTTTAAAAGTCATATTACTTAAATACCCTTTTTGTTTAAATCTATGTTTCTTTATGTGTTTAGAGGGCAAAATAGACCTTTCATATATTAATGAACATAATTTCTAGTGCGAGACTCAAAAATTTGCAGAACCATCAGTCTTCTTTGCTTCTCCACTGATACACGATATCAATCTCTCTACAAAACTTCCATTTATGTATTTTCAAGTTTAAATTTCAAAATTTTTCCCTTTTCCAATGCATCTCTTCCTGAAATCTGATTGAACGCATCTTTTATCCATTGTTAACCCGTTTCACTCACAACCCTCTCAACCATCATCTCCTTTCATTTTCTTTAAAACTTTCGAAACCCATTTCCTCTCTAACGAAGCCCTTATTCCACATTTCTTCAAAAACAGAAAATCCCTAAATCCTTCTTGCTCATTCCCCGATATCTCTCTCACTCTGCCGAAGGAAATCATTCAAGATTAGTTCTTTTTAGGTTAAGTTTTTTTCAATGCATTCTCTCTTTCTCTCACTTTCACTGACCTTCGTCCACTCTACAAATATCAGGTTTTTTTTTTGTGACATTGTTGTGGTATTCATCTTTTTATATACATCTTCAATTTTTCTTGAAATTAGTTGATGGGTTTTGTAACATCCTCTCCGTAGCAACTCCATACATTCTACTGTTCCGGTGACCGGTATCGGTCTGGACAGCTAGAACGATCGAAAAAATATTTAAACTAAAGTAGGGAATCATAATTAACTCAAATATTAATAAGAAAAATATAGTAAAAATTTTAGAAATAAAATACAACCAAGTAAAACGAGCCGATGCCCAAGCGATGGGTAACCGGAGGGAAGTTGCGGTTCTCGCAACGAGGAGCCCTAGACCCGGGGGAAAAATTATAAAATAATTTTTGGGACTCCAGAGAAGGGTCATTGAGGTTCCTATGGCATTAGAATGCCAAGAAAATACCTAGAAAAATTTTTCAATCGGTACAGACAATTTTGACCCGTTAAGCCGAATGGAGGGCATTTTGGTCATTTCGCCTTCAGAGGTGATTTTTGGCCGACTTGTCCAGTTGAGTAAATAATTAATATGACATAAAATATGAAGAAACATTGCTAGAAATTAAATTAAAACTTGATAGAAAAGAAAAGAAAGAAAAAGGAGCTTAATTGGGAATTATGATGTCATGCTTAGGTAATTAAAAGTGTATTGGCCAATCAAATTTAAGCAAGTCCATTAAAATGAAATAAAAATGGGTAATGAGGCAGAATTCTAGAGACCCAAAACCAGCTCCCTCTCTTCTTCTTCACGCCACTCACTCACTCTTACCCATTCCACCATTAACAACCTTTCATCCTTCATCTTTCTTAGCTTTCTTCCACTAAAAACCCTAACTACCAACACAAAAATTCATTCTATCATCTTGGTGATTATTGTGGGAGCAAAAAGAAAAGGAAATCAAGACTTTGAGGAAGGGAAAAATTCTGCCACTTGAGGTTAGTGCATTTATATCTTAAAAACTCATTATTTTCATGGTTTGGGACTTAAAACTAGTAAGGATTGTGATTTAAATTAACAAAAACTTATGTGTATAACATCATGAATTTTGGCTGCCCTAGCTATGGAATAGGGGAAAGTGTTTTGATGAGCTTAGAGTGGAATAGAAACCATGTTGAAGTGATAAACATATGAGCAATGCATTGGTAGCTACTAAGATACATGGCATAAACCATGAATTTGAATTAGGGTTTGGAAAGGTGAAAATGTGACTTGACTTAGGAAATTATTAGAGAGCATTTTAATGGTCAATTAGTGACCATTTTAGGTAATTTGACCAACAAATGGACAGAAAAATGAGATTGCAAAGTGAGGATTGCAGGCTGCCCTAGGACAGCAGCATAGGGACTGAAAATTCAGTCCCTTTGCACTGCCATAACTTGGGCTGTGTTAGTCCAATTGGTGTTTGGCCAATTGGACATGAAACTAGGCTTATAATGGCACATTTTTGCTGAAGAAACCATGCCCAAAAGACCAAAGCAAGAGGACCAAAACTTGGCTCCAATACGGATACCCTGTAAACAGCCCCTGCAGAATGACTAAATGAATAGTAACTGTTCATTTGGCCATAACTCACTGTAGATTTGGTCAATTGAGCTGAAATGTTTACAGCAACAAGTTAAGACATAGACAAACAACTTTCATGAAGAAACCTACCCCAAATTATGACCAGAACCTAACCCAAATGGCAGTCACGATTCATCGTTCAAACCTGCAACTCTGCAGATTTTCATTTGAGCAGTAATGTTTGGATGGCTATAACTCTCTCTAGAAAACTCGGATTTAGGCGATTCTTGAACCGATGGAAACCTAAGGCATGATATAACATTTCATATGAAGAAAGTTAGACCAAATTATGAACTTAACTTGGTCAAATTACTGACCAAAGTTGGACCAAAATCTGCCAAAACCCAAAATCTCAAAGAGCAAAGACACGTGAACAGTAAACTTATTTTGGCCATAACTTGAGCTACAAAACTCCAAATGGAGTGATTCAAAAAAAGAAATTCAACTAGACAAAATAAGGAACGTTTTCTATGAAGGAAGTTTTGTCAAATTCCAACAGTAAATCGACCAATGAAACAGTGCAACTTCGGAGCACCAAAACCGAAAATTGGCAATTTTGCCAAAATGACCTAGGCTTTGAGAAAGTGACCAAAACCAACAAGTTTTAAATGAAAAATGTAGTATGTTTGAAGTGCCAAAGTCAATGTACATATTTTCTATGCAAAAGTCAACATTTTAGTTGACTAATGAAGTGAATAGTGACATGAAAACTTGAAATAAGCTTGGAAATGGATTTGGTAATTAATTCCAACAAGTTTTAAATGCAAAATGTAGTACATTGGGAGTGTTAAAACCAATGCACATATGATCTATGCAAAAGTCAACTTTTTGTTGACTATTGAAGTGAATAGTGACATAAAAACTTGAAATTCAAAAATTGAAGAATTCAAAAGTATCAAATGCCCTAGTAGGCCTAATGTGATTGGTTTGGATAGGTTGGCATGCCAATAGGGTTACGATAGCGATCTGCGTATGATGTATGGCTTCATTGCCATTCTCAGGATGTGATAGCCTATGGCTATACTGATTATGATGTTTTACTTGGCTTTAAGCCTTATTGCTTATATGGCTTATTAGCCATTCTGTTTGCACACCGGGAGACACATTGTGACCGATGGTGTGACGGCCCGAGGTACCTGGTACCCAGTGCTAGTTTACCCGTTTATCCAGTCCGGTCAATTTGTATAGGTTACTTGGGCATGAAAAAGTATAACTGTAATTGAACTGATTGTTAAAGAAAATACGAAAATTAAATATCAGAAATGATTACGATAGAATACAAAGAAACTCAAGATCATGAAGAAAATAAATAAACAAAATGCATGAAGAAGTTAATATCATAAAACGTAATTAGCCCTCGACTAAACATTAAGTTGGTAATTATTCAGTTCTTGTGAACACAATGGCTAAGAAATTATGATTTTTATTTGCATATTATTTCTTTCTATTTTATTATTTGCACCACTAAGCTTTATGCTTAGCGCGTCGCTTTTGCAACGCGTAGGTATTGAAGATATTGATCGAGAGCCAGTAGACCACAGATTGGGTAAGTCCATCCTGCAGTTCTGCATAGTGTCTGTGTCACCTCACAGGCTACAGTGCATTGGTAGGACACTAGGTGTCATTTTGGTATTTTGTAATTGATCTTATTTTCTCATGTGTAAATGAACTTATGAAATGTAATTTGATGCTCATGTAAATAATGAGAATTCTGTTTGTAAATGAAAAAGTGAATGTTTATCTGTGATATATATATGATTATCACATAAAATGAATGATTGAGAAATGAATGTGAACTAAAAAATATTGAGATTTTGATAAATAGAGTTGAGATGAATGAATAAGAATATAGGAAGTGTTTTTCACAGGTTCCGAAGAACGGTTTTCTCCATTTTTAGCCGGTACTCTGCCGGATTTTCTTTAAAAATTTTCGGAACCTCAAATAAATTACAATTTCAATAAATGAATTATATTTCACAAATTATTTTCAAAACTATGATAGTAATGAATTAAGATAAAATAGAGTGCTCCGGCACACTGAGTGGAATAACTTGCTCGGCTACACTGTAGTCGGGTAAGGGGTGTCACAGGTTTTCTTATTTTGAGCATTTTCATGACAACAAAATGCATTATATGTCAAAATTATAAATTTGTTGTTGATATTCACAAACCCTGATATTTCTTACTGTTTGCTCCTAAAATTTTGAATAATACATGACATTGCTTGAAAATTTTGTTGTTGTTCTTCTAATAGTTATATGTTGACTGCTCACATTGTTTATTTTGTGAACCTAGCATTATCTATCCCTACTGGCAACCCTTTCTGATTTGGTCATGGCATGGTCAAAAGGAAAAGGAAAAGGAAAAGAAAAGGTTACCACACTCTCATCATCTTTAGATTCTGCTAATGCTAGTGTCCCTTCATCACCTCCTTCTACACAGAAAGAAGCAACTCTGGTCATTGGAAAAACAAAAGAAAAGTCCAAGAAGAGGACCAGTGAGCCTATCTAGGAGAAACATTCTAAGAAGAAAAAGACTTCAAAAGCTCCAATTGTGCTTATGGAAAGGGACATTAATGAACCAAGGTACATCCACTGGCTTGTTTTTAATGAAGTCTTTATTCCTTTACAGTCTCTATTTGAATACCAAAAATGGGACAAATTATGCTCTAATACTGAGGGAATATATGTGGAATTAGTTCAAGAATTGTATAGAAATTTAAGAGTTGATGATGCTGAAAGTGAAGAATCTTTTAAGTTTAAAATGAAAGGAAAAGTTTATGAGGTGACAGTAGAAAGGTTAGCCAAAGCCCTAGGCATCCCAAACAGTGGGAATAGAATCTGTTCTCACAAAAAAGTCTTTGCTATTAGAGGGTTTAATAAGAGAGATTTTGAAGCTGAAGTATTTAAAGGGGAAGTGAAAGATAAAACCAGCATCACCCATGCTCACCAACACATTAAAATCCTTCACAGCTTCATCATTTACGTATTAAATCCTAAAACTGATAGTCCAAACTATTTAAGCACACTTGATCTCTGCATAATATGGCATATTGTGAATGAAATTGAGTTTAATCTTGCCTACTTTATGCTGAAACAAATCATGAAATGGAAACCACCTTACAAACTACCCTATGCCCATCTCCTTAATGGCCTATTTAGAGATTTTGGAATAACTCTGAAAATGAGAAACTTAGAATAAATATGATTCCAATTACAAGTCTGCAAAAAGATGATGATGGCAGAAAACTAAGGTTTGAACAAGGTGTTAGTTCTAAGGGTAGTGCAAGTAGTGCTTTTGATGTTGAAGGAATTCTGGAAGAAGTGAATAATTTAAGGGAATTTGTTGAGATTGAATTTGGAGAAATACAGAAATTTAGATCTTTTCAAGATGTTCTTATGAATGCACTTGATTCTAAGATTGATGGAACTTTGATGATGATGTATAAAATTGTGGATGAGTTAATCAAAATCAAAGTTCATCTGGGTCTTACCAGTAAGGCTGCTGCTACTGGTGAAACAGAAGAAGATGAAGAAGAAGAAGAAGAAGAAGAAGAAGAAGAAGAAGAAGAAGAAGAAGAAGAAGAAGAAGAAGAAGAAGAAGAAGAAGAAGAAGAAGAAGAAGAAGAAGAAGAAGAAGAAGAAGAAGAAGAAGAAGAAGAAGAAGAAGAAGAAGAAGCTAGTAAGAAGAAGAAGAAGAAGAAGAAGAAGAAGAAGAAGAAGAAGAAGAAGAAGAAGAAGAAGAAGAAGGAGAAGAAGAAAAGGAAGAAAAAGAGAAAGAAGAAAAGGAAACAGAACAAGAAGAAGAAGAAGAAGAAGAAGAAGAAGAAGAAGAAGAAGAAGAAGAAGAAGAAGAAGAAGAAGAAGAAGAAGTTAGTAAGAAGAAGAAGAAGAAGAAGAAGAAGAAGAAGAAGAAGAAGAAGAAGAAGAAGAAGAAGAAGAAGAAGAAGAAGAAGAAGAAGAAGAAGAAGAAGAAGAAGAAGAAGAAGAAGAAGAAGAAGAAGAAGAAGAAGAAGAGGAAGAAGAAGAAAATGAAAAAGAGGAAGAAGAAGAAGAAACTGAAAAAGAGGAAGAAGAATCAGATAATGAAGATTCTAGCAATGATAGTGATGGAAAAAGAGGCAACGAAAAAAGGAATGGAGATGACATGAGTGACTCTGCTTCTGAGCAGGAACCATAGACTCCTGCTCCTGCTGCACCTGCTAAAGGAAAACCAAAATTAGCTAAAGAGGAGCAAAGAAGTAAACAGAAAGAAGAAACTGATAAACCAAAAAGGCTAAAACTGGCAAAAAGCCTACTGCAGAATCTGGTACTGCTGCTACATCTGAGTTAGCTCCTGGCCCTATTGTCCCTTTAACACCTGGAATTGCAATAGCTGCTAAAATCCTTCAAACTTCAGGTGATAAACCTGTCAAGCCAAAAAGGGTGAAAATGGCTGCTCTGAGACAAATCAGAAGAAGCTCTAGGCTGAAGAGATAGATCACTGATGCGTCCCTACCGCAAGTGCACGGGTCGTACAAGTAGTATAGAAAAGATATCGATCCCACGAGGAGTTGAAGAAGAAGAAGAAGAAGAAGAAGAAGAAGAAGAAGAAGAAGAAGAAGAAGAAGAAGAAGAAGAAGAAGAAGAAGAAGAAGAAGAAGAAGAAGAAGTTAGTAAGAAGAAGAAGAAGAAGAAGAAGAAGTTAGTAAGAAGAAGAAGAAGAAGAAGAAGAAGAAGAAGAAGAAGAAGAAGAAGAAGAAGAAGAAGAAGAAGAAGAAGAAGAAGAAGAAGAAGAAGAAGAATCAGATAATGAAGATTCTAGCAATGATAGTGATGGAAAAAGAGGCAACGAAAAAAGGAATGGAGATGACATGAGTGACTCTGCTTCTGAGCAGGAACCATAGACTCCTGCTCCTGCTGCACCTGCTAAAGGAAAACCAAAATTAGCTAAAGAGGAGCAAAGAAGTAAACAGAAAGAAGAAACTGATAAACCAAAAAGGCTAAAACTGGCAAAAAGCCTACTGCAGAATCTGGTACTGCTGCTACATCTGAGTTAGCTCCTGGCCCTATTGTCCCTTTAACACCTGGAATTGCAATAGCTGCTAAAATCCTTCAAACTTCGGGTGATAAACCTGTCAAGCCAAAAAGGGTGAAAATGGCTGCTCTGAGACAAATCAGAAGAAGCTCTAGGCTGAAGGGATAGATCACTGATGCGTCCCTACCGCAAGTGCACGGTCATACAAGTAGTATAGAAAAGATATCGATCCCACGAGGAGTTGTGTTAATGATTGAATTTTTGATATAAAAGTTGACTAAATCGAAGTATTTATGAAATTAAAGTAATGAATTGATGAGTAATGGAGCGTGAAATCTATATGTGCAAAATCAATATTCTATTCAACAATGTATCGCATTAAACTAAAATTGCATCAAATTGAAATAAGCAAGTTCAAATATGGCAATATTGAAAATGGTAAGCAATTAAATTCAATTGAAAATTAACAATGGTAAGAAGGTGATTCCGGAGTTCGGGATTTCATATTCGAGCTATTTTGGGATTTAAATCGGTTATCCAATTTTATGAAACTTATGGGTTTTAAGGAGATTAATTCTTAAATCCTTTGAATTCCCTTTCGAGTGAGACAAAGAGTGCCTTAATCAAACTAATCCTACTTTCGTGGAGTTAGAATTAATTAAGACCCATTAAGTTCTTTAATTAATCTGTGAATCCTCTTAATCCTTAGCCTATTTCTAGGTTTAAGTTAATTAAGTCCAATTTCTTGATTATCTATCACAAGGCCTTCTCCTTTCGGTGCTTCAACCATGGATTAAGAACATCACTTAATGGGATCCTACACTAAGCATGTCATTAAGCATACAAGAAATGAATAAAACTCATTAAGACCACAGAATATCGATTACCCAATCAAAATCCACAAAATATCTCAAATATTACAACCCTTACTCCAGAATCAAAAGTAAACTACTCACTATCCATAATGCTTACAAGATATATTGAGTTTAAATGGAAATAAAGCTTTAATCTAAGCTAAGAAATAAGAAATTAAACACTAGAAATGTAGAAAAATGTAAGGAAAGAAAGAAATCTGCAAATCTTGGTTGAAAATGGTGTGGAAGGTGAAAGTGACTCCTCAAATTCTACCTCTACTCTCCTTTCCTTTTCTGCTCCTTGTCTCCCCTCTAAAATGGGAAAATGAGACTATATATAGCATTTTTCTGACATAGAGCCCTAAAATGGTATGTTCTAGGAGGAATTATTTGAGGGAATCTCCTGCCAGCTCATTAATGGACTGCATAAGTGGACTGCATAAGTTATGCAGTCCCTTATGCAGTTTTCGGCTGGTTCTGAGTCACTTATGCGAAACTGCATGACTTGGTGCATAGGTTATGCACAATTCCGTGAAGGTGCATAAGGGAGGCGAGAATGTGCATAAGCTATGCAGTCTCCTTATGCACATTTCGGTTGGTTCTGGAACAGTGATTTTTTCTCCTTATGCAGATCTGCATAGCTTATGCGGCAAGTTATGCAGAATTTGATCAATGCATATTTCAGCTTGAAAACTTGTTTTTGACATCTTTGGCTGTAGAAGACACTCCTCAATGGCAAAATTCTCTTCAGTCCTTCAAAAACACCATTTTTCCTACAAAACAAAGTAAAAATTACAAATTAATGCAAAATTGACAACTATGAAAAACTAACTAATTAACTAATGAAATTAGCTAAAAATGACTAATAATCAAATAAAAATGGTTATAAAATTAGACCTAAATGACTATGCAAAATGTATGCATCAAATACCCCCAAACTCAAGCTTTTGCTTGTCCTCAAGCAAACTTTAAAATGAAATGCAAAAAATTTTTTAGGGGTGCCTTATCCAAAGAGCTATGAAAATTACCTACTAAAGTAACTAAACACACCTTTAGCCATACCAACAATCCATATACCCATCCTTCAAAATGCAAAGAATCTAATGCTTATCCAAGCTTTCACCGCTTAGCCATCAAGTCAATTATCATTCAAAATCCCCAAACCAACAAATCAAAAGAGATAGTCATGCTCAAAAGGAATTCTAGGACAATCAATAACCAAAGTATCTCAACATGGAATGATAGAATTGAATGAATAGATGAATAGTTTTCCAATCCCATAGGCAAATTCCCTACTCCCATCTCCACTAATGTAGCAAGTATTATCAAGAGATCAAAGGTCTTTTTAGGGATGTAATGGGGCCATGGGGTTTAAAATGAGGCTAAGAAGAAAGATGGGTAAAAAAGATTCAAAGCATGAGAATATTTTTAATTTTGACAACATAAGGTACACATTTTTATTTTATTACATTTTTTTTTCTTTTTCTCTTCTTTTTTATATATATATAAGTGGAGGAGAGAAATACACAATGAGAATTGTCAAGTGCTAGCATAGTTTGCAAAACACATAAAAATGAGGGACATTTGATTTTTTAAACTTGCATTTTGTATTTTCTTTTGATGATTGTCCCTAAAATTTGCCACCCCCAAACTCATTTCTTTTAATACTTTGGGTGGATTTCTTTCATTTTGAATGGCAATAGTGAAAAGCACATATACTAGCACTTTTACAAGATGACAAGCACTTCTTCTCCCTTTTATTGTATATTTTTTTCTTCTTTTTTTTTATTTTTATTTTCTATTATTTTTAGAAAGTGTACCTAATATTCAATATTATTCTCATGAAAAGGGTTGGAGTGTTTGGTTCATTGGCTAGGTAGCAATAAGGGTTTCAAGAAAGATTAGGAATAAAAAGGTTCAAAGGGGTTTGCAAGGGTTAATTTTAATTAGGAAAAAGGCCAAAGGTTTAAAATGAGAAGGTTTAAATCAAAGAATGCCTAATCATCTCTCTTTTCAAGTACAAGCTGGTATTTCGCCTTGAAAGGTTTAGAAAATTTGTTCTAGGATTGGTGAGACATCATTTGACTACCTTATATCCAATAACTCCCTCTAAACACTTCCTTCTCCAAATGACTAGTTGGGTGGCTTTTTGGCTAAGAAGATATAAGCAAGGGATAACACTTCAAAACTTTGCACCTCTTAGGAAACTTTCAATCCACAAACCCAACTAAAGGTAAGTCAAATCACTCTCATAGGCAACTTTTCAATACTCAAGGGATTTGGCAAAAGATTTTATTGCATGATGCATGATTCCTAAAATGAGTAATGCATTAACTAAATGGAGGGAGTCTATTTGTATGCAATGTGTACAATTTTTAAGTGATGTATAATGTGTGTGTAAATGTGTTATGTATATGTATGTGTGGATGTATATGTAAACTATTTACAATATATGAAAATGAAATGGGATGAGATGTTCCTATACTCAAAATGTGAAAATGAAGCAAAAATCAAGCAAAAATCAGAATGTGCACCCCCAAACTCAAAATTGGACATTGTCCTCAATGTCTCATGCAATGTATTATCAAAAGTCAAAGCAAATAGTAATTACCAGGAGTTGTAAAGATTAAGAGCAAAAAGAAAGAGTTACCTGGTATGTAGCAGATGAGAATTCAAGATAAAGGGATGCATAAGAAACTGCACAGGTTATGCAGAGTTAAGTCTTTATCGAGCATGTGCATAAGTAAGGTGCATAAGCCGTGCGGTGCTGCATAAGAGGCAATATATGTTGCATAGGCTATGCAGGACAGTTGCATAAGGGGAATACAACCTGTGCAGTGTATACAAAAGCTACTGCATGGGAATTGGCAAGGGAAATGTACAACCAGCAGTAGAAGTATTGAAATATATACAGAGTATGGGCAAATATGTACAAAAGGGCAATAAGTGCAATGAAAATTAAAGAAGACTAATGTAATAGCAATTCAATAAAACTTCAAGGAAAATAGAATTTAAAACAAACTAATTCAAAACAAACAAACATAATTTGAAACAAACTATAAATGTTTGAACATATTTACAAAGAAAAGGTCCTACAAGATTGAACAAAAGTAAAACAGAAGCTAATCTATGTCTATTGTTTTGCCTTTGTCCAAGGATGTTGCTAAGGGGCTGGTGGCTGCTGCCGGCTGTCGAAATGATGGTGCTGGAGGAGGTGATGGAGGTGGGGGTGGCATGCCCAAAAAGATCATGAGTTGCTTCACCATTTCCTTCAATTCTTTCTGCTTGTCCCTGGTTTCCATGACAAGGTCAAATAGGTGATCATGACGATCCTTGAGTGTATCAAGACCAGTGTCAAGCTTCCTATCCACAAAGTATATATCATCACTAAGCCTGTCAAGATAGGTGAATAAGGCTTTAGTGTTGAATGCAGGAGGGGCTGTGGAAGAGGAAGGTTCAGCTGTAGGAGGTATGGGCAGAGGCTGGGATGTCTGTGCGGTGGGGGTGGGGTAGGTGTAGTAGGGTGCTGTGGGACTGATGGGAAAGGTTGGGTTTCTGGTTGTGCAATAGGCTCAGTTTCTGCTGCAGGGTGGGCAGTATCAAAATATGACAAATTGAACCCTGTTTTGGTTAAGTGTGCAGTATCAAAATATAAAGTGTCCACAAGTGCTGGTATTGAGTGCTCTGCAAGATTAAAACCAAAATGCTTTGCTATGATAGTGATGAGCCCACCCAAAACAATGTCACCTATGGATTTGGTGGCAATATGCAGCACATGTTCACAAAAGAAATAACCAGGAGAAACCTTAACTTTGTGAAATGCACACCATAACATAAATAGTTCAGATTTTCCCACAGCACCAGAACTAGTCCCTCTGCCCAATATGGTGCTAGCAATCAGCCTATGAATAAACCTAAGTGCAGGGTCAAGTATTTGGGATGTTTTTTATCTTCCAGCAGAGAAAGTTTGAGGTTGGTTTGTGATGATTCTCCAAAATTGGGAAGCATTCCAAATGCCTTTGTTGGCTACCTCTACTCCAGTATGTGGTACTCTAAATAACCCATCAATTGCAAAACCAAAAATGCTATGAAATTGGTCCAATGACAGCTCTCTATTTTGCCCCAAGCATCTAAATTTCATAATTGGTTTATGGTCTACATCATGCAATTTAAGGGTAGCAGAGAATGAAGAAATAAACTCCAAAACTAGAGTTGGATAAACTATCTCCTATTTATGCACAAATTCCATCCAACCCATCCCATCAAGATATGCAACTACATTGTCAAATAAACCAAGGGATTGTAGAGAATCGGCAGATATATACCTAGTGGGTTGGACCCTCCTATCCTTGAGTCGCTTAAAAGCTGCTTTTTGAATTGTATCAGGAAGAGGCCAGGGTAGCTTTGATACATGTGAGGCTGCCGAAATTGTCTTTTTGGTGGAAGAGGGTGTAGAGGCTGGAGCTTTTGGCTTTTTGGGTGGCGATTCCGACAATGGGGTGGGTGGGTCTTTGCGTTTGGACAGAGGGGGTGCAGAGGACATGGGTCGCACAGATTTGGACCAGATTTTACGTTTGTATATGGTTGGGGGAGGTGGTGGGGGTGTCGCTTGTGGAGGAGAATTGGGATTAGGGGGTATCGTTGATAATGGTGAAATCTGGAGAGGAAAAGCTGGACGGGAATGGGAAGGGGACTCCATTGCCGATGGAGAGCATGGAGAGATAAGGGCGGAAATGAAAATGTAGGGGGAAATTTAGGGTTTACGTGATGAAAGTGCTAGTGGAGAAGACGGGAGAGAGACGGTGAGAATGCCGGAAGAGTCGGGAAGTGGAGGTGGGAATTTTGTTTGCTAAAAATGAATTTGAATCGGGTTTGTAAGAGACTGCATAAGTGAAAAAATGATTTATGCATAACCTGTGCACTCTTTTATACATGTTTCAGAATGATTTAAACTTCAGAGAAATGGCTTATGCACAAGTGCATAGGTCATGCACTGTCCTTATGCACTGTTCGGCAGGTATTGAAATCCTGGGTTGGTGGTCATGCAGTTGTGCATAAGTCATGCACCTTCCTTATGCATGTTTCGGTGACTTTGAAATTTTGAGGAGTGAAGTCATGCGGGAGTGCATAAGTCATGCACTCCCCTTATGCATCTCTCGGCAGAATTGGTTTTTCAGAGAATCGGGTCATGCAGAAGTGCATAGGTCATGCACTCTGCTCATGCACTCTTCGGCAAGTGTGGAATTTTCTGAATTCTGGTCATGCAGAAGTGCATAGGCTATGCATTCTGCTTATGCACTCTTCGGCAATTTTTGAATTTTTGGAGTTTTTGGTTATGCGGAAGTGCATAAGTTATGCACCTTCCTTATGCACCCCTCGGCAAGTTTGGTTTTTCTGGGTTTCTGGTCATGCAGAAGTGCATAAGCTATGCACTCTGCTTATGCACCCCTCGGCAGGTTTGAATTTTTGGAGTTTCTGGTCATGCAGAAGTGCATAGGTTATGCACTCTGCTTATGCAGGTCTCGGCAACTTTGGTTTTTCTGGGTTTCTGGTCATGCAGAAGTGCATAGGTTATGCACTCTGCTTATGCAGACTTCGACAGAGAGAAAAAAAACGCAGAATTTGAAGTTGTGCAAATGTGCATAAGTCATGCACTCACCTTATGCAAGTTTTGACAGATATGAAATTTGACAAAATGAGGTTATGCAGAGTTGCATAAGCTATGCACTCTCCTTATGCACTTGCAATAAAGGTGGAAAATGGCAAGAATTGTGGTTATGCAGGATTGCATAAGTTATGCAGTTGCTTATGCACAATTCAACAAAATTAAGATTGCAATGGAACATGATTTGCAAGTGTGAAAAATACCCTAAAATGAAGAAATATAATTCCATGAAGCATAAACCATGAGAAATTTTCACTAAAAACACATCAATATATACAAAGTGTATCAAAAAGGCATCACACAAGCATGTAAAAATGGATCCTACATAAAAGACCTTTGAGAACTATGCCATTTTAAGTCAAATTCTGCAAATCAACATTTAGCACATAAAACTCCATAAAATCTGCATGAAGTTGCATCTAACCACAAATGAGAAATGAACTCTCCAAGTTTTGCCAAGAGAATGCAATATTTCTACCTTGAATCCTACAACCCAAATAATCTCAAAACTACAAAGATGACCAACTTACCCCCATATTAACATTAAAGGCACATATACTTAAAAGTTACACACCCAACCTCACCAAGAACATAAGCCATCTGCTGCAAACACCCTTTTTGCTACAGATTTCATTTTTTTTTTATTCTGCATAAAACAGATAGCAGCCTAAGGACAGAATCTATCTGCTGCAGATTGCACTTTGCCTCTGCATAAACCAGATTGCAGCTCCTGCACAGGTTATGTAGCAAAAACAAATCAGTTCTTTTGATGGACAATATTTTCAAGTTAAGAATCACTTCCTCAACAGTTCACCAGCCTTTCTTCATTGGATTACATCTACAAGGGACAAGATTTAACAATGTCAAAAATTGAATTTGGGGAGATTTAAGATAGAATAAAATCAATGAAAATGAAAGTAAATTAGCAAAAGCAAAATAAAAGGACTTGGGATGCCTCCCAAGAGGGCTACTTTATAGTCCTTAGCTGGACTTTTCATGAATTGCACTGAAAAGAGGTGAGGGATTGGATAGCTTGTAACAGCTTGCTCCCTTTATTGGGTCTCCAGTTATGTAATGCTTCAATCTATACCCATTGACCTTAAAATTCCCAGATTTTTCACTCCAAATTTCAATTGCTCCATAAGGGAAAACCTTAGAAACTTTATATGGACCAGTCCACCTTGACTTAAGTTTTCCAGGGAATAATTTCAATCTTGAGTTGAACAACAAAACTAAATCACCTTCTTTGAATTCTTTTTTTCTCAGATGCTTATCATGCCAAACTTTAGTTCTTTCTTTGTAAATACGGGCACTTTCATAAGCATCCATCCTCAATTCCTCAAGCTCATTAAGTTGTAACAACCTTTTCTCACCAGCTTGCTTAAGATCAAAATTCAAGGTCTGAATGGCCCAATATGCTCTATGTTCTAGCTTCACAGGTAAATGACAAGACTTACCATACACCAACCTAAAGGGAGTAGTTCTTATAGGGGTTTTGTAGGCAGTCCTATATGCCCATAAAGCATCATCTAGTTTGATAGACCAATCTTTCCGAGAATTGTTCACTGTTTTCTCCAAAATATGCTTGAGCTCTCTGTTAGAAATTTCAACTTGTCCTGAAGTTTGAGGGTGGTATGGGGTAGCTATCTTGTGCACTACACCATACTTCCTCATTAAGCTCTCAAATTGCTTATTGCAAAAATGGGAACCCCCATCACTAATTATAGCCCTAGGAGCTCCAAATCTGCTCAAGACAAATTTCTTCAAGAATTTCACTACCACTCTAGCATCATTAGTTAGAGTTGCAATAGCTTCCACCCACTTTGACACATAGTCAACCCCAACTAAGATGTATCTATTACCATTTGAAGGAGGGAATGGCCCCATAAAGTCTATTCCCCAAACATCAAATAATTCCACTTCAAGAATATTATTTAGGGGCATTTGATCTCTTTTTGACAAATTTCCACTCCTTTGACATTTATCACAATCCAACACAAATTTTCTCACATCCTTAAAAAGATTTGGCCAAAAGAAACCAGCTTGCAAAATTTTATTAGCTGTTTTAGAGATTCCAAAATGTCCTCCATAATCTGAAGCATGGCAATGATGCATAATACTCTGTATCTCCTCTTCAGGAATACATCTCCTTATTAAACCATCACAGCATCTCCTAAAGAGTAAAGGGTCATCCCATCTATAAAACTTCACCTCATGTAAAAACTTTTTCTTTTGTTGCCATGTCATACCTAGAGGTAAAACTCCACAAGATAGATAATTCACAATGTTTGCATACCAAGGTAGTTTAGCAACAAGAGAGAAAAGTTGTTCATCCAAGAAAAACTCATCAATAGGGATTTCATCCAATTCTTCATCATCCAATTTCAGTCTACTAAGGTTATCAGCAACTACATTTTCAGCTCCCTTCTTATCTCTAATCTCCAAGTCAAACTCTTGTAGCATCAGAATAGGTTTAGCCTCCTTTTTACGGAGCAAATACCTGATGGCTGCATGATCTGAAAATATAACCACCTTTGAGTCAATAATGTAAGGTCTGAATTTTTCCAATGCAAAGACAATTGCTAAAAATTCCTTTTCAGTTGTTGCATAATTTGTTTGAGCCTCATCCAGTGTTCTACTAGCATAATAAATAGCATAAGCCTTTTTGTCCTTTCTTTGACCAAGAACAGCCCCAATTGCATAGTTGCTAGCATCACACATAATTTCAAAAGGTAGGCTCCAATCAGGTGGTTGCATGATTGGTGCAGTGATAAGAGCTTGCTTCAACCTGCAAAAGGCATCCAAACACTCTTGGTCAAATACAAATGGTGTGTCATTACTTAACAAATTAGACAAAGGTTTAGCTATTTTGGAAAAATCCTTGATAAAGCGTCTGTAGAACCCGGCGTGTCCTAGGAAACTTCAAATTCCCTTGACATTGGTAGGAGGGGCCATCTTCTCTATCACTTCAACTTTGGCCTTATCAACCTCTATTCCTCTGTTAGACACCAAATGTCCAAGCACTATCCCTTCCTGAACCATGAAATGACACTTTTCCCAGTTTAACACAAGGTCAGTATCTGCACATCGCTGCAAAATTTTAGAAAGGTTAGCCAAGCATATATCAAATGAAGATCCATAAACAAAGAAATCGTCCATAAAAACCTCCATTATGTCTTCAATGAAATCTGAGAAGATTGCCATCATGCACCTTTGAAAAGTGGCTGGTGCATTACATAACCCAAATAGCATCCTCCTATAAGCAAAGGTTCCATATGGACAAGTAAAAGTGGTTTTCTCTTGATCATTTGGATGGATAGGGATTTGAAAAAAACCTGAATATCCATCTAAATAGCAAAAGTAAGAATGCCTAGCTAGTCTTTCCAACATTTGATTAATGAAGGGAAGTGGAAAATGATCTTTTCTAGTAGCAACATTTAATTTTCTGTAATCTATGCACATTCGCCAACTAGTCACTGTTCTGGTGGGAATTAATTCATTATTTTCATTTTTGACCACTGTCATTCCACCCTTTTTTGGAACAACATGTACTGGGCTCACCCAAGTACTGTCTGAGATAGGGTAAATGATCCCTGCATCAAGCAACTTCAAAATTTCCTTTTTAACAACTTCTTTCATATTTGGGTTTGTCGCAATGGGATTTTGCGGTCGCCCGGACGATCACTCACCGAAGTGGGAAAAAGTGAGGAGTCGCCACCTTAGTTTTGAGGGGAACTAAAGAAAACCCTTCAGGAAGATAAATTAAAAATGAAACCACTTTAAAACAGAGATTCTAGGTTCGGGGTCCGTAAACGGGTGGGGAAGGTGTTAGGCACCCCACCTCGTCCCTTGATAAGGGTAAGTAGATTTAGTTTTGCGTCCTTTGTAGATTAGTTAGGAGGGCTCGGATGGGAATGTTAGTCCTTTTGGTAAAAGGAATGTTTGATTTTTCACTGATTAGGATCACCCAGATACATAAGTAAATGAGACAACCTTAGTGAATTACTTTTGTATGTTAATTTTACTTGAAAAGGAATGTTTTATTTAAAATTTAATTTAGAAGATCGGATAAGAACTCTCTTCCGAACCTCTTTTAGATATTCATTAAAATTTTGGTTGGGGATCGGATAAGGACTCTCTTCCGATCCCTAATAAATATTTATTAGAGATTTTAATTTGAGATTGGATAAGAACTCTCCTCCGACCTCTTTTAAGTATTTATTAAAATTTTAAGCTGAGACCGGATAAGAACTCTCCTCCAATCTCTATTAAGCATTTATTAAAATTTTAAGCTGAGACCGGATAAGAACTCTCCTCCGATCTCTTTTAAATATTTATTAAAAATTTTGAATTGAGGTCGGATAAGAACTCTCCTCCAATCTCTATTAAGTATTTATTAAAATTTTAAGCTGAGACCGGATAAGAACTCTCCTCTGATCTCTTTCGGATTAGCAGGAGCCTGGAAGGGCTTTGCCGATCTCCCGAATTTCAATTTCAGCTACATGTCACAAGAACCTAAAACTAAGGTTTCTGGCATTCAAAAATGCTGGAGATAAGGTTTCTTGATACCCTATGACTAAATGGGTAATACTAAACTTGATTTACCGACCTTCCATGTAGTCATTTCACGCATACCTATTAATGTCCGATCTGTTCTGTCTAGTTTATTTTGGTTTTATTCCTCTTCATGGTATCTTGCCGAATTCCCGTTCACGTCAGCCTAATAGTTTGGCTATTTTTCTGACGTGTTATTCAAGCTTTCTCTTTTAAAAGAGACCCTTAAGTTGCAGATACCTATATTTTGCCTGACCACTTACACGCTACTAGGAGCTAAAAGCTCGTATTCAGAAATGACGAAAATTGATGAAATGATGGACCGATCACTAAAGAGATAATTCGAGAGTAACGTTCTTTGAGATTTTTTTGCTTAGAATAAACTTAGAAAACGCGTGCGTAAAGAGAACAAAGAAAGTGCGAAAAGTAAACGCAAATACTTAATAAAACAAGAATATGAACTCTTACCGTGAGGAGCCAAATATATTGAAATAAGCGTGAGGTGGTAAATAGTGATGAAGATGGCGGATTGATCGGCACGAGTTGATGTCTGTGAGGAGCCAAATGTATTGAAATAACTATGAGGTGGTAAATAGTGATGAAGATGGCGGATTGATCAGCCTGAGAGTTGATGTCTGTCGTGAAACCGAGAGATGCTTTAGCTAAAAGGTAACTGTAAGAACCGGTGGAAGGAAGTTGAGCTTGAGCAGAGGAAAAGAAAGCGAGAGATGATGAGAGTATGACGGATAATGAACAAACTGAAATGTAGAGTTCCAGATTCAAAATCTTTTCAAGAAAACACTCCTAAAAACTAGTTTCAAAAGTCTTTTAATCACTACAAAACAGCAGAGTAACAAATCGAATGAAGTTTGAGTTCCTCCACGATAATAGCGACCTCTTGTCTATATTTTTCCGTCCTTGAACAGCTTTTTCATGCAGTATTTATAGGAATCGTGCTCCCCATGAAGGGTCGTGGATTTATTTTGAGGGAGATGGAGGGTCAAGATTTTGAAGTACATGATCGAATGTTCAGGAATTAAAGAGAATCAAAACAAATGGCTGAGATCGCTTCTCAGAATATTTGTCCTTTTCCTCTTTTAATCTGACGGTCTTGAATCCTCTTGTCCGGAACGATCTGAGGGCTAAGAGTGAAAAACGCTGGTATTGTCGTCTTCTCTTTTGATCCAAGGGTTCCGGATTCATCCTTACAAGTGAGATCAACGGTGGAGATTGGGATGTACAGGACTGTCATGACATACCCTGGCACCTGTCAGCATTGCGGGCGATTCTTAGGCGTGCGGTGGAGATCTCGTCTGCCACGCTTTAACTACCTCGGCTCTGATTCTCGGCACGGTTATTGGGATTTGTCTTATTCTTTTTGTCTTCCGATCCCTCCCCTAGCTCCTATTCCGATCTCTCATGCTGATCTCCTATCTCCCGATCTCTTTTATCCCTTGATCAGTCTGGATTCGGTCCAAGCATTAATTGCATCTCGATTCTCGAAGCGTCTGCTTCGTTTTCCGCTCAGCAATAAATGCTCATTTTCCCCTATATATACCCCTGTCGACGGAGACATTTTCTTCATCTGACTTTCCTCTCTTCATTTCTTACTTACCTTGTTCTAGCTGCTCCGGTAGAAGTTCTGGCTATAACTGAGGCTTTGATCTTTTTCCGATGGATTTCCTTTCTCACCGACTGAAAATTTATGATCCCGGTGATTGGATGATCCTAATTGACGATGGTGAGAGAACTGGATTTGACCGATCCGTATTGCGGGCCTCGGTTGTACCGATCTCGAGTTGCTCAACTGAGTTCATTCGGCTTCTCATCACATTGAGTGTTCCGACAGCGATTCTGATCCACATTGGGTGTTCCGACAGCGGATGAAGCATCCGGTCGGCAATATCCTTGGGATCAGTTATAAACTGATCCTTAGATCGGCTGGTGGTATCCTTGGGATCAGTTATAAACTGATCCTTAGATCGGCCCCTTCAGATAGGATTTTCGTCGGTCTCTAGAGATCGCCCAAATGATGTAATTCTTCAATGTAATCAGATCTCTAGAGATCTCCCAAATGATGTAGTTAGACCTTTATTGTAATCCGATCCCTAGAGATCGCCCAAATGATGTAATCCGATCTCTTGAAAATAAAGACTTTACTTTGTCGGTTATCATCTTATTATTTTGCATTGATTATTTTCCGATCTCTGATGTGATTATCCAATCTGATTCTTTACCTGAATGACCCTTAACTGATCCTTTATTCAAAATTTTTAACTCATTATGCCGATCTCTAATTAACCGATCTCAGAACATTCGGTTATTTGAGAACAGCTGTCGAGTCCCACCAATCGATGTGCTGCCTAGAACTTCGCGAGCATTAAATGCTCGGACTAGTATAAATAGGGGTGGGAGGGTTAGCCAGTTGTTCTCTCATTCCTTTCTCAGCCTCTTGTTCGCAACTTCGAAGTTCTCTCCTTTTCTCCAGTTCTTCCGACGCCGATCAGACTCCGGTAAGGGCTTTAATCCTCTTTTTAGTTTAAGTTCTTTGTTTTTTTGAAAATGAGCGGTGCCGAAGGTCAGAGAGCGGCGAGCCCTCCTTCCATTCAGTTCTCATGGTCATCGTCTGATGAAGAAGAGGCGATCGGGCCCAGTGCAACCTAAACCCCTAGGGTCTGCTCCAGTCGGGTCGGGTCATACCATCAAGGCTTGCACCACCTTCAAGGAGAGACCCTTCCTATAGACGAGCTTAGTCGGTTCTTGGGAATCCGATCTGCGCAATCGTTTGTTCAAGAATACAACATTTGTCCCGATTCATATGAGTGATCAAGTGCAATGGCGATCTTGGTCGATCACTCTTTTGAAGAGAATGACATGGTTATGGTGTACGAGAACGATTAAAGGCCGGTCTGAGGTTCCCTCTAGACGATTTCTATAAGGAGGTCCTAAAATTTCACCGAGTATCCATTGTTCAAATCCACCCCAACTCGTGGCGGATCTTGGTTGCTTTCCGAGGTCTATGCCGAGCTAAGGGAATCAGACCTACGGCTAAGGTGTTCGCCGAGCTACACAGACTAACTCGCCGAAAGGATGACGAACACTGGTTCTTTCAGGCGAAGCCTCATTGCGGACTCTTTTCCGATCTGCCCTCATCCCTTAAGAATTGGAAGAACCGGTTCTTCATTCTGAGGAGTAAAGATCCGAGCTGCTTTGAGGACTTTCCTCGTAGCTGGTGGTACCAGGGGCCCCTGCTTCCGAAGCACATTACCTTGAGTCAAGAGGAAAGCTCAATAGTGATGGAGCTGAAAAGTCAGGCCGCCACTCTAAAATATTCCTGTCCACATGCGGTGGCGCGAATCGCACCATTGGACCATGCAACTGATCACCGGCCAAGCTCGCGAACTTCCGCTCTCTGACCTCGGCATTGGTATTTTCTATATCTCAGTTCTCAGGACCTTAGAGATCTCACTAACCTTTTCTTTGTGCAGGTATGGCGGGTGGTGAGGGTTCTAGGAAGCGGAAGAAGGACAAAGAGATCTTAAGGAAAGTAAAGGAGATGAAGCATTCGAACGACTTCAAACACACAGTCACGAACACAGGGAGATACAAAGAGACCCACCTCAACCTTCGGTCCGCCGACCACTGAAGCCGATCTCCTCCTAGATCGGAAGAGCAGCCCCCGCCTCTCTCAGTTATTCCAAGCACGGAAAGGGAGCCAACTGAAGCTTCTGGGAGGACCTCTTCTCGTGGCGCTCAAATCGATCGATCGCTTGAAGAATAACCGATTGTTAGGGAGAACCCGATTTTGCCAAAGTCACGGGATCTACCATCTTCTTTCGGGAGGATCGGACAGGCTATCCCGAGTGGTCTCGATGATATCTTGACTCGAACCATGAGCCTAAGCGTGGAGTGTGCAGTGAACCGGACCATGATTCGGAAAAGATTCGGCGCACAGGTAAGGAGGTCGGGAAGAAAAATCAGGAATTGGCTTCCCTCCGATCCCAACTCTCATCCGCTCGGGATTATATATCTCAAGTCGAGGGACGGGCGAAGTACCATGAAGACCAGCTGGCCGAAAGGTCTCGTGACTTGGCTGAAAGTGAACGGGCTCTCAGAGAAGTCCAGGCACTTCAGGCCAACGAAGCCGCTCACCTCGCTCAACTTGTAGAGGAGCTTAACGCGAAGGATAAGGAGCTTTGAGAGAAAGACAAAGAGCTTAAGGAAAAGGATGAAGAGATGGTGTCGAATAGCGGAGCCTATGTGAATGCTCATAAGGATCTCTTGGCCGAACTCCAAAAGCGCTATCTGAAGAGGACTTCTCTTGGATGGGCGACACGGCTCCGGGCGATGGTGAAGATAGTGAGGAGGAGGGCGAGGAAGAGAGAGAGAGTGAGCGAGAATGTAAATCAGTGGGGTGATCCCCACCAATAACTTGTACAAATTATGAAATGAAATGGAATATCTCTTTTGTTCAATGAATGGATGCGATTGGAAAATCTTTGAATTGCCTAAGTATTTGATTGTATGAGCATAGCGAAACATGAACTAAATGCCATTATTAATCTAAGTATAAAAGATCGGAAAGCACAATAAGCATGAGATCGGTGGGGGAGAAATGCTGAGCAGGACTTGATTAAAATTGAAAATTTAACTTGAACACTTAAGATCGGAACCCTCGTTAAACCGAACCAAAACTTTAGCTCTTAATCTTAGAAAAGGAGGTCGGCAATAAAGCGGTAGGAAAAGATCTAGTGCGAGTTCATTTTATTTATCAACAGAGATCGAGAATATACTTGACAGTCAGGAAATTCGACAACGGGTTTGAGAGGTCGGTAAATGATTTGAGAGATCGTGAGGCTTTAATGAATATGAGGACTCAGCATTAATTCAATTCTTTGTGAGGAGAGATCGGAAATGTGACCGCCTATCAAAGAGGGATCGGAAACGTGATTAGCTATTCAAAGAAGAATTTTTATTGATTCTAGGGATCGGCCAAAATATGGTGTCGACAGCTGCCCCTCTTTACATAATTTCTATTAAAGGAAAAATTTCCGTATAGGAATTATGTAAAGATTCAGACTCATATTTTGGACGATTAGGTGTTCGAAATTAGGGAACTAAAGCACACCTAAGTTAATGACCTAGAAAATTAAAATCAACTTGGATCTAGAAACCAGAGGTTGATAACAGGAATGTAAATTGCATGAAATTTAAATCATCTTAGATCAAGTAACGTGAGGTTGATAGCTTGAAATGTAAATTGCGAAAATTAAAATCAACTTAGATCAAGGAACCAGAGGTTGATAGCAGGAAATGTAAATTGCGAGAAAATTAAAATCAACTTAGATCAAGGAACCAGAGGTTGATAGCGGAAATGTAAATTGCGAAAATTAAAATCAACTTAGATCAAGGAACCAGAGGTTGATAAATGAAATGTAAATTGCGAGAAAATTAAAATCAACTTAGATCAAGGAACCAGAGGTTGATAACAGAAATGTAAATTGCATGAAATTAAAATCAACTTAGATCAAGGAACCAGAGGTTGATAACAGGAATTTAAATTGCTGGAAATTAAAATCAACTTAGATCAAGGAACCAGAGGTTGATAGCATGAAATGTAAATTGCAGAAAATTAAAATCAACTTAGATCAAGGAACCAGAGGTTGATAGCAGGAAATGTAAATTGCAGAAAATTAAAATCAACTTAGATCAAGGAACTAGAGGTTGATAGCAGGAAATGTAAATTGCAGAAAATTAAAATCAACTTAGATCAAGGAACCAGAGGTTGATAACAGAAATGTAAATTGCAGAAAATTAAAATCAACTTAGATCAAGGAACCAGAGGTTGATAACAGAAATGTAAATTGCATGAAATTAAAATCAACTTAGATCAAGGAACCAGAGGTTGATAACAGGAATTTAAATTGCTGGAAATTAAA
Source organism: Hevea brasiliensis (assembly GCF_030052815.1). NCBI lineage: Eukaryota > Viridiplantae > Streptophyta > Magnoliopsida > Malpighiales > Euphorbiaceae > Hevea > Hevea brasiliensis. The sequence continues at coordinate 51,479,939 of NC_079510.1, forward strand.
ATCAACTTAGATCAAGGAACCAGAGGTTGATAGCATGAAATGTAAATTGCAGAAAATTAAAATCAACTTAGATCAAGGAACCAGAGGTTGATAGCAGGAAATGTAAATTGCATGAAATTAAAATCAACTTAGATCAAGGAACCAGAGGTTGATAACAGAAATTTAAATTGCTGGAAATTAAAATCAACTTAGATCAAGGAACCAGAGGTTGATAGCGTGAAATGTAAATTGCAGAAAATTAAAATCAACTTAGATCAAGGAACCAGAGGTTGATAGCAGGAAATGTAAATTGCAGAAAATTAAAATCAACTTAGATCAAGGAACCAGAGGTTGATGGTGGAATTGCAGGAAATTAAAATCAACTTAGATCAAGGAACCAGAGGTTGATAACAAAAATGTAAATTGCAGAAAATTAAAATCAACTTAGATCAAGGAACCAGAGGTTGATAACAGGAAATGTAAATTGCATGAAATTAAAATCAACTTAGATCAAGGAACCAGAGGTTGATGGTGGAATGTAAATTGCAGAAAATTAAAATCAACTTAGATCAAGGAACCAGAGGTTGATGGTGGAATTGCAGGAAATTAAAATCAACTTAGATCAAGGAACCAGAGGTTGATAACAGAAATGTAAATTGCAGAAAATTAAAATCAACTTAGATCAAGGAACCAGAGGTTGATAGCAGGAAATGTAAATTGCATGAAATTAAAATCAACTTAGATCAAGGAACGAGAGGTTGATGGTGGAATGTAAATTGCAGAAAATTAAAATCAACTTAGATCAAGGAACCAGAGGTTGATGGTGGAATTGCAGGAAATTAAAATCAACTTAGATCAAGGAACCAGAGGTTGATAACAGGAAATGTAAATTGCATGAAATTAAAATCAACTTACAAAACAAGTCTGACTTTGGCACATGAAGTTATTCCTTGACAAAGTGTACTTAACAAGATAATGAAGGCGGACGATTAATGGAGGAGGAGTTGTAAGGCCTGACCTATGACCTCGTTCTTTCGGATGTCCCTTTTCCGTTCCCGACTTTCTCCTTATTCTTCGGAAAGCGCCCTTGTGGGTTTTCACTTTCTTTTCGTCCATTCGACCAGAAGCGCCCTTTCGGGTTTTCACCTCTATTTTTTTTTTTTTTTTTTTTTTTTTTTCCTGCAAATCTCATAGTAAAGTACGCGAGGTTATCAATTTTTAAATTCAAATCTTATGGCAGAAATTTAACTAATCAATAGCGCATTAGTCAAAGAGAAAGGATAGTATTAAAAAGTGAGTAAGCAGGAAAACAAAAGCAGAAGGAATGGAGTATAACTTTATCATGGCTTTAGGAAAAATAGACTTTCAAAAGAAAAGGAAAGGTACAAGGATAGATCTCATATATTCTTTTTAGTTGGTTTTGAAGTCTTTTAACTGCCATATTCCAAGTTCTCTGAAGTCCCTTGCCGTGACGGTTGCCTCTCTATCCGCGGTTTCATGCCCCCTTCCTTATTCCTCCAGTTTGGTTCTTGGGACGCCCTTTTTTGGTTTTCACCCCAAGAAGGGTTTTTTTTTTTATTTTTTTTTTTTTTTAGGACGCCTTTCGGGTTTTCATCCCTTCTCCTTTTTATGCATAGTATCTCTTGACAGTGTCGGCATTCACAGGTCTCGGGAATTCTTCACCGTCCATGTGGGTCAAGATCAAAGCTCCTCCAGTAAACGCCTTTTTAACCACATAAGGTCCTTCGTAGGTTGGTGACCATTTGCCCCGGGGATCATTTTGGTTTGGTAGTAGTTTCTTTAGAACTAAGTAGCGGGTTAGGAATTCGCGTGGGCGACGCGTTTTATCAAATGCTCGCCATTCTCCTCGATATAATTGCGTGACATGCTGCTGTTAACCTTTTCTCATCCAGAAGTTTAAGCGATCCAACCTCATTGGATCCATTCGACTCACCAATGCACGATTCCTTGAATCCTTAGGGAAGAATTTCAACCTCAACAGTATCTGCTTCCATCCGTAGACGGTGAGTATGGAGTTGCCCAGTTGAGGTTCTTATGGAAGTCCGGTATGCATGAAGAGCGTAGGGGAGCATGTCATGCCAATCCCTATATGTGACCGTCATTTTCCGGATTATCCTCTTTAGATTTTTGTTCGCGGCTTCCACCGCTCCATTCATCTGGGGACGGTATGGGGAGGAATTGAGATGTCGGATTATGTATTGATCACACGGCTTACGAATCTTGGACCGTTCGGAGTTCTTGGCGTTATCGGTGACAATTTCATTCGGAGACCATGCGGCATATGATATTGTTTACGAAGATTTTGAAAGCGTGTTCTGCGTGATGTGAGCATAGGATGTCGCCTCGACCCATTTGGAGAAATAGTCGATGGCTACAAGGATGAATCTGTGCCCATTGGATGCCTTGGGATTGATGGGACCAATCACATCTATGCCCCACATTGCAAAAGGCCACGGTGAGACGAGATTGAGCGACTTGTGAGGTGGCACATTTATCGGATCTGCGTAAATCGACACTTGTGGCACTTCAGAAAATACTCGATGCAATCCTTTTCCATTGTGGTCCAAAAATACCCACGTCGCATGATTTGCTTGGCCATCATGTGTCCATTGGCGTGAGTTGCACAATTTCCCTCATGAGTTTCAAAAGGATTCTCTTTGCCTCCTTTGCATCCACACATCTCAATAATTCACCGTTGGAGCTTCTTTTGTATAGGGTTTCCCAGCAGGAAAGTACCCCAATGCTAACCTCAGAATCATCTTCTTTTCATTTTTGCTTGCCTGAAGGGAATTCTCAGGTTCTCTGATGGACCGGGATGTCGTGATACCAAGGCTTTCCATCGAGCTCTTCTTCAATCATGAAGCAATAGGTGGCTCATCCCTTACTTTAATCTTCAACGTCTGAAACGTCGCCCTTCTTCGATTTGAGCCATAACGGCTAGAGTAGCTAAGGCGTCGACAAATTGATTCTTGTCTCTACTCGGATGAGTGAAAGAGATTTCTTGAATTCTGATCATCTCGATGAAGTATTTACGGTAGGGGATTAGCTTGGGATCCTTGGTTTGCCATTCTCCCTTGACACGATAAATTATCGAGCCGAGTCTCCATACACCTCCAACTTTACGATTTTCATCTCTATAGCGACATGTAGACCCATTACACAAGCTTCATATTCTGCGACATTGTTGGTACAGTCAAATCCCAACTTAGCGGCTATTGGGAAGTGCTTTCATGCAGGGGATACTAGTGCAGCTCAATTCCATTCGGATAAATTGTTGCTCGTCAAAATACATTTCCACACATCGATGACCCCTCTTCTTCGATCTACTTCATTAATATGTTCGTCGAGGAACTCAAAATCGAGCTTCATAATCAGGATAGGGTTTTCCGCTAGGAGGTCGCAATTACGCTACCTTTCACCGCTTCCGGGTCATGTAGACTATATCATATTGGGAGAGTATAACCTGCCACTTGGCTATCCTTCCGACACGAATGGGCTTTCGAATACGTGTCGATAGGATCCATCAGGAGATAAGCCATGTCTTGTGATTCAACATGTAGTGCTTGAGGCGATTTCTTTGTCGAGCTAACGCGACAAGTCTTTTCTAAGAAAGAGTACCTTGACTCACAATCATTGAACTTCTTGCTCGGTAGTAAATGGCCCTCTCTTTTAGTAGGTATCATCATGCTGTCCCAAAACACATCCCATAGAGCTCTGTTGGACTGCCATGTACAGGATCAGAGGCCTGCCTGCCACAGGCGGGACCAATACTGGTGGGTTTGACAAATACTGTTTGATTGTCTCGAAAGCCTTTTGACAATCCGAATCCCATTGGGTAGGATTGTTCTTCCGGAGTAGTCTGAAAATAGGCTCAGCTTTGGCAGTGAGATTAGAAATAAATCTTGAAATGTAGTTCAACTTTCCTAGAAAACTGTGCACCTCCCTTTCTGTTTTTGGGGACGGCATTTCTTGAATAGCTCGAACTTTGTCTGGATCCACTTCTATCCCTTTCTCGCTTACTATGAATCCCAACAGTTTTCCCGATCTAGCTCCGAAGATGCATTTAGCAGGGTTCAGCTTCAACTTGTATTTCCTGAGCCTTTCGAGCACCCTCCTCATCACCTGAACGTGGCTCTCTTCTCCCCTGGATTTAATGATCATATCATCCACATATACCTCCACTTCTTTATGCATCATATCGTGGAATAATGTGACCATTCTTGTATGGTAAGTAGCCGGCATTCTTCAACCCGAAGGGCATGACCCGATAGCAAAATACCCCCATTGGGTGATGAAAGCGATTTTATCCTTGTCTTCCTTGTCCATCGGAATCGATTGTACCACGATGCCCCATCAATACACGAACACCTACCCAATCCGCGGCATTGTCAACTAACACATCAATGTGAGGAGAGAAATCATCTTTCAAACTTGCTTTATTAAGGTCCACGTAGTCAACACACACCACGACTCTCCGTCTTTCTTCATTCTTGGGACGACATTAGCCACCCATTGGGGATATTTGACTACTTCCAAGAATCGGCGTCATCTTTGTTTCTTGACTTCATCCGAACCTTGAAGCGGTGTGTGGGATTCATTCTCCTCAATTTACGCTTCAGGGATCGTTCACGGAATTAAGGGAATCTTGTGCGTCACTATCCGGGGTCCAAACCAACCATATCATCATAGCTCCATGAAAATCGTCGAGAAATTCCTTAGCGGACCGATCATATCTCCCAATTCCTCACTCTCCACTACCTTAAGTTCCCTTTTTACTTCTTAGAGCCTAAGTTTATTGTGCGCGTTTCATCTTCACAAGGCACGAGGAGGGTTCATCTTTTCATTGCTTTCTTACGTAAGGTCTTCCTCGAATTACTTGAAGTAATGGCGGTTATGGGGATTTCAAAATTAACGAGAGGAATTTACGAGTCTATTGGATTATTAGGTGTTAATTGATGAATGGTCTGAATGAATAAAGAATAGAACATGTTATAAGGATGGAATTAAAAGGAAAGAGAGTATTGGATTTAAAATGCGCTATCAATTCATTAATATTAATGCCATAAGAAAAGGTCCATTCTGATTACACTTGTCACCATGGACAAAATGATCAAGTGTAGATAACGGAGGTACTTTACTCGAAATTGAGTGCGAGGATATCCTCCGTTGTCCGGTTGTCAAGCTCTGCTCCTCGACCATGGGTGAAACTAGGGCCTCATACAAGGAATCGGTTGGATGACATCTATGGATGGATCATCTGGTGATTCTTACGTACTTGCGGATGTTGGATGACCGGTTTGGTGAAGATCTCCGTAATTCTCGGGACTATTTTCATTTTCCGTCTCTGGTCAAACCTCCGATCCGAAGCATTCTCCTCATCGAATCGCCCATCCACGAGGGCATCCTCCTCATACCCCAAACCACAACGGCCTATCTTACGAATAGCGGTATAGGCTCGACGATTCCTTGCAAGGCGGTGCCCAAGCCTTTCCCCTCTTGATACCGTTTCTTGACATTACTTTGGCCACCATAGCCATAGCCCCTTCCTTCCCAAGTATCTTTCAATTCAATGGCATGGAAATAACTCTACAATGATTCATCGGCCGATTCCACATAAGTAAGTTATTGCGGCTTTGTGACAAGTATGGCCTCTTCGCCCCTTACCGTGATGATTTTGCCGTCCTTAATGTATTTGATCTTACGGTGTAAGGTTGAAGGAGCAGCGTTCGCAGAGTGGATCCACGGCCTCCTAATAACATAGTGTAAGCGGCTCAATTTTCATCACTTGAAGCGTGGCGTTGAAAGTACATGCCCGACTTGGATTGACAAGTCAATGTCTCCCGATACCTCTCTCTGGAATGCCGTCAAAGGCTCTTACCACCATTGCACTCGGCGTATATGCGATTGGTCAACCGTGCTTTGGCTAAGGTCGCGCTAAGCGATACATTGAGGGCGATCCGTTATCGATGAGAACCTTGGCCACTATACAACCCTTACACTTCACGATTACATGTAGAGCTTTATTGTGCCCTAAGCCCGCGAAGTCTACCTCCTCTTGAGAAAAGGCTACAGCTAGATGCAGGATTTGTCCTACTATTTTCTCAAAGCGCCGGAGTAATGTCGGGGTTCACAAAGGCTGATCCAGGATTCTTTGTAGGGCTTGTTGGTGGACTTAGAGCTCGGGATCGGTGATACTTGATGAAATTCGGGCGGGGGTTTTTCTCAATTGCTCCACCACGTCATACTCGCTCTGCTTCATTATTTGGAGCAGCAGTTCTTCATCTTCCTTGCGCTCAATAGGCTCCGCTTCCTCTGCTTTCTCAACCTCCTCTTCCGTGTTTCTTGATGACTCTCCCATTTTTTCTTTCCCTTTTTTCTTCTCTCTTTCTTAGTTCGAGTAAAACCTCCCACTTCGAGTTATAAACTCGACTTCTTGCTCAGGTGGAGAAGGTTTTGTTGCAATAACGGGCCGAGAACTGGTTTGGGGAGTAATGTTGCTAGCAGGTCCAGCATAAGTCATCCTGAAATGCTCGTGAGGAGCGAAACATGGTTTTGGTGGTGTTGGAGGTGAGGCAAGGCTAGGGGCGGATCTTGTTGCTTGGCGCTCACGAGTAAAAACTTGGAAATTATAGTTCCAAGGGACTGCGTGAGTATTGGTGACAGGAAGCTGGGGCGTAGTTCGGATAACTGTTACTGGCGGTGAGGCTACTGGGGGTGAGAAAGTGATTCTGGGTTTGGAGGTAGAAGCAGTTTGGCTGAGTCTAGCGGTGTTCACTTCCCCTTCTGCCTTTGTCTGGCATCTCAGAACTTTTAGAGATAACAAATTTCGGACTTCTTGCACAGACCCTCACAATCTTGCGGCTTATGGTCATTGCCCCTCCATGGTAAGGACACCGTACTCTCTTCAAATCCTGCTGCACGAGGGCAAAGGTGACCTTCTCTTACTGATATGGCAAAAATTTCTTTGAAATAAGGGACCAACTTGTCCACTTCCGGTGTTGATCCTTCTCCCTCAGACTCAATCATATTCACACCACTACCCGCATTATGGTTAGGTAGTGGGTTTGAGGTGACATTGGGGAGGGAACCATTTCCCTCGATCTTCAACCACCCGTTCCGGATTAGAGCGTGCACTCTCCCTCTGAGTGCCCATGATTGTCGATTGAATGCCCTTGTGCTCCTCCATGATACTCACAGGCGGTGGCATCATACCACAGGATATGATGGTGGATTGGGTCTAAAGGGACTGATGCGATTTGGTTTATCTGCAAGGTATCGGTATATTTCACGAGAGGAGGAAGGGGTGGATCGGGATTCCTTGGAGGTCTTGGGTTATTTTGTGGTGGTCATGGTTGGTGGAGGAGGAGGTGGTCTTGGTTGGAAATTTGCGGTGGGGCGTATTGTGGGCGTGGTTGTGAATAATTAGGGAAAGGGGTGGGATGTTTGCGATAGTTGGGCCATGAGAGGAGGATATGGCTGGTAGTAATTTTGGGGGAATTGTGGACAATTATTCTGTCGAGTGATGGAATGCACATCACTCTCCTTTTTCTTGCCAAAATTGGCAGTCTTTTTCACAGGGTTCTCAGCCAACTCCTGTAGTCTTCCTATTCTCAGATTAGCTTCAATTCTCTCACCGGCTTGGATGATATCTGAGAAGCTGTTGGAGGTATTTCCGATCATCAGGTTGAAGTAGGGAGCCTTCAATGTTTCGATGAATAGGGAGCAGAGTTCATTATCGGTCCTTTGGAGGATATACTTGCGGCCTTCTCCCTCCATCGTTGGGCATCTTGCTTGAAACCTTCCGGTCTTTCTGTGCAGGTTAGAGGTCCCTCCTCGTGGGTGCCGCATCACAATTGAATTTGTCTTGCTTTAGAAAGGTATCGGCTAAGTCCTTCCAGAGTGCGACTTGCTCTGTCAATTGGATGCACCCTCTCAGAGCTGCTCCGGAGAGGCTCTCGTGAAAGAAGTGAATGAGAAGTCTATCGTCTTCTGTTAAGGCAGACATTTTGGCAATGTAGGTTGCCAGGTGGATGCGGGGATCTGAGTTTCCGCTGTATTTGTCGAAATCAGGAACCTTGAATTTGGGTGGTACCACCACATCTGGCACCAATCTCAGTGACGACACATCGACTGAGCCATACATGTTCAACCCTTCTATTGCTCTCAATCTTTCTTCTAGGGCAGATAGTTTCTCGTTTTCTCTCGCCCTATGTTCTCCTTCCACCGCATGATACGCTCCTCCAACCGGGAGCTGAGGGGTGGAGTAAACTGGAGGGATCGGGATTGAATGGTGAGGCTCGGCATTTGAGACGGCCGGGTAATAGGAAAAAGGTGGGTCATTATTTATGGTCACCGGATTGTGATGATTGTCGGTCGGAATGGGAGGCGAAAGGTAAAAGAGGTTGAAGCTTGCGAGGATCATTTGTTGTAGGAGGCGGAGGAGGTAATGGTGGGCTAGGTTAGAGCGGGTTTGTTACGAGACATTTCCCTCATTAGTCTCATAATTTGAAAGCTGATCTTTCAACTCGGAGACCTGTCCCTGTAGGTTCTGTACTTGCTCCTGATTTTCCATTATCTTCCTCGTTCGAGATCTTGTTAAGTACACTCGCTTGGGTTGGCTCGTGTGCTTGGTCAGACTTGCCTTGTTTGAATCAATATTGATTTCCTGTGAGGATAAAAAAAATTTAAATGAATTTGAGTTTTGCAAATAAACTAAAAGTCTGATGCAGACGAAGGATCTGATGGCATTTGAGAGCCAGGTTGGAATCTGCAAAAGGATAACCGCATCAACTTTATCATGGCATCGTTTGATAGTCTGACTGTGAATGACGGGATTGAATGTGCATTTATGATACCTGTTCATATAGCGCACTCAATTTTTCACATAACCCTAGCGAGGGAGTTCCTACGGGAGTCATATTATTCATTCACAAATCTGCTTAAACAATGGTCCAAAAATCATTTCATTAACTGAATAATTTGTACAGCATATTCTTTACATCGGCCTAGGTTCTGGGAGGTTCTTTATAATGAGATGACATTTTCTGAGATACTCATATAACCTTTCCTCTTGTTTGGCAGGATCGAACACTTTCAGAGCATACTCGGATTCAGGTAATAGTTCCTTTTTCCTGTGCTATCATTTTCTCCAACTGGTCCACATTTTCTTTGATCCTTGATAGAGGCGCTTGTTTCTCTTTCTCTTTCCTTTCTTTAGCACACTCTTTCAAGATGTCGTTGATGAGAGTGCTGTTCTTTTAATTCAAGCTTCTTCTTCTTGTTTTCCTGTTTATACTCTTCAACGAGTACCTCTTGGTACTTCATCCTTTCCTGAAGCTTACTATTCTGCCCTTTCATCTCTTTGACCTCAGCTTGGAGAGAGTTTCTTTCTTTTTCCCACTGTACCTCTTGCTCTTCGAACCCTATCCTTTGGCCCTTGCCTCTTCCTTGATCTTTCTTACCCTTCTCTTAAGTTTCTACTGTTGGTCCTCCAATTGTTTCATTCGTTCTTGCAGCTGTGAGTTCTCGGTATTTGCCTTTTGTAGCGAGTCAACCAGGCGATTATCATCTTCCTCTAATAGGGCGTCTTGGCGAGGTTGTCGTCCTTGAATTCTCTGATGAGCGTTCTTGGTCCCTATCGGCTCTCCATTTAAGTGTCGCCGAGGCACTTGGGCCTTTGGGTGATCTCTCCATTAGAGTGATGTTGTCCCAGGACTTGCGAGCCATTTTCAACCCGTCTTCTTCCTTGAGCTCATGGTAGAAGTGACCTTGGTGGTATTCTTTAATGTTGATCATGGACTGTGTTGAGCCAAACTGCCTCATTACGGTCTTTGGAGTGTAACTTGTATACGGTTATTCCAATCGGGGACACCAGTGAATACCTCTGTACCAATCAAGGCGGGTTGGCTTGGCGTCCTGACTTCCTCCAACGATAATCATGGCTATTGAAACTCAAAATCCGTTCCATACTTTGTTTTCATTCTTGGTGATCACTAACCGGATCATCTTCTCAATGGGAGGCTGGTCAAGGTACCAAGTCAATCCTTTTGTCTCCACAAGACACATGTGGTGATAGTCAGAGGTATAATAGCGAGAGCAACACTTAATGGACCCTTTCCCTGTTATGCGGTAAGTTAGGGTTAACAAGGTTTGGCAAGAATTGCCGTATCGGATGATCCTGCCTTTCTCTTGTCCAAAATACCTCCTTTGCTGCAAGTGATGATCCCCAATGGCCGGGAGCAGGATCGGACCATAGATTCCCAAGGCGAGTGCTACGGAGCTTGATCCCACTGTTTCTCTTGGAGGTGATGATCTAACCGCTTCTCAAGGTCGTCCAATGCCATCCATGCGTGTTCCCTTTGTTGTTTCTCTGGACTTTACTTCTTACGGGGAGAACCCAACATATGTGCCAACCGTTTCAGTGCGCCTATGCTCGAGGTGTAAGTAGATCAGGTTACGCAATGAGTATGGGATCCCCGACAATGCACGATATTCCTCCATAGTGGGGCCGTATCAATGTCATTGAAAGAGAACACTCCGTGCTTAGGATTCCAAACCGTCAACATGGCTTTTAATGCGAGGATTTGGACCTTGACTTGCATTAAGGTTGCAATCCTTCCGTACTTCTCTTCAAAGCGTACCTTGACACGATCGAGAAGCAACCTCCATCTATTAGGCGGACCCTCGAGGTTGTTCATTTTGACCTCTATTTTGTCGAGATCTAGTGAAGGTATTGGGCTAATGTGTGCCTCGGAAACATCATTTTGCGAGTGCAGACCAATGGTGATTTGGACCAAAGTTTAGCATCTTTGAGCCTCTCCTGCCAGTGACTCAAGGATGCCATGATAAAAATGATGCCTATCCTTATCTGAGACTCTTGGTTTGGTAACGCTGCGAGAAAATTTGTTAGTAAGACAAATTAGGGTAATTTTGAATCATCTTTATTGTGAGGGTGACACGTACACATTTATCAAAGTAGGAAAATGTGTAGGCGTTTTAGTAGGATTCAAGATTACCCTCAAAAAATGAACAAAAGGAAATTAAAGCGAGAATAGGGTAAGAGTAAGTATGCCCCTTTTGTCCTATAGTAGGAGACTCCTAACAGGGTAAGCGCTACCTATCTGGATAGTTCTATCTTATGAGGCAGTTTACTACGGCTTTCAGCTATCGTGACGGTTTAGCTCAGGATCTAATTTTCTAATAGCCACAGGTTCCCAAATTGCCCCTACTGTAAACAGTAGAGCCCCATCCTACCCCCATGATATTATCGGGAAAATTCCACGGGTATCACGGTAAATAGAACGAGTTTCAATTTGAGCAGAAGCCTTCACGGATACTAACGGGGTAAAACCCACGGGTACCGCTACATGACCCCCTCCTACTTTCCTAAAAGGGTAAGAAAGCCCGGGTTAGGACCATAGTGTGTGAGGACATTGTGTAAGTGTTCAGTGTGTGAAGGGACACTTTTACCTCTTCCCAATTCAGGGGGATTTTATTTTTCCATTTTTTCTTTTTTCCTTTTTCTTTGAAATGAAGAGCCTTTGTAGGAGATAGAACAGGCAAAACAAAATAGTTAGTAGCAATAATAATTAGCATATAAGACATCGCCGAGTGAGCCCCTCTAAATATAATTTGATCGGACAAAAATTAAGCCTACTTTTGGACCTCTAGACTGGGGTTGGGTCAATAGTATCCCAAGTGGAGTCGCCAAGCTGTCGCAATGGGATTTTGCGGTCGCCCGGACGATCACTCACCGAAGTGGGAAAAAGTGAGGAGTCGCCACCTTAGTTTTGAGGGGAACTAAAGAAAACCCTTCAGGAAGATAAATTAAAAATGAAACCACTTTAAAACAAAGATTCTAGGTTCGGGGTCCGTAAACGGGTGGGGAAGGTGTTAGGCACCCCACCTCGCCCCTTGATAAGGGTAAGTAGATTTAGTTTTGCGTCCTTTGTAGATTAGTTAGGAGGGCTCGGATGGGAATGTTAGTCCTTTTGGTAAAAGGAATGTTTGATTTTTCACTGATTAGGATCACCCAGATACATAAGTAAATGAGACAACCTTAGTGAATTACTTTTGTATGTTAATTTTACTTGAAAAGGAATGTTTTATTTAAAATTTAATTTAGAAGATCGGATAAGAACTCTCTTCCGAACCTCTTTTAGATATTCATTAAAATTTTGGTTGGGGATCTGATAAGTACTCTCTTACGATCACTAATAAATATTTATTAGAGATTTTAATTTGAGATTGGATAAGAACTCTCCTCAGACCTCTTTTAAGTATTTATTAAAATTTTAAGTGAGACCAGGATAAGAACTCTCCTCCAATCTCTATTAAGCATTTATTAAAATTTTAGTGAGACCAGGATAAGAACTCTCCTCAGATCTCTTTTAAATATTTATTAAAAATTTTGAATTGAGGTCGAATAAGAACTCTCCTCCAATCTCTATTAAGTATTTATTAAAATTTTAAGTGAGACCGGATAAGAACTCTCCTCCGATCTCTTTCGGATTAGCGAGGAGCACGGAAGGGGCTTTGCCGATCTCGAATTTCAATTTCAGCTACATGTCACAAGAACCTAAAACTAAGGTTTACGGCATTCAAAAATCTGGAGATAAGGTTTCTTGATACCCTATGACTAAATGGGTAATACTAAACTTGATTTCGACCTTCCATGTAGTCATTTCACGCATACCTATTAATGTCCGATCATTACTGTCTAGTTTATTTTGGTTTTATTCCTCTTCATGGTATCTTGCGAATTCCGTTCACGTCGGCCTAATAGTTTGGCTATTTTCTGGCGTGTTATTCAACCTTCTCTTTTAAAGAGACCCTTAAGTTCTGAGATACCTATATTTTGCACGACCACTTACACGCTACTAGGAGCTAAAAGCTCATATTGAAATAGCGAAAATTGATGAAATGATGGACCGATCACTAAAGAGATAATTCGAGAGTAACGTTCTTTGAGATTTTTTGCTTAGAATAAACTTAGAAAACGCGTGCGTAAAGAGAACAAAGAAAGTCACGAAAAGTAAGCGCAAATACTTAATAAAGCAGTAATATGAACTCTTACGTGAGGAGCCAAATATATTGAAATAAGCGTGAGGTGGTAAATAGTGATGAAGATGGCGGATTGATCGGCTGAGAGTTAATGTCTGTGAGGAGCCAAATGTATTGAAATAACTATGAGGTGGTAAATAGTGATGAAGATGGCGGATTGATCGGCTGAGAGTTGATGTCTGTCGTGAAACCGAGAGATGCTTTAGCTAAAAGGTAACGGTAAGAACCAGGTGGAAGGAAGTTGAGCTTGAGCAGGAGGAAAAGCGAGAGATGATGAGAGTATGACGGATAATGAACAAGCTGGAAATGTAGAGTTCCAGTATTCAAAATCTTTTCAAGAAAACACTCATGAAAACTAGTTTCAAAAGTCTTTTTAATCACTACAAAGCAATGAGTAACAAAGTGAATGAAGTTTGAGTTCCTCCACGATAATAGCGACCTCTTGTCTATATTTTTCCGTCCTTGAGCAGTTTTCATGCGGTATTTATAGGAATCGGGTGCTCCCCATGAAGGGTCGGGATTTATTTTGAGGAGATGGAGGGTCAAGATTTTGAAGTACATGATCGGATGTTCGGGAATTAAAGAGAATCAAAACAAATGGTGAGATCGCTTCTCGAATATTTGTCCTTTTCCTCTTTTAATCGGCGGTCTTGAATCCTCTTGTCGGACGATCGAGGGCTAAGAGTGAAAAAGCTGGTATTGTCGTCTTCTCTTTTGATCCAAGGGTTCGGATTCATCCTTACAAGTGAGATCAACGGTGGAGATTGGGATGTCTGGGTGTCATGATATACCACGGCACTGTCGGCATGCGGCGATTCTTAGGCGTGCGGTGGAGATCTCGATGCGCGCGCTTTAACTACCTCGGCTCACGATTCGGCGGCGGTTATTGGGATTTGTCTTATTCTTTTTCTTCCGATCCCTCCCTAGCTCCTATTAGATCTCTCATGCTGATCTCCTATCTCGATCTCTTTTATCCCTTGATCGATCTGGATTCGGTCCAAGCATTAATTGCATCTCGATTCTCGAAGCGTTTGCCGTTTTCCTCGACAATAAATGCTCATTTTCCCTATATATACCCACTGTCGAAGGAGACATTTTCTTCATCGACTTTCCTCTCTTCATTTCTTACTTACCTTGTTCATTGCTCGGTAGAAGTTACGGCTATAAGCGAGGCTTTGATCTTTTAGATGGATTTCCTTTCTCACCAGTGAAAATTTACGATCCGGTGATTGGATGATCCTAATTGGCGATGGTGAGAGAAGCTGGATTTGACCGATCCGTATTGCGGGCCTCGGTTGTACCGATCTCGAGTTGCTCAAGCCGAGTTCATTCGGCTTCTCATCACATTGAGTGTTCCGGCGATTACGATCCACATTGGGTGTTCGGCGGCGGATGAAGCATCCGTCGGCAATATCCTTGGGATCGATTATAAAGCGATCCTTAGATCGGCTGGTGGTATCCTTGGGATCGATTATAAAGCGATCCTTAGATCGCCCCTTGGATAGGATTTTCGTCGGTCTCAGAGATCGCCCAAATGATGTAATTCTTCAATGTAATCGGATCTCTAGAGATCTCCCAAATGATGTAGTTAGACCTTTATTGTAATCCGATCCTAGAGATCGCCCAAATGATGTAATCCGATCTCTTGAAAGTAAAGACTTTACTTTGTCGGTTATCATCTTATTATTTTGCATTGATTATTTTCCGATCTACGATGTGATTATCAATCGATTCTTTACGAATGACCCTTAAGCGATCCTTTATTCAAAATTTTTAACTCATTATGCCGATCTCTAATTAAGATCTCAGAACATTCGGTTATTTGAGAGCATTGTCGAGTCCCACCAATCGATGCCTAGAACTTGCGAGTATTAAATGCTCGGACTAGTATAAATAGGGGTGGGAGGGTTAGCGGTTGTTCTCTCATTCCTTTCTCGACCTCTTGTTCGCAACTTGAAGTTCTCTCCTTTTCTCCAGTTCTTAGGCCCGATCGGACTCGGTAAGGGCTTTAATCCTCTTTTTAGTTTAAGTTCTTTGTTTTTTTGAAAATGAGCGGTGCAGAAGGTCGGAGAGCGCGAGCCCTCCTTCCATTCAGTTCTCATGGTCATCGTCGATGAAGAAGAGGCGATCGGGCCCAGCGTGCAACCTAAACCCCCTAGGGTCTCTGCTCCAGGTCGGGGTCGGGTCATACCATCACGGCTTGCACCACCTTCAAGGAGAGAGACCCTTCCTATATACGAGCTTTCGTCAGTTCTTCGAGAATCCGATCTGCAATCGTTTGTTCAAGAATACAACATTTGTCTGATTCATATGGTGATCAAGTGCAATGGCGATCTTGGTCGATCACTCTTTTGAAGAGAATGACATGGTTATGGTGTACGAGGAACAGTTAAAAGGCCTGAGGTTCCCTCTAGGCGATTTCTATAAGGAGGTCCTAAAATTTCACCGAGTATCCATTGTTCAAATCCACCCCAACTCGTGGCGGATCTTGGTTGCTTTCAGAGGTCTATGCCGAGCTAAGGGAATCGGACCTACGGCTAAGGTGTTCGCCGAGCTACAGACTAACTCGCAGAAAGGATGGCGAACACTTTGGTTCTTTCGGTGAAGCCTCATTGCGGACTCTTTTCCGATCTGCCCTCATCCCTTAAGAATTGGAAGAACCAGGTTCTTCATTACGAGGAGTAAAGATCCAGCTGCTTTGAGGACTTTCCTCGTGGTTGGTGGTACGGGGCCTCGCTCGAAGCACATTACCTTGAGTCAAGAGGAAAGCTCAATAGTGATGGAGTGAAAAGTCGAGCCGCCACTCTAAAATATTCTGTCCACATGCGGTGGCCGAACGCACCATTGGACCATGCAGCGATCACCGCCAAGCTCGCGAACTTAGCTCTCGACCTCGGCATTGGTATTTTCTATATCTCGGTTCTCGGGACCTTAGAGATCTCACTAACCTTTTCTTTGTGCGGTATGGCGGGTGGTGAGGGTTCTAGGAAGCGGAAGAAGGACAAAGAGATCTTAGGAAAGTAAAGGAGATGAAGCGTTGAACGACTTCAAACACCAGTCACGAACACAGGGAGATACAAAGAGTCCCACCTCAACCTTGGTCCGCCGACCACTTGTCGAGATCTCCTCCTAGATCGGAAGAAGCGGCCCGCCTCTCTCGATTATTCCAAGCACGGAAGGAGCCTCTCAAGCTTACGGGAGGACCTCTTCTCGTGGCGCTCAAATCTTGATCATTGCTTGAAGAATAACCGGATGTTAGGGAGAACCCGATTTTGCCAAAGTCACGGGATCTACCATCTTCTTTCGGGAGGATCGGGACGGGCTATCCCGAGTGGTCTCGATGATATCTTGACTCGAACCATGAGCCTAAGCGTGGAGTGTCAGTGAACGGACCATGATTCGGGAAAAGATTCGGCGCTGGGTAAGGAGGTCGGGAAGAAAAATCGGAATTGGCTTCCCTCGATCCCAACTCTCATCCGCTCGGGATTATATATCTCAAGTCGAGGGACGCGAAGTACCATGAAGACCGGTGGCGAAAGGTCTCGTGACTTGGTGAAAGTGAGCGGGCTCTCGGAGAAGTCCGGGCACTTGAGGCCAACGGGCCGCTCAGTCGCTCAACTTGTAGAGGAGCTTAACACGAATGATAAGGTGCTTTCAGAGAAAGACAAAGTGCTTAAGGAAAGGATGAAGAGATGGTGTCGGGAATAGCGGAGCCTATGTGAATGCTCATAAGGATCTCTTGGCCGAACTCCAAAGCGCTATCTGAAGAGGACTTCTCTTGGATGGGCGACACGGCTCCGGGGCGATGGTGAAGATAGTGAGGAGGAGGCGAGGAAGAGAGAGAGTGAGCGAGAATGTAAATCAGTGGGGTGATCCCCGGCCGAATAACTGTACAAATTATGAAATGAAATGGAATATCTCTTTTGTTTAATGAATGTATGCGATTGGAAAAACTTTGAATTGCCTAAGTATTTGATTGTATGAGCATAGCGAAACATGAACTAAATGCCATTATTAATCTAAGTATAAAAGATCGGAAAGCACAATAAGCATGAGATCGGTGGGGGAGAAATGCTGAACGGGACTTGATTAAAATTGAAAATTTAACTTGAACACTTAAGATCGGAACCCTCGTTAAACCAGACCAAAACTTTAGCTCTTAATCTTAGAAAGGAGGTCGGCAATAAAGCGGTAGGAAAAGATCTAGTGCAGTTCATTTTATTTATCAACGAGAGATCGGGAATATACTTGTAGTCAGGAAATTCGACAACGGGTTTGAGAGGTCGGTAAATGATTTGAGAGATCGGCGAGGCTTAATGAATATGAGGACTCAGCATTAATTCAATTCTTTGTGAGGAGAGATCGGAAATGTGACCGCCTATCAAAGAGGGATCGGAAACGTGATTAGCTGTTCAAAGAAGAATTTTTATTGATTCTAGGGATCGGCCAAAATATGGTGTCGACAGGGTTCAACCTCCTCTGATGTTCAATAGATGGTTTACAATTTTCTTCCAAACTGATTCTATGCATGCAAAAGTGTGGGCTTATTCCCTTAATGTCATCTATGGTGTATCCTAAGACTTTCCTAAATTGTCTCAACACTCTTAACAACTTATTAGCCTCTAAAGTACTCAAATTTGCATTTACAATTACTGGATAAGTGTTATTAGTGCCAAGAAATTCATACCTGAGCTGAGAAGGAAGTTGCTTAAGTTCTACCTTAGGTGCATCTTCTTCCTTGAATGATGGTTGCTTAAATTCAACTTTTTCCTTTTGTGTGAGTTGAAAAACTGGAGCAGAAATGAATGGTGGACTACCCTCTAAGTGTTGAGCATATGCAGCTACAAGAGGGTTGTCATAGTCTATGCCTCCTCCATGAACCAAACAATTTTCAAGTGGATCTTCTGGATATTTCTTTCTGAAGTGTTCTTCAACCAGCTCATTAATAATATCAACTCTCAAGCAAGTATCAGCTTCAGAATGATGCTTTTTCATAGTGTTATTAATATTGAAAACCAATTGCTCTTCACCAACCCTAAGAGTCAGCTTTTCTCCTTTCACATCAATCAATGCTCCTGCTGTAGCCAGGAAAGGCCTTCCCAAGATAATTGGAATATTAAAATCTTCCTCCATGTCCAAGATGACAAAGTCAATAGGTATGTAGAACTTCCCAACCTTCAGAGGCACATTCTCCAAAATCCCTTCAGGATACTTAATTGATCTGTCAGCTAACTGAAGAGAAATGTGGGTTGGTTTAAGATCTCCCATGTTGAGCTTCTCATAAATGGAAAGGGGCAATAAGGCTAACACTAGCCCCTAAATCACATAAGGCTTTTGTAGAACAAGACTCTCCAATGTGGCATGGAATTGAAAAACTCCCTGGATCCTTAAGCTTTGGGGGAAGTTTCCTTTGAAGGATAGCACTACATTCTTCTGTCAAAGCTACAGTTTCATCATCTTCAAGTTTCCTCTTGTTTGAGAGAATTTCTTTCAAGAATTTTGCATAAGAGAGCATTTGTGAAAGAGCATCAACAAAAGGCACATTTATGTAAAGTTTCTTCAAAACCTCTAAGAACTTCCCAAATTGCCTATCAAGCTTGGCTTTGTGAAATCTTTGTGGAAATGGAAGCTGTGGCTTGTAGGGTTCAGGAGGTATATATTTCTCTTCCTTCTCTTCAATTTCCTCTTTACATTTTTCTGCACTCTCTTGTTTTTCACTCTCATCAGTATTTTTCTCATTTTCTCTCTTCTCATCATTTTCACTCTTCTCGTCATTTATAACTTTCCCACTTCTTAAAGTAATAGCTTGACACTGCTCTCTTGGGTTTTCTGGTTGACTTGGAAGTTTTCCAAAAGATTTAGCACTTGAGGAAGATGCTTGTTGTGCAATCTGGTTTTCCAAAGATTCATTATGTGTTTGCATCTGTTCCAGCCTTGCTTTCATCTCTCTCATCTCCTCATCATGCTTATTTTGGTTAGCAAGAATCTGTTGCAATAAAGCTTCAGTGGTGGAATTTCGTTCTTGCTGTTTTGGTGGAGGGTTCATATTTTTCTGCTGAAAATTAGGCAATGGTTGCCTATTTTGCTGATATGGAACTCCTTGTTGCTGATGTGGTTGAAAATTTTGATTTTGAACTTGATTTTGCTGATTTCCCCATGAAAAATTGGGATGATTCCTCCAATTTGGATTGTAAGTTTGAGAATAAGAATTCCCCATTTGTTTGTTTCCATAATTACCAACATATGCTGCTTGTTCTCCATAATCTACTCCACAGCTGGTAGTTTCCTCTGCATAAGCCACTTGTTGTGAAGTTCCAGCTGATGATGATGAACTAACCAACATACTCAGATCTTCCATCTTCTTAGCAAGGACATTTGTAAGTGCAACAAACTTTGCATTAATCATGTTGAATGGATCAAGATCATACATTCCAGCAGCTTGCCTCTTTTGAGTTGGAGCTGGTCCTCTTGGACTACTCCAAAGATGAGTATTCTTTGCAATTTTCTCCAATAGCTCATAAGCTTCATCTTCATGCTTCATAATAAATTCCCCTCCTGTTTGAGCATCAATAATCCCTCTAATTGCAGGAGTGACATTTGTGTAGAAATTCTGATTTATCATCCATTTTGGAATGGCATGATGTGGGCATAATCTCTCTAATTCTTTCCATCTCATCCATGACTCATAGAGAGTTTCATCTTCTCTTGGTCTGAAAGCTGTCATTTGATTCCTCAATTCTTGAGTTTTTCCAGGTGGAAAATATTGTGCAAGAAATGCATCGGTGAGTTGCTCCCAATTTGTAATGGAGTTGTGAGGTAAAGAATCAAGCCAATCCAATGCTCTATCTTTTAAAGAGAACGGGAATAGCTTCAATCTTGCTGCATCATCAGACACTCCAGGTTGTTTTTGCATGTCACAGATCATAGCAAATTTCTTCAGATGTGTGTGTGGATTTTCAGAAGGATGACCTCCGAATTGAGAATTCTGAATCATTTGAAGGACTCCAAAATCCATCTTGTAACTTTTTGCATCAATCCTTGGTCTTGCTATGCTCTCTCTCAAGTCATCAAAATGAGGAAAAGCATGATCCATCATACTTCCCCTAGGCAGATTAGCATTAACAACTTCTTCACCTTGGGCTGCATTTTCGTTGTTTCGATCATTTTCGGCATTACCAACACCAATTCTAATTCTTTCATCAGCCATGTCTGCTTCTAATTCAGTTTCTCTCAATGCTTCTTTCCTTTTTCTGGTTTCTTTCTTGTTGGCCTTACAAAACTTTTCAATTTCAGGGTTGAACAATAAGGATGTGTCACTTGTGCTTCTAGCTCTTCTCATAAAAGATTAAAAGTACCTGAAAAAGAACAAACAAACACAAAATGAAAAGATAACAAAGATAAAACTAAAAACAACTAAAATAATCAAGAATTCAATCTTAAACAAACAACTCCCCGGCAACGGCGCCAAAAACTTGATGCGTCCCTACCGCAAGTGCACGGGTCTTACAAGTAGTATAGAAAAGATATCGATCCCACGAGGAGTTGTGTTAATGATTGAATTTTTGATATAAAAGTTGACTAAATCGAAGTATTTATGAAATTAAAGTAATGAATTGATGGGTAATGGAGCGTGAAATCTATATGTGCAAAATCAATATTCTATTCAACAATGTATCGCATTAAACTAAAATTGCATCAAATTGAAATAAGCAAGTTCAAATATGGCAATATTGAAAATGGCAAGCAATTAAATTCAATTGAAAATTAACAATGGTAAGAAGGTGATTCCGGAGTTCGGGATTTCAAATTCGAGCTATTTTGGGATTTAAATCGGTTATCCAATTTTATGAAACTTATGGGTTTTAAGGAGATTAATTCTTAAATCCTTTGAATTCCCTTTCGAGTGAGACAAAGAGTGCCTTAATCAAACTAATCCTACTTTCGTGGAGTTAGAATTAATTAAGACCCATTAAGTTCTTTAATTAATCTGTGAATCCTCTTAATCCTTAGCCTATTTCTAGGTCTAAGTTAATTAAGTCCAATTTCTTGATTATCTATCACAAGGCCTTCTCCTTTCGGTGCTTCAACCATGGATTAAGAACATCACTTAATGGGATCCTACACTAAGCATGTCATTAAGCATACAAGAAATGAATAAAACTCATTAAGACCACAAAATATCGATTACCCAATCAAAATCCACAAAATATCTCAAATATTACAACCCTTACTCCAGAATCAAAAGTAAACTACTCACTATCCATAATGCTTACAAGATATATTGAGTTTAAATGGAAATAAAGCTTTAATCTAAGCTAAGAAATAAGAAATTAAACACTAGAAATGTAGAAAAATGTAAGGAAAGAAAGAAATCTGCAAATCTTGGTTGAAAATGGTGTGGAAGGTGAAAGTGACTCCTCAAATTCTACCTCTACTCTCCTTTCCTTTTCTGCTCCTTGTCTCCCCTCTAAAATGGGAAAATGAGACTATATATAGCATTTTTCTGACATGGAGCCCTAAAATGGTATGTTCTAGGAGGAATTATTTGAGGGAATCTCCTGCCAGCTCATTAATGAACTCTTTATGGGACTGCATAAGTTATGCAGTCCCTTATGCGCTACTGGTTCTCGAGTCACTTATGCGAAATCGCATGACTTGGTGCATAGGTTATGCACAATTCCGTGAAGGTGCATAAGGAGGCGAGAATGTGCATAAGCTATGCTCCTTTATGCACATTTCGTTGGTTCTGGAACAGTGATTTTTTCTCCTTATGCAGATCTGCATAGCTTATGCGGCAAGTTATGCAGAATTTGATCAATGCATATTTCAGCTTGAAAACTTGTTTTTGACATCTTTGGCTGTAGAAGACACTCCTCAATGGCAAAATTCTCTTCAGTCCTTCAAAAACACCATTTTTCCTACAAAACAAAGTAAAAATTACAAATTAATGCAAAATTGACAACTATGAAAAACTAACTAATTAACTAATGAAATTAGCTAAAAATGACTAATAATCAAATAAAAATGGTTATAAAATTAGACCTAAATGACTATGCAAAATGTATGCATCAATCACCTTACTGGATGCTTACTGATTTTATTTTGTCTGACAGTTTGTCTCTTAGTTTGCTACTCTGTTTGCTATTTTTAGCTTTCTAGATATTAATTAGTTTGCTATATTATCTACTATTTTGTCTATTTTAATTCACTGCACTTCAACAGATTTGGTCTATACATATGTGCATATTTTCTCTCATGTTCTTTTAATGCTGACAAAAAGGGGGAGAAGTGAATGATTAATTATTGATATATCTTGTGAATGATTAATTGTTGATATATCTTGTGATTAATATGTTATATGTTGCTTAGTTGTTTGCAAAAATATCTTGTGCATATTTTGTTAATATCCTAGCCACACTTGCCTAAAACCCCTTGCGACTAAAAATGCTTATGAATATTTCATTGAAATTATTAAGGGGGAGTTATTTGTTAATATATGTTGATATAGGTATATACATAGGGGGAGTTATTCCCACATATACATTCATACACATACTCACACTTGTCAATTCTTACATGGTGATTCAATTGAGTTTTGTCTTCATCAAAAATGGGGAGATTGTTGACTCCATAAGCTCAAAGGAGCATAGATTTTGATGATAACAAAACTCAACTAGAAGTGTGATGTGACACCCTTTACCCGTCTACAGTATAGCTGAGTAAGATATGTCACACAGTATACCGGAACACTCTATTTTATCTCAATCATTTTTATTCTTCCTTAATTTATTTTTTATCATAGTTATGAAGTACAATATATTTCATTTAAGTCATTTATTAAAATTATAATTTATTTGAGGTTCCGCAAATTTTATAGAAAATCCAGTAGAGTGCCTGCTAAAAATGGATAGAACAGTTCTTCAGAACCTATGAAAAATACTTCCAAGATTTTCTATCAATCCCAAACTCCATTTCATCAACAAAATCTTAATATTTCTCAAATATACTACCATTTCTCATTCATTCATTTCATATGATATTCATATAAAAGTCATAAATAAATATTCATTTTTTCATTCATAAACACAGTTTTCATTATTTACATCAATACCCAAAATATATTACATAAGTCTTAATTACACATGAGAAAATAAAAGTTAATTACAAAATACTAAAATAAAACCTAGTGTCCTACCAATGCACTGATCACGGTGAGGTGACACGGATACTATGCAGAGCTGCAGAAGATCTCACCTAGTCTCTGGTCTACTAGGCTCTCTATCGGTCTCTCCAGAACCTAAGCGTGGCAAAAAGCAACGCGCTAAGTAATAATGCTTAGTGGTGCCAATAATAGAATAAAAAGAAATAATAGAAAATAAATATACAGTGAATGTATTGATGTCTTATACAAACAAATTTTCGATAATTATTTGTAGTCCTATTGATTTTGTACTTGTTATGTTCATTATTTCATTAAATTTATCCACTTTTATTTTTGGTGGTTGCCTAAGTAACCTATACTAGATGACTGGACTGGATAAACGGATAAACTGGCACTGGGTATCAAGTACCTCGAGCCGTCACACCATCGGTTACATATGTATCTCCCGGTGTGCAACAGAACAGCTGATGGGCTGTAATAAATATTAGGCACAATGCCAAGTATCATCACAATGTCAGAATGGCTAAAAGCCATAAAATCATAGAATGGCATAATGCCATATGCAGTACTGCTAACTGAACCCTATTGGCATGCCAACCTATCCAAACCAATCTTGTTAGGTGTACTAGGGCATGTTACACTTTTAAATTGTACAATTCTTGAAATTTAAGTTTAGGTGTTACTATTCATTTCATTAATCAACTAAAATGTTGACTTTTGCTTAGGCAATAGGTACATTGGTTCTAATACTCCCAACATACCACATTTTGCATTCTAAAGTTGTTGGTATTTATTGCCAAAATCATTTCTAAGCTTAG
This sequence comes from Hevea brasiliensis, assembly GCF_030052815.1. Taxonomy (NCBI): domain Eukaryota; kingdom Viridiplantae; phylum Streptophyta; class Magnoliopsida; order Malpighiales; family Euphorbiaceae; genus Hevea; species Hevea brasiliensis. The sequence goes on from NC_079510.1 coordinate 51,503,981, forward strand.
TGCTAGTTGTTCAAATTTTTCAGATTTCAAGCCTTGTGTTTACTGTTCCATTGGTCATTTTTACAGTAGGAATTTGGCAAAGTTGTCAACATAAAAGTTATTCCTTATTGTGTCTAGTTACATTTATTTTTTTGAATCACTCCATTTTGAGTTTTGTAGCTCAAGTTATGGCCTAACACCATAACTGGCCGGGTTGCAAACTTTCCAGATTTTCTGGACTAACCAAATCTACAGTATTTTATGCAGTGATTGCAGATCACTTTTTGAACATGTTATGATCAAAATTTGGGTTAGGTTTCTTCATGAAAGTTGTAGGTCTATATCTCAGCTTTCTGCTGGTAAAATTTCAGGTCAATTGGACCTTTCTACACTGAGTTATGACTAAATGAATAGACACTATTCATTTGGTCATTTTGCCCAGGCAGAATGCAAGTCACCCGGATTAGGGTAATTTTTAGGTCAACTTGGTTTGGTTTTCTGGGCAGGGTTTCTTCACTAAAGTTGTGCCATTATGTGTCTAGTTTCATGTCCAATTAGCCTTGTACCAATTAATCTTTATAACTCCATTTATAGCTACCCAAACCTGCTGGACTCATGCTCAGTCCTGCAGGTCAGCCAAGGCAGCTCACCCACACTCAAATGCCAAGCCTCAACTCACTTCATTTCCTCATCATACATATTCAAATGGTCACTAATTGACCATTACAAGGTTAGTGAACTATCACATGAGCAAACCCTAATGTTGTTCAAGTGTCCACATTTTCAAGGTTCATTCATGCACCACACTTGCATTTCACTTACTCTTACATGTTCAATCACTCATCTCATGCTATGGTAGCTCATAAACACTTTACTTCAAGTAAATTCATCAAACTCTAACCATCCCTAGGCTGCCCAAATTTTAGGAATGAATATACATAAGTTTTATTTTATTTTTCTTACACTTTTCCACTTATCTCATGCCAATAAACATGAATTAAGTAAAAGACATAGGAGATTGGACACTAACCTCTTTGAGCAGAATTTCTAGGTAACAAAACTTCAATCCTTTCTCTTCTTTTTGCTACAACTAGCTTCTCCAAGATGTGGGAATGATTTTTAGTGAAGTGAGTTTAGGGTTTTGTGGGGAGGAAGCTTAGGAAAATCAAGCTTTAAAAGAGAAAATGGAGAGAGAGCTTCTTGGCTATGGTGGACGGGAAATGAGGAAGAAGAGTGCAGTTTTTTCATTTCAATTTTCTGCCCATTTAAGTCATTTTAAGTGGTTTATGGACATGTGTCACAATGTGATTGGGTGAGAGTGCTTAGTGACATAAGCATGAGGTCAAAATTGTAATTTTAATTCATTTTCTTTTCTTTTCTTTGCTACTCATTTTCAATTTAATTTTTAGCAATATTTATTTATATTTTGTGTCATAATAATTATTTACTTAACTGGACAAGTAGGCCAAAAATCACCTCTGAATGCGAAATGATCAAAATACCCTCCGTTTGGCTTAACAGACCAAAATTGTCTGTATCGATTGAAAATTTTTTTTAAGCATTTTCTTGGCATTTTAATGCCATAGGAACCTCAATGACTCTTCTCTGGAGTCCCAAAAATTATTTTACGAATTTTCTCCCTGGTTTAGGGCTTCTAGTTGCGAGGACCGCAACTTCCCGCTGGGTTACCCATTTAACTTGGTTGTATTTTATTTCTAAAAATTTTCCTAAATTTTTCATATTAATATTTGAGTTAATTATGGTTCTTCACTTTAGTTTAAATATTTTTCCAGACGTTCTAACTGTCCGGACCGACACCGGTCACCGAAATAGTAGAATGCACGGAATTGCTACGGTGAGGGTGTTACATGTGAAGCTAGTTGTAAAAGCTTTGATATGAATATTTGTAAAGGGCTTTTGTCTCTTGCCTTTAAAAGAGAAGATTAGTATAGTGAAGACTCAAAGTGGGATCTTTGAGAGAGTAAATGTAGGCTAGTTAGGTCGAACCACTATAAAAATTCAGTGTTCAATTCTCTCAATACTTACTCTTTAAATTTATGCATATTTATTTTTGGTTGAATTATTTTTATTAAGTTGAGAATTAATACTATTTACTGTCAACACTGCTACAAACTGAAAAATTCTGTTTACTGTTGAATCTGCTGATATCTGATATAATTTACTTACTGCTATATCTGCTGTCAACTGATATATTCTGTTTACGCTTTGTTTACTATGCTGTGATTTTATTCAGATTACTGAAATTTTTACTAGTGCCAATATATTCTATTAGATCAGTATATTGAATGTTTATTAGCCAACTCTGCATAAATTAATTATTTGAGCAGTATCACACACGTTTCACAGTAAAAAAATTAGGTTAAACTAAGTTGTAATTTTTTAAAAGTTTTGAGAAAAACTCGAAAAATTATTTTAAGTCCAATTCACCCTCCTCTTACACATATTTTGGGACATCAAACTAATTAAATAGTATATAGTTATAGCATTGGGGGTACGGACGAAAATTTTATAATTTTACTTTTTTAAAAAAATAATAATCAATTTCAATTGAAAATTAAGGAGATCACTTATAAATTTTAAGTTTTTTTTTTAAATGTACATTAATAATTTTTTTTTATGATGTTAACCTTTTAATTTTAATAATTTCAATTTTTATTAGTCCACCATTCAAATTATAAAGTAATAACTTTATAAGTTCATAATTTATGTATTAATATAATTATCAAAATAAAATACAAGTTGTTATAACTTAATAAAAATTTTAATCAAATTTTACGTTCATCTATACTAAGTATCAAAGTTAATAAAAAGCTTATAAATGAAATTATTAATTTTAATTATGAAATAAAATAAAAAGAAAAAAATAGGGAATAATAATAGATAATGAATGAGAAAGAAAGTTAAGTTTTAAGTCTTGAATCTTGAGATTTTAAATTTATAAAGTATATATATAAGTAATTATAATATATTATTTTGATGGATTAAAATATTTATTTAATTGAGAGCTTGAATTATAAAATATACTAAATTATAATTATGACAAAAATTAGATTTAAATATCATAAAAAAATTTTAAGTTAAATTAAGAGTGCAGCACTAATTTAATTAGGGAGATAAAATGAATACACATAAAAATAAATCCAAGAAGCTCTTAAATTTTTTTTTTTCTAAGTAGGCAGTGACCCCTGTTCCATCATTATATAGATAATTAAATTTGAATTTCTATCTATTATTATTATTTTAGGTGGCAAACAATTATTAATTAATGGCAGTGGACATTTTAAAAGCTGCATATATGTTTGCTTGGGAGTGGAGAGTTGACTTGAGAACATGGATCTGGGCCACAGCTCTCGTGTATTCTAGAGATTATACAGCAATTTCCCTACAAACAATAATGACAATTCGATCATAACAACCAAAATTTTCAAGGTTTTATGGACCACCATTAATGATATTATTAATATTATTATTATTATTATTATTATTATTGAAAATAATCATTGTATTGAAATGTGTTATTTACTTTTACTTTATTTGTATGTTAATGTAGTTTACTTGACATATGATAAAACTAAATTATATATAGGGTAAATTATAATCTAATTATTGAGGTTTGATAAAATTTATAATTTAATTTTTAAAATTTTATAAAATTTATAATTTAGTTATTCAAATTAATTTATTATTAATTATAATAAAAATAATTAAAATGCCTTTAAATCTCTATATTTTATAATTTAAATAATTTAGTTTCTGAGATTTTGTATTATAAACAAAATAGTATAAATTAAAAAATTATTTTATTTATAAAATTTAAATTAAGGAATTATTTTATTTATAATATAAAACCTTAAGTACTAAATTATTTCAATTAGAAAATATAAATTTAAGAGCATTTTGTTCATATTTATTATAATTAATAGTCGATTAAATAGAAAATTTAATAGAGGCACTGAATTATAGATATTGACAAATTTCAGTGATTAAATGTAACATCCATAATTTTTAAATTAATTATTTTATGGATAGATATTAATATTTTATTTTATTTGAATTTTAGAAAATTATTTAAAATTTTTCAGATTTTAGAAATCGGGTTCGATTTTTCAAAAATATAAGACTTTGATGACTTTTAAAATTTAATTTAATGACCACGTGGCAAAATAAAAATATATTTGGACTTTAAGAATTTTTCTGAGTTTTCTAGAATTTTTTTCGGAATTTTTGGGTCTCATTTTCTATCCCAAGATAGAGTAAAAATTTAAATTTTTGTATCCTGAATAGGACCGACAGAATCAAATCGGACCGGGTCGGATTGGTCGAATCGGACTAGTCCTTTCCTTTTTCCTTTCCCTTTCCCTCTGTGCATCCCGATCTCTCCCCTTCTCCCCTCGTTTTCTCTCTCCTCCCTCCGGCCCTCGCCGGCCAGCCACCACCCCAGCCTCCCCAACTCGCTAGCGCACCTCCCTCGCCCCTCCCCCGCCACTGGCAAGCCTCCAGGTCGCCGAAAACGTCACATGAAACCCACCCTTGAGCGTGCGCGTAGCTTTTTCTTCTCGGCTAAAATTCAGCCGATCCGGCCACTGATTGAATCAAGTCTTATGCCAAAACCCATCTAGACATCGAGAGCTTTCTATATACACCAAGAACACCAAAATCCATCAAGCGGTTTGCTCAATTTTTGTCCAGAAAGTTTGAGCCCATTTTGACTTTCAGGCTAAATTTCTCAAAAACCGTAAACCGCACCAAAAATCCGAGAGTACCGGAGTACTCCACTTGTCGAGAGCTTCGCGGCAATACCCATTTCAAATTTTTCCGACACTGTTTTTCAATGGGTCCCACAAGATTTCACAGTATTTTTTCAAGTATTAAATAAATTTAGAAAATTTAGTAAAAATTATATACTAACCCCCGTGTTGTGGGCTTTGCGTAGGTACTTTCAATTTGCAAAAATTCAACAGTTGCTCGGGTCTGCAATTTCAAGCCGAGCATACAGGCTACCAAAAAAGTCTCTGAATTAGGTCGAGGTTATAGGCTATCCCACCATTTTCAAACGTCCCAGACACATCTCTAGGGTCGGAATTGACATAGGCAAACCTGACCCCTCATTTTTCTTAATTATCTAGTGCTTGATTTCGATTAAAAATCTATAAAATATTCGTGGTAGGTTAGAAAAATATAATTCCTTTTGCGTTAGCTCTATAATATTACTAAGGATTACGGGGAAAAGTTTTAGAATTTTTAAAACTCATTTGGGTAGTTTTTGTAAAAAAGGTAATTATAGAGACTAAATTATAATTTTTCAAATTGTGATTGTTGACTGTTTAAGTTGGCCCAAGAGGGGCCAGGTAATGTGATTGAGTTGTGGATGTGTGGATTGTGAATACAAAAGTGCAATTTGAACCCCTTTTCAGGTTGGGTAGATTCTAGGTATAAAGGAGACTCTGTCGGATTTTGGACACGACCTAGGGTGGCGGACATATCTTCTGGCAAAAAATCTTGCCGAACTCTGTCCGGTTAAATTCTTGAAATTGAGCCCAAATGGGCCTTAGGATTGGATTGAGAAATAGTTATGCTTACTACGAGTCTCGAGGGCTTTAGACTGGTCCAGGTCCTAGTGTCGGTTCGACCTATAGGTTGGATCGTGACATTAAATTACTTAGTTTTGAAAATATATAAACTAAGTTATAGGTTTTGCAAATTTTAAAAATTAAATTGTAATTTAGCCCTATATATATGATTGGTTTTGAAATTTATTTATTTGATTGTTGTTACTATTTTTAAAAAATAAAATTTATATGTAAAAAAAGAATTTACTTTTAAAATGAATTAATATATGAGTCTAATCTAGATTGAAATATATAATTATATTTCATTTAACTCAAATTTAATGATAAAAAGAATTAATTAAATTCTCACAAAATTATGTTTGAATTTTATTTTTTTTAAACGAAAAAAGTTTTTTAAATTAAGAAGAATTTAATTATTTCATTTTAAACATAAGAATTAATAGAAAAAAAATCAATTGATTTGAATTCTCATAAAATTTCATATTCCAAATAAGTGGAATTGAAATTATTTATGCTTCACAAATCTGAAGAGTGACTGAAAATCAAAACAATTAAATTCATCAATCAAAATGTCACCTCTATAATCCTTTATGTAAAGGTTTTTTTTCTTTTCTTAATAAACTGTTAATCATGAACATTTTAATTAAAAGTTATTAAAAAGAGAAGAGTAATTATCATATGTAACTCATAGTTTTTTTTTATATATATAAAGGATAATTTCATTTATATTAAAAAAAAATTAATTTAAGATACTTGAAACTAAAATCCAATCAACATGTCTTTTACAAAACCAATATGCCAAGTGAAAAAAGCCTGACAAGAAAGATACAAACAAAGAACGAGAAAACGATGGCAGTTACCAAAACAAAAATTTTCCTTGTAATTATGGTATATAAAAAAGACTAGACTATTAGTATGTGTGGTCCTGTAGTGTGACGTTACGGAACGAGAGAAGTGGACGTGGCTTCTCTGTGGGCTTGCGTTTCAGCCATTGCTAATGCTGGAGGTATAAGGATCAGTGATTGCCTGTTTTGAAAGATGACTGGAGAAAATGGCTTGAAAGTCATTACAATGATTTTTTTTTATTTTTATTTTTTAATTAGGTCCTTCGGCAAGTTTTTGCTCATTAAGACTAAAAATTCTTTCTGGACAATTTTAAAAGTATATTCTTCACGTTGACATGATACGTTCATAATAAATAATTCTGATCAAATGCTTTTAACAAAATCACTCAAGAGCAACAGACAATTAAAATCAGAGCATAACATAAAGCCTAAATAGTCATGATCAACAGAAATATAGAAAAGCGATAAAATTTACTTCGCGAATAGGTGCTTTTATTTAGTCGACAAAGTTCAGTAAAGAATTTCACCATTGGGGAAATCCAATTTTATGCAAGCTAACGTCAATGAATAATGCTTGCTTTTGCAGGGAAATAAATAAAAATTTGGAGAGGAAATTGTGGTTAATAATTAACACTCTATTCGCCATTTTCTATGAGAAGAAGAAAACTTATTTAAGGCTCCGTTTGGTTTGTCCTAAATTTTATCCACAAAAAATAAGAATGCGCCAAATCGACTTCATTTCTCCAAAAGAGGCTCCTTCTCATCCCAGATGTTGAGCCTATTTTGGGCTCTCTCCACCTGAAATTTTCAAAATCCAAACATTAACACATGCATACGAAAAACACCACATAAAATTAATAATTCCAATAATAATAATAATAATATATTATGCTTATTAGTAGACAATTAGATATATATAAAAAAGAAGGATGATCACATAATATGTCGATCCATGATCTGCCAAACCTGTGATAGAAATTGTCGCATGTACGAAGATTGAAAAGGAAAGGTGGATGGTAGAAGTTTGATGGGCGCAATTTTGCGACAAATGGAAGTGGTAAAGCTAATAATAGAGTGGGCCTCAAATCATTTGATTTGGATAGGATATATCCCTACATATATGGCTTGATGCAATCAATGGTTAGCATTGCAAAAGCAATTATCTATGGAATTTAACCTAGTGAAAATGACCTGGAGCCTAACTAGATGTGGGGTTTTAGAAAGAGTGACCACAAGAAGTTTTTTAGCAAAGGCCACAAGAAGTTGGGTCATTAGTGCTATAAAAACAGAGATAAAGTGGAAGTGGACAGCTAGGTTCGATGAGAATATGACCTCATGACATAAACTTTACCTCTTTATTCCAATCTGTCATGTAGGTGGCCCATAGCAGAATTAAAGTTTGCAAGAAGCTGCCTCCAATCATACCTGACCATATTCCCTACAAAAAACAACAAATTTCAAAAAGGATTGGAAATGGGTTAATTTTAAGCATTGGATGACCAAGGGATAGTGGTGCAGGAAATTCAACTAGTAATTCAATGATTGTACCTTGACACCGAGGTGAAACACAAGGCCAAGAAGCGCTCCCAATGGAACACCAACTATGTAATAACATCCGACGTTAACATATGCCACAAATGCTTGCCATCCACATCCAACAGCCACCCCTTCAAGAAAACGCAGAAATCTGATTTGTTGAATCACAAATTTAAGAAATTTTCTTATTTTATAAACTAATAAAACTAATGGTTAAGATAATAATAACAAATGAGCAGTTTAAAAACACTAATACAAAGAATTAAACAAATTACAAGAAATAATAAAAATTCTTACCCGACAAAACAGGTTGGACACCATTGAGAATGAGAGTAACAGCTAGAAAGGGGCTGAGCTCTGACACTGCTTTAGCAACAGCTTCACCTTCAGTGAAACCATAGCTGATGACTTCACGAAATACCATCACAAGAATGGCAGCTATCACAGAAATCACGAAAGAGGATGAAGTCACTATAACAACAGAAAATGCTGCAGATTTTGGATGCCCTGCTCCAAGCTCATTGCTCACTCTTACACTGTTTTCAATGCACAAAAGTCTCAAAAACTCTAGTAAAGACAAAAAATTGAGAGGACTAACGAAGAAACTGACCTCGCAGCAGCGTTGAATCCGACTGAAATCATGTATACCCATAAAGATACTGTCAAGCTGCAAGAGGCATTCCATCACGAAGCTATTACCACAAGATATCAAATCTCATAAGCGGGAAGATTCCCAAATAGTGTCTAACTATTTACCAAATAGACAGAGAATCCAAAGCGATCTCTGCGTTTTGCAGCAGCCCCGCTATGAGAACTAGTACCTCGAAGTACCAAGTCTCCAAGCACAACATCACTGCAGAAGCAGCAGACAACTTGAAGAAGCTCCAAAGACCCGAAAAAGCCTCCCAGGAAAACCCAGTCCATGTGTGTTTACATCTTTTGCTGGTCACAATGTACAAAAACTGAGCCAAAACCAAGAACCACCAGGAAAAACTCAAAATCAAAGCTGCACCTAGCAAGCCCCAGTTGAACTTGTACACTGCAAGCCAAGTGAATAAGAGGTGCAATATAATTCCAGCCAATGATATGTATGCACTAGGAGCAATTATGCTTTGTGCTTGAAGGAATTTTTGTATAGGAAAGTTGACAGCATAAGCGAAAATTTGAGGAATGAGCCCAAACACAAAAAGTTCAGCTGCAGTTGCAATGTCGTTTGGTTCACCGAGTAGAAGCAAAATGGGCTTGCAAAACACATAGATCAACAAGAGAGGTATCCCAGTTGCCATGAGTAGAAGCATTGATCTTTGAAGATATATGCCCAACATTTCAAATCTGTTCGCCCCATATGCTTGCCCACATAGGGTTTCAACTGCACTCCCCATTCCAAGCTGCATATTTTAAGATAAATTGTGATCAAAGACATCTAAAAATTCATTTATATGTGGCTATGGGCTAAGAGATGAGACGAGACTAGTAGGAAGAACTAACCATAACTCCATAGGCGAAAACTTGGATACCAGTGTTGCCAAGAGAGACAGCAGCCAGCTGAAGATTTCCAAGATGGCCACAGAAGATCTGAGTGGACATTGACACCACATTATTAAGCAAGTAAACAATCACTGCAGGAGCTGCAAGCTTAAAGAGCAATTTCAGTTCAACCCATGTAGCTGATCCGACCCTCTTAACGGTCGATGACTGGGTGTCCGTTAGTATCTCTTCTAGCTCGGAGCTCACCCCCTCAAAACAGGAGCTTTGAGAGTTCATATTTCTTTGTCTGTCTAATTTCCCCGGCTGAGCAAGCCAATTGCCCATCCATTAGTCAATTTAACACAACCATTGGATGAACATATTTGACTCAAAGAATACTCATCTAACAAATGTGAGAACGTGCATAAGATACATATAATCTCACAAAATCCTTCTTTATTGTTCATTACATAAACACAATCTCACAAAAACATTCCCTACTATAAAATATCTGAACACCTATTTGATTAGGAAGATTATAAAATGTTTTCAGTCTTTCTAAAAAATAATGTTCATTTTCTTACAGAAGAGTGAACTCATTTTATAATATAAAAAATAAATTTTACATAATTATAAGAGATAATACATATAATTGAATACGTTTAATAATCTCTTATTTGATTAAACTTTATTTTTATAAAAAATGTGTGTGAAAGGAAGAGGATGACCAAACCAATATAAATTCCAAGTGGCCTCATGGAGAGTGGACAATAGCAGTAGGATTACAATTAGGGCCGAAATCAGAAATTTTAATTTTAAATTTATTCTATTTAAAATTTGAATAAAATTAATTTAATTGGTTTAATTTGCTTAACATAAATGGAAGAAGGCGGACGGCAGAGATAGATGGCAGCCTTTTGTTTGGAGAGATGATGAAATTAAAAACGTGTTTCGTTAGGTTGATGAACGTGGAGAAATTATTTGGAATATGCAGTGGTATATAATTATGCCTATAATAAGACTTATATAGAGTTTATTATAGTTTATAATTTTCCGTGAAAGTGAGTTGAGGTAAAACTACGCTGCATTTTGATTTGGCTTTTTTTTTTTTTCTTTTGTTTTTTTTCCTTTTAAGATCAAGGAAATCAATATAAAATTAGAATATGCTTTGATTGACTGGGGACGGTTGATTGATCTATACCGAAGGTATCTATGGTGACAGATACCCACTTAGATATTAGGATTTGCCTGGCAAACATTAATTGCAATCTCACATGCCTAATTAACTATAAAGTAAAATCCCTATGCGATCATTATATTTTAATAAACTTAATTAATTAATATCTTAATTTTAAAAAAATATTATTTAATCTCAAATTTTTTATTACTAATTGTTTAGTAATTTTCATTAACTTTTTTATTAGTTAAAAGATAGTAGTTGCATATATTGACTGAATTGTTAATAGATTTAAAATTATATTAATTAAATAATTATACTAGAGGCTAAATAATTGAGTTTAGAAAAAAAATTTAAAAATAATGAGAGAGATTAAAAAATTTATGAACTAAAAAATAGAGAAATTATATAGTATATTTTTTAAAATAAAAAAATTAAATAATTAATTTTATTAAATACATAAATGATAAAATAATTTTCTCTGATTATAATATTCTGAGAATAAATCTTCAAGGTTTGATCACTGGTATGGTAGGTTTTATTTTAAATTGAATTAAATTAAAATAGCTAAGCAATTGAACTATTAAATAATAATAATAATAATAATAATAATAATAATAATAATAATAATAACTGAATTGAATTGAAGGAAGAATTGAATTCAATAAAAAAAATTTTGAATTCAATATGGTACATTTAATAGGGTTGGGCATATTTTATTGAATTTTTTTTTAATTTTTTGAATTTGCTATAAATCTCATAAATTGTAAATTATATTAAATAAAATTAAAGCCCATAAATTAAAAAAAAAATCGTAAATTAAATATGAATCGGTTCATTTTGTATTTATTGTTAAAAATAATTAATCTGAACTGAAAAATCAAAATTAAAAAGAAAAAAATATTAACTAAAACAAATCAAACTAATCAAGAAACTAGAGTAAAATTAATATTTCATTGGGATGCTTATGGGCAGGGTGTGATTGTCGGCTTATGCGGGTAACATCTAATAACTCAATAATATTAAATTAGTTATCTATAAATAAATTTAAATTTTAATCAAAATCTTAAAAAAAAAAATTAATTTAATTAGTTTTATTCATTAGACGGATTCCCAAATATTATTTTCAAGTTTGAACATAAAATAGATCGTCCAACATGATCCGCAATTTCATACTATACAAAGCCACAGCTTAAAAATTTTCTGTGAGTTTGCATTAAAGAAATCAGAAATTAATTAGTGTTACCAATGAGGACAGATGCATGCATTCATTTCATTATGCAATATATAAAAATATTTACGTCTCGATCTTCACCAGTTTGATATTTAATTTTTTCATTATAATGTATAAATTAAAAAATTAAACAGATTCATCATTGTCTTACTCTGCATAAAAAAGTGGACACATCTTACAAGTTTGATTGATTTGTTTTTTCTTATCGTATTAAAATATTAATCCAATTAATTTAATATAAAGTTTATCAATCATTTCATTATGCATTAAAAAAAAGAATATATTTATAAAGTTTTGATGTTTATATTATATAAGGTAAGATTTTTTCATGTATGTAATTATATTTTCGGCAAGTGGAGGGAATATGCTGAGTAATGAATGACACTGTCCCAAGACCATTAAACCCCAAGCTTGGTAACTGATCTGTTATTAATGTATACGTAAATCTAGATCAACTTTTATATGCAAGCTGACAAAATATCAGAGTCATTATTGAGAGATTTCAACATCATCCAATTAATTAATGTCTCACTATTGTTGACTGATTAATTTAACCTCAATAATTCATATTAAAATATTCATGAAATCATGAAATTTATAGTCGTATAATTCTAATCATTTCGTGTGTTAGGTATACAAAATCAAATTTGAAGAGTGATTGAGTTTGGAATAAATATAAATGCATTGATTTTCTGGGCATGGAGAGTTTATACTCACAAGAAAATAAAATTCCATTTGTTAGAGCAAAAGGCAGAAGTCGAGTCTCCACGCAAGCTATTTGTATTCCATGCAATTACCCAAAGACAACTTCAGCCACTCACAACCCTTTGTTTATCATACAGTGAAATTCAAACCAAAAATCTCTCAATAGAGTTGTAAAGATATCAAATTTATACTACAAAAGGACGATAAAACCAAATCCACTTCAATTCTCCGAGCCATCTCTTTTATTATCCTCCAAGAGAGGCTCTTTCGTTTCTTCCCATATGCTCAACCGATCCTTTGCATTCTCCACCTGAAAATTTACAAACCAAAACGATGAATTCATCCCCTTGCATTCTTTAATTTTATGGGAGTTTATCGTTAAGAAAGAAATAATTGAGATGCCCAAAACAAAAAAACGCCAAAAAAGTTGTGGTGGTTGCAACAATATCGATGACCAGTTGTCTAAGAAAGTAAGGACCTTTCAAACAGATATGTCAGAGGTTGCATAGTCATTGTGCACAAGTGTAATGAATTAGTTGGATTGGATGGGCTACACTCCAAAGAAAATTATATCTACTTATCCAAATTTAGTTCACTGTGGATTTATGAGTTAACCCAATTTAGCCTCACTAAGCTTGGTGTAATTATTATGAGCATTAGAATTAAGGGAGTTAAGTAGTCTGATTGATATTTTATAATCTATTAAGGTTACATTAAATTAAAAAAAAAAAAAAGAAATAGTATAGCAATGCAAGTAATTAGAAAGAGAGAGTAGTGTACCTCTTTATTCCAATCTGTTCGAAAAGTAACCCATAATAAAATAATAGTTTGCAAAAACGTACCACCGATCATCCCTGACCATATTCCCTATGAACACAACAAAATTATAAGTTTCTGTCTGAGACATACAAAATAATTATATTATAATGGGATGATTAAGAATATATATAAATATATAAATACAAATGTATACCTGGGCACCCAGGTTGAATTTAAATCCAAGAAGCACCCCTAGTGGAACGCCAATCAAGTAATAACATCCAACGTTCACATATGCAACAAATGCTTGCCATCCACATCCAACAGCCACCCCTTTCAGAATATCAATTAATTAGCTAGCTGTATGTATTTTAATTATATCAAAAGATACAATTCCGATGAATTCCAATCCAGAAAGATCTCCAGCGTGGTTTTTAATGTACGTGTCTTCGTCCACCTGTGTTTCTTTGTTTTGGACCACAAATTGGTAAAAAAGTACTAGGACCAGCCTGCTGGCTCTTGCTTTCAGGGAAGGGTAAAAGCTAAAAGGAGACACAAAGGCCCAACTATCTCACCTAAGATATTATATGCATGATCATAATTCATACATGTTCCGATGGACAAATTTATTTACTATTAATTAAATAGAAAAATCAACATATATCACAAAAAAAAAGGTCGAAAAATACTGCACGCAGTCACATTTTAACATGTAGTTTGTATTAAATTTAGGAATAATAATTAAAAATTCTTACCAGACAAAACAGGCTGAACACCGTTTAGAATGAGAGTAATAGCCAAGAATGGGGTGAGCTCGGAGACTGCTTGGGAAACAACTTCACCTTCAGTGAAAGCATAGCTGAGGTAGTCGCGCAATATCATCACAACGATGGCTGCGATTACAGCAATAATGAAAGAGCATAGATTCACCATTATCACAGAAAAAGCTGCTGATTTTGGATGTCCTGCTCCTAGCTCGTTGCTCACTCTCACGCTGGGTTTTTCATTTCATTTACACATGTTATCTTCATATATGTCAGTATAATACTTATCCACACATAAAAGATCATCAAGATATATAGAGTAGAAGAATTGATCCCGAATTAATAAACCAACCTGGCAGCGGCATTGAATCCAACTGAAATCATGTACACCCATCCGGATATTGTCATGCTGCGTAGAGAATCGAATTAATATTAGGACAGGATTCGGCACTGATCCACTAATCTTTCCTTGGAATTCTTAGTTACAAGAATCTAAGAGAGCCTTAATTTACTTACCAAACTGAGAGAGAATCCAATGCAATCTCTGCATTTTCCAACAACCCTGCAATCAACACCAGCACTTGAAAATACCAGGTCTCCAAGCACAACATCACTGCTGATGCAGCTGACAATTTAAAGAAACCCCAAAGACCAACGAATGCCTGCACGCTAAAACCTTTCCATGTTTTCCTACACTTCCTGCTCATTGCAATGTACACAAACTGGGCAATCACAATGAACCACCAAGACAAACTCAGGATCAAGGCTGCACCTAACAAGCCCCAGTTCCATTTAAACACGGCTAGCCAGGTAAATAAGATGTGCACCGCCAGTGCAACCAGTGATATGTATGCACTGGGGGCAATTATGCTTTGAGATTGCAAAAACTTTTGTATGGGAAAGTTAGCGGCATAAGCGAAAATTTGAGGGATGAGTCCATAGACAAAAACTGCAGCTGCAGTTGCTATGTCGTTTGGTTCCCCGAGTAAGACCAAGATGGGCTTCGAAAAGACATAGATCAGCGCGAGAGGGATCCCCGTTGCCATCAGGAGAATTGTTGATCTCTGGAGATATATGCCTAGCATTTCGAATTTGTGCGCCCCATATGCTTGCCCACAAAGGGTTTCCACCGCACTTCCCATGCCGAGCTGCACCATATAGATATGTATATAAAAGCTTAAATGTTATTAAAAAAAAAAAACCCAAAAATGAGTTCTTCATAATCAGTAAAGTATTTACCCTGGAAATTCACTTGATATGGTTATCAACTTATTAATCAAAACACAAACCAACTTACAAAAATATATAATTATATGTGAATATAAATGAAAATTTCTAATAGATCATGAACTGAAAGTACATAGGAAATTATTGAAGAACATAACTTTTTTAATTTTTAGATGCAAGTAATTTCTTGTATAAAAATTTCAAAATGCTTTAATATACTATATAGGACGGTATAATGATCTAACAAGTTTAATCATATACTGATTTCCCGTGAAGTTTAAGCGATCGGGTATATTGGTCTTGGAAAATTGATTCCGAACTGCAACAGTATTTAAAAAAAGCCTTTTGATAGATTTTTTTTTACATATATAAAACCTTGTAACAGGAGAACAATCATAAAAATGAGTTATAAATAATGATCTAAATATGACAAGATCATAAAAAAATATTATTTAAACAAATCTTTAAGAGAAAGATCGAAAAAAGGTTATTAAGAAGAGTACAAATTTAATCGTATAAAGGGAGATGTTAAACAAAAGGAAAAAAAAAATTATTTTATTTTTTTAAACTTCAGAGGAGATCATATAGATCGAAACAGGTGCCTGACATACCATAAGGCCATAGGCAAAAACTTGGATGCCAGTGTTCCCAAGAGAAACAGCAGCAAGCTGAAGATTTCCTAGGTGACCACAGAAGATCTGGGTAGACATGGAAACCACATTATTCAGCAAGTAAACAATCACTGCAGGAGCTGCAAGTTGGAAGAGCAATTTAAGCTCAACCCAGGAGGCTGATCTGAGCCTTTTAAAGGTTGGTGTGCGAGTATCGTTTAAAATATCTTCTAGCTCAGAGGTGACTGCTTCATGGCCAGACCTGAAGCTCTGAAGAAGAGGCTGAGAGTGAGAGAGCATCATCTTGCTACACTTTTCTTATTCTTCTTTTCTCTCCTTCGATGTCCATACCCACATGGCAAGCACATTTATAAACGAGGATTTGTATTTGCTTTTGATTTTTATTGTCTGTGATCAAGTTGGTGACAGCCAGAATAGACGTCAATTTTTAATTTTTATTTAGGTGGAACGGTCAATATGAAAACTGCAGGTTTCCCCAATAATACAAATCGTGCGTTTTAAATTTTGTTTTCACTTTAATGATGCTAGTGAGGAAAATCGGCGTCTGAACGGCGGACCCACCGGGACCAGCCGGTTCTTTTTTTAACCTAATTAAAATATATTTTAAAAAGAATGTGTAAAGTAGCCTAAAATTGTATTCGAGAAGTTTTTGAAGAGCTCAAACTCAATTTATTAAATTTTCTCAGTTAGGCCTCAATTGATTTAGAAAATAAGTTAAATATTAATAATTTTAAATTTAATTTATTGAATTTTAAATAGTTTTACTTATTTATAACTCTAATAATTTTAAATTTAAAATTACAAAATTTAAGACTATGTTATTTTTATTAGGTTTAAGATTATAAGTTTATAACTAAATAATTTTGTAAATAAATGAGTCTATGACTTTATTCATATGCTAACTTGCGAACATATTAATCGAGCTCACAAATCTTAAAAAATGTGTCTGTTTTAGTATATAAATTGATTAAATTAATTTATAAATTATAATTTTAATGACGTATTTATTTATGAGATTATCAGAGCTTATAAGTTATACTTATAAGTATAAATAAATTAATTAATTAATTAACTGTGAGAGAATAATTTTTTTATTTTGATGTTTATAAATTAGTTTAATTAAATATATTGTTATATTATTCTCATTTAAATTTATAATTTTTCTATATATTGTTATTGTATTTATTCTCATACTCTCATATTCATGTTAAAAAATTTATTTTCTTGCAATAATTTAAATAAACTATTTACTTTAATTTTAATAAATTTAAAAAATATTTTTTTATTAACTTTAATGAAACATTTATCTACAAAATATTTGTTTATTTAATTTAAAATTAAATTATATTGTAATTTGATTGAAATATATTTTGATAATATTATTATAATAATAAAATATTGGGATAATATAATTTATTATTTCTAAAAATAATTAAATGTTTTTTAGTCATTTTAATGTTAAATATATTTATAAGTTAGTTTTTATTAAATGTATTGACTGCTTATTAGTTACTTATAAATATTTTAACTAAATATGTAATTATTTAAAATTTTGAATGCTTATAATTTCCGATTAGTTTATAAGCATCGATTTTTATGTATTAAGTTAAACACTCTCTTGATAATTTAAATATCAATCAATAAATTTCAATATAGAAAAAATTTACTGAGTCTAATTTTACTTCAAAAGTTAATGTTAAAGTAGGTACGCAAATCTAAAACATATATATAATCGCATAATCACACTATATAAGAAAAGATAATAAGAATAACATATTATTTACGTTATTCGATCGTAAGGTCTATGATTACGGGTGAGATAAGAGAAAAAGTCCAATTATGATAAAAACAGTAAGTTACAATAATTCAGAATTCTCAAACTCTAATTTCAGTGTATTTCCAAATATCTCATAACTCTATTATAAAAGGTAGAATATTACAATTGAATCTATACTCTCCGCAAAGGCCCGCATCTTCCTCTATCACCGTATATCTTTATTTTTTTATCCTAATCGGATTGTAGTGTAAATTTTTTAGATTATGTTATAATTTAAATTTATGAAAATATATTCAAAATTTAAGTCATATAAAAATAATAGTTCACTCAATAGTAGAAGATTTATAAATCTACATATATATTAAACATTTCGTTATAAACTAATATGAAATAATACACCTCCTTATAATAAGGTATGAATATTTATAAGTTGAAATTTAATGATAAATATATTTAGTAGTTCAATATTAAAATAATATAAATTATAATATTATGCAGAAAAAATGAACATGCTTAACTCGATATAATTCAAAATCCTTATCAAATCAATGTGGGAAAATATTAAGCATGACTCATAGATTAATGAACCCACTTGTTAAAAAAATGATCATGCTGGGTGCGACCTTTCATCAAACCGAGATGCAGCTTGATTCTTTTTCAACTTTAAGTCCTTCCTATAACATAAATCAGCTCCATGTAACATAAAAATAATTTTATTAAAATTTAAAAATATTATTTATTGTGGAGGCATCTGGATATGGATCTGGGCGAAAAAAATATCAAAACATGTGGTCAAGATCGATTTTTGTCTGCATATAAATAATTTAGCAGGCAGGCCATATGTCACATGTGTATGTAGCAGAGCAGGAGATATCTATTAATTGTAGCTTTGTTTTTTCATATGTGGCACCAAACTAAACCTTCCAGATAAGGAAGCTTGATCTTGAATTTAATTCGTCCCATACTCATCATTTTAATGGCAATTTTTTTTTTTAATCAAATTTCTTTTTAAAAATTATATTTTGAATTTAACAAATTTAAAATCCGATTTAATTTAGAGTTAAAATAAAAATAGCAGGGAGTCTAGAACCATGTGGGGGAAGTGGAACAATAAAAGGAAAAGGAAGGGCAGCAGAAGTTAATAATAATGTCCACACAGAGCAGATATAATAGGTAAAACGTACGACAAACATGTTTGCAAATTAGAGAGAGGACCCAAACTTCTTGTTGGCGTTTACATGAGAATAGCGTCTCCACTCGGTGGAGAAATAATCTCCCCAACCCCTTTCTTATATTTGTATACAATAGTACTCTCTGTCATTGCGTGTATGTTTGTCGTGAAAGAGAAATTATATGTAAAGCCAAATGACAAGTTGAATTAACAATTTGCTTATAAATGTTAGTTATAATATTAATTCGTAAGTTCTTTTAAAATTAAGAGAGTTGGTTCTTTGTGAAATGACAAGTTGAGTTAATTAATTAACTAATATATTTACTAAACTATAAAAGTCACATGGAAAATGTTATGGTTGAATTTATATATAAATGGGATTTTCTTAATATTTTCTTTCTCCGCAACTACTTTGTGTACTTGGAAACCAAGTATGGGCTATGGTTCCCTTTCTCATTGAATTTCAGAATAAAAAAAAAAAAAATATATATATATATATATATATATATATTTTTTTTATATTATTATTTTAACTTTTATTAAAAGTTAATTTATTAGTTTATATTTATTTTTAATATTTTTTTAATATAATTAATATATATATATATATATATGTTTTTTTTTAAATAACAACTCCAGCAACAACCTATATGTGAAAAACAATATTAACTTATCAATGACTATTTTTAGTGAATGGAAGGTGGTGAAGATATTAGGGTTCTACAATATTCTTTGGATTAAAGGGTTTTGAGAATATATATATATAATGATTATTTCTAATAATGGGAGGTGGTGAGGACATTGGGTCCTACATTACATTATTCATTGTATTTAAAGACTCTAAAAAAATATATGAAAGTTATGTTTTACCTTATTATTAAAGTTGTTATTATTAACAAATATATATATATAATTTAAAATTAAATTTATATATTTAAATTATAAAAATACTAAAATCATAGAAAAATTTCAAAATTTTTTTTATTAATATTTAAAATAATATTGTTGATAATTAACAATCAAACTTTGACAGCAAGAACATGATGCTTTGGGAATTAATCAGTCTATGGGACGATAAATAAAAAAAGGGCATATTGTGAAGTTCTCATAGCCGCTGGTAACGTGGCAAGTTGTGAAATGTTTTTATAAAAGCATATTGAAATATCAAGTTGAATCGCGGTGGGTTTGGATTAGGACGTGCATGTGGATCATGTGGCTTAAACACTCATTAAAGTCATTTGGGCTTATCCCAATTACTTTGCAATCCCAACGCTTTGTTCAATTAGCGGGGCGGAGAGAACGTCGTAGCTAACTGATGAGCAATGCCTTTTTCCTTATATTTAAAACTCTGTTTGGGAAAAACAAAAAGTAAAATGGAAGACAAAATAATTAAATAGAGAAAGCGTCTATCGTGTTATTTCGAAAGGGTGAAATTGACATCACAAAACAGGCAGAAAATATGTGAAAATTATTTAATTCTTCTTCCCTTTTAAATAAGATTAATTTAAAATATCAAACACAAAAATCACTATATAAATGTGTTTAAATGAAAAATTTTTATTTAAATTAAATTTATTATAAATTTAAAATATAATATATATAGTAAAATTTAAAATTTAAATTATTGTGGGTTTCTCCTCAAAATTTAAATTTTAAATTGTTGTGGGTTTCTCTTCAATGTGGGTAAGTATAAGTGGGTGGGTCCAATTGATTGAGAGTCCCCTCCTTTCCCACTTTCTCCCCACTTTGCAAACATACGGGAAAAGGGAAAAGTATATTTTCTTAAAGGCAAATTATAAAAATAAAAAAAGTTAAATTTGTGGGTATTTTTATATTTTAATTTGAATAAAAAAATCAAAATTAAAAAATTTTATTTAAATACAATAATTTAACAAATTATATAAAATAGTCAAACTTTACACACGTTAACATATTAATCTTATCATTTTAATTTTAATTAAAAAAATTACTCCCTCTCTTTTTCTGATAATATTGTGAAGATAGTTTCTTAATTCAGCTCAAATAAGATGACGAGGGTGCAGATACAATTTTATTTGTTGATAAATCTTTCTGGGCAATAAATAGTAAGTTGATTATAAATTTATTTTATAATTAATAATATTAAAATTTATTATTATTATTATTATTATTATTATTATTATGATATATATCTAGCTAAATCTTGTTCTGTTTTAAATTCTAGATTGTTGTGGGTTTCTCCTAATTATAAAGGGGTGGGGGCCAACTGATTGAGAATTTTCTCCTCCCCCTTCACTTTAAAATTATGGAAAATGGAAAAGTATGTTTTATTAAATTGGAGTTGAATAATAAAATTAATTCAATTTTTAATTTGATTTTAATTTTTTTTTAAAAATCATTCTAATTAATTCAATTTATAAAAAAAAAACTCGAGAAAATCAAATAATTTTTAATTAATTATTATTGAGTTTTAATTTAAAAATAAAAATATAACTTAAATAATTTCTAAAATACCTTTTAAATAAATAAAAAACAAAAATTAGATGAGTTGATTAACTATAAATCTTATTTTATTTAATTCTTTGATTTTTCAGACCGAATTAATCAACATTTTCGTTAGAAAAAAGTTATTCATAGAATATCAAATAATAAAGTACTGATTAAAATAAATTTCTTGCTTACATAATTTTTTATTCTAAATATAAAAAATTTAAAGATTAATAAACATCTAATTTCTTTGTATGGACTCGAAGAAAAGAATCTGACTGACAAATAAAGACAAATTCATCTTGTCAAATTGTGGGAGTTCCCTTCGGAAAGGGGAATTAATATATACATATATTGGTTTTTATTTTATTTTTCATCTCCCAAAGTCCAAACGGCGAATAAGACAAGACCTGAGACATTTCAATAATATTTAGAAAAAAAAAAAAAAAAGGATCAATGACATCTGTGTATCACAGTAAAGGATAAACACCAAGCCTGTCGGAAAAAGGACCACCACTCCCTCACCCTGACAATCTCACCACGTTCAAGTTCCCTGCCTCGTTGGCTTAACAACGGAACTTCAGGTGAGTCTGGGTGGAAAGCGCGAGAGTCTTATTTTTTATGTGCTGCAAATTCAAGTTTGTGAATGAGTCAGATATGCCTTCTGAGTAAATTTTTTGAGATATCATATCGTGTATAAATAAAAGGTACGAGTAGGTTGCATGAGAATAAAAATTTTATTAACATTGTTATAATTTTATTAAGTATAATCATTTGTATACCTTATGTGTGTGTATATATATATATATATATATATATATATATATATATATATATATTTCGTAACTCACATTCAAAACTTCAAAGTTTAAAAATCATTAAAATTTTGTTGGTTTAATTGATTATATATTATTAAAATTAATTATTTAATATTTATTTTTTAAAGTAATATTATTTAATCTTTATATTTTACTTTTATTTAATTATTTATTATAAAAAATTAAATTTTAATTTACATTTAAAAAAAAAAATTTCAAGTATTTTTATTTAATGCTCTAGGCTAGACATATTTTTGTATTTTTTTTTATTGAAAAATAAATTTTTTAAATTATTGTGTTGATAATTTAGGAAAATTAATTAATATTTTTACATTTTGTACTAATTTATATGAAGAGATGAAAAATAAAAAGAGAATGAGAGAGGAAAATATGTGAGTGGAAAAGGGGAGAAATGATACAGAGAAAGAGAAATATGGAATAGTAAGAGTGAAACAAAGGAAAGAGAGCTAAGGTAATTGAGTATAAAAAGAAAAAAAGGATGTTAACGAAACCAAATTATAAGGATTGATTAATGTGTTTCAAATACAATGATTAATTAATTAATTTTACTAAAATAAAGAGATTAAATAGTAATTTAATTAATATTAAAATCTTTAGAGAAACTAAATTATTTAAGAAAGCAGAATATAAAAATAAATAATATTTTTTTTTTAAAATATAGAGATGGAATAGTTAATATTATTAAAATAGAAAAATTAAATAGTAATTTTTTTAATTTTTAAAAAATTAAAATTCTTGTTTTTTTTAAAGGTATAAAAAGTAATTATTTGCTCCATCACTGGGTTTTATCATATTCAAACTAATTAATATTATTTATATAGAAAAAAAAAGAAAGTCCTTGTATTTTCATGATGGCCAAACGGGTAAAAAATTAACTTTAAAATCAAATAAAGACAACTAATAAATTATAATTTATTATTAATATTATTATTATTTTTAATTTTATTATTAATAATATAAAAATAATATTTTAATTAAAAAAAAAGATACTATTGCATGTGAGTTTAAAAAAGTATGGACAAAATAATAAAGCCACCAAAACTAAAGTATATAATTTTATTCCATAATTTGCAAGGAATTATACCCACTTCTTTGTGATGATGTTTTAGAGGGTGTCCAAAATGAAAAAAAAAAAAAAAAAAAAAAAAAGAAAGGAAACAATAAATTGTTACAATCAAAACTATTAAATTGACACCATTCCTTTTAATTTAATATTTTTAAAATTATAATTTTTCAAATTTAAAATTAAATAAAAAAAATAGATATATATATATAAAGTTGACGTTTGTGATAGATGGGCCTGGTTTGCTGTTTGATTCCACGAATTGGTGATCTTTGATGAGAAGTCCCACATCCAATAAAAACGTAGTAAAATAGCACAATATATATCAATCAATCTTGCCACTTAGTATAATCCTTAATCTCAATCCCATTAGTACATATTCATGTATTATCTTCCAAAAATAAGAAACTAATTCCTATCATTGATAATTAAAATATAATATATTTAGCCACTTTTGAATTTAATATTCAGAAACTGGGCTTGGGTCCAGCGGTAGAGTTGCTGTTGCTGATATGAATGAAGCCCATTTTAGTTTGATGGCCTTCAGGGTTTTACCCATAATAAAGATGCCTGTTTTGATAAAAACATTAATAAAGATTTTTTGTTTTTGGGTATGAATAATTTCAACTGGGAATCGAATTCTAGATAATTTTATTATGATTATTAACTTGTTAGCTTAGTCATATGACCCTCATTAGCCAAAACCGCCAAATTCCTATTCCTGTGTTAGGTTAGATTTCCATTAGTAACACGACAGAAAAACGAAGAAGCTGCATTGACATATATTCAGATACAAAGCAGATATTGTTGGATTACAGTCTGCATTATCACCCTAATATATACATACCTACAAATCAAATTCATCTGCAGTCCAGTCCAAATATACATGATATGGTCTAGTGAAATACAATATTATATATATATATTTTTTTTATTTTACTAGAAACACCATATTTTGATTTTCCAGTGTTCCTTCACAAAAATAAATAAAAATAAAAATTATTACACAAGCATGCAAGAATCAAGAATTAATACAATCAGAGGGACAAACTTAAATTCACATCAGGTTGAGACTTGAAGACTCTACCTGGTACAATTGGATTAACAGGGCTCAGACGTGTGAATCCTCTTTGGCATTAGCTCATTCTGATGACCTCATTCTACAAGAACTAGCGAAAATGTAGATAGGAATGAAGATTGCCTTGATTAAGACAGAGTCTGTAAGAGCAACATGATAACGACTGAGGCAGCAAACTGCATATAAAACACCAAATCTTCACTATAAAGGCCTGTAAAACATGAAATTCGAGTCAGGAGGTGGCAAGCATAAAGTTGCTGCAAATAGGTAAAGGTTTCTATTCCAATTTCTTCAGGTTGCTAGGCTAACTTGGACACTTAGGGCATTGCTCATTTGTAGACACAGTGCTCTTCAGGCAGAAGATTTCAGAATTCTTGCAAGTGAAGATCGACAAGGCAGGGAAAAGGGTTATAGTGGGGAATTTTTGTTTTAAAGTGGAAGTTCCAGTGGGAGGGATGACATCCTTCCTTCATACCCAGGAACTAAGTAAATTCAGAAATTTATCCTCACCTTCCACTTCATGTGCTAGTCAAAGAAAGTAGAAGGCAAATACACAGTGAATTAATATGGCTTGAATGCCAAGTTCTTGCATATAAATTGGATTTGTTGATTTGCAAACACTACCATCCCTAATTCAGGAAACTCCATAATAAACGAGGGGGCTGGGGAGAAGAAAAGCCCAGATGCTCTCAAGTCTTGGGTACTGAAAGCAAGGCTTAATGATCCTTATGTCTAATGCATTTTTGCAATCCATTTTCTACATATCAAGTACGTTATTGTCATTCTGTGCTGACCAAGTTGTTAACCTGAAGCAAAAAAGCATGAAAATAAGCTAATAGAGATATTCTTACCACTTTGACCAGATGCAGCTGCTGGAAGTGCTGGAATTTTCACAGCTGTAAATCCAGTATGAACAAGTTAATAAAAATAAAGATTAAAAAAAATGGAAGGAATGAAGAAAAAAAAAATATCAATTTGCAGAAAAAAAAAAACTTCATTTATCATATGTGGATCAAAGAATCATCCAATGAATAGACTCTCATGAGTCAGACATACTTTTATTGCATGATGACGCTGATAATTGAGATGAAGAAGGCCATGGAGCAGGAATATTGTCATTCAGATCACAAATAAAGCTGATCCCAGAAGACTTATCCAGTGTTGCATCAGAAGGCAAGCTAGGTAGAAGGCATCCAGACTCTAATAAAAAATTAAAAAAAAAAAGAAGAGCAAGAACAAGAATGAGAACAATGAGTTAAACCATTAAATATAATTCCATAGACAAAACAAAACATAAAGAAACATAAACACAATCTATGATATTGTATGCAAACCCAAAGCAGTTCCCAATACCACTCCAGATTAAAGATTCCAACACTGGATATGTGCACACATTCAATACCCAAACCTAGGTCCATGTAACATGGCAAGTGTGTTCAAGAAAATCGCAATGCATTTTGATCCTATCCATAACCAGCACATGTACCACATATAAAAAGATAACAGAGGAACGGAAAGAAGAAAGTTTGTGGGCACAAATGCATAAATGGTTCTATAAAGTATCCATACCTTGCTTTGCAACTGATGTGTGCACATTGTTGATCACCAACAACATATATGGCAAAATGTCAAAATAAAGAAAAAAAAAATAATTGTCACATTAGTGTCTGCTTTAAAGTGAACTTAGAAAAATATATGATAAGAAAACTAACCTTGGAGTGAGAAATCCTTGAGGCTTATGTGACAAAGGCTATAAACATCTCTGGTAATATTTGATTTTTGTAACTTCATTCCAAGAGTTGTAGCACAATCCAAAGCTTGCAAGTTGGTTATGAGGCTCTGCTTCTGCAAGTGAGACACATAACTATCCATGGCATTACAGCATCCTGTGGTGTTACTTATCACGTTCCCACAGTCCTTTGCAACATGGCTCATGTCCGGGAAAACCAGAGGGCAAACTGAAGCAGAAAGAAGAGAAAAACTGAGGAAAGAGTATGCAATCACTGAGGCTAGCTGAAATTATTTGTAATTCTGGGTTAAGTTAAACCAGACAAGAACAATATGCAAAGATTAAGTGGTACAGCTAGCTGATGTGGAAAGGTGATATTCTCTATAAAGAGCTAATGACAATCCTATTCCCATATATGAAGAACAATTAGAATCCAACTACGCCATCAATTCTGCATATGCAGAGCAGAGATGAGCCACAACCTCCTAATGGGGATTTTTCAAATACATAGTCGCACACCCAAAGAGACAAAATAAAGTCAGGAGCATACATCATGCTCATGGAATATGATTGATGTTTCTGTACAGAGTAATAGATACATACATGCTTTTGGTGTTGAGAAATTTCTTTAACAGAAAAGTCAATTAATGATCTGAAAACAGATAAATGCAATGGTCTAACAATTCTCAGCAACTGAACCAATATTATTCAGGCGATTTCTGATTATAACAGATGAATTTAGTTTTCTATAACGATATTTTCCAACTCACCTTTGTTAACATTGCAATTAGATAGTCCTCTGAGAACCTCCTTTGCATGAGAAGGATTAAGTTTACTTGCCAACCATCGGAGAACAATATTTTTACAATCATTAACCCTAGTTGAGTGCTGAGGTAAACCATGGGTCCCATCCATCCTCAAGATTTCAGAAGCTTTTAGTGCAATTCTTGTAGCAGCTTCTGATATAGCATTTTGACATACTTGGTCACAACATTCTTTCACAGGATCAATCTTCTCACAGGCAGAAAGAAGCTTTGATGAATCCACAATGCTCTCAAACTCATTCATATTTTTAACAGGGCAAGACCCCTCGGTGAGATTTGATGCATGAATTGAGCATATTCTCTTAACATTATCTGCTGCGCCCTGACCTACCAAAATTTGCTCAATATCTGAAAGGCAATACTTGGAAATAGTCCCATTTAAAGCAAGCACATTAGTTTCTTTACTGGATTGGCCAATAAGAATTGCAAGGGTGGCTTCTAACTGTGGACAACATATAACATTAGCCAGCAATGGTGCAAAAAAGGCCCAGCAATCAATTGATGTCATGCTCATCAAACTTTCAGCAGCAGTGAAATTCAACGTACATAGTCCTAAAAGAAAGAAATTATGACCAAATTCTAAGTGTAATTGGAGTATTTCAATTCAAATGGTTTTGAGAGTCAAATGAAACCACGGTACAAAAAATGAACCTGATAATTTTGGTATAGAACTGTTGGTGAAAGGTTGCAATGGAGAAGGTGCAAGAATAGGAAGAAAAGGCTGAGGAGCTGTATTTGGCGAGATCTCAGGAAGAAATGCATCCAATCGTCTGTCCATTAATTCAGATACTCCAATATTTTGAAATTCATTCAGACCTATACCAGAAGAATGGTCACTATAATGATAACCTTAAAAATCACAATTCCACTGATCAAAAGATAAAAATGCAAGCTATACGTATATTTATTACATAGCCACAACTTTAGAAAAGTTCAATCAAGAGTGCACAGAAAGGGACACAGATAACTATAATTAGCAAGAAAAGATGAACAAATAAAATAAGAGCTAATGTGTAATGATAAATGTACAAATTATGTTGCATCGCCACATTTCCATCCAGTACAAGTTCTTTTAACATCAAATGGAAGTAAAAAAGATAACTGGAATTCAGCGGACAATCAGTCAGAGACTGCAAAAGGTGCATCCTCAGAAGGGATTGTTTGCCATAGATGCATAAATAACAGCGTAGATTGGAAAATTAGTTATGTTGTTTTTACTACGCTAAACTGACTAAAGAGGACATTTCTGGACGGAAGCAAAGGTTCAATGTGGTGAGACTCACCAATGTAACTACTTAGCAAATAGCCAATGCATTAAAGATGACATTGCCTATATCAAAATCAATAATAGAAATGTTACATTGTTAATTGCTCATTTGCCAACTTTCTAAATTGTTAATATAGAAAGTTAGGAATACAATCTCGTCATAAAGTTCTAAGTGGAACCAATTTAGCTTGATTGAATTGAATACCCTAAACATCAGCTAAAACTTCTCAGTTAACTTTCATGAGAATAAGAAAGGCAACCCAAACAACTAAAACAAGAGGAGCAGCACATTATCCAATTCCGAAACCAAAGCTTAAGATACATTATAAACAAACAATAGTTGCAAGTCAAAAACGTGAACAGAAAAAAGTGAAAGAAAATATTAGGGAAACAAGTTAAAGAGCCAATGCACCAAAAGAATCAGCATAAAAGTCAATAACCTTCCACAAATATGACTACAGCGTTAGGTAAAATCATGAATCACCAAATTCCATGAAGCAAATTAAAAGAATTAAATCATGGGGGAACCAAACTTATCTACATTCAGTCCCACAATACAGCAATTTAAAACCGACCCAACTGAGACAACTCTCAAATCATGCTAAATAAGCAAGACCCAGAAAAGGAAACCCGAAAATTAGGATTGAATACTCACTTAAAAGCAACAAAAACACTTGGAGCAGAACCATACTGGGACTAAACTTGAGAGACACCCCTTCTTTCATGCCTCCAGCTTGATAACTCCCAAACAGACAGAACCAATTAAAAGGAAACAGAAAGAAGAAGATGCTTACATGATATAAGAAATGAAAAGGCAAAATGGCTTGGAATTCAGAATACGGCAATGGGTATGCGAGAAAACAGATACAATTGCACGTTTAAGAGTGTGGGACTGAGAGCAGCGCCAGAAATAGCTTAGCTGTACCATCTAGAGAGAGAGAGAGAGAGAAAGAGAGAAAGAGAGGGAGAGGCCCACACACGCACAGAGACATTAAAAACTAAGATCTATAGCACTGATGCTATTAATGCCTTCAGGCTCGCCTTTTTTCTGTCCGCTTCTTGGGCACTTAGCACGAGTGGCACGTGAGGGGTTGCCTGTCTGACACGTGCGCTTCTTCACACGTGTCAGTTGGTTAGTTGTTGCATTGTGGGTTGAGGATATTAATTTCTCTGGTGCCGGTGTCCTTGGCATTTATGAAATTAGTCGTTCGTACGCACGCACGCACGGTTATAAAATTTTTTAATCTTCATTTTTAATATAAATTAATTAAAATAATTTTAAATTGATAAGTTATATTAAAATAATTGAATAATATTAATTTTTTTTAGAGAGAGAGAGAGAGAGAAGCAAGAAGTGAAACCTGGGGATTAAATAATATTAGTACTAGTTTAATGGTGTGTAGTACTTTGCAGGAACAGAGAAGCAATCATTTGGGGTATTTTGGTTAATTAATTAATTAAGTAGGAATTGTGGAATTAATAGAGATATGAATCCACTGTGTCTCGCCTGGACTTATACGTGGCAAGAGGAGCACCATTGCTGGCGAGTAGTGAAGGGGTAATATTATTTTAGCATATTATATAAAATAATAGAAATTTAATAAATATAAAAATATAGTTATTGAAATTAAAAAAGAAATAATTACTTATAGTTTATGAAATTCACAAAATAGAATGTTTGGTATAGCATATAATTTCTCTCAGCAGAGGGTTAAGGATTTGGGGGGGGTTGACCACCTCATTCGAGTGAATGTTTGACCAGCGTTCTTCCTTGTTTACGGCAGCAAATTACAAGTGCATCTTTGATTGTAACTTTTTCTTTTTAAATTATTATTTTAAGAGTGAAGCTTATCCCTTTTTTATTTTAACAAATTTTATCTTCTGATATATTGAATATTTTCAATAAGATGAGTTGTTTGACGAATATATATATGGTGAACGGCACTTGTTCAACATACATATTAGAACTTGATAAAAAAAATATAAATAAATGTGTAAAGAAACAATTGAAGCATGCATGGATTGAATTCCTCATTACCCATATAGAATAGATAGTGAATAATGTATTCTTTAACTTTATTTATTTTATAAAAAATATATTTTTTTTAATATTTATTATATTTAAAAAATAATTTAATAAAAAATATTTTTTTAATTTAAAAAATAATTAAGTATTTTTTATTTTATAAATTTTAATAATCTTATTAAAATATAAAAATACTTATATATATATTATAAATATATATTATTAATTTAATATTATAATTAAAAAATATTTTTATTTTAAAAAATATTTT
The DNA here is from genome assembly GCF_030052815.1 of Hevea brasiliensis. Taxonomy (NCBI): domain Eukaryota; kingdom Viridiplantae; phylum Streptophyta; class Magnoliopsida; order Malpighiales; family Euphorbiaceae; genus Hevea; species Hevea brasiliensis. Next base: position 51,534,408 of record NC_079510.1, read on the forward strand.
TAATAAAAAAATATTTTTATATATAAATTAATTTTTCATAAAATAAACAGAGCATTATATCTTAAAGTTAATAGATATAACTCTAGCAAATTTTAATTGATTTTTTTATACCATTAAATTTTAATTTATTAATATAAAATTATCTTTAAAATTATAAATTATGGAATTTAATATTAATCAAAATCAATTATATCAATAAAAGATACTAATTTTCTATTCACCAAATCATCAAATTAGGTTAAGTTTTCTTTATTCCTATTAATTAATTATTAAATGATCAATTTTTGTGTGACAAATTAGATGCAAAGCTATGTACATGTAGATTGGTTAACGGTTCGTTTTGAAGCTATAATCAAATTGCTCTAAATTAAAATCAAAATTAAATCAAACTGATAATTTAACTGAAATCAAACAATTCAATTTGGTTTAAAATTGAGTTTTTTTTAATTAAAAAAAAACAAACTAATAAATTTAATCAAATTAAAATAAAAAGTAATAACAACCATGTGATGGATGATTTTGATTTCAATTTTTTAAATCTTGACCACCCAGAGTATATGTACCAACTTGGCATATATCTTGTACTAGCATATACATATATAACCCTTAATCTGTCTTTGTTAAATTGCTTAAGTTATGATTTCATTGAGAATCACAAATCTAATTAGAGTGTGGATCCTTACATAAAAAGACTTTTTATGGTGAAGTAAGAGCTCTAAATAGTTTGTTTATTTGCTTTGAAGTTGGGGGTTGTCTCTATTTTTTAGATTTTGTGCTTCGATTCTAAATTCAACTTCAAAGCCATTTTCAGTGTGCTAGCATTCTCACCAAGGAAACATCATAGTCAATGTATAATTACGTTAATAAATTGAAATTAACCAGTGATGAGATATATATATATATATATATATATATATATATATATATATAATTCCATCAAGAAACCATTTTTATTCAATTATTTTTTTTATTAGATTCAATAATTAATCGTCTTAATTAATTAATTTGATTGATTTTTTTTTTTAGAAAAAATATGATTTAAAGAGATTATAATTACTAATTACATACTATATTAAATGTATATGAACGGAATAATTAAGCAAAAGGAAAGGAAATCCCCACGTGGGAGGGTGCAGGTGAAGCTCTTAATATAAGCCTTATTACATTTTCAAAGATTCCATTTGCTAATGAGAGTTCACACTTAATAATTATCCCATCTCATTATCCATTTCACGCTACCTACTATATTAATTAATTAATATCACCCATAATTCTCATTTTAATTAGCCAACCCCAAAGCCAAGCCACCCTCTGTCTACTCTATACTCACCGACATCACCGGCTTAAGCTATATATTCGGAAAATTTCTTAATTAAATTTTAATTTAAAATATAATATATAATTAGATTCTGTGAGATTTATTTCTTTATTTATTTTTTCACATATTTAAATGTGAACTCACACGAGACTAGAACTAGAAGCCGAGAGACATCATCATCTCAACTGGGTCCTACATGGCAGGCATGGCTTGTTAAAAGTTGGTCAACAAACAGCAATCCTCGTTGGCTCCAACGTTGCCCCACTGTTAACTTGCTGCTTCCTACGTGCTTTCCTGTCTTCCTATATATAAAGCTCCCTCTGGTTGTCCCAAAATCTCTCCTCTTTCATTCCAAAAACACATAAAATTATGGGAAATTGCTGTATACGCGGTTCATCGTCGGCGGTGTGGGCTGGTGACGACTGGGGTTCGGTGGGACAAGAAATGAAGAGACCTCAGAATCATAATACCATCATAGAAAGGCAAAGGCTACTTGGCGAAGAGATGGGAGGGTTTAGTTCTAGTTCTAGTTCAAGTGCTTCTATGAGGGAGGTGAAGATCAAGATTACAAAGAGGGAGCTGGAAGAGTTAATGGAAAGAGCCGAGATGCGGGGTTTGTCTATGGAACAAGTTCTTGCACGGTTGATCAACTCTGGTGATAATTTTGAAATAATGGAGATAGAGGATCATCATCATCATCATAGGTCATGGAAACCAGCACTCCAGAGTATTCCAGAGGTGAATTAGACAGCAATATTTCTTGGTTGTATATATGATTAATTTGTTAATTAGTTACCAGGCTTTGCTGGTTTAATTCCTCTTGTGTTCTTCATTTATGAGCTTAGGGGGTGCATGGCTCCAAATTCTGGAGATATATTGTACATATAGATTTTTCATTTTAATGCAAAGTTTTTTTTTTCCATAAATATAGAAATTTATTCTAATAATTAAGTATTTGTTTCCCAAAATAGCGAAGGGAATTCCTTAAAAATTTTTCAGAGATTTAGATCAACCCCATCAAGGCCCAGTGTTCTGACCCAGTAGCAGATAAAATGATAATTGCCATGGCTATATCAAATTTTTTACACTGAAAAAATTATATATATATATATATTAAAAACCTTTTTAATTTGTTTAATTTTGTTATAATATATGGTGCTACAACCATTGAGATTCATGTGGAGCTGTGACTTTGAATGAATTATTTATGAAATGTTAAAACTTTGACCAAGTAGCCAGGAGATGCTTCACAAGTTGGCATTTTTCTGAAATCATCAAGTTAAGGAATAGTCGCTTGACTTTAATCTGTTTTCCTTTCTATTTTTTTTAAAGGGCCAAATTATTTTTTCAGACTTTTTTAATAATTTTTCTAATATTTTATTTGCAAGATTATTTTCGTCTAAGATTTTATAATTAATTAATTAGTTAAAAATTAATTAATTAATTAATTAATTAATTTTTATTCAAATAAATAGTAATATTTAATTTAAATTCTATCCAAATTAACATAACTTTGTTGCTAATAAGTTTAACAAGATAATTTTTTTTAAAAAAAAAAGTTTAAAGGTTGTATGCATGTGTAGCATGTTGCAGTTGCTATTTTCAGAAGCCCATCGTGGATTTCAGAACTTACAATGAAAAAGAATCAAATCATCAGATAGGAAGAGGAAATTAATAATAACAATGAGTCATATGTGATTTTGATATTAAAGAGGAAAAGTAGTAGAATTAATTTAATACTAATATAGAAAAAAAAAAAAAGATTTACAAAGGAGCGCCCCCTCAAAGGCACGTCAAGCCTCTTTTTTGTTTTGCTTCTTACGCCCACTTGACCTCTACTCAACTTCCCACTTTCTGTCTCTAATGGCGTCAGCGATACCACCGCTTAAAATCACCTAATGAACGTCACACGACGGCCCACTCCCCGCTTCCGGAGGAGACCTACCGCTTTTCGTCTTAGGCAGTACAGACCTTCCTGGAAGTTCTTTGGCTACAAAAACAGAAACACAAACTTCTTTGGACCTTTCTGGACTATTTAGACGAAGGATGGGTGGTGGGGGTGGTAGAAAAGGCGAGGTGTCATCGGCTAGGAAACTCGCAGCCGAGTCGTGGCAACTGTGGTTAGCAGAAAGTATTCCAGCTTCTGGCGGTGGTGATATGAACTTGAAATGGGACTCATTATGTCATACGTTTGAGTGTAAGGTATGTGATTAATTCTTGTTTTGGTATTTGTTTATTAATATCGTTTTTTGTTTGTAGTTATTTTCATATTTACGTTAAAGTTTCCATTTTGTTACATGGTTTGAGACGGTTGAACTTGTTATCTAACAGTGGGTCTTCTTTGCAAGCTTTGTCTGTTTTGCTCGTTGTGTTATTTTTGTGGTTGTTGTAGTGTTTTTCTTATATAAATTATATAAGATGATGTAAATTTTAATTTTCAATATAAAATTTTCTTAATTTTAATTTAAAAATTTATAATATAAAATCTTTTTAATTTTAATTTGATGAACATAAAAACTCTGACAACCGATAATAATTGGTGACTGTACTCCCACTATGTTTGAGATCAAGATAGGAAGAGAAGGAACGATATCTATGCAAGTATAAGTGAGAAAGAGTGAGATTTATTATAAAGAATATTGGAAAGGCAACTGTTAGCTGCCACTTATTTTGCATTTATTTAGGGTATTTATTTAGAAATTTTTGTGTGCATATTTATTCTTACCTTTTGTTGTATGATTCTGATACAATTTTGGTAGTTTAGCTTGATTAGGAACCTATTTGTTAGCTGTAATTTTTTATATATATCTTTAATTTCTGGAGCAATAAACATCACAATTCTTATTCCAAAATTTCTTAGTTCTTTTACATGGTATCAAAGCCATGGCTGATGAAAAGAAAAATGAGAGTTCTGGATCAGGGAAGAAAACTTCTAATTCTTACACACTGAATTCAAATGACAACCCAGGTAACTTGATTACCCAAGTTCAGTTGAAGGGTGAGAATTACAAAGAATGAGCGCGAGCTATGCGGACTGCATTGCGGGCCAAAAAGAAATATGATTTTATTGATGGATCTGTCAAGCAACCAGCAGATGACTAACTGGAACTCGAAGATTGGTGGACGGTTAACTCTATGCTGGTTTCTTGGGCGTTTAACACCATTGAACCGACGCTTCGCTCGACTATCTCTCACATGGAGAACATAAAGGATTTATGGGAGGATATTAAACAGAGGTTCTCGATTGGGAATGGTCCACGAATGCAGCAACTGAGATCGGATCTGGCGAATTGTAGACAGGAAGGTCAACCGATCGTGTCCTATTTCGAAAGACTCAAAACGTTATGGGATGCAATAAACAACTATGATCAGATACCAGTATGTATCTGTGCAGGCTGCAGATGCAATCTTACTATTAAATTGGAAAGAAAACGTGAAGAAGAGAGAGTTCATCAGTTTTTTATGGGCTTAGATGAAGAAGGATACGGAACAGTGCGTTCTAATATTTTGAGCATTGAACCCTTGCCCAATTTGAATCGTGCCTATGCTATGGTTGTTTAGCAAGAGCGGGTGCGAACTATGACACGAACCAAGGAAGAAAGAAGCAATCCTATGAGTTTTGCAATTCGAGCAGGTAGTCGAAATTCAGGGGGGGGATAAAGACAAATCCTCAATTTGTTCTAATTGGAACCGAGAGGGACATGATGCTGAAAGTTGTTTCCAGCTGATAGGTTATCCAAAATGGTGAGATAATAGACCACGTGGAACTTCTGCTGGACGAGGAGGTGGTCAAAAGCGTGGCAATGGAGTAGGACGTAGCAAGGGAGGAGTTGCTCGTGCCAACGCCACACAAGCAACTGGAGTTGATGGTGGGCGTGGAATTGTGACAGATTCAGATCGAAAGAGTCTTAGTGGATTAAATGAAGAGCAGTGGGCTATTTTGCTGGGCATGTTGAATTCTTGTCAGAATGGTGGCAATGAGAGGCTGACAGGTATGCAGAGGATATTTTCTTGGATTATTGACACAGGAGCTTCCCATCATATGATAGGAACGTTGGCATTTTTGAGTGAATTGCGTCACATTGTGTCATGCTCAGTCGGGTTACCTAATGGAGAAAAGACCTTGGCGGTGAGAGAAGGAACTGTGTTGCTTGGAGGAGACTTGAAATTGCAACGAGTCCTTTATGTGCTAAATTTGAATTGCAATCTGATCTCTGTATCACAACTACTTAATGATACAAAATTTGTGCTATATAGGACCTAAATTTCGAGGAACCTGATTGGAGCGGGTGAGCAACCCAAGGAGCTGTACTTTCTTAAGGGAGTGATATTGGTACATGCTTGCAAGGTAGCTGATGTGGGGTCTTTTGAGCTTTGGCATAAGAGAATAGGTCATCCTTCTTATAAGGTGGTAGAGTTAATTCCAAAAGCTGGTAGCATAGTTAGGAAAACTAATAAAACTTGTGAAGTTTGTTTTAGAGCAAAGCAAACAAGAGAGATTTTCTTTTCTAGTGACAATAAAGCTGATGGTTGTTTTGAATTGATACATTGTGATTTGTGGGGACCTTATAGAGTCCCAACTTCTTGTGGAGCAATTTATTTCTTAACAATTGTTGATGATTACTCTCGTACTATTTGGATATATTTGCTGAATGGAAAACAAGAAGTAGCTTGTGTTCTTAAGAAATTAGTTGTGATGGTTAAATGCCAATTTGAAAAAAATATGAAAATTGTCAGAAGTGATAACGGAAGTGAATTTATGTGCTTGAAAGAATATTTTGATGAATAAGGGATGTTGCATCAGACTTCCTGTGTAGGAACACCTCAACAAAATGGCCGAGTGGAAAGAAAACATCGCCATATTCTTAATGTGGCAAGAGCCTTGCGTTTCCAAGCAAATTTACCCATAGAATTTTGGGGAGAATGTGTACTTTCAGCCTGGTATTTGATTAATAGGACTCCATCTATGTTATTAAATGGTAAAATCCCATATGAGATGCTCTTTCGGAAAGTACCTTCTTACAAACACGTTCAGATTTTCGGTTGTTTGTGCTATGCTCATAATTTGAATCGGGATAAAGATAAATTTGGTAGTGGAAGTCGTAGATGTGTTTTTGTTGGGTATCCATTTGAAAAGAAGGGATGGAGATTGGATGATTTAGAAACTAAAAAATACTTTGTATCAAGAGACGTGGTATTCGCTGAAACAGAATTTCCATATGCAAATGAGAAAACAATGGGTATGAACTCATTAAAAATGGAGTTGAGGAGTTGGTGACGAAGTTAATGGTTTAGAGAACAACTTGGGAAAGGAGCACGATGAAAGTGTGGGTAGAGAAAGTGAGGTGAATCCTGAAACGGAAGAATTGATCCATGAAAACAGTGAGGGAGTGGATAGAAGTGAAGTTGTTGAAGAGCAACTAGGTAGGGGACAAAGGGCCAAGCAACCTAGTGTTCGTTTGAAGGATTATGTGACAAACGCCATCAAAACAAGCCCCTCGGTATGCTCACCTTCCCAATCTGATTCCTTAGGTACGCCATACTCTATAGCACATTATGTGGGTTATGATAAATTCTCTGCACAACACCGATGTTTTTTGGCAGCCATTACTATAGGACATAAACCAAGCTCTTATGAAGAAGTAGTTAAGGATGAAAGGTGGGGAGCGGCTATGAGAAAAGAAATACAGGCTTTGGAGGATAATGCTACATGGACAGTTGAAAATCTGCCTTTTGGGAAGAAAGCAATAGGAAGCAAGTGGGTATACAAAATTAAATACAATTTTGATGGAAGTGTTGAACGATACAAGGCGCGGTTAATGATATTGGGAAATAATCAAGTTGAAGGCATAGATTATCAGGAGACTTTTGCTCCTACAGCAAAAATGGTTACTGTGCGCACCTTTTTTGCCGTTGCGGCTGCAAAGAATTGGGAACTCCATCAGATGGATGTCCAAAATGCTTTCTTACATGGTGATTTGGAGGAAGAGGTTTACATGAAGATGCTGCCTGGATTTTCTTCTCAATCACCAGGGAAGGTTTGTAAACTCCAGAAATGTCTATAGGGTTTGCGGCAAGCACCTAGATGTTGGTTTACGAAATTGGCTGCATCTCTGAAAGCTTATGGATTTCAACAATCATATTCAGATTACTTTTTTTTTTTCACTTTTCGAGCTGGGACTGTTCAATTGAATGTGCTTATTTAAGTGGATGACCTTATTATCTCCAGCAATGATGTTTCCGCTGTACAAACATTCAAGAACTATTTGAGTCGTTGCTTTCATATAAAAGACTTGGGGAAGCTGAAATTTTTCTTAAGGATTGAAGTAGCCAGAAATTCGAATGGTATTTTCTTGTGTCAACATAAGTATGTGTTGGATGTAATTTCAGAAGTTGGATTATTGGGTTGCAAGCCGGCTAAAACTCCTCTTGAACAAAATCACAAGCTGACCCTTACTGAGAGTGATGATGTGGATGACCCTGCTCAGTATAGGCGTCTAGTTAGACGGCTTATTTATCTAACAATAACTCGGCCCGAGTTGTCTTATTGTGTGCATATTCTTGCTCAGTTCATGCAACAACCGAAGAAAGCTTATTGGGAGGCAGCTGTTAGAGTTATGCATTATTTGAAAGGAAATCCATGTCAGGGTATACTACTGCATGCCAATTGTGATCTCAAATTATCTGCTTACTGTGATTCTAATTGGGCTAGCTGTCCTTTGACGAGACGGTCTTTGACCGGTTATTTTGTTCTTTGGGTGAATCCCCTATCTTGTGGAAGACTAAAAAGCAACAGATAGTGTCTCGCTCATCCGCTGAAGCTGAATATCGGTCTATGAGTACTACGACTTATGAACTTAAATGGTTGAAAGGATTATTGAATTCTCTTGGTGTGGCGCATATTGAACCTATGAATTTGTATTATGATAGTCAGGCAGCTCTGCATATAGCTGCTAATCCTGTCTATCATAAACGTACCAAGCATATTGAAGTGGACTATCATTTTATTCGTGATGAGATATTGAATGGGAACATTCGAACAGATTATGTACGTAGTTCAATACAATTTGTGGATATCTTCACAAAGGCGTTGGGAAATGATCAGTTTGACTTTCTTCTTCGCAAGTTGAGCATTCGAGATCTCCATGCTCCAACTTGAGGGGGGGTATTAGAAAGGCAGCTGTTAGTTGCCACTTATTTTGCATTTATTTAGGCCATTTGTTTAGGAATTTTTGTGTGCATATCTGTTTTTACCTTTTATTGTATGATTCTGATACAATTTTAGTAGTTTAGCTTGATTAGGAACCTATTTGTTAGCTGTAATTTTTTATATATATCTTTGATTTCTGGGGCAATAAACATCAAAATTCTTATTCCAAAATTTTTTAGTTCTTTTACAGAGAACACTATGCCCACCCCCCATCCCTCCATCTCTTTTGACAAAAAAAAGCCCCATCATTCAGTGCCCCAACAAAAGACGACATTAAGGCTTCTTCTAGACTGAACTCCTTCTCCTTTTTGAGGTCATATTCGAATTTCTCAAAGTCCCTTGCTGTAGATATTAATTATAGATTTCAATCGATTATAATCGAAGAACAAAAGAAAAATGGAGGTAAGCAAGAGAGGAGGAGCAGAAGAAAGGTTGAGAGGGAATGGAATAAGTGAGAAAAAGGTATATATATATATATATATATATATATATATATATATATATATATATATATATAGAGAGAGAGAGAGAGAGAGAGAGAGAGAGAGAGAGAGAGAGAGAGAGAGAGAGAGAGAGGTGTGGAGAAGGGTAGGTAACATTAATTTTATTTGAGTGTAGAAAATAATTTTAATTTTGCTTTTAAAAAAAATGCTACGTGAGCAAAATAATGGAAAAATAGATTATTATGTTATATCTATGAGAGTAATTATATAGCATAATAGTGATTTTGTCTTGCATAGAATGATAAATTAATGAAAAATAAGCATATATATGAGCATTATAAATTTTTTTAGAGGAGATTGAAAAAATAGAGATTTAAATCTGAATTTACCAGTTGAGTGATATATGTGGAGCCACTAAATCAAGTTAGACTATATAAACTCTACAAAATTAAAACTATTAAATAATTAGTGAGCAATTTTTATTTTAAAATAGTTTTATAATATAATTTCTCCAATATTTCTGTCACATCATTTTTTTTTATTGAGTCTGTTAGAATACAATTGCCATATTTGTATTAAGCTGTCATTGACCCAATATTCTGTCATTAACCTAATATTATAGACCTTGATTTAGGCTTTAATCTAGGCTTTATTTTTGCTACCTTGATTTAGGCTTTAATCTATGCTTTATTTTTGCTACCAACATTCTTTCTTTTTTTTAGGTCAATTATACTTGTATATATAAAACTCTGTAAATCTTGTAATACACAGATTCAGAAATACAAATTCTTTCTTTTCTCATGGTATCAGAGCTGTTTGACTTGATGGATTTTTGTCTTGTTATTTCATCCCTGATTCAATAATCTTTATTCACAGCACTAATTTCACTTTGGCCTTTTCTCATTTTGGCTTCATCTAATCTATCACAATTTCTGTGTGTAGACAATTTTTTTTTTATAGAGAAATTCGATGTATCACAGCCTATTGGCACCATTTTAAATGGATCCAATTATGCCCTTTGGTCCCAAGAAATGTCTAGCTTTCTCGAAGGCAGAAAATTATAGCGTTATGTCACCGGTAATGTCACTAAACCCACTAAGATCGCAGATGAAGATGAATCCAAATATGCTGAACGTCTTGAGGAATGGGATTGTAAGAATCATCAAATTCTTACTTGGCTACGCAACACCTGTGCTCCATCCATTAAACTCCAATTTGGCCGATTTGATACTGCTAAAAAAGTTTGGGACTTGTTAGTCAAGCGATAATCCACTTCGAATGCTATTCATCGATTTCAAATATATGTTACTCTCAATCACATGCATCAAAAACCAGGTCAGTCCATTAATGATTTTTTGTCTGAAATGACTGCTTTATGGGACCAATTGTCATTATCTGAACCACTTTGGTATGACATTTGTGATGTTGAACTTTATGCTAAAGAAAGAGATGAATTTCGGGTTTATCAATTTACCTTGGCTTTAAATGATGAATTTGAGTCAGTTAGATCCTCTCTGTTACATAGGGATCCTTTTCCCAAACTTGAGATTGTGGTTACAGAATTATTATCTGAAAAAGCTCGTCTTGCTACCTTGAAATCTCAGCAGTCTATCATCACTACTGACACAGTGTTAGCTACTCCAGCATCTTCTCAATCGCAAAATAAAGTGACTTGCAGGTATTGTCACAAACCAGGACATCACATTTCTAATTGCTTCAAGTTGCAATCCAAGCAGGGAATTGGATGAAACAATCAATCCAAATTTAAGTCTGGTAAGGCTCCTACCCATACTACTACTGCTACCACTGAAAGTTGGTCTTCTGGTGACACATCTACCTTAGATGAGCTTCTTAACTAGATAAATATTGATACTTTAAAACAAGCTCTAGCCCATTCCATCACTGGTGTTTCCACCTCTTCTGCATTATCATTCACCCTAGGTACATATTCTTCTTGGTTCTTTGACTCTGCTTGTTGTAACCATATGACTGTTGACTCACATCTTTTCAAAACCAAAAATTCCATATCTCATTCTCCTGTTATTCATACTATCGATAACTCATGCTTGTCTGTTATTCATGTTGGAAATATTTCTACATCAACTTTGTCCTTAACTAATACCTTTATTGTTCCTACACTTTCACTCAAACTTATTTCTGTTGGATAATTATGTGATCTTGGTCTTGATTTACATTTTTCTTATCATGGTTGTTATGTGCAGGATCCGCAGACAGGACAGATCCTTAGGACCGGCCATGAAGTTGATTGTTTGTTTGAATTGTCATATCTTCACCTTCCTTCACAAACCACTTCTATACCTATCTCTTTATCTCAATGTGCTGCCTCCGTGTCTTCTTCTACTTGGCATTCTCGACTTGGGCATGTTTCTCCTTCTAAACTAAACTCTTTATATTCTAGTGATCTTTTAGGAAATATTAAGTATGAGAATTTTGATTGCTCTTCATGTGAACTTGGTAAGCATCATGCTTTACCCTTTAATAATAGTGATTCTATTTCCTCTTCAATCTTTGATCTTGTTCATACTGATATCTGGGGTCCATCTCCAGTTGCCACCATGAGTGGTGCCACTTACTTTGTGATATTTGTGGATGATTACTCTAGATTTACTTGGATTTGCTTTATGAAAAATCGTTCTCAATTGTCGCAAATTTATTCTAATTTTAATGCTCATGTTCAAACTCAATTCTCTTGTACCATTAAAACTCTTCGAACAGATAATGCCATGGAATATAAAGATACTGGCTTTCTCAATCTTCTTTCTCAACATGGCACTACTGTTCATCGATCTTGTCCAGGTACCTCTTAACAAAATGGTCGTGCAGAATGAAAACATAGACACATTCTTGACACTGTATGTACCCTTTTAATTTCTTCCTCTTGTCCTAAACGATTTTGGGGAGAAGCTACTCTTACAGCTGTTTACACCATTAATCGCGTTCCTTCTGAAACAATTGGTAATCAAACACCTTATAAACGTTTGTATGGTATCTCTCCTAATTATAGTCTTCTTCGTGTTTTTGGGTGTGCTTGCTTTGTTTTTCTTCAACCACATGAATGTTCAAAATTAGAACCTCATGCACAATTATGTTGTTTTTTGGGTTATGGCATTGAGCATAAAGGTTATCGATGTTAGGATCCTATTTCTAGATGTCTTCGTATCTCTTGTCATGTTACCTTTTGGGAACATAAAATGTTTTTCACATTGTCTGAGTTTCAGTGTCCAGACAATAGTTCCCCTTTCTTCACTAATTTGTTTGTGGAGTTATTTCCTGATACATCTTCTCCTCTTAATGACAATACAACTCCTTCTCCTAACATCTTTAATGTAGGACAAACAGATGGTCAACCTATGGTGACGTATGAGAGATCTAGTACATCTGCGGATTCTGTCTCCCTACCCATTGTTTTTAGTCCTTCTGATATTGTACCTTCTAGAGTACGTCGCCCACCATCTTATCTTCATGATTATCACTGCTATTCTGCTATAGTTTCTTTGCATGAACCTTCTTCTTATAAGGAAGCCAGTACTAATCCTCTTTGGAAACAAGCAATGCAAGAAGAATTGCAGGCCTTAACAAAGACTTCCACTTGGAACTTGGTTGATTTACCGACTGGTTAAATTGCTATAGGATGCAAATGGATTTATAAAATCAAAACCCGAGTAGATGGTTTAGTAGAACATTGCAAAGCACGATTAGTAGCAAAAGGCTTCACTCAGGAGTATGGTATTGACTACGAAGAGACTTTTACTCCGGTAGCTCGTCTCACATATGTTCATAGCCTCATCGCTATTGCAGCTGTGCGTAAATGGACATTCTTTCAGATGGACGTGAAAAATGCCTTTCTTAATGGGGATCTTTCTGAGGAAGTTTACATGTAACCTCCCCTTGGTTATGATCATCCACCTGGGAAAGTTTGCCAGCTTCAAAAGGCTTTATATGGACTTAAACAAGCCCCCAAAGCATGGTTTGCAAAATTCAGCTCTACAATTAGTAAATTGGGTATCTCTTCTAGCTCTTTTAATAGTGCTCTTTTTATTCGCAAGACTCATAAGGGATATACACTTTTGTTATTATATGTGGATGATATGATTATCACAGGTGATGATTTGCAGGGTATTAAAGAGGTGCAAAATTTTCTTTGTACTCAGTTTGAAATGAAAGACCTTGGTCATTTGAGTTATTTTCTTGGGTTAGAAGTCTCTTCTGATAGCAAAGGCTACTATTTGTCTCAGGCTAAATATGCCATTGATCTTCTATGTCGAGCATGTTTGACAGATAATAAAACTACTAATACTCCTCTTGAGACAAATGTGAAACTTTCTCCTACGGATGGAACAATTTTGGAGGATCCAACACTCTAGAGGCAGTTGGTTGGGAGTCTTATTTATCTCACTGCCACTCGACCATACATAGCATATGCAGTTCATATTGTTAGCCAATTCATGGCTGCTCCTCGCACTTCTCACTTTACTGCTGTTCTTCGTATCCTTTGATACATCAAAGGTACATTGTTCCATGGTCTTCATTTTTCTGCTCAATCATTGCTTGAACTAAAAGCATATTCTGATGCTGACTGGGCTGGAGATCCTACTGATAGAAGATCTACAACTGGCTATTGTTTCTTTCTAGGAGATTCTCTTATATCTTGGCATAGTAAGAAGCAAACAATAATTTCTCGATCTAGTACGGAAGCAGAGTACAGGGCACTAGCTGATACTACTTCTGAACTTCTCTGATTAAGATGGTTATTACAGGACATGGGTGTCTCTCAATCTAATGCTGCAACAAACATCTATTGTGATAATCAAAGTGCCATCCAAATTGCCCACAATGATGTTTTTCATGAACGAACTAAACACATTGAGATTGATTGTCATTTTGTTCGTCATCACCTTGCGAGTGGCAAGCTTTGTCTCATTTCGGTTCCTTCTGCTAATCAGACGATAGATATCTTCACCAAAGCTCATCCACCTGGGCGATTTCGCAACTTATCTTGCAAACTCAAGTTAGCAAATACTTTGCCTATTTGAGTTTGAGGGGGGATGTTAGAATACAACTGCCATATTTGTATTAAGTTGTCATTGACCCAATATTCTGTCATTAACCCAATATTATAGACCTTGATTTAGGCTTTAATCTAGGCTTTATTTTTACTAACAACTTTCTTTCTTTTCTTAGCTCAATTATACTTGTATCTATAGAATCCTGTAAATCTTGTAATACACAAATTCAAAAATACAAAATTCTTTCTTTACTCATAGTCCTTGCTTTATTCCAAGCGTACAATGGAGGGGGCGACAAAAATGGGACCCTATGAGCTCCAGAATAACTAATCAGGTGAACAGCTGGGGCGGCATGAAACTTCTTAAAGAACATACGATTTCTAGTGCTGCATCTGTTACTTCTTCCAATATTCAAGCTGAACTGGTGCATGCACAATAGCTTGATGTCGAGCAACCGTCCTCTCAGAAGGAAATCAAGCGTTTATCGAGGAAACTTGTGGAAAAAAGAACTTCATGGCACAGGAGAGAACATCAGAAAATTCTTGCAGTTATAGATGATTTGAAAAATGAATTAAGAAGGCAAAGGAAAAACTATCAAACCATCGAAATTCTCAATTCTAAATTGATCGATGAATTGGCAGATTTCAAATTGTCTGAAAAGCAATTCATGAAATATTACGAGGAAGAGAAAAGGGGCAGAGAATTAATGGAGGAAGTATGTAAAGAACTAGCACATAAAATTGCAGAAGATAAAGCCATAGTTGAAACATTGAAGATGGAATCCATCAACATTAGGGAACAAGTGGAAGAAGAGAGGAAAATGTTGCAGATTGCTGAGGCATGGTGCGAGGAACGGGTTCATATGAAGATGGCTGATGCGAAATTAGCTCTCGATGATAAGTATTGTCAAATGAATAAATTCATAGCAGATCTTGAAGCTTTTCTAAGGTCAAGAGGGGGTACCTTGGATGTGGGGGAGTTGAGAAAAGCTGAATTGTTCAGACAAGTAGCTAAGTCTATAAATATTAAAGATCTCAAGGAACTCTTTTGCATGTCCCCAAAGCCAAGTGATATATACTCTCCTGAAAATGATGTATCCAAAATCCAGACGGGTAGCTTCGGATCAGAAAATCAGTGTAGTAGCCAGCATTTGCTGAATCATTCAAATGACTCTATTCCCAACACAAGTAAATTTGAAGAAGCAAGAGAATGGGAATGGGATGCTGAAGAAAAAGTTTCAAGTTATTCCCTTGAAGGGAGTGCAAGAAAATGCAAGGAGAATGTAAGAAATGATTCTCCAAATAAACAAATAACTGGGTTCCGCTCAGCGGAAAAATCATTGCAGAAGATATCTTCCACTTTTAAGCTTTGGGATCATCAAGTTTCAAGTCCAAGTAACAGCAGACACAATGAGATAACATTTGGTGACGGGCTTTTTTCCAAAAGGTGGGAGGCTAAATAAAAATTATTAACAGGGGTGAGAAACAAAATATTTACCAAAAAAAAAGTGAAATTTATTGATTTGGAAGATAAATGTGAGAGGTTGTATCATGTACAGGGACCGCTATATAAAAAGTTTTTAAAAATCATTTATTTTGAAAAATGAAAAAAATATTAAAATATTAATTAAATGCTACATATAGTAGCGTCTAGCTGCATATATCGTTAGAGGTTAATAACTACTGCTTTGTATTGGCATTGTTTATTACTTAAAAATAAAGCTTCATTTGATGTTTTGTCCTCAAAATTGACCTCTTATTAAATTTATATGAATGCATTCTTCAAATTTTTATTGCTTCTTTATCGCTTGATAATACTGATATTATGTTGGAAAATATAAATTTAAATATCAATAAATATAAAATATATTGTGTGAAGAGTTTAATTGTTATTTTAGTATGTGAAGAGTCTAGCTTATAATTAAAAAAATATAAATTTAATTTAATATTTTTAAAAGATATTGAAATTGAAAAAAATTAATTGTTAATATTAGTATGAAAATGGTAGATTTAAACATGGATAAAATTTTGAAAGAATTAAAATTATTTTAAACTATAAAATATATTGTAAAATTTTAAGTATAATTTTTTTTTAACATTTTTGTGAATTTAAATTATTCAATGTTGTGAGATATTTGTTGTAACTTTGTAATATTTTGTGTAAAATATAATTTAGATGAAGATTAGTGATATTGTGAAATTAATTTTTAATATTTTATATTAATAAAAATAAAAATGAATTTTTAATATTTTTAAAGGATATTAAAATTGAAAAAAAAATTGTTAATATTAGTATAAAAATTGTAGATTTTGACATATATGAAAATTTATAAGCATTAAAATTATTTTAAGTTATAAGAAATATTTTAAATTTTTAAGTATAAAATTTTTTAATATTTTTTTGAATTTAAAAGATTTAATGTTGTTAGATATTTATTGTAATTTTATAATATTTTGTGTAAAATATAATTTAGATTAAGATTAGCTATAGTGTGAAATTAATTTTTAATATTTTATATTAACAAAAATAAAAATGGATTTTTAATATTTTTAAAGGATATTAAAATTGAGAAAAAAATAATTGTTAATATTAGTATGAAAATTATAGATTTGACATATATGAAATTTTATAAATATTAAAAATATTTTAAATTATCGGATAAAAAAATATTTTAAGTATAAAAAATATTTTAAAATTATACTTAAAAATTTAAAATATTTTTTATACTTAAAATATTTTAATTTATATTTTCGAACACAGTGTCAAATATGGAAAATGCATTCATATAAGCTTGATAAGAGGCAAAATTTGAGGGCAAAACATTTGATGAAACTTTATTTTCAAAAGAAATGGTAATCTTTTCAAATTTTTTGCATGATAGACGCTATATATAATAGAGTCTCCTACCTTCCTCTTTCAAGTTGACAAATTTCACCTCATTTTGGTAAATATTTTGCTACTCATCCCTTTTGATAAAATTACGTTTAACTTGCCACCTTTTGGAAACAAGCCCTTTGATGACGGTGGTGGTGATGGGAGGCTCTCAAAGAACACAATACTAAGGGACTTCGTGAATCCACATGTTACTCGGGAGATGAAAGGCTACATTGAATGGCCACGACACATCCGAAAGAAAAGCTTAGAGGCCAAGCATTTCGAAGCCATGATAAAAAGCCAGAAAGCACAACTTCGCACTTTTCTTAAAAGGAACACTTAATTAAGTGAAGGAAGGGAAATTAGTTGAATACACTAAACAAGGTTTCTTTACTCAAATAGAAGTTGATCCACCTCTCATACATTCTTAATTAGTTGAGGTACAGGATGTGAGGGAGTATATTACGTCTTTTTCATCCAAGCCATTGAGTGAAATAGCATAGTTTGTTGCCCATCTCTTTTGAAATGAAGTGATTTGTCATCAACTCAAAAACAAAAAGTAATGTGTTTACAGGTTTCGGCATTATCTGTGTTTTAATATAAATTATCGATAAAGGGCATCAAAGAAATTAACATATAAATTTCGAAGACCATTTCTTTTGCATTTTTTCATGCAGGTGGTGAGCACAAGGTGGTGAAATGTTTTGTTAAGATGTTGTTTCTTTCTGTGCATCGCAAGAAAGAACAGTTGAACTTGTGTGGTATTATGCAACATCCTGAAACAGGCCTGGATGGAGTTTAATTTGCCTCTTGTTTCCAGCCCCACAAACATCTCTGTCCGCAGTTTGTCGTCGCTACCACAAGTGGAGATTCTTGTGTACGTTGTTTTCTGTTAAACATAAACTTTGGGTCTACAGCAACGAACATGTTACTATTATTTAGCTGGTTTATAATCTTTTTAAATGGATTGGGTTTATATCACGGAAGCTAAGCACGATTTTGGTGACATAAATTTGGTTTAGGGGATGAATGAGTCAATTTTCTCGTAAGCTACACGAGTTTGGCTCAAAAAATATTCTAAATCGACTTGACCGAGTTGAGATCAAACAAATAAATCAAATAAATCACCTCCAAATAGTTAAAGCTAACAGTGTTCAACAGAATTTCTCTTGTTCAATAACTGGGCTTACCTTGAACACCTCATCTCATACTCATACAAATGGGAGGAGCAATTGCGCACACGAAATTCTATGTTCTGCTCTAATTATATTTTCGATCAGCCCTCTCAGTTTTGTAAAATCCAGCCACACTGCCTCACATGTTAATGGGCTCTTCATCGAAAATAAGGCCAGAAAAAAAAATCTTATTGGACTGAATAAATTACAGTGCAGTATTGCAAGGCCCATATATGTTAACATTAGCTTGGGCTTGTCACAAATTTTATAGTTTTTTTTTTATTTGTTTAGTTTCAATTGAATTCAACTCTTGAGCTAAAATCGCAGATTTCATAATTTTTTTTCCTTTGAAAAACAGAAAACTGCCTAGCTCTTAATATTTAGAATCTCTACCGATTACCATAAATGTAAGAGTGAGAATTACGTGAAACAGAGAGCTATTGTGTGGTTACATGTAACAATGGACTTTTATCCACTTATTTCTTTATGTGGGTGTCATTGTTTTTCATGATGGTCGAGTGTTATAAGCAGACCAGTCATGTTCAAGTTTCAGAAATGAATGAAAAAGAGACAGTATATCGAACCCTTGGAAACCAACATAGTATTAAATGCTTGCTCTTAATAATATAGAAATTGACATATCATTGCAGTACAAATAGGGGAAATTATAGCAGCAAAGTGCACATATAACTTTCACCAAGTTGATGCAGCACATTGATCAGAAAGCTAGTTGAAAATGTCAAGAGTCCTACATCCAAATATAACAAGTAATTTAAAGGGTTTATAAGGGTGAAGGGTTAATTATCTAATTGGTTAGTTCTAATATTAAGCCTATCTCACATACTCTTGCCTCAGCCTACTCATTCATCTCTGCCCATTTAATTCAATTCAGTAATATGATATGTCAGAGCAGGTTTAGTTCATTCAATGGTGTTTTTCCACCAATAGAGAGAAGTGGAATGACAGAACTACAACAGAGGTTTCAACTGCAATTATAATTATATATGTAAAATCACATGAAAATTACATTAGAATTGATAAAAGAATTGAAGCTTAAAACTCGCAGATATTCATACAGCTGCAACATCAATGTGCAATAACGCAAAATAAACTCTTGAAAACACACTTTTTATTGGAGTTGAAGTAAACTCATCCGTTCTCTTTGCATGACTTCAGCTCCAATACTTGTTATGCACCTGAAAGGGTTGGAGCTGAGCACTCGAACACTGGTTAGTCCCTTGAATTTTTACTTGCATACTTAACCTTCTACCTCCACGATTGAAGTTCTGCGTCTCATGTCTATAATTTTTTGCAGAATACTTTCAGTGAATTGAAAAAATCATACCAATCTAAAGTTGATAAAGAGAATAAGATATAAAGCATGATATGGAAAATTAGACTGACTTGAAACACCATAAGAGGGAAAAAAAAATCCAAATCTTGTCTAAAACTCAAGAGGAAGGACAAAAGAACAAGTCTTCCTAAGCCATAACGAAATGATGAAATTATGAGAAAGATTACAAGTTTAGCTTTAAAGTGACTTTGATTTGAGCTGAAATGGGATCTTGTGACGTTATGAGATAAATTTAAAGGATACCAACCAAATCAATCAATCATCTTACTCTAAATACAATGACTATTCATGACTGAATAGAACCCCACCAGCCTGATCCAAAAATGGCCCTGGAACCACAAATTTTAGGTGTCATCTGATACGCAAGTGGGAGAAGCACTTGGTTATACAGATAGCCTCATCTAAAGATATACTTTCTGTTAACTGTCACTGACTTACTGCAACTGAAACAAAGTGAAAATGTTTAGTAAGATAACTGCATTAGTTGGATGGCTGACATAATCGGACATTGACCTTTTACCTAATCTAAGACTTGGCTTCAAAAGATCTTTTTTCCTTATACAATTGATCCATTAACCCACCAATGTCTTCTAACTAATAAAATGATATAACATCATACCTTGTAATTAAAATCATTTCCAATTGCAATAATTGGGTTTAGAATAAGCACTTACCCTGACCAATAATAATAATAATAATAATAATGGAGAGAAGGAAATGCTTAGCTGGTAGAGAAGACTTGATAGTGACATGGCTATGCCTAGTGCTTTAGCCAATTGAATCCTATCCCCTTCTCAGTTTTGGAAGGGCAAGATTCCCTATCTAATTGCTTTTAAGTTTTTATCATTGCAGAGAGATTACGATCAAGATCATTTTAGAAAAATAATAATTAATAACAGGAATCTTTGAAATAACAAAGAAATAATTTAAGGATATAATAAAATGATTCGATCTGCTAGTAAAGATTTAATCTTTAAGAAAGACAGCAATTGGTGTAAATGCCCAGATTGAAGGCTATCTAGGTCACAGCTGAAACTTAATATTTCAATTATATACGTGTGTGTGACTCTTTGGCCAAACACACTTATTAAGATAATCTCAGAATCAAAGAAAAGCTATTTCCCACTTTACATTCAAATTATGGGGAAATTGCAAGAATCGCAAAGTAAAGCTCTTTCTGTGAATAATTATGTGCGCATGGAAATGGTAACTATGAAAGGAAAGAGCTATAACTTGTAAAAATTAGCCGTATGGTTTGTGGTAGCACCTTATTCAATTTTCAAGGAAAAGTTTATATGGGCCATTCTGAAAGCAACGAGTCCAAATGGGAATCAATAGAAATCTGGAGTATTTAACCTGTAAAGGATAAAATATAGAAAGGATATCCTACCACCTGAGCTGCCACCACCAAAATTGTTCCCAGAAAGGATCTGTAGGAAAGAGAAAATTCTTTGCCACCCATGAATATGGAGTAGTATTTGCAATCGAGAAATTACTACACTTTGCATTCTTTAAGCAATTGAGATAATGCATGGAATATTACATGAAATCTAGTATTTGCAGCAAACTAACAACTAAGATTATTACTATAATCATTCTCATCATTTGGTAATTACATTACCCATTTTTATTTTTGGCCATGTGAAACTTTTTTTTAGTACATCAATGATACATGCATTTTGCATAGTCATTTAGTTTAGATTTTATGGCCATTTCATTCACTTGTTAGTCACTTTTAACCAATTTTATTAGTTATTTAGATAGTTTTTCATAATTGTCAATTTTTGAATTAATTTGTAATTTTACTTTGTTTTGTAGGAAAAATAGTGTTTTTGATGGATTAAGAAGAAATTTTGCCAATGAGGAGTGATTTCTACAGCCAAAGATATCAAAAACAAAGTTTGAATATTGAAAAATGTAAGGTGGCCGAAATATGCATAACCTGCTGCATAAGTTGTGAGGTTCTGCACAAGAAGAAGAAGCAAACTCTAAAACCTGTCGAAACCTGCATAATTATTTCTACATGACTTATGCAAGTTCAAGTCCTGCTTATGCAGCTTCACGAAAAACTACATAACTTATGCAGTCTCGCACTCTGCCTATGCAGCTCACGCAGAGAACCCAAAACCTGTCGAAAACTGCATAAGGGCCTTAACTTATGCAGTTCACTTATACAGTTTCATAGAAGTCTCCAAAGCTTGAAGAAACTGCAAAACCAACTTGCATAGCTTATGCAACATCACGGGAAACACCTGGAACTACCAATTTTGTATGGAATCTGCATAAGAAACTTGCACAACCTGTGCAACTCTTCATAATGAGCTAGCAGAAGATTTTCCTCATGTAAACTTCAATTCAAACACACCATTTTAGGGCTACTTGTCAGAAAGATATATATATGTGCTTATCCCATTTCAGGAAAAAAAAAAAAAAGGAGGGAAGAAAAGAGCAGCAGTAGAGGAGAGTCAGAAAAACAGAGAGTGAAACGTCACTTTTCCTTTTCTACACCAGATTTGGATTTTTCTTCCTTTCTTCCCTATTTTCTACCTTTCTTGTAGTGGGTTTCTTAGTTCTTAGCATAGACTCAAGTTTTATTTACATATTAACTCATAATTTCTTGTAAATATTATGGATAGTGAGTAGTTTTCATTAGATTCTGGAGTTGGGATGTAATATTTGAGATATTTTGTGAATTTTGATTGGGTAATCCATATTTTGTGGTTTTAATGAAGTTTTATCTATTTCTTGTGTGCTCAATGACATGCTTAGTGTAGGATCCCATTAAGTATTGTTCTTAATCCATGGTTGAAGCACGGAAAGGAGAAAACCTTGTGATAGATAATTAAGAAATTAGACTTAATTAACTTAGATTTAGAAATAGACTAAGGATTAAGAGGATTTACAGATTAATTAAGGAGCTTAATTGGTCTTGATTAATTTTAACTCTACGAAAGTAGGATTAGATTGATTAAGGCACTCTTTGTCTCACTCGAAAGAGTATTCAAAGGATTTAAGGATTAATCTCCTTAAAACCTGTAAGTTCCATAAGATTGGATAACCAATTTAAAAATCCCAAAATAGCTTGAATATGAATTTCTAAACTCCAGAATCACCCTTTTATCATTGTTAATTTCTAATTGAATTTAATCGCTTGCCATTTTAAATCTTGCTATATTTCAATTTGCTTATTTTAATTTGCCGCAAATTTAGTTGAATCTTTACATTGTTGATTAGATTATTAATTTTGCATATATAGATTTTACATTTCAATATCTATCAATATATTGCTCTAATTTCAAAAATAGTTCAAATTAGTCAATTTTTATATAAAAAATTCAATCATTAATACAACTCCTCGTGGGAACGATATCTTTCTATATTATTTGTATGACTTGTGCACTTGCGGTTGAGCCACATTAAGTTTTTGGCGCCGTTGCTGAGGAGTTGTTTGTTTAAGATTGAATTCTTGATTATTTTAGTTATTTATAGTTTTTTACTTTTGTTATCTTTTCATTTTTTGTGTTTGTTTGTTCTTTTTAGGTACTCTTAAACTTTTATGAGAAGAGCTAGAAGCACAAGTGACACATCCTTATTGTTTAATCCTGAAATTGAGAAATTTTGTAGAGCCAACAAGAAAAAAACCAAAAAAAGGAAAAAAGCCTTGAGAGCAACTTAAATTGAAGCAGAAATGGATGATAAAAGAATTAGAATTGGTGGTGGTAATGCTGAAAATGATCGAAATAATGAAAATGCAGCCCAAGGTGAAGAGGTTGTAAATGCTAATGTGCCTAGGGGAAGTATGATGGATCATGCATTTCCTCGTTTTGATGACTTAAGAGAGAGTATAGCAAGACCAAGAATTGATGCAAATAGCTACAAGAATGATTTTAGGGTTCTTCAAATGATTTAAAATTCCTAATTTGGTGGACATCCTTCAGAAAATCTACACACACATCTAAAGAAATTTGCTATGATTTGTGATATGCAAAAACAACCTAGAGTATCTAAAAATGCAGCAAGATTGAAGCTATTCCCATTCTCTTTGAAGGATAGAGCATTTGATTAGCTTGATTCTTTACCTCACAACTCCATTACAAATTGGGAGCAACTCATTGATGTATTTCTTGCACAATATTTTCCACCTGGAAAAACTAAAGAATTGAGGAATCAAATGACAGCTTTCTGAAGGAACGGAAGCGTGAAAAACACAAGTTTATACCATTGAATTCAAAAATTTTCACCTAGGGCCACATGCATCATGCAAGATTTATTTTTATCTATTTGATTTCAATGATAAACAACATATTAAAACTCTTTTAATATGTTTTTGGATCTGTATTTGCCATTTAAGATTTTAAAATTAATCAGATTAATTTTAGAACCCTAGATTAAATCAAGAATGATTACACTAACCTCTTGATGCAATCGCAATGTCTGCGCCTTTGAGATTCGTCTTCAGGACACCAGATGTTGTCCCTCTAGCTTGTCCACACCAAGAACACCTATGGCAGCCCTTAAACAGCTTCTAAAGCTTTTTCTATTAATTAGAAATTCAAGTTTTGCCTTTTAAGAGATTAGAGATGTAAATAGGACACTAGAAACAATTTCTAGTGTTCTTAATTCAAGAGATTGATGGCTAATCTCTTTGAATTGATGAGAGATGAAGAAGAATAGATGAAAAGCCTCAAAGTGCAAAGGAGAGGAGTGGCTGCTGGTTATTTTTCTTTTCATAACAACACTTAAATAGCTAGGTTAACACATTAAGCCCTTGCCACATGTCACCCTTTGATTAGCTATAGGTTTAAGTG
The DNA here is from genome assembly GCF_030052815.1 of Hevea brasiliensis. Taxonomy (NCBI): domain Eukaryota; kingdom Viridiplantae; phylum Streptophyta; class Magnoliopsida; order Malpighiales; family Euphorbiaceae; genus Hevea; species Hevea brasiliensis. Next base: position 51,558,617 of record NC_079510.1, read on the forward strand.
ACCCAATCACATTGTGCCAAGTGTCAAACCAATATTTAATCTTGATTTTAATCATCTTACATGATTAAAAAACATTTGGCAAGTTTATTTGTAATCCCATGTGTCACCATCTCATGGTGCCACGTGTCACACTGTGAAATGACCAAAATGCCTCTGTGTCTTAATTTTGAGTTCTTAACCCAAAATAATTATTTTTCTTCTTCTAATTAATTTATATCAAATATAAATTAATTAATTAATCTCTATTAATTAATTTCTCATTAATTAAATTCATATTTAAACACTTTAAATATAAATTTAATTTATACTACACATCCAATAATCTAGATTTGGTTTCAAGTCATGCTAGGGACTTTGCAATTTAATTACAAACCAAACCTATTTAATTAATCAATTAAACTCTTTAATTAATTAATTAAATCATATTTAAATAGGTGATAATTTGTGTATGTGTGTGACTTACTAGGCTCATCACTAATTGGCAATGAGACATGATATCAACTCTTAATATCATCAGAACTCTTTCTTATCATAAATGATTTCTCTAAATCATTTTATGCACCTCATAGACCATGGTTAACACCTAGCATAGCATGCCATGGCCACCCAATTAGTAATAAGGTTTACCTTAAATGAACCTATAATCATATGTTACCATGCACTAGAATCTCTCTGTTACAAAATCCCAACTCAAGCTGGAGTCATGGTTTATGTCAAACTCGATTTGCTATGAATATTATGTTCTCTTTTAATTTCAGTTCTTGATTAAAAAGATTTTCTCATCAGAAACTCTTTTCTGAATAAATCTATCTGTCCTGGCCAGGAACTTGAAACATCAAGAACAATTAAATGAACATAGGATTTTATCTCTATTTACTTAGAGGAACAGATTCCATCTTGATCAACACCTACCTCCATATATAACTAGTAGGAGCCAACACATGCTCATATACCCATACATAGTACAAGTATGAAAGCAGTATCAAACTCAAACTACCTATATACAAGATAACTGTGCTATCTCAAGTCTAAAGATTATATGCACTGATATGATTTATGACAAAACATTGACAAGAGTAAACTCCATGTGCTTTTCATAAGTGTCACTAGTTCGGTCTACTTATTATTTATAAGTGCCTATCATGTTTGTCATATGGCATGAGACTCACCATTCCATCTTATTTATATCTCATATAAATAACTTGGTAACAAACATGAATACAATCTTTCTGGATAAGTCATGTTCTTATTATGAAGTATCCTCGATTGTGAACCTATTTATGATACTTTGTGCTAGAAATATTGTCACTCATATTCTTAACAACTTAAGAATAATATTTCTAACAAAATATCAATGGACCTTTTCTATTACACATAAATATATTATGTAAACGGAAAAGTGGAAATGCCTTTTATTAATAAAAATATGTACAAGATACATACTAAATGATATGCTCTAGGACATACTACTAACAATCTCCCACTAGCACTAGAGCCATTCATTACAATATCTTAGACCTATCTTCTCAAGATGTCGGTCTAACTGAGTCTGTGACATAGGCTTAGTGAATGGATCAGCTGGATTTTCAGCTGATGCTATTTTCTGCATGGCTACATCGCCTCGCCCAACTATTTCTCTTGTAATGTGGTAGCGCCTTTCTATGTGTTTGGATTTCTGGTGAGACCTTGGTTCCTTAGCAGATGATGTTGCTCCATTGTTGTCACAGTTGTAATGGAATCACGACTCAATGGAAGGAACTACTGTAAGTTCTCATCACGAACTTCTTTATCCAAGCGACTTCCTTTGCAAAGATCTCGATGTAGCAATATACTCACCTCTGTAGTGGAATCTGCAATGCGTGCTCGCTTGGAACTCTTCCAACTGACTGCACCTCCATTACAAATGAACACATATCCAGAGGTAGACTTTCTATCATCGATATTTGATTGGAAATCAGAATCAGTATAACCATCCAATTGCAAGTCTCCACCTCCATAAATCAAGAATAAATCCTTAGTTCTTCTCAAGTAATTAACGATATTATTGTGACTATCCATGTTCCAAACTGGATAGGATTGATACCGCTAGTCAAACTAATAAAGATATGCGATATTCGGCCTAGTACACAACATTGCATACATTAAACTTCCAATAGCCGAAGCATATGGAATCCTGGCCATCTTATCTCTTTCTTCAGGTGTCTTTGGAGACATCTCTTTAGAAAGGTGGACACCATGTCTCACTGGTAACAATCCTCTCTTGGAATCAAGCATGTTAAACCTCTTTAACACCTTTTCCAAGTATAGACTTTGAGATAAACCAATTATTCTTTTCGCTCTATCTCTATAGATGCGAATCCCAAGAATATAGGTTGCCTCACCTAAGTCATTCATGGAGAATGTATTTGACAACCATACCTTTATAGTCGTCAACATACCTGTGTCATTACCCATCAACAGTATGTCATCCACATATAAGACAAGGAAAGTGATAGCACTGTCACTAACCTTCTTATATACACATGGCTCATCCTCATTTTTGATAAAATCAAAGGATTTAATGGCTTCATCAAAACAGATGTTCCAACTCCTCGAAGCTTGTTTCAACCCATAAATGGATCGCTTTAGCTTGCATACCTTGGAACCATCTTGGGATTCAAAACCCCTAGGTTGTTCCATGAAAATGTTTTCTTCAATGTATCCATTGAGAAAAGCTGTTTTGACATCCATCTGCCAAATCTCATAATCATAGTATGCATTATTGCTAATAAAATCCTAATTGATTTAAGCATGGTAGCAAAGTAGAAAGTCTCCTTATAGTCGATTCCTTGCCTTTGGCGAAACCCTTTCGCTACTAGCCTTGCCTTATAGGTCTCTACCTTTCCATCAGAACCAATTATCTTCTTGAAAACCCATTTGTTCCCTATAGGTACAATACCTTCAGGTGGGTCAACAAGATCCCAAACTTGATTCTTATACATGGAATCAATCTCGGATTTCATAGCATCAATCCATTTTGAAGAGTCTATATCTGATATAGCTTCTTCATAAGTAAGTGGATCATCTCCATGATCTACTTCTTCATGAGTAGACAACTCTTGTTCTTCTTCATGAAGAAAACCATATCTCACTGGTGGGTGAGATACCCTGGTTGTTCTACGAGGAACAACTATAGATGTTTCATCAACGAGTATAGGTTGACTAGATGGATCTATATCCATCTGATCTGTTGGTTGGTCAGAATTCTCCAATTCTAACTCTATTTGCCTTCCTTTGCCTCCTTCTTGAACAAATTGTTGTTCAAGAAATGTGGCATCTCTACTTATCACAACCTTTTGTGAAGTAGGCAAATAAAAATAATATCCAAAACTATCTTTTGGATATCCAACAAATCGATCTTTTTCTGATCTGATCTCCAATTTATCAGTGTTTAGCTTTTTGATATAAGCTGGACAACCCCAAATTTTAATATGCTTAAGACTTGGTTTTCTTCCATGACATATGTAACACCCTAGGCAAATCCCACATTGGCAAAACATGGGAGAAATGCTGAGTTTATAAGTTGTTGGTTCGTAACCCCTATTGACGCGTTTTAAAACTGTGAGGGCTTCGATCCAGAGCGGACAATATCACTGGTGGGCCGGGCCGTTATATTTGTGGTATCAGAGCCGCTCCGCGTGCAACCTTGAACGATGGTGGGGCAAACCTCAGCGAGGACGCTGAGTCCCATAAGGGGGGTGGATTGTAACACCCTAGGCAAATCCCACATCGGCAAAACATGGGAGAGATGCTGGGTTTATAAGTTGGTGGTTCATAACCCCTATTGACGTGTTTTAAAACTATGAGGGCTTCGGCCCAGAGCGGACAATATCACTAGTGGGCCGGGCTATTACATTTGTGGTATCAGAGCCGCTCCGCATGCAACCTTGAGCGATGGTGGGGCAAACCTCAGCGAGGACGCTGAGTCCCATAAGGGGGGTGGATTGTAACACCCTAGGCAAATCCCACATCAGCAAAACACGGGAGAAATGCTGGGTTTATAAGTTGTTGGTTCGTAACCCCTATTGACGCGTTTTAAAACCGTGAGGGCTTCGGTCCAGAGTGGACAATATCACTAGTGGGCCGGGCCGTTATACCATATCTCATAAGCTGTGGAAGAAACTGATTTTGATGGAATCCTATTCAGAATATACAAAGCTGATTCTAATGCAAATCCCCAAAAGAAGATTGGCATATCAGTATAGCTCATCATACTATGTACCATACCCAATAGGGTACGATTTCTCCTTTCAGATACACCATTCAGTTGTGGCGTTCCTGGAGGAGTCAGCTGAGAAACAATGCCATACTCTCTCAAGTATTCATGAAATTCAGTACTCAAATATTCACCTCCACGATCTGATCGAAGAGCTTTAATACTCTTTCCTGTTTGATTTTCTACTTCAGATTTAAATTCTTTGAACTTTTCAAAAGATTCATGTTTGTATTTCATCAAATACAAATACCCAAACCTTGATTTATCATCAGTAAAGGTAATAAAATAATGAAAACCCCCTCTAGCCATTTCTTTAAATGGACCACATACATCACTATGTATTAGCTCCAAAATATTTTCAGCTCTTAGCCCTTGTCCAACAAAGGGTGATCTAGTCATTTTGCCATGAAGGCAAGATTCACAAGTTGGAGTAGGCTCAGAGCCCAATGAGGATAGAATCCCCATTTTCTCCAGTTTTGCAATCCTATCTTCTGCAACATGACATAACCTTAAGTGCCAAATATATTTTGAACTTGAGTTGGTTTTCACCATGGCATTGCATTCTTTTAGATCACTTGCATTCAATTTGTGTTTGTCATTATTATCCAAATAATAAAGACCATCATTCATATAACCCGAACCAACATATTTATTTCCAAAATAAATATTGCAAACATCATCTGTGAACTGAAATTCATAGCCATTTCTAGTCAAACTAGATATAGAAATGATGTTCTTAAAAGCATCAGGTACATATAAAATATTATCCAAACACAAAACATGTCCAAACATGTAAAAATATTTAGATCCTATGGCTAAAGCTTCAACAGTTGAGCCATTGCCAATCCGGACTCTAATATCTTGAGAACGCAAGCTGCTACTGTTTGCTAGTTCCTGCATATCATTAGAAATGTGAGAAGCGCACGATATCTAAAACCCAAGTGTAGATGAACTATGAGTATCATCGAGAATCTAAATAATAAGATATGGACATACCTTCCGAAGGTGTATCCTTCTTGTCCTTCAGAGAAGCAAGATACTCTGGGCAGTTCCTTTTCCAGTGCCCATCCTTTTAGCAGTGGAAACACTTTCCTTTGCCTCCATCAGCTTAGTCTTCCTTTTCTGTTCAGCTATTTTCTTGGAAGGACCAGGAATCTGAGGTTTCTTTTTCTTATTGCCCTTCTTCTTGTTGGACTTTCCAGCAGAAGAAGATGCAACCAAAGCTATCTCTTTTCCTTTATTGCCTGGCATATTCTTTTGGGCAATAACCACCATGTTGAGTAAACCAGCTAAGGTGCATTCCTGTTTAGTCATATGGAAATTTGTCACAAAATTCCCAAAAGACTCAGGAAGGGACTGAAGGATCAAATCCGTTTGTAGTTGGAAATCCATGTTGAAGTCAAGATGTTCCAACTGCTCAATCAGCCGAATCATCTTGTGGACATGATCCCCAACATTCTGTCCCTCAGACATCCTCATACGAAATAGCTGTCTAGATATCTCATATCTAGCATTCCTGCTGTGCTCACCATACAACTCTTGTAGGTGAAGGAGGATCTCACTCGCACTCTACATGTTCTCATGTTGCTTCTGTAACTCATTACTCATGGAAGCAAGCATGTAACACTTAACTCTCATATCATGCTCTTTCCACTTGTCTAAAGTTTCATGTTCCTCTTGTGTGGCCTCTGGAGGTAAGGGACCAAGAACATTTGAATCTAGAACATATCCTATATGTTCAAGGTTCAGGACAAGTTTCAAATTTCTTAGCCAATCAGACAGATTAGGTCCTGTCAACCTATTGTGATCAAGTATGCTTGCAAGGATATTGGATGGTAGTGGTTGTTTTGTGCTCATTTTTATCAGAAAATTAACTGCAGAAAATAACCAGATTAATTAGTAAATGTATCATGTAATTAACCAAAATGATTATGGTCTTTTAATCAAATTGGTCCTCCCACTAACTTAGTGAATCCTACACTTCCAAAGTAGAAAACGAAAATCCTAGTTGGATGGATTTCTAGTGGGTGATTGAATTTTTATAATTCTATTGATTATCCTCAGGTACATCCATTATTGGAATTACAATAAACTATAAGTGAGCAACTCCTTGCCCATCACATCTCATGTGAGGTTCAATCCTTTACCTAACCCCTAATGCTCAAAATCTCAGGTACATCCATTATTGACTTATCTTGCATTAGTTAAGTTGAACCCATTGAGCCAGTAATTATGCAAATAATTTTAATGTCCTCAGGTACATCCAATATTGGCCACTAAACCATTTACATATTTACAACATCTCATGCTTAACAATTATTCTTAAGAAAATCTCTTAAATTAATTGCATCTTATGCAACTATTTAAAATTTCTTAAAATAATTACCCCAATGGAGGGCCTATGTTATAATTACTTTAATTATAGCATTTCGAACTTAATCATTTGTTTGGAAGATTTTATGGTCATTCTAATTACTATTAAGGTCTCACTTTGCACATTATCCAATTAACATGCATATAGCATATAATAGCATACATTCCCATACATCTCATGTATTCATGGATAAACAATAAATATGGTATGATCATGGACTTTCTAAGGGATTCAATTCTGAGCCACCAAGAATTGAATCAGGGCATTCCTAGGTGCATTTCATTCATTCATTCATTTTACAAGAGTTGCTGAAGGAGTACATAATCAACACTTGATCTTGAATTCCTCTCACTGGTCCCACCAAAGCTATTGACCTCCTTGAACTTCTTGCAATCCAATATTACATGGTAATCCTTGGCATACCAAGGCGAATTTACAAGAACTTAAATAAATGAAATTACAACCCAAAAATTATTACAAACTTAATAATACATGCCCAAAATAAATTAAAATAAATTAATTAATTTACAATCCCAAAGAAACATAAAAGAAATAAATCCAATCACATTGGTCTTTTATAGTCCATGATCATCCATCATGCATATCACTATTTAACAATTAAATAAAACATACATACTTAAATTAAATTGAATATCTCATATTCAACTTAAAAATCTAGATTTGAATATGATTCAAATAAATTTAAAATTTAGATTTGAATCTCATTCAAACAAATTTAAAAATTCAGATTTGAATCACATTCAAACAACTTTAAAAATTCAGATTTGAATCACATTCAAATATTTTTTAAAAAATCAGATTTGAATCACATTCAAATATTTTTTAAAAAATCAGATCTGAATTTTATTCAATCAATTTTAAAAAATCTGATTTAAATATGATTTGAAACAACTTTAAAAATTCAGATTTGAATCACATTCAAACAACTTTTAAATTCAGATTTGAATCACATTCAAACAATTTTTAAAATTTTGATTTGTATCATAATTTAATTGTGTGATTAAAATTCTAATTAAACAATTTAATTAGACATAGGATGAGCTTTTAGATCATACAACAATTGTAAATTAAAAAGCAAACCTTGCGCCACCTTGAAGAACCATTGTTGCCGCCACCAACGGTGGCTTCACCATGTGTGCCGCTACACATCCATTGCAACCAGCAATGGATCAATTATCTCATGATCAAATCACACAATTAAATCATATAATCAACAATCTAAATGGCAAATATAGTGGCTCTGATACCAATTGAAGGAACGGAAGGGTGAAAAACACAAGTTTATACCATTGAATTCAAAAATTTTCACCTAGGGCCACATGCATCATGCAAGATTTATTTTTATCTATTTGATTTCAATGATAAACAACATATTAAAACTCTTTTAATATGTTTTTGGATCTGTATTTGCCATTTAAGATTTTAAAATTAATCAGATTAATTTTAGAACCCTAGATTAAATCAAGAATGATTACACTAACCCCTTGATGCACTGCAGCGTGTCTGCACCTTTGAGATTCGTCTTCAGGACACCAGATGTTGTCCCTCTAGCTTGTCCACACCAAGAACACTTATGGCAGCCCTTGAACAGCTACTAAAACTTTTTCTATTAATTAGAAATTCAAGTTCTGCATTTTAAGAGGTTAGAGATGTAAACAGGACACTAGAAACAATTTCTAGTGTTCTTAATTCAAGAGATTGATGGCTAATCTCTTTGAATTGATGAGAGATGAAGAAGAATAGATGAAAAGCCTCAAAGTGGCGTGACAAAGGAGAGGAGTGGCTGCTGGTTATTTTTCTTTTCATAACAACACTTAAATAGCTAGGTTAACACATTAAACCCTTGCCACATATCACCCTTTGATTAGCTATAGGTTTAAGTAACCCAATCACATTGTGCCAAGTGTCAAACCTATATTTAATCTTGATTTTAATCATCTTACATGATTAAAAAACATTTGGCAAGTTTATGTATAATTCCATGTGTCACCATCTTATGGTGCCACGTGTCACACTGTGAAATGACCAAAATACCCCTGTGTCTTAATTTTGAGTTCTTAACCCAAAATAATTATTTTTTTTCTTCTAATTAATTTATATCAAATATAAATTAATTAATTAATCTCTATTAATTAATTTCTCATTAATTAAATTCATATTTAAACACTTTAAGTATAAATTTAATTTATATTACACATCCAATAATCTAGATTTGGTTTCAAGTCATGCTAGGGACTTTGCAATTTAATTGCAAACCAAATCTATTTAATTAATCAATTAAACTCTTTAATTAATTAATTAAATCATATTTAAATAGGTGATAACTTGTGTATGTGTGTGACTTACTAGGCTCATCACTAATTGGCAATGAGACATGATATCAACTCTTAATATCATCAGAACTCTTTCTTACCATAAATGATTTCTCTAAATCATTTTATGCACCTCATAGACCATGGTTAACACCTAGCATAGCATGCCATGGCCACCCAATTAGTAATAAGGTTTACCTTAAATGAACCTATAATCATATGTTACCATGCACTAGAATCTCTCTGTTACAAAATCCCAACTCAAGCTGGAGTCATGATTTATGTCAAACTCCATTTGCTATGAATATTATGTTCTCTTTTAATTCCAGTTCTTGATTAAAAAGATTTTCTCATCAGAAACTCTTTTCTGAATAAATCTATCTGTCCTGGCCAGGAACTTGAAACATCAAGAACAATTAAATGAACATAGGATTTTATCTCTATTTACTTAGAGGAACAGATTCCATCTTGATCAACACCTACCTCCATATATAACTAGTAGGAGCCAACACATGCCCATATACCCATACATAGTACAAGTATGAAAGCAGTATCAAACTCAAACTACCTATATACAAGATAACTGTGCTATCTCAGGTCTAAAGATTATATGCACTGATATGATTTATGACAAAACATTGACAAGAGTAAACTCCATGTGCTTGTCATAAATGTCACTGGTTCGGCCTACTTATCATTTATAAGTGCCTATCATGTTTGTCATATGGCATGAGACTCATCATTCCATCTTATTTATATCTCATATAAATAACTTGGTAACAAACATGAATATAATCTTTCTGGATAAGTCATGTCCTTATTATGAAGTATCCTCGATTGTAAACCTATTTATGATACTTTGTGCTAAAAATATTGTCACTCATATTCTTAACAACTTAAGAATAATATTTCTAACAAAATATCAATGGACCTTTTCTATTACACATAAATATATTATGTAAACGGAAAAGTGGAAATGCCTTTTATTAATAAAAATATGTACAAGATACATACTAAATGATATGCTCTAGGACATACTACTAACACTTTCAGACCAAGAGAAGATGAAACTCTCTACGAATAATGGATGAGATGGAAGGAATTAGAGAGACAATGTCCACATCATGCCATTCCAAAATGGATGATAAATCAGAATTTTTACACTAATGTTACTCCTGCAATTAGAGGGATTATTGATGCTCAAATAGGAGGAGAATTTATTATGAAGTATGAAGATGAAGCTTATGAGCTATTGGAGAAAATTGCAAAGAATACTCATCTTTGGAGTAGTCTAAGAGGACCAGCTCCAACTCAAAAGAGGCAAGCTGCTGGAATGTATGACCTTGATCCATTCAACATGATTAATGCAAAGTTTGATACACTTACAAATGTTTTGGCTAAGAAGATGGAAGATTTAAGTATGTTGGTTAGTTCATCATCATCATCATCATCTAAAAGTTCACAATAAGTTGCTTATGCAGAAGGAACTACCAGTTATGGAGTAGACTATGGAGAGCAAGCTGCATATGTTGGTAATTATGGAAATAAACAAATAGGGAATCCTTACTCTCAAACTTATAATCTAGTTTGGAGGAATCATCCCTACTTTTCATGGGGAAATCAGCAAAATCAAGTTCCAAATCAGAATCTTCAACCACAACAGCAAAAAGGAATTCCATATCAGCAAAATAGGCAACCATTGCCTAATTTTTAGCAGAGAAACATGAATCCTCCACCAAAACAGCAAGAGCAAAGTTCCACCACAGAAACTTTATTACAACAGATTCTTGCTAACCAAACTAAGCATGATGAAGAGATGAGAGAGATGAAAGTAAGGCTAGAACAGATGCAAACACATAACAGAATGTTGGAAAATCAAATTGCACAACAAGCATCTTCCTCAGGTACCAAGTCTTTTGGAAAACTTCCAAGTCAATCGGAAAATCCATGAGAGCAGTGTCAAGCTATTACTTTAAGAAGTGGGAAGGTTGTAAACAATGAGAAGAGTGAAAAAAATGAGAAGAGTGAAAAAAGTGAGAAGAGAGAAAATGAGAAAGAAATTGATGAGAGTGAAAAACAAGAAGTGAGAAAGAAAGTACAGAAAAAGGTAAAGAAAAAATTGAAGAGAAGGAAGAGAAGTATATACCTTCAGAGCCTTACAAACCACAACTTCCCAAACCACAAAGATTTCAAAAAGCTAAACTTGATAAGCAATTTGGGAAGTTCTTAGAGGTTTTAAAGAAGCTCTATATAAATGTGCCTTTTATTGATGCTCTTTCACAAATGCACTCTTATGCAAAACTCTTGAAAGAAATTCTCTCAAATAAGAGGAGACTTGAAGACCATGAAACTGTAGCTTTAAAAGAAGAATGTAGTGCTGATGTGGCCCAACCGCAAGTGCACGGGTCGTACAAGTAATACAGTAAAGATATCATTCCCACGAGGAGTTGAGTTAATAATTGAATTTTTGATATAAAAGTTGACTAAATCGAACTAATTTCAAAATTAAAATAATAGATTGAATGGGTATTGGAGTATGAAATCTATATGTGCAAAATTAATAATCTATCTAACAATGTATTAATTAAACTAAAATTGCATCAAATTGAAATGAGCAAGTTCAAATATGGCAAGATTTAAAATGGCAAGCAATTAAATTCAATTGAAAATTAGCAATAATAAAAAGGTGATTCTGGAGTTCGGGATTTCATATTCGAGCTATTTTGGGATTTTTAATTTGTTATCCAATCTTGTGAAACTAATGGGTTTTAAGGAGATTAATTCTTAAATCCTTTGAATTCCCTTTCGAGTGAGACAAAGAGTGCCTTAATCAATCTAATCCTACTTTCGTGGACTTAGAATTAATTAAGACCCATTAAATTCTTTAATTAATCTGTGAATCCTCTTAATCCTTAGCCTATTTCTAGGTCTAAGTTAATTAAGTCCAATTTCTTGATTATCTATCACAAGGCCTTCTCCTTTTGGTGCTTCAACCATGGATTAAGAACATTACTTAATGGGATCCTACACTAAGCATGTCATTAAGCACACAAGAAATGAATAAAACTCATTAAGACCACAAAATATGGATTACCCAATCAAAATTCACAAAATATCTCAAATATTACAACCCTTACTCCAAAATCAAAGGTAAAACTACTCACTATCCATAATGCTTACAAGATATATTGAGTTTAAATGGAAATAAAGCTTTAATCTAAGCTAAGGAATAAGAAATTAAACACTAGAAATATAGAAAAAATGTAAGGAAAGAAAGAAATCTGCAAATCTTGGTTGAAAATGGTGTGGAAGGTGAAAGTGACTCTTCAAATTTTGCCTCTCCTCTCTTTCCTTTTCTGCTCCTTGTCTCCTCCTTTTCTAAAATGGGAAATGGGGCTATTTATAGCATTTTCTGACATGGAGCCCTAAAATGGTGTGTTCTAGGAGGAATTTTCTGAGGGAATCTTCTGCCAGCTCATTAATCAAACCTTTATGGGACTGCATAAGTGGACGGCATAAGTTATGCAGTCTCTTATGCAGTTTTCGGCTGGTTCTGGTTCACTTATGCAAAACTGCATGACTTGGTGCATAGGTTATGTACAATTCCGTGAGAGTGCATAAGGGAGGCGTGAATGTGCATAAGCTATGCAGTCTCCTTATGCACATTTCGGCAGGTATTGGAACAGTGATTTTTCTCCTTATGCAGATCTGCATAGCTTATGCGGCAAGTTATGCACAATTTGTTCAATGCATATTTCAGCTTGAAAACTTGTTTTTGACATCTTTGGCTGTAGAAGTCACTCCTCAATGGCAAAATTTCTCTTCAGTCCTTCAAAAACACCATTTTTCCTACAAAACAAAGTAAAAATTACAAATTAATCCAAAATTGACAATTATGAAAAAAACCTACTAAATAACTAATGAAAGTAGCTAAAAATAACTAATAATAAAATAAAATGGCTATGAAATTAGACCTAAATGACTATGCAAAATATATGCATCAAGTGCCATACTCCAGAAGAAACTTCCTCCTAAGCTCAAAGACCTCGGAAGTTTTTCAAGTCCATGTCATATTGAAGAGTCCTATTCTATAAAAGCTTTATGTGATCTAGGGGTTAGTGTTAGCCTTAAGCCCCTCTCCATTTATGAGAAGCTCAATATGGGAGATCTTAAGCCAACCCACATTTCTCTTCAGTTAGCTGACAGATCAATTAAGTATCCTAAAGGGATTTTGGAGAATGTGCCTCTAAAGGTTGGGAAGTTCTATATACCTGTTGACTTTGTCATCTTGGACATGGAAGAGGATTCTAATATCCCAATTATCTTGGGAAGGCACTTTCTAGCTATAATAAGAGCATTGATTGATGTTAAGGGAGAAAAACTGACTCTTAGAGTTGGTGAAGATCAATTGGTTTTCAATATTGATAACACCATGAAGAAGCATCATTTTGAAGCTGATACTTGTTTGAGAATTGATATCATTGATGAGCTGGTTGAAGAACACTTCAGAAAGAGATATCCGAAAGATCCACTTGAAAATTGCTTGGTTTATGGAGGAAGCATAGACAATGATAACCCTCATGTGGCTGCATATGCTCAACATTTAGAGGGTAGTCCACCATTCATTTCTGCTCCAGTTTTTCAACTCACACGGAAGAAAAAAGTTGAATCTAAGCAACCATCATTCAAGGAAGAAGATGCACCTAAGGTAGAACTTAAGCAACTTCCTTCTCAGCTCAGGTATGAATTTCTTGGCCCCAATGACACTTATCTAGTAATTGTAAATGCAAACTTGAGTACTTTAGAGGTTGATAAGTTGTTAAGAGTGTTGAGGCAATTTAGGAAGGTTTTAGGATGCACCATAGATGACATTAAGGGAATAAGTCCATACTTTTGCATGCACAGAGTTATTTTGGAAGAAAATTGTAAGCCATCTATTGAACATCAGAGGAGGTTGAACCCAAATATGAAAGAAGTTGTTAAAAAGGAAATTTTGAAGTTGCTTGATGCAGGGATCATATATCCTATCTCAGACAGTACTTGGATGAGTCCAGTACATGTTGTCCCTAAAAAAGGTGAAATGACAGTGGTAAAAAATGAAAATAACGAATTAATTCCCACCAGAACAGCGACTAGTTGACGAATGTGCATAGATTACAGAAAATTAAATATTGCCACTAGAAAAGATCATTTTCCACTTTCCTTCATTGATCAAATGTTAGAAAGACTGGCTAGGCATTCTTATTTTTGCTATTTAGATGGGTATTTGGGATTTTTCCAAATCCCTATCCATCCAAATGATCAAGAGAAAATCACTTTTACTTGTTCATATGGAACCTTTGCCTATAGAAAGATGCCATTTAGGTTGTGTAATGCACCAGCCACTTTTCAAAGGTACATGGTGGTAATCTTCTCAAATTTCATTGAAGATATAATGAAGGTATTTATGGATGAGTTTTCTATTTATGGATCTTCATTTGATATATATGCTTGGCTAACCTTTCTAAAGTTTTGCAGTGATGTGTAGATACTGACCTTGTGTTAAACAGGGAAAAGTGTCATTTCATAGTTTAGGAAGGGATAGTGCTTGGACATTTGGTGTCTAACAGAGGAATAGAGGTTGATAAAGCCAAGGTTGAAGTAATAGAGAAGATAGCTCCTCCTACCAATGTCAAAGGAATTCAAAGTTTTTTAGGGCATGTTGGGTTCTATAGACACTTTATCAAGGATTTTTCTAAAATAGCTAAATCTTTATCTAATTTGTTAAGTCATGACACACCATTTGTATTTTACCAAGAGTGTTTGGATGCCTTTTATAGGTTGAAGCAAGCTCTTATTACTGCACCAATCATGCAACCGCCTGATTGGAGTCTACCTTTTGAAATTATGTGTGATGCTAGCAATAATGCAATTGGAGCCGTTCTTGGTCAAAGAAAAGACAAAAGGGCTTATGCTATTTATTATGCTAGTAGAACACTGGATGAGGCTCAAACAAATTATGCAACAACTGAAAAGGAATTCTTAGCAATTGTCTTTGTATTGGAAAAGTTCAGACCTACATTTATTGACTCAAAAGTGGTTGTATTTTCAGATCATGCTGCTATTAGGTATTTACTCCATAAAAAGGAGGCTAAACCTAAGCTCATTAGGTGGATTCTGATACTACAAGAGTTTGATTTGGAAATTAGAGATAAGAAAGAAGTTGAAAATGTAGTTGCGGATAATCTTAGTAGGTTGAAATTGGATGATGAAGAAATGGATGCAGTCCCTATTGATGAGTTTTTCTTGGATGAGCAACTTTTCTCTCTTATTGCTAAACTACCTTGGTATGCAGACTTGGTGAATTATCTATCTTATGGAGTTTTACCTCTAGGAATGACATGGCAACAAAAGAAAAATTTTTTGCATGAGGCAAAATTTTATAGATGGGATGATCCTTTACTCTTTAGGAGATGTTGTGATGGTTTAATAACAAGATGTATTCCTGATAAGGAGATAGAGAGTGTTATGCATCATTGCCATACTTCTGATTATGGAGGACACTTTAGAATCTCTAAAACAGCTAGTAAAATTCTTCAGGTTGGTTTCTTTTGGCCAAACCTTTTCAAGGATGTGAGAAAATTTGTGTTAAAATGTGATAAATGTTAAAGGAGTGGAAATCTGTCAAAAAAAGATGAAATGCCCCTAAATGATATTCTTGAGGTGGAATTAGTTGATGTATGGAGAATAGATTTTATGGGCCCATTTCCTCCTTCATATGATAATAAATACATTATAGTTTGAGTCGATTATGTGTCAAAGTGGGTAGAAGCTGTTGCAACTCTAACTAATGATGCTAAGGTGGTAGTGAAATTCTTGAAGAAATTTGTCTTGAGTAGATTTGGAGCTCCAAGGGCTGTAATTAGTGATGGGGGTTCACATTTTTATAATAAGTAATTTGAGAGCTTAATGAGGAAGTATGGTGTAGTGCACAAGATAGCTACCCCATACCATCCTCAAACTTCAGGACAAGTTGAAATTTCTAACAAGGAACTCAAACATATCTTGGAGAAAATAGTGAGCAATTATAGGAAAGATTGGTCTGTCAAACTATATGATACTTTATAGGCATATAGGACTGCTTACAAAACCCCTATAGGAACTACTCCCTTTAGGTTGGTGTATGGTAAGTCTTGTCATTTACCTGTGGAGCTAAAGCATAGAGCATATTGGACCATTCAGAACTTGAATTTTGATCTTAAGCAAGCTGGTGAGAAGAGGCTATTGCAACTTAATGAGCTTGAAGAATTGAGGATGGATGCCTATGAAAATGCCCATATTTATAAAGAAAGAACTAAAGTTTGGCATGATAAGCATCTCAGGAAAAAGGAATTTAAAGAAGGTGATTCAGTTTTGTTGTTCAACTTAAGATTGAAATTGTTCCCAGGAAAACTTAAATCAAGGTGGACTAGTCCATATAGATTTTCTAAAGTTTTCCCTTATGGAGCAATTGAAATTTGGAGTGAAAAATCTGAGAATTTTAAGGTCAATGGGCATAGATTGAAGCATTAAATAACTGGAGACCTAATAAAGGGAGCAAGCTGTTACAAGTTCTCTGATCCCACACCTCCTTTTTAGTGAAATGCATGAAGAGTCCTGCTAAGGACTATAAATTAGCGCTCTTGGGAGGCACCCCAAGTTCTTTTATTTTGCTTTTGTTGATTTACTTTTATTTGCATTACTTTTGTTTTTGTCTTAAATCTCCCCAAATTCAATTTTTGACATTGTTGAATTTTGTCTTTTGTAGATGTATTTCAATGGATGAAGGTTGTTGCACTGCTGGGGAGTTACTCTTAATCTGATATTTTATCCATTAATTCTCCCAAGATTGGTTTATTTTCATTACTTCCTGTGTAGGACCCCTTCTTGGATTATGCAGAAAAATTTTTCAGCAAAAAGGGTTTGCAGCATATGTTATTTGCTTCTTTGTTGAGGTTGGGCATGTATCTTTTATATATTTGTGCTTATCATGTTGATATGATGGTAAGTGGGTCATTTTAGTGGTTTTGAACTTAATTAGGTTGTGTGATTCAATGTGTACATGCTGCATTTTATTGGCATAACTTGGAGAGCCTATTTTCTTTTATGGATAAGTGCAATTTTGTGTAGATTTTTATTGAGCTTTAATGTGCTAGAATGTTAATTTGCAGGGTTTGAGTTGAAATAGTATAATTCACAAATGTCTTTTATGCAGAACTTACTTCTACAAGCTTGTATGGTGCAATTGTGGTGCATTCTGCATATATTGATGTGTTTTTTATGATAATTTCTTATGCTTTATGCTTCATAGGGTTACATTTCTTCATTCTCATGTATTTTTCAAACTTGCAAAGCATTTTTTATTATAATATGAATCTTATTGAAATGTGTATAAGTAACTGCATAACTTATGCAGCTTTCGGGTCTCACTTTGCCTTAATTTTCATTCCTGCCGAAACCTGCATAAACTCTTGCATAACTTATGCAATCCTGCATAACTAAGGATTGTCATGATCAACTCTTCGATCTTGTTATGGAGACAGAGACAAGCAGAGAGAGTTGAAAGAGATGATGAAGCAGCTCATGGCTTTTCTGGGTATGCCACCTCCACCTCCAACACCTCCTCCAGAACCACCCCTTCAGGAGTAGCCAACTCCATCCAGTCCTCTAGCAGCACCTTTGGACAAGGGCAAGACCATAGAAATAGATTAGTTTTTATCTTGCTCTTGTTCAACTTCTAGAAGCTTTTCTTTTTAGATGTGCTGGAATAATTTTAGTCTGTCTTGAATTCTGTTTTCTTAAAATACAATTGGGTGGCTATTCCATTGGTTTTTCATTGCTTCTCTTTGCCTTTGCTGCTCCTTTATGCATACTTGTCAATACACTATATATATTTACATACCTCTGCAAATGTTTTCAAGTTTTTCCTTGATGTATCATTATGCAGCATCTATTCAATATACTGCACAGGCTATGAAACTACTTATGCAGCTGCTTTTCAACTTATATTTCTCCTTATGCAACTGTTCTGCATAACTTATGCAGTCCCTTATGCAACTCATGCTATACTACACAACTTATGCAGTCTCCTTATGCACCTGTTCTGCAAAGCATTTATTCTGCATAACTTGTGCAGCTTTCTTATGCATCACCATCATCTTTTAAATTCACATTTTAGATGATAAAACACTGCTCTATACCAGGTAACTCTTTCTTTTTGCTTTTAAATTTAACTATTCCTGGTTATTCCTCTTTGCTTTGAGTTTTCATGCTGCACTGCCTTAGACATTGAGGACAATGTCCAATTTTGAGTTTGGGGGTGTGCATTTTGATTTTCGATGCATTTTTCATATTTTGAGTATAAGAACATCTCATCCCATTCCATTTATATATATATATATATATATATATATATATATATTGTAAATATTTTACATAACATCCATACATACATATACATAACACATTCACATACACATTATACATCACTTAGAAATTGTACACATTGCATACAAATATATTTCTTCCATTTAGTTAATGAATTGCTCATTTTTAGGAATCATGCATCTATGAAATAAAATCTTTTGCCAAATCCCTTGAGTAATGAGAAGTTGCCTATGAGAGTGATTTGACTTACCTTAAGTTGGATTTGTAGATTGAAAGTTTCCTAAGAGATGTAAAGTTTTGAAGTGTTTATCCCTTGTCTATATCTTCTTAGCCAAAGAGCCACCCAATTAGTCCTTTAGAGATTTGAGTGTTTAGAGGAAGTTATTGGATAAAAGGTAGTCAAATGATGTCTCACCAATCCTAGAATAAATTTTCTAAATCTTTCAAGGCAAAATATTAGCTTGTAATTGAAAAGGGAGATGATTAGGCATTCTGTGATTGCAAACCTCTTATTTTAAACTTTTAACCTTCCCTTTATTACAACTAACTCTTATAAACCCCTTTGAGCCTTTGTATTCCAAATTTTTCTTGAAACCTTTATTGCTACCTAGCCAATGAACCAAACACCCTAACCCTTTTCATGAGAATAATTATTTATAATATTAGGTACACTTTATATTCAAAAAAAAAAGAGAAAAATATATAATAATGAAAGGCAGAAGAAATGCTTGTCATCTTGTAAAAGTGTTAGTATATGTGCTTTTCACTATTGTCATTCAAATTGAAAGAAATCCACCCAAAGTAATTAAAGGAAATGAGTTTGGGGGTGGCATTTTTAGGGACAATCATCAAGAAAAAAATACAAGATACAAGTTTAAAGTATCAAAGTGTCCCTCCATTTTATGTATTTTGTAAAATATGCTAGCACTTGAAAAAATTCTCATTGTATATCTCTCTCCTCTTTATATATATATATACATAAAAGTGTGCCTTATGTTTTCAAGATTGAAAATATTCTCATGCTTTGAATCCCTTTTAACCTTTTCCTTCTTAACCTCATTTTGAACCCTATAACCCTATTACATTCCTAAAAAGACCTTTGATCTCTTGATAGTACTTGCTACATTAGTGGAGATAGGAGTAGGGAGTTTGCCTATGGGATTGGAAATTCATTCATTCACTCATTTTCCATCATTCTATATAGAGACACTTTGGCTGTTGATTGTTCTAAGATTCTTTTTTAGCATGACTTTCTCTTTTGATTGGTTGGTTTGGGAATTTTGGATGATAATTGACTTGATGGCTAAGCGGTGAAAGCTTGGATAAGCATTAGATTCTTTGCATCTTGAAGGATGGGTATATGGATTGTTGGTATGGCTAAAGGTATGTTAAGTTACTTTAATAGGTGATTTTTTATAGCTCTTTGGACAAGGCACCCCCTAAAATTGCATTATATTTTTAAATTTGCTTGAGGACAAGCAAAGATTTAAGTTTGTGGATATTTGATACATGCATTTTGCATAGTCATTAAGGTTAGATTTCATGACCATTTCATTCACTTGTTAGTCACTTTTAACAAATTTTATTAGTTATTTAGATAGTTTTTCATAATTGTCAATTTTTGGATTAATTTATAATTTTACTTTGTTTTGTAGAAAAAAATAGTGTTTTTGAGGAACTAAAAAGAAATTTTGCCAATGAGGAGTGAAATGTTGAAAAATGAAAGGTGGCCAAAATATGCATAACCTGCTGCATAAGTTGTGCAGTTCTGCACAAGAAGAAGAAGCAAACTCCAAAACCTGCCGAAACTTGCATAATTACTCTGCATGACTTATGCAAGTTCAAGTCCTGCTTATGCAGCTTCACGAAAAACTACATAACTTATGCAGTCTCGCAC
Source organism: Hevea brasiliensis (assembly GCF_030052815.1). Taxonomy (NCBI): domain Eukaryota; kingdom Viridiplantae; phylum Streptophyta; class Magnoliopsida; order Malpighiales; family Euphorbiaceae; genus Hevea; species Hevea brasiliensis. The sequence goes on from NC_079510.1 coordinate 51,578,881, forward strand.
TCTGCCTATGCAGCTTCACGCTGAGAACCTAAAACCTGCCGAAAACTGCATAAGGGCTTGCATAACTTATGCAGTCCACTTATGTAGTTTCATAGAAGTCTTCAAAGCTGAAGAAACTGCACAACCAACCTGCATAGCTTATGCAATATCACGGGAAACACCTGGAATCACCAATTTTGCATGGAATCTGCATAAGAAACTTGCACAACCTGTGCAACTCTTCATAATGAGCTGGCAGAAGATTTTCCTCACGTGAACTTCACCTCAAATACACCATTTTAGGACTATTTGTTAGAAATATATATATATATATATATATATATATATATATATATATATATATATATATATATATATATATATGTCTTTATTCTTTATCCCATTTCAGAAAAAAAAAAAAGAGGGGGAGGGGGGGGGAAGAAAAGAGCAGCAGTAGAGGAGAGTCAGAAAAATAGAGAGTGAAACGTCACTTTTCCTTTTCTGCACCAGATTTGGATTTTTCTTCCTTTCTTCTCTATTTTTTACCTTTCTTGTATTGTGTTTCTTAGTTCTTAGCATAGACTCAAGTTTTATTTCCATATTAACTCAGAATTTCTTGTAAATATTATGGATAGTGAGTAGTTTTCATTAGATTTTGGAGTTGGGATGTAATATTTGAGATATTTTATGGATTTTGATTGGGTAATCCATATTTTGTGGTTTTAATGAAGTTTTATCCATTTCTTGTGTGCTCAATGATATGCTTAGTGTAGGATCCCATTAAGTATTGTTCTTAATCCAATGTTGAAGCACCGAAATGAGAAAACCTTATGATAGATAATCAAGAAATTGGATTTAATTAACTTAGATTTAAAAATAGACCAAGGATTAAGAGGATTTACAGATTAATTAAGGAACTTAATGGGTCTTGATTAATTTTTACTCCACGAAGTAGGATTAGATTGATTAATGCACTCTTTGTCTCACTCGAAAGAATATTCAAAGGATTTAAGGATTAATCTCCTTAAAACCCGTAAATTCCATAAAATTGGATAACCAATTTAAAAATCCCAAAATAGCTTGAATATAAATTCTCAAACTCCAAAATCACCCTTTTATCATTGTTAATTTTCAATTGAATTTAATTGCTTGCCATTTTAAATCTTGCCATATTTTAATTTACTTATTTTAATTTGCCGCAAATTTAGTTGAATCTTTACATTGTTGATTAGATTATTAATTTTACATATATAGATTTCACATTTCAATATCTATTAATATATTGCTCTAATTTCAAAAATAGTTCAAATTAGTCAATTTTTATATAAAAAATTCAATCATTAATACAATTCCTCATGAAAACGATATCTTTTCTATATTACTTATATAACCTGTACACTTACAGTTAGGCCACATCAATCAACTACTTATCTTCCGTGGCCTTTCATGACATGCAAATACTAACTTTTGGTTGCTAAGTCAAATGCAGGAGTGTTCCTTACGCGCACTATAAAGATTTGAATTCATCATTAATTTAAGAACAATTGGACCCCATTTCTCCTGCAACATTTGATGGATTGGAGTAGCTCGTGCAAGAATCCCATTTCATTGGCTGGCCTAACAGCCCTAATCCTCACTACCCGACACAGAGCCTCCAGCATAAATGTTCATGATTCTTCCTTGGTACAACAAGCCCATCTTCTCCTTCATATTGTTTTTCAGTTTTTAACACATAAAACAGCAATATAATATTTATATATCAATTCTTTATGATCCACCCAAGTACAATCATTACCAAAAACTTTGATTTAGTGGATCTTTAATTAGTAGAATAAAGAATACCCATCCAGTGGGTACTTATAAAAATATTTTTATATATATTCTGATTATATAGTCTGATCAGTCACGAAATATATAGAATTAATATCCATCTGGAAACCATGAGATCACATGCATAACATTTGAGGTTGTTTTCTTGTTTTGTTGTCTTTAAGGGTGGGATGGTTGTGTAGTAGGAGGAAGGCAGCTAGCCAGTGGTGGTTGGGTTGTGGCTTGAGCGCTAGTCACAGGGAGATTCTGATTCTGGCAAAATAATAATAATAATAAGAAAAGCCCTTCAATTGCATGACGTATATAAACCAGCTTCTGATTTTGGGAGTTTTCTGGGCTGTCATGTTTTGGGTATGTAAGGACACAGGCGGTGGGTCATGCAAAGATTAGGGAAGGATGTGTGTTATGCTATTTCTAAATTCCACTTTTATTGCCCTCCATAGTTTTTTTATTAAAATATCATAGGCTCCAATAATATTGGATGGTTTTTTCTCTGTGAAGGATATAATAGAGCCGCCAATTCATTCTGCAATCTGCATTATAGATCCAAATTAGGGCAAAGCTCCATTGCATGTCACATGGTGCTTGCTTATTCCACTGTTTTACCCTTTTTCTGTCACTTGAAAATGGAATCACCTCATTTACATTTACAACCTTTAGAAGATTAGAACAAAAAAAAAAAAAAAAAAGAAACTTGAAACTATTTAATCCTTTTTTATTATTAATACTTTAAAAAGTACATATTAAAGGAGATAAGCAAGTTTTTATGTAAATGAACATAGGATACTGATGGTTCTCTCAGAAAAAACATAGGATACCGATGAGAAGGGTAGGGCCAATTGAGTTGGGTCACGGTCCACAACTGACGCGCCCAACAAGTAAAATGGGCCCAACACAAGTCTTGTCACTGCAAGAATCTAGGACCCACTCCATAGTGTATGTATGGAAAAGAGTAGGGTCCTCAATAATAGTAGCCAACAAGGGCAGTGTAAGGTACCCACAAGATACAGGGTACCCAGCACCCACTGGTTGTGTGTCAAATTTGGAGCAACATTAACAAAGCCTTGGTTGCCGCTTGCCAACTGCCATGGGCTTGGGCTTTTCCACTTTGACTGTGAAATCTATGATGGTGAATGGAGATAAGTCTTTTTTTTTAAAGAAAAGACGACTCCTTGTAGGACCCACTGACTATACATGGACCCCACCATTTCCCACTATCAACCGTCCAATGTGCCCATCATCTCTCATCTCAGAGGCCAACGCCAGCCCCAGCTTTTCAAAACCCCACACCCACATCCCTCAAGTGGGTCATTATTTTATTTTAGGTAAACCCTAAACACCATGAACAGATTGTATCCTAACCCATCAATTATGCAAAATTTATGGTCACTGTCATCATTATCATTATTTTAATTTCATATATTTTAACAGGTTACGGATTGCTAACGTGGCAAGATTGACGTGCATTGACGGGACCAATTTGTATTGTCGCGTACACGTGTTGGGCTATGAAAGGACATGTAGATGAAGAGAGCTTTTGAGGGTACCCACGTGGAGGATGGGGCCCCTATTGGATGCATTTGACATTGTCAAACAAAGATAAGTTTTCTTGCTGGGTCCATTAGAGGAAGGAGAATGAAATCTGACGTGGACTTAATATAATGCTCTTGACTTGCCTGGATTATTCACCAAAAGGAAATAATCTCTCATCTAATCATGTGTTTTATGCCTCAACTTTTTACCAACATTACAATACTACTCTTTGGTTAAAAAAAAAAAAATTACAATAGTAGCTAATTGTTGAAATATTATTTGATATTATTTGTATTTTTTTCAAGAGATAGCCTACAAGATATACCTAATAATCATCTTAATTACAATATTACAACGAAAATTGGTAACATACAATTAAATAATATGTAAATACAATCAATTCAATATTGGTGAAATTTGAATTTGAAATATTAATCGAATAATGTCTCTCTATTTATTTTTATTTGTCATTTTTAATAAGTTAATTTGTCCAAAATTATCCATCATCTTGAAGAGATTAAGAAATATTAATTTTTTTTCCATTTTTAATATTTTCTTTAATAAATATGATAATTATTTTTATAAATTTTTAAAATTTATTTTATCACCTGCTTTATAATTAGGCGAAATACAAGTAAATTTAGTTAAATTAAAAAATATTTTTTTATATGATTTAAATTATTTAATTACTACATTAATTATTATGAAAAAATTTTAAATGAAAGATAAAAACGTATGGGGAGAGGTGTATAAAATATTGAAGTGGATTGATTTTATTGATGAATTTTTCAATGAAATATAATAAACCCATTTTCCATTTCATTGGTCTATTATGATATACTATTTCATATAGCATTATCAGTTGATTATCTCAAGAATCTCTAATTACATCAGGAGGCAAGTACATTGGTGTTTGTATGCAAGTGATCAAAGAAAATCAATTCATTATTCACAAGGAAGGTTTAAAAACACAATGTCTAAAATTAGTAAATTACCCATGACAAATAATAGCCCAATCGTCCAAAATGGGCAAGTCACTTTCTTCCAAGCTCACTCCTCTCCTCCTGACACTGCTCCTCTCGACAAATAGGCACACTCATCCTTAACCGATTGGTAAGTGGTGAACACGCGCATCCATGAGCACGTGAAGGCCATCTAATGCGTGCTCTAGTCTTTCGTTTTCTTTAAACAGTTTGGTGCCCATCTTGGCTTCACTATTCATAAAAACCATTATTTGATAGAAGAGGAAATGCAGACAAAATGAGCCCCAAATTCACATGAAATGAAACTGAGCCTTTTCTCTTCTCCTTCAGTGAAGTGGCCAATGCTATATATACATGTCTTCTCCTTCAAAGCCACCCTATGTTAGAGCCAACCTAATGGACTCATAACTATATCTTCTTCTCATTCATTTTCTTTTTGCCAAAAATTTCAAGTGGGTTTTGAGTTATCAGATCAATTTGGCCGCTTTATGGCCAAAGGAAGGAGGCTAACGACGAGTCGTAGTGAAAGGCTGTTGGGAAGCTTTGCTTACAGTAATGGCCAAGAAACCAACGTCAACGACTTGTCGGAGCTAGGCGAGGAAGATGTGTGGTCGATGGTTGATGATGAGGCGCACCGGAATGACCAGATTAACAATAATTCTCAGGAAGACTGGATTTCACGCGCCGATGTTGAGAGTAATGGGAATATGTCTATAAGGAGCCGCCGCCGAATCCCCCGAGACCGAGGTGACCACCACGTGGGAGGGTTATCTTTGGCCTTCGAAGATTCTTCGGGCAAGACGGCTTCGTCGAGAATCGTGCACCAGTTCCGTGGACATGACAGCGTGGCACCAGAAGCATCATCTCCTCGTCACATGGCCACGTCAGCTCCTGTGAACGTGCCGGACTGGAGCCAGATCCTCAGGGTCGACTCGGTTGAGTCATTGCATGACTCGGATGAGGGCTACGATGACCGTGATTCGGAGATGGTCCCCCCACACGAGTACCTGGCGCGTGAGTACGCTCACAGTAGGAAAATGGGTGGCGCCTCTGTCTTCGAGGGAGTTGGAAGGACTCTGAAGGGCCGTGACATGAGGCGCGTGCGCGATGCAGTGTGGAGCCAAACAGGGTTTGATGGTTAAAAACCAAAGACAAGGCCTATCAGTGTTGTTCTCGAGAGATTGCTTATAAATTTTTTCCTTGGGCAATGATTCGGCCGATTTGACTCGGGTTAACTGAGTCAACTCTGTAACGAGTGAGCTCAAGCATAACTCTGCTTGACGAGGAGCCTGCTCCATCTTCTGTCGAGGATTGGAATTTGGAATTCATGCACTTGTTTGTTAGTACTATTTTTCTGCTGATTAATTCAGTCCCCATATTCTTACCCATACATTCACTCTTTGAAATCAAATAACTTAATAATACCAATAAATTTTAATTAGAGACATTCAAATCATTTTTATATCTGTGAGGTCTTGAGTTGGATTTTAAAAATATTAGAGAAAGATTTTATAAATATTTAATAGCAATTAAATTATGTTATTAATGTTGCAATCACCCATCTTCTTAATCACTATTAGACGTTAAATGAAAGGAAATATCATGATGTTAGTGTGGGCTAAACAAGATAAAGAAGAAGAAAGGTTTAAAAGAAGATGAGAAATGGGGTTAGACTTGGAAAGAGACATAAATGGAATAAAGAAATTAAGTAGCTAGAGGGATCCATCACCTTGGAGAGAACGAGAAAAACAACCAGGCTTTTTTAATGGAAGATGATAGATGGAGATATTGAGAGAGTGAGGCCACAATTGCTGAGAAGCTCAAGAAAGACAGAGGCTGTAGAATTACAACGCCATCCACCTTAGTGAAGTCAGGAACAAATATTAGACATTGTCTATACCCTGTGACTCACCTTTTTCCAGAAAAGGACTCCACTATTGGTTTTTGCTGGGATGGTATAGAGCCATTTGATTTTCTTTTTCTAATTTTTATTTATTTAGTAAAAACTTAATATAATATAATATATCCCATAATTGAATTATTCAACGAGGAAAAAAAAAAAAGAGAAAATTATTACTGGTGAATCTTGATATGCAGAGTAGCAGATTGTGGGATATTTAGAGGGTCCACAGTGGATCGTTGATGATGAAAATCTAAATATAATATGAGATTCCCATTTTCTTTTTGTGATTCATGCAATTGACATGACTTCGACACAAGAGAAGAGATTGACAAACCGAAACTCACCATCGCTTCATGTATACTAATGGGAGTTTTCATTTCAATTCCTCAAACCCATCGTTTAACTTTAGAATATTTCCCCCCTTTTTTTATTTATATTTATATTTTTCTTTTAATAACTGCTTTGTGCCTTCGAATATTCCTAGTAATCCTAAAAAGATTTTTTCCTTTTTGGTTAGGAGAAGTATTAATATGTAATTGGTAATCAAATGATCACACTACAGTTTAGTCTTTCTCTTATAAAAATGTAAAGAATCCCCATTTCAATTTAAAACTCGTTTATTTCATAAAAAATAATTTATATATGAAAATATTTTTATATATTTTTATAAAAATATTTTTTATTATTTAGATATAATATTAAATTAATGATATGTATTTATTATATATATATATATATATAAATAAATGTATTTACATTTTAATAAGACTATTAAAATTTAAAAAACGAAAAATGACTTTCTCTTTTAAAAAAATAAGTCATTTTCTTTAAAAATGACTTAATTTTTTCTTTTGAGGAGGAAAATATTTTTTATTTCCCAATTTTCCTGAATGCTCCAAATGTCAAAAACACAAAAAAAGTTTTTCAAAAAAATATTTTCCGTAAAACGAATAGAGCCTAAATCAATTATCTATTAAATATAAATTAGCATGTTAATATAATGATATTTATAATGAATAGAATATTCTCATAAAATACACTAGTATATAAAATAAAAGGGTATTATTTAAAATAATTTGGACATCTTTAATTTAGAGAATTAAATGTTTTTATATGAAAATGTAATAAATTAATTATAAAAATAGTGAAAAAAGAAATTAAAAATCTAAAATGACATAAAAGATATAATATTAAAATTAAAAGTTTATAATTTTTAAATATTAATGAAGAATTGATCTGAAATAAAATAAAGAAAATATTTATATAATTCATCCCAATTTATATAAAATTAAAACTTAATTACTGATGAGGTAGATTTAATAATAATATTAAAAAAAAGCAAAGAATCATTATAAGAAAATTATATTTTCTCGGAAGTGAAATAGGCCCAAAGGAAGCCCAATTTAAAGCAAGGTTGGATTGGGTGGTTCATCCAATCCCAACACATTATTTATTTTAGTTTATTTATTACACTTTATTTCTTGCGTATTTTTTCTTACTATAAAGTATGGTCCTTTTATAGACAAATTCTTAAAATAATAATTTGTCTACTAATAAATTTTAGCTCAATAATACTGAAATTATCTCTAGTGCTGTGAGTTTTAAGTTCAAATATCAATCGAAGCTGAAAGTTAAATAAAAAAAAAGCATTCTTTAATTTTTTTCTTGAGAAGGAAAAAAGAAAAGGGAAAAAAGAGTTGTTCTTGCCACCTCTTATTTCAAGAAATTCAAATTTTGAAAAAAAAAATATACATATATATATTTTTATAAAAAAGAAAAATATTTCATTAATTAAAAGAAGAATACATAAATAAAGTATAAATCACATTATTACATTTTTGTATAAATGAAATTAACCATTTATATAAAAAAAATTTAAAGATTTGATAGTATTGATAGAGCATGTTGGCTTGCGATAAATGTGCTGTATGCTCTACTCTTGGACTCCATGATTTTTTAATAAGTTCTATCAAATAATCTTCAAATATAATATCTTGCTAAAAAAAAAAATCTACATCTTATAAAGCATTCTTATTAAAAAAAATCACTTATATATACTGATAAAAACTCTTTAATAAAGAGGAATGCTCTGTTACAGGATAGAAACACAACGCATACACTTAGAGCTATTAATGAGGATAAATCCGAGTATTCATTCACTTAAAATCTATTAACAATTATAGATCTGAGGAGAGATACTCAAAATCTATTTCAAACAGATACAATGTGAGAATTATTAAAAAAAATAAAAAAAAAAGTAGTAAAAAATAAAGATAAAGGGGTTGTAATCGGTGAAAACACTCACCGATGCCACCTAAAAGAAAAATCAAAAGGATAAAAGGAGAGAGGAGGAGAGAAGAAAGAGAGAAAAAAAAAAAAAAAAGATGAAAGATGTTTCTTTTCACTTTGGATAAACATATTCCTAGTTAGTAATACAAACTATTATTATAAGAAATTCAAATTTTGGATAAACATGTTCCTAATCACTAATACAAACTATTATTAAAGAAATTCAAATTTTGGATAAATATATTCCTTATTATTAATACAAACTATTTATTGGACTTGATTACTAGTAGAACAAGTGAATTGCATCATTGGCTCTAATTCCAGCACCCCACAGAGTGGTTTGATCAGTCAAAAACCAGTTACTTCCAGGTTTTTTGAGTTTGATGCTGGTGAGTTCAATACCATATTTGTGATGAAGGATCAGCTTCAAGGATAGTACGTTCATATAAGGATGAACAATACATTCATAAATCTCGCCGACTCCACCTAAGATCCAGATACTATAAGTCTTATGGACAATGATATTAATGTTTGGATAATATCCTACATTTGCTAAGTCTTCCAACACCTGCCCATTTAAAAACAACACTTGTTCCTCTATTGCCAAACCAAAATAATTCTTAGCTTGGTCTTTAAGGAAAATGCCCTTTGTTTGTTCAGTAATCAATACTTGGAACTGAAGAGCTTCATAGACTAGACTAACCTGCAAAAACTACAGTCACACAACATCAAATTATGCAAAGCAACTTAATTAAAAGTGGAAGACAAGTGATTAATTACCCGAATGAGAAAAATTACAGAGCCTTGTTCAATCCCATAATCTTGCACTCTTATTGAATCCCGTAGCGACTCTCCATTAAAAGAGAGGCCTTGCCACTGTGGTTCAACATGAATCAATTGCTGAATCCTCTGTTTAACGTGAAGAATTGTTGGATTTTGATCATATCCTGGAATCATCAAAGAGAAGTTGCCTTCAGGGTAGACAACTGTTACCTCCATGGTCTGTACTGTAACTGCAATTATTATTAATTAAGCATTTAATTACATGCAATATTATAAGCTTTAATAAATTAAAAACAAATTAACTAATAATATCACCTCTGGTTTTCACTACAAAGAATTTGATTAGATATATACCTCTTAATTCTAAGAAGCTTTATAGAGAGAGCAAAATCTACTTATTGGTGTATTAAAAAAAATGATCACACAAAATGGATTATGGTTACTTTTTAGTACGATTTAAATGATTTCCTTTAAAAAAAAAAAAAAAATCTTGTATGCCAATTGCATAGAGAAGACATCAATTTCTCATTTTGTTTGTTCATGCACATTTGTTGTGCATATTAGATAAGGGTGGCTACCGGGCTAATTTCAACTCAAGGGATTGAGAATGAACTGCAAGATCTCTCTTAATTTTGATTTCGATTCGATTTTGATTTTAATTTCGATTCAAGGGCAAATTTTCCTGAATTTGACCAATTCCAAATAAAGTTACTTCATTTTTAAAAGGTTCTTGCAAGTTCTTTATGAACGGGGAAGTGTGTATGCTGTGCATTCTTCAAACTTATCGGATATGGTAATGTAATTAATTGAACAAAAAAAAAAAAAAGTGTTCTTCCTATTTGAAATGCATGATTAATTGAGATGTGAGGAAATGGTTGAGGTGTCTTAAAGTGTGACTCGCTAAGCCAGTATGCTATGGTGTGTGCTGGTGCAAATTATATCACTAATTTTGTGCAAAACTGAAAGTTGGTGCTAAAAATAAAAAGTTTTAAATTAATTATATATTTAAAAATTAATAATTTTATATAAATAAAATAAAATGTAAAAAAATATTTTATTAAGACTAAATATTAAATTAATAATATTTAGTTAAATAAAATAGATTTATTTATAATTCTCTCTATAATTATAATTAATCATATTTAGTTATTTTAAATATTAAAAATTTACTTTTTTATAATATAGTTTTTAATTTAATTTTATTTTTAGTGTTTTGACTGCAATAATTAATTTTGAAACAAGTAAAAGGTATGAAATTATGTTGAGTGTTCATTGACTTATGTCATCCCTTGATTTTATGCATGCAATCATTTCACCCCTTGATTTTATGCCTGCTCCATTTGCATCCAATCATAATTCTTGTGAAGCTCTTTCCGTGACAATGTTTGATTAATTTGCCAAAGCATATGTGCAAAATTTAAGATATATCGATTCCCTAGCAGAGGGCTCTCCCTCTATGGCCATAATTTTCCTTATCTCCCTCTCAACTCATAGGTCATCATCAAATGGTCAGAAAATAAGACAATAATAGTTGTATTTTGGATAAATAATGTATACTTCAAATGTAAAAGCTTTGATGATATTTTTTTTCATCGGAGGATGTGATAGACGAGAGGAAGACAACCAGCTGATGGATACGCTTAACAATCATAGGAGCAGAAATGCTCACCATCTCAATTATAGATGCACAATTATAAAGCAAACATGTAAATTATATATTTTTATGATAAAGATCAACTAAATTATATATAAATTAAATAATAATAATAATAATTACAAAGAAGGAAAAAAAAATTTCCTGTCATATTGATTGCAATGTAGATTTTTGCAACGTTTGGTGTAGAATTTTTTCTTGGTATCATCTGGATATGTTTCAGAGTCGAAAAGTATTAAATTCGTGTGTCAATTAAAAATAATTAATATAAAATTAAAAATCTCAAGTGATATTACGCTAGTTGCCATAATCACAGCTGATTTATAGAAGGAATTAACAATTAACTCACAAATCTCTCCGTTATGCAAGTGAAAGCAATGGCTCAATTCTTTCTGCAAATTTAGCTCAGAAGGCCCAAAATTTGATATGGGTGTCTTTGAATTTCCAAAATAGGATTCCGCTTCCTTTCTGTACAAAGTTTCAGCCTTTTCTTTCTGTTCAATTCTTTCTTTGAATCACATATCCTGAGCGCCAGATGGCTTGTTATAGCAGCAAGGAGAAGCCTTCAAAACTAGTGGTTAATGGAACGAGTCAGTAGAAACTGGCAAATTAATGCAGAACAAACAATAGCCGCACTACCAGCAATAACGGGCTCTGTAGCACCCACAAGTTACCGTCCCTGGAATTCAAACACAAACCCCACGACAAGGCCTTAGCAGCTTCAGGCATCAAACCCCCCTCCAGTAAGAGCTGCACCAACAAGGCCAGTTCAAACGCCAGAGACCATACTTGGAAAACCCTTGGAAGACATTAAGCAGTACTACAGTTTAGGGAAAGAACTGGGTAGAGGCCAATTTGGTATTACTTACTTGTGCATAGAGAATTCCATTGGCCACACTTATGCCTCTAAATCCACACTGAAGAGAAAGCTCGTCAATAAGGGTTATAGAGAAGATATCAAGATAGAGGTTCAGATTATGCAGCACTTGTCTGGGCAGCCGAACATTATAGAGTTCAGGGGTGCCAATGAGGATAGACAATCTGTTCATGTGCTGATGGAACTTTGTGCAGGTAGAACTTTTTGATCGTATTATTGTTAAGGGGCATTATTCGGAGAGAGATGCCACTAGAATTTCCAAGGATAGTGTGAATCTGGTGCACGCTTGCCATATTATGGGAGTGATGCACCATTTTATGGATTGCCTGTGTTCATTGGGGAAGGTTAATTTTTAATCCTTTCTCTGTTCTTTATATAGTGTGACATGTATCACTTAATATAATAAAGATGCTGTTGTTGCTGAAATGTTTGATTATGGTTTTGATAGCTGTATTATGCATAAGAATTATGCCTTCACAATCCTCGAATTTGGGCATTCTTTTGCATAAAATTGATGGAATCATGCGAATTTAATTTTTGAATGAATTCAGAGGGTTGGAGAAATTGTTCAATTTAGTACAGTGTAATGCAATTGAACATTACATTTTCTGTCACATTGAGCTATTGGATTAATGGAGATTGACGGTCAGTTTAGTTGTTTGGGATTAAGATTTAGTTATTTTTGTTGTTTTCGTTATATTGATGTTGACAATTGAAAATCAATAGAATTTAAGAGTTTATTTCTTTTTCCATTTGATTATTCTTCGTTGTTCTACATCACGATACACTTTTAAGATGAAAATATTCATATATGTTCTCATGCTATTAAGAAGGGCGAAGCTACAGTTCCACTAGTAGTGTTAATTGACCCATTGAACTTTTTTTTTTTTGTCAAATTATTAGTTATCATTAATTTTTTTTTTTTATAAATATATCTTTTTTTTTCTTAATGCCCCATTACATTTTATTCAATACTTTGAAAATTTTCCAATTTGATATATAAGAGTAAAAATTTGATTTAGAATATATTAAAGTGTTGTAATTATTTAAATATTTACTGAAAAAATAATTTGAAAATTTTTTAATGAGATTTTTACATTTAATATGAGTTAAAGTAAAACAAAAAAAGAAAAAAATCATATTTAATATGAATAAATTATTTAATTGATTGGTAATTAATTATTCATATTTATATTTATTATATAATTAAAAAATATAGATATAAATATATAATTAGTTTTTTGTATTTTTTATGAGATATAATAAATAATATAATTGAATATTGAACATTTCATCTCAATGACACAATATTTTATAAATAAATAAAAAATATTTTTATTTAAATGTTTTATAAATATGTGAAGATAAAAACTTTTACCCCACTTATAAAAAATTCTAACTCCACCACCACTGAATATTAAGTATTTTAAAGTTGGTATAAGATCAAGTAAACTAGGAAATAAGAATAAGGTAATGATGAGCTTTGATTGAAAGAGTTGTATTCTTTATCGTTCGTTCGATGTAATTGAAGGAAAACTAAGGAGAATAGTGTATTTCATCCAATCCCAACACACTATTATTTTAGTTTATTTATTAAGCTTTATTTCTTGTAAATTTTTCTCGCTATAAAGTATAACTATTCATCCAGCAATAAACTTTAACTCAATAATTTTAGTGTCATCTCTAAAATTACGAGCTCTTAAGTTTGATCTCTAATTAAAGATAAAATAAAAAATAAAAAAATATAAAAAAAGATAATCTTACATGTTCATCTCTTATTATAAGAAATTCAAATTTTGGTTAAACATATTCCTAAATACAATGTTTATCACTATTATTAGACTTGATTACTCGTAGAATATTTCAATTTCATCATCAGCATTAATTCCAGCAGCCCCCAAAATAGTTTGATCGGTCAAAAGCCAGTTACTTCCAAGTTTTTTGAGGCTAATGTTGGAGATTTCAAGACCATGTCGTTTATGAAGACTCCGCTTCACGGATTTTACAGACATATAACGATGAACAACAAAGGCAAAAAGCCGGTTGTTTCCATGTCGAATCCAGACAATATAAGTCTTAAGGACAAAGATAGTAATGTTTGGATAATACTCTACATCTGCTTCATCTTGCAGCACCTGCATATTGAAAATCAACATTTGTTCCTCTATTGCCAAACCAAAACGATTCAGAACTTGTTCTTTAAGGTAAATGACCTTAGTTTGTTCATTAATCAATACTCGGTGTCTAATATGTTCATATTCTAGACTGACTTGAAAAAACTGCAGCCACACAACACCAGAGTAAGCGAAGCAAATTCAATAAAAATAGAAGATAGATAGTTAATTACCCGAATGAGACTAATTACAGAGCCTTGTTCAATCCCACAATCTTGCACTCTTGCTGAATCCAGTAGCTGCTTTCCATTAAAATAAAGCCCTTGCCACTCTGGTTTAACTAGAATTAATTGCTGAATATTTTGTTTAAGGTGAAGAACTGTTGGGTTTTGATGATATTCTGGAATCATCACAGACAAGTTGCCTTCAGAGTAAAGAACTATTACCTCCATGGTCTGCACTGTAACTGCAATAATTGTTAATTAAGCATTTAATTTATATGCATTAATATTAGCTTTAATAAATTAGAAAACAAATTAATTGCTAATATCACCTTAAGTTTTCACGGTAGAGAATTTGATTAGAGATATGCCTCTTAATTTTAGGAAGCTCTGTAGAGAGAACAAGATCTATTTACTGGTTTTTTAAAAAAAGTGATCACGCAATTTTGATTATAGGTATTTTCTCAATACCATTCAAATGATTTAAAAAAAAAAAAAAAAGAAAAAAGAAAAAAAGGGTATGCCGATGGCGTAGAAGACATAAATTCCTCATTTTGTTTGTTCATGCACATTTGTGGGTATATTAGAGTAGAATGGCCACTGGGCTAATTTCGATTGAAGGTTAAGAAGGATCAAAACTGGAACCGCAAAGTCCCTCTTAATTATGATTTGGATTCAATTTTGATTTTAATTTCAATTTAAAGGCAATTTTTCTTGAATTTTACCCATTTTAATTCCAAATTAAGTTTATTCATTTTTAAAAGGTTCTTGCAAGTTCTTTAGCCTCCTCAATCTGGAGTTTTTAAAATTTCACGCTCTATATTTTAATTATTTATCCATAAATTATATATTTATTTATTTATTGATGCTGTTATATTCTATGAGGTCTAAAGCTTTTTGATGCCTGAACTCCTGTTATTAGGAGACTTCTTTCATTAATTAATTAAGAAACATGACACTGAATTAAAAAAAAAAAAAAAGTGAAGATTATAACAAAGAAGAAAGCCTAAAAATCTACATAATGCTAAAAAACTATAACAATAAAAAAAAATTATAATTGCAGATGCAAGAACTCCGTGGCCACGTCTTCAATTTCATTAAAATCAATTGACAGATAAACCCTATGATTTTCATTAAAAAAAAAAAAAAAAGAAAAGAAAAAAAGAAAGCAAAAGAATGAACAATCTTGGTTAGGTCACAGTAGTGGTGATCATGGCCACGCCCTCGAAATCACAAGACCCTGGAGCCTTCCCTTCCTTCTGGTAATTAGCTATCAAATGCGTCAGATGCATGGTTCTTCACATTATTAGGCTAGTAACGAGCCTCCCCTTGTTGTATTTCACTGCAATTAGTCCTTCGTGGTCCTCATGCCCAATCCAGAGCTGCCTGCAATGTCCTTGAATCAACACCATCCATTGCAATACAATATGTTGGGTTCGTTGTATCATTTGCCAAAATAGTCCCACTTCCAGAAACATGTAGCAAATAAATTGGTGTGGAATTCCCACGGAACAAGCCCCAATTTGCCTTGGTGACGTCAAGTCCTCCCTGAACAATTCACATATATACACACTGGAGGTCACTTCTGGATGAGGAGTCCCAATACGATCAAGAACATGCTTAATCAGATTAGAGTTATAGGCGTCTGCATTGTCAATAGTAGCATAAGGCTCTTTTGAATCAACCTTTGAAGGCCATCCAGTTTCAGTGACAAGAACTACAACATCAGTAATATTCAAGTTCTTCATAGAAAAATACGCAGCATCAATCATAGCATCAAGCACATTAGTGTAATGCAACAAAGTATTAGGATCAACCATTTCTTTAGATGGTGTCAAGGGCTTGAACAAAGAATTATCAAGGGCCACCACTCCTTTGTTTTGCATAAAAACATAGGAGAACCAGTTTTTGACAAAAACTGAAGCGTAACTGAGCTCCTCTGGCTAACGAAGGATTCTGATGGTGGTGGAAATGGATCAAGAATTATGGAAGCTGCATGTGGAGTTGAAATCTTGATCTGGATAGGCAAAGTTGAAGCAAATAAAATTATTAGTTTTTTTTTTAAGGAAGGATATAGAGCATATATTGAGACTGAATGATCTTCAAAATGTGACACTGTTTATTGATTTATTTTGCATTTATATAATAATATTATTTGTTAAAATCTGTTAAAAATTATAAATTTAAAATTAAAAAACATAACAAAAAATCTTTAAAATATAATAGAAATTATTAGTAGTATCTTTTCTATTTTATTGGAGATAATTTTATTTTCTTTTTAACTTCTTACTAGCAGCAAATGAGCATCTCCAACAAAAATTAAATATCTTAAGGGATATTACACAAAGTTGCCATAGTCACAGGTGATTAATAGAAGGAATTAACAATTAAGTCACAAATTTTCCCATCATGCAAGTGGAAGCAATGGCTTAGAAGAAAGTAGTCCAGTAGAGACAATTTTTTTTTTTTTTTAATTTGAAGATGGAATAATCACTTTTTTTTTAATTGTGCTTAAACAAACAGCTTTTTTTTTTAGTATTAATAATTACCTGTTTTTTATTATCAATTTTATAAGGTCAATTGAATTAAAAATACTAAATGTTTATGTTAAATTATGATTGTTTAAAAAATTTTTAATTTTATGTGAAATACTCAAATTTTTAAAATTTATCATAATTATAGCTAAAAGGGTAAAATTAAATTTAAAAAATTAACAATAAATTACAATATAGTAACTAAAGTTTTATTTGATTATATAAAACAATTCATTGATTAAACTTTATATTTAAAAAGAAAATATATTTTATATTTATTTTTAATAAAATTTATGCTAAAAAATATATTTATTAATTGAAATTAACATAATTATCTTTTAAATCAAGTAAAATAAATATATGTATTCAAATATAAAATATAAAAATAAATTATAACTTTTTACAAAACAATTTTAAAAATAATATATAATTGAAAAAGATAATAATATATCTACAAATTTTCATAGATAATACACATAATAGAATGAAAATTCATCAAATTTTCTTTTCTTCCCTTCTCGCCCTTCCCTTTTTCCAGGTCGTAAAATCCACTCACTAGTGCATATCCACCAAATTTATAGCTCAGTGACATCCTCTTAATATCAATAATTTGTGGTAGCATATGGGTCTCTAGTGAGTACCATAGAGCCACTTAGTCGTATGACATTTTCGCATCAAAGCATTTCAAGTCTGAGTACAGTCATCATTCTTCTCTGTTTTTTCTGCTGACCAGCTCGGATAAATATATGATAAATAGATCAGAACAAGACACTTAATCACCGTACTAGTACATTTATGCCATCTCTTTCACTTAGTAGAATTTTGTCATGTTAATAGGATAGCTAATGAAGCTGCTCATATGTTGGCTAAACTCAAGTCTCATAATCAACTACCGTGCAATTGGCTTACGGCCTTTCCCTTTCAATTAAGATCTATTTGCATTTCTGATGGCCATGGGGCCGGCCCTGTAATGCATATTATTTTTTTGTGTCAGATGAAAAATGTTATGTCAAGCAAACCTTGCTAAAATTGCATCGTAGAAAAGTATGAATTTATTTTTATATTTTATATTTGGATATATATATATTTATTTGACTTAATTCAAAAGATAATTATCTTAATTTAAAAAATAATTATGTTATTTTAATTAATAAAAATATTTTTTAGTATAAAATTTCAATTAAAGATGAATATAAAATATATTTTTCTTTTAAATATAAAATTTAATTAATAAACTATTTTATTAATAAAATAAAATTTTAGTTACTATATTATAATTTATTATAAATTTTTCAATTTCAATTTGACTTTTTGATTATAATTGTGACAATTTTAAAGTTTAACTATTTTATGTAAAATTAAACGTTTTAGTTATATTCGTGATTTAACGTAAATGTTTGACATTTTTAGTCTAATTAGCAATTTGTACCATAAATCAGTATTTTTAAATGAAACTATCATTAATCAAGAGGTCTGATAATATATATAAAATCAATGAATGATTAATTGTGTCCATTTACATGCACACCTTTTTTTTTTGAAAAACGTTTACATGTATACTTAATTATAGATTAAGTGTGAATGTTCATTGTTCATATCTGTAATCATTGGGATTCAAGTCTTTTTATTTACATAATCTAACTAATCCATGTTGTTCAACGTTCACATGGGAATAATACGTCCTCTCTCTCCTACCGAAAAACATTTGATTTCAATCTATTTCTGTCTTCTTCTCAATATATCTCCGTGATCTCTGCAAATTCAGCCCATAATTTGATATGGGTGTCTCTGAATTTCCAAAACAAGATTCCGCTTCCTTTCTATCCAAAGTTTCAGTCTTTTCTTTTTGTTCAATTCTTTCTGTGAATCACATGTCCTGAGCGCCAGATGGGTTGTTATAGCAGCAAGGAGAAGCCTTCAAAACCAGAGGTTAAAGGGTACAGGCCGGTAGAAACTGGCAATTTAATGCAGAACCAACAACAGCCGCACTACCAGCAACAACAGGCTTTGCAGCGCTCACAAGTTACGGTCCCTAAAATTCAAACACAAACCCCACAAACAAGTCAGTTCAAACGCCAGAGACCATACTTGGCAAAATCTTGGAAGACATTAACCGGTACTCCAGTCTAGGGAAAGAACTAGGTAAAGGCCAATTTGGTATTACTTATTTGTGCACAGAGTATTCTACTGGCCAAACTTATGCCTGCAAATCCATACTGAAGTTAGTTAATAAGGGTGATAGAGAAGATATCAAGCGAGGTTCAGATTATGCAACACTTGTCTGGGTTGCCAAACATTGTGGAGTTCAAGGGTACCTACGAGGATAGGCAATTTGTTCATGTTGTGATGGAGATTTGTCCTGGTGGGGAACTTTTTGATCGTATTATTACCAAGGGGCATTATTTGAATGAATTCTATCATGTAGGAGTAATCAGAAAGTTCTATTAGGGATAGTATTTTCCTAATTTGTATTGGTTTAGTATTTTCTTATTTTGGGATACACTAGCAGTACTAGTTATTAAACTATGAACGTCGATATAATCTAGGTATTATAGTAGAGTTTATTATTATTGATATTGACAATTAAGAATTAATAGAATTTGAGGGCTTATTTCTCCCTTTGATTATTTTTTTATTGTTCTACATCACTACATGCTTTTAAGATGAAAATATTCATATATATTTTTCATATAATTGGAGTGAAGTGGTTATTTTGTATATTCTATTCAGTAATGTAATAAATTAATCACAAAAATAGTGATTAAAATAATGTGAAGAGAAATAATATTAAAAAATTTATAGTTTTTAAATACCGATGTAGAACTATCTCAAACAAAATTATATAAAAAAATATTTATATAATCGATGCCAATTAATTTAAAATTAAAGTTTAACTATTTATATAATAGATTTATTAATAATATTAAACGAAGCAAATAATCTATATACATTTTCTTGGCCCAAAATATGTAAGAAGTGAAGTAGCCCCAAATGAAGCCCAAATTAAAGCAAGGTTGGATTGCAAAAGACTATTTATTTTAGTTTATTTATTGCTCTTTATTTATTGTGTATTTTTATTACTATAAAGTACCATTGTTTTATAGACAAATTCTTAAAATAAAAATTTGCCTACTAGTAAATTTTAGTTCAGTTATACTTGAGTTATCTCTAAAATTGTGAGCTCTCGAGCTCGAACCCAATCAGAGTTAAATGTATAAAAAAAAAATCCATTAAAGAAAAAAATGATCTTGCCTATTTTTTATTATAAGAAATTTAAATTTTGGATAAATATATTCCTAAATACTAATACAAACTATTATTAGACTTTAGTGGTAGAACAAGTGAATTTCATCATCAGCATCAATTCCTGCAGCTCCCAGATCGGTTTGATCATTCAAAAACCAGTTACTTTTAGGTTTTTTGAGGCTCGTGTTGGTGATTTCAAGACCATATTTTTGATGAAGAATCGACTTCAAGGATCCTACAGACATGTAACGATCAACAAGACAGCCATAACGCTGCTTGGTTCCATCTCGAATCCAGACAATATAAGTCCTAATGACAGTGATATCAGTGTTTGGATAATATCCTACATTTACTTCATCTTCTAGCACCTGCTCATTTAAAAACATCACTTGTTCCTCTATTGCCAAACCAAAAAAATTCAGAACTTGTTCTTTAAGGTAAATGCCCTTAGTTTGTTCATTAATCAATACTTGGTGTCTAATATCTTCATAGGCTAGATTGACCTGAAAAAACTGCATCAATACAACATCAAAATAAGCAAAGCAACTTAACTAAAAATAGAAGATAGGCAATTAATTACCCGAACAACATTAATTATAGAGCCTTGTTTAATCCCACAATCTTCCACTCTTGCTGAATCCAGTAGCTGCTCCCCATCAAAATATAGCCGTTGCCACTCTGGTTCAATATTAACCAATGCATGAATCCTTTGTTTAAGGTGAAGAACTGTTGAATTTTGACGATATCCTTGAATCATCACAGACAAGTTTTTAGAGTTGATAACCGTTATCTCCATGGTCTGTACTATAACTGCAATCATTGTTAATTAAGCATTTAATTATATGCATAACTATTAGCTTTAATAAATTAGAAAAAAAAAATAATTGTTAATATTACCTTAGGTTTTCCCCGGAGAGAATTCGATTAGATATATACCTCTTAATTCTGAGAAGTTTTGTAGAGAGAGTAAGATCTAATTATTGGCTTTTTAAAGAATGTGATCACACAATTTGGATTATGGGTATTTCTTTTAAGTACAATTTGAATGATTTCCTTTTAAAAAAAATATCTAGTACGCCAGTGTCATGGAAGACTTGAATTCCTCATTTTGTTTGTTCATGCACATTTGTTGAGTATATTAGGTTAGGATGGCCACTGAGCTAATTTCGGTAGAAGGTTCAGAGGATCGAAACTGGGCTTCCAATGTCTCTCTTAATTTTGGTTTTGATTCAATTTTGATTTTAATTTCGATTTAAAGGCAATTTTTCCTGAATTTGACTGATTCCAATTCCAAATCAAGTTACTTCATTTTTTAAAAGGTTCTTGTTCTTGCAAGTTCTTTACGAATGGGGAGCTGTGTTTGCTGTGCATTCTTCAAACTTATCAGATTTGGTAATGTAATTAACTGTTCCTCTTTGAAATTCATAATTAATTGAGATGTGAGGAAACTGTTAAATTGTGGTTGCTGAACCATGTTATGGTGTGTGCGGGTGCAAATTATATATATCACTTGTCATTGAATATTGTGCAAAATTGAAATTTGGTGGCTAAAAATAAAAATTTTAAATTACATTATTACACATAAAAAGATTATTCATAAATTATTATATATTTAAAATTAATAATTTTATTTAAACAAAATAAAATAAAATGTAAAACACTTACATTTTATTACTAGTAAATATTAAATTAATAATATTTAGTTAAATAAAATAGATTTATTTATAATTCTCTCAATAATTACAATTAATCATATTTAGTTGTTATAAATATCAAAAAATTTATTTTTTATAATTTAGTGGTACTAGAGCTATTTCTAAAACTATGAACTCTTGAGTTCGAATTTTTATAGAAGCCAAATGTAAAAAAAAAAAAAAAAAAAAAAAAAAAAAAAACATCCATTAAAGGAAAAAAAAAAAAGTGATCTTGCTCATCTCTTATCATAGGAACTTCAAATTTTGGATAAATATATTCCTAAATACTAATACAAACTATTATTAGACTTATTACTTGTAGAAAATTTGAATTTCATCATCAGCATCAATTTTAGCAGCCCCCAAAAGGGTATGATCAGTCAAAAACTGATTACTTCCAAGTTTTTTGAGGTTCATGTTGGTGATTTCAAAACCATGCGTTTGATGAAGACTCAACTTCAAGGATTTTACAGACATATAACAATGAACAATACAGGCATAAAGCTGATCGGTTCCATCTCGAATCCAGACAACATAAGTCTTAAGGACAATGATAGTAGTGTTTGGATAATATCCTACATTTGCTCCATCTTTCAACACTTGCTCATTTAAAAACAACATTTGTTCCCCTATTGCCAAGCCAAAAAATTTCAGAACTTGTTGTTTAAGGTAAATGCCCTTAGTTTGTTCAGTGATCAATACTTGGTGTCTAATACCTTCATAGGATAGGCTGACCTGCAAAAACTGCAGCCATGCAACACTAAATTAAGCAAAGTAACTTTATTAAAAATAGAAGATAGGTAATTAATTACCCGAATGAGACTAATTATAGAGCCTTGTTCAATTCCATAATCTTGCACTCTTGCTGAATCTAGTAGCTGCTCCCTATTAAAATATAGCCTTTGCCACTCTGGTTCAACATGAATCAACCGTTGAATCCTCTGTTTAAGGTGAAGAACTGTTAAATTTTGATGATATTGTGGAATCATCACAGACAATTTGCCTTCAGGGTAGACAACTATTACCTCCATGGTACGTACTGTAACTACAATCATTGTTAATTAAACATTTAATTATATGCATTATTGTTAGCTTTAATGAATTAGAAAGCAAATTAATTGCTAATATCACCTCAAGTATTCACAGCAGAGAATTTGATTAGATATATGCCTCTTAATTCTGAGAAACTCTGTAGAGATAACAAGAGCTATTTATTGGCTTTTTAAATAATGTAATCACACAATTAAGATTATGTGTATTTTTTTTTAGTACAATTTGAATGATTTCCCTTTTTTTTGAGAAAAAAAAAGGTATGCCAATGGTATAGAAGACATGAATTTCTTATTTTATTTGTTCATGCACATTTGTTGGGTATGTTAGATTAGAGTGGCTATGAGCTAATTTTGGTTCAAGGTTTAAGAGAATCAAAACTGGAAATACAAAATCTTTCTTTATTTTAGTTTCGATTCAAATGTGACCAATTTCAATTTCACATTCAAATCAAGTTACTTCATTTTTAAAAGATTCTTGCACGTTCTTTATGGATGGGCGAAGTATGTCTGCTGTGCATTCTTCATATTTATCAGATTTGGTAATGTAATTAGCTGAATATAAAAAAAAAAAAAAATTCTGTTCTTCCTCTTTGAAATGCATGATTAACTGAGATTTGAGGAAATTGTTGAGGTTTCTTAAAGTGTGGTTGCTAAACCAGTATGCTGTGGTGTGCGCCAGTGCAAATTATGTCACTGGTTATTGAATTTTGTGCAAAATTGAAAGTTGGTGGCTAAAAATAAAATTTCTTAAATTACATTATTGCAAAAAAAATGTTATTTATACATAATTATATAACTAAACTTAATAATTTTATATAAATAAAATAAAATATTTAAAAAATACTTACATTTTATTAAGAGCAAATATTAAATTAGTAATATTTATTTAAATAAAATATATCGATAATTCTCTCTATAATTATAATTAATCATATTCAGTTGCTACAAATAATAAAATTTTATTTTCTATATGTTAGAGGTCTAAGTGAAAGCCACACTTATGAATTTGATATCATATTTAACTCAAAATCTTAAATCAATGGATATATGGATTTTTTCTATTTATATGTCTCTTATTCATTCTATTTCTTTTTGATATGAGAATTCTAACACTTAAATATCACAAATACTATAATAAAGTTTTTATATAATTATGGTCAGTTTTTCATAATTAAAAATAAATTTAGATATTATTGTATATAACAATCTGGCTTTTGGATTTAAACGCTATAAAATCTAGTGTGTGATAAAAAATAATATTTAATTATATTTTTCACTGCTGGAGGTTGAACGCTGATCTGCTATATTTGAAAAAGACAAAAATTATATGCTAAACACGTTAATTTGAATGATTAGGATTTCAATTGCGAAACGCATATCTCAGTTGATGAACAAAATATGACCTAATGAGCCGTAATTAAGTGCAATGGATAACCCTCCATTTACATGATGATCACCATATATATATATAAGTAAAAGGTATGAAACTAAGTTGAGCGTTGATAGACTTATGCGATCCCTTTCTTTTATGAATGCTATCATTTCATGTCTCCATTTGTACCCAATCATAATTCATGTGAAGCTCTTTCTGTGACAATGTTTGATTAATTTGCCAAAGCAAATATGGAAAATTTAAGATATCTCAGTTCCCTAGCGGTGGGCTTTCTCTCTCCCGATGGCCTTAATTTCGAAATCTCCCTCTCAACTCATGGGTCATCATCAAATGGTCAGAAAATAATACAATAATCGTTGTATTTCGGATAAATAATGTACACGTCTAATGTAAAAGATTAGATGATATTTTTTTTTAAACGGAGGATGTGATAGGCGAGAGGAAGACAACCAGCTGATAGATACGCTTAACAATCATAGGAACAAAATTAAGTTTTTGGCCTTTCTTTTTTCCCATGATTATTCTTTGTTGTTCTATATCACTACACGCTTTGATTGTTCATGTTATAAGGTGTTTTGAAGTTGGTATCAAGCAATGGCGAAATTAGAAAAAAGAAAATATTCAGGATCAATATAAAAAAAATAAATAATAAAATATTATATTAAAAATTAAAAATATAATATTAATATTTTATAATTAGAGTCAATTAAATCTAATACCTTCAAAACTCTATATATAAGATTATATTATTATTAATGTTATTAAATATATATTTCTCTATATAAATAACTAAAAGTCATTTATTAATAATTTCACACATGCAATTATATTATTTTGTCTGATAAAGTTTATTATTAAAAAATTACAATAAAATTTTAAAGTGAATACACTTTTAAATGCACTTATTTTTTTTTATCTCGATTAATTTTAAAATTTATCAAAAAGAGGGTTTGAATTTATAAAAGGTATATATATATATAAGAAATCAACTGTCTGTCCCCTCATGTTATGAATTACATCCTCCAATGGTATCAAGATCGAGTAAGCTAGGAAATAAGAATAAGGTTATGGTGAACTTTGATTGAGAAACGTGTTGTGTTTTTTGCTATTCCTTTAATATAATGTATAAGGGGAAAACTGAGGAGAATTGGGTTCATCCAATCCCAACACGCTATTTATTTTAGTTTCTTTATTGCGCTTTATTTTTGTGTATTTCTCTTACAATAAAGTATAGTCCTTTTATAGACAGATTCTTACCGATGAATTTTAAATTAGAGTCATTTCTAAATTCTATCCAATAAAGAAAAAAAGAAAAAGTGACCTTACCTATCTCTTATTATAAGAAATTCAAATTTTATATAAACATATTCCTAAACAATATTTTGGATAAACATATTCCTAAATACTAATACAAACTTTTCTTAGACTTGATTATTAGTGGAGCATGCGAATTTCATCATAGGCACAAATTTCAACAGCCCAAAGAAGGGCTTGATCATCAGTCAAAAACCTGTTAATTTCAGGTTTTTGGAGTTTCATGTTGGTCATTTCAAAACCATATTTTTTATGAAGCATCAACTTTAAGGATCCTACAGACATATTACGATGAACATGACAGTCATAAAACCGGTTGGTTCTATCTCGTATCCAGACAGTATAAGTAAGGACAATATTGATAGTAGTGTTTGGATAATATCCTACATAGGCTCCATCTTCTAGCACTTGCCCATTTAAAAACAACACTTGTTCCTCTATTGCCAAACCAAAAAAATTTAAAACTTGGCCTTGAAGGTAAATGCCCTTAGTTTGTTCAGTAATCAATACTTGGTGTCTAATAGCTTCATACGCTAGACTGACCTGCAAAAACTACAGCCACACAATATCAAATTAAGCAAAGCAACTTAATTAAAAATAGAAGATAGGTAATTAATTACCCGAACGAGACTAATTACAGAGCCTTGTTCAATCCCACAGTCTTGCACTCTTGCTGAATCCAGTAGCTGCAACCCATTAAAATATAGCCCTTGCCACTCTGGTTCAACATGAATCAACTATTGAATCCTCTGTTTAAGATGAAGAATTGTTGGATTTTGATGATATTCTAGAATCATCACAGACAAGTTGCCTGCAGGGTAGACAACCATTACCTCCATGATCTGTACCATAATTGCAATCATTGTTAATTAAGCATTTAACTATATGCATTACTATTAGCTTTAATAAATTAGAAAACAAATTAATTGCTAATATCACCGTAGGTTTTTCAATTGTGAGAAGCTCTATAGAGAACAAGATCTATTTATTGGCTTTTTAAAGAATGTGATCACACAATTTGGATTATGGATTTTTTTCTTAGTACCATTTGAATGATTTCCTTTAAAAAATAAATCTAATACGCCAATAGCATAGAATACATGAATTCCTCATTTTGTTTGTTCATGCACATTTGTTGGGTATATTAGATTAGGGTAGCTACCTAGCAAATTTCAATTCAAGTTTCAAGAGGATTGAAACTAGAATTGCAGAGTCTTTTTTAATTTTTGTTTCGATTCAGTTTTGATTTTAATATCAATTCAAGAGCAATTTATTTAATTTTACTGATTTGGAATCCAAATCAGGTTCATTTTTTAAAGGTTCTTGCACGTTCAAGTTCTTTATGAATGGGGGAGTGTGTCTGCTGTGCATCAGATTTGGTAATGTAATTAACTGAATAAAAAAAAAAAAAAGTGTTCTTCCTATTTGAAATGCATGATTAATTGAGATGTCAGGAAATGGTTGAGGTGTCTTAAAGTGTGACTCGCTAAGCCAGTATGCTATGGTGCGTGCTGGTGCAAATTATATCACTAATTTTGTGCAAAACTGAAAGTTGGTGCTAAAAATAAAAAATTTTAAATTAATTATATATTTAAAAATTAATAATTTTATATAAATAAAATAAAATGCAAAAAATATTTTATTAAGACTAAATATTAAATTAATAATATTTAGTTAAATAAAATAGATTTATTTATAATTCTCTCTATAATTATAAAATGCCATCTATGCCTATTCCAGTCTTTATTAAATGCTTATGTAAACAAAGATTGTGTTTTTGTTTTTGAAACCTTGACCTTTCAAGTGTTTGTGTTTGTTTCTTGATTATCAACACCATGAATTTTGACTCTTGTTTTTGACTTGAAAAATGCCTGAGAATTCCCTGCTGTGACCCAATCCAACAAAGTTCATACCATGTTTCCAGATATGTCAGGCAGCGCATAGGAAGAAACAAGCTAAAATCTTTTGGGTCAGTTATGTGCCAAATGGCAATGTTAGTCCATATCCGCAGTGGAAGCTTCTTCTTTAAGGCTTTGGGTTCATGGCTGGTTTTTCTGATGATGTGGTTCAAAGGGAAACCAAATACCGGAACTTAGACTTTCTGCAAAAGTATTACAGGCAGATGATGCTTAAAAAGTTTATGATACTTGGATTTATAGAATTCAGGAATAGAGCACAACACATTTATTGAGCTCAATACTTGTTAAACTGCACTCTCAAGTTATCATTCTGGAACCATCATCATTGTACGAAGGGTAATTAATATATGCTAATCTTCTTGAATTGTTTGTTTAGCGTTCTACATCATAGGGCTACACTTATTTCAACAATCATAAATAATTAATATGTTAAACAAGAGTTTAGACCTGCTGAAAAAAAAAATTATGCGTTTAATGCTACAAAATCATGGCACCTCTGTGCTTCCAGATTGGATAGTATCTGTAGTTTCATTTTCAGCTTCTGTTTTGAAGCATTATATCAGCTTTGCATCATTGGATGAAACGGTAATGCATAGTTCAAAATACAATATTGTTTGATCAGTTAGGATGGCCTTTAATGGGTGTGTCTTCTTGAAGCGATAGAAAAAGTGAGGAAAAGCTTCATCTTTAATGATTTCTGAATATATAGTAATCCCTCTGTCTTGTTTTTCTCTTGGGCAGACTCACAAATTTCCTACTCCAGGACAGATGAAGATGCCGAGGGGCAGGAATTATTTCTTACACATCCAATGTCTTGTGATCCTGTAAGACCAAAACTTCGGAATCAGAATTGCAAATCCACTGCTTTTTATTTGGGGTTTGATTATCATTATTTGTTGGTACCAAACACATCACTAATACTTTGCTTAATGATGCATAATATGACTTGAACCTCTTTCAGTGCTGTTGATCTTGTCTTAAACATTGAATGTGTTTTTGGTTTTGCACTTTCTTGCTTTTGCAGCAGGCCGGTCCAGGATCTCAGAAGTTAACAGTGAAGACAATTTCAACAAAATTGAAGGGCAAGAAACAAGCAAACTCCATATGTCAGCCTCACAATTTGCCAAGTCCTCAGTTCATCAGTCTACACCATCAAGCTGTGCACCTCCCATCCAATTTGGGCTTATGGGCTATACCAAAATTCAAACTCCACCAGATATCCTAAAAGTCCCTAAACAAGTAATGAATGGTTCTGGTACCAAATTCTGTTACAAAAATCAAGCCCCATGTCGTATGTTTCTCACCACAACCAGCAAATGATTTCTTGCCTATGGTATATTTGTCTGTAACAAATGCATTTCCTCCCACTCCTTATGTCTCTGCATATGGTTACCAAGCGTTTCCATCCACTGCAAACTACATCTCCATGCAGCATCAGCCTTATTACAGCCATCCTTCCTGCAGTCCTCTAATTCTGAAAACGGCAGAAAGAAATTGGAATAATGATGTGACCTTGGTGGAAGCTGATAGCAACACTGATAGTAGTTCTGGCAGCACAGAATCAACAGAGGCATCAGCAGGCTGCAAATAATGGAGTATAATTTACCTATGCCAAACTCCTTAGAAGGCCATGAGCTGTACACATAAAATGAATCGGTAACTTAAAATTACATGATGGTGCTTTCTTCTAATCATTTACTGGATAGTGGTAATCAAGAATAAAGAACCCAATTATGCAAGGTCTTGCCAATAATTGTTTGAAAGTCAGATCCCTCATAAACCCATCTCTTGGTCCTTGGAATTTAGATTCATAATATGAAACTTGACGGTTACAAGCGAATAGTTATGTCCCAATTAATAAACTCTTATACTGGAATCAAATATAACCCTGAAATGGAAAACCTGCTGGCTGCTGCCTCTCACAACTAAATCAAACACTGGTATTGCAATCCTCCTTTCTTGTAGCACATCTGTGAGGCCCACACCGCTCTCCTACATTAAATGTCTCTGTCTCAACTACATTTTTTTATCAGTTTTACCTACCGAAGGCACATATATATAATTGTATGCTTAATCTTGTCCGTTATCTTTCTGTACCTTTCTTTATTCCAACAATTGTACACTGCGGTGGATTTGCCCCCACTGGTTCCCACTCCTTTATATATATATATAATTTTTTAGTAAATTATTTATTTCTATGATATTACTTCATTCAATTAATTTAATTCCCCTCATTATTTATAAAACATTTTTATATATTATTTTTATTTTTTTATAAAATTATATATATTATCCTCATCATATATTATTTTTTGTTTTATAATTAAATATGCTTAATTTTTTAATATATTAAGAAATTCATGAGTAATAAATTTTTCTGAATCTAGCATTGATTGCATTTGCTCAACTAAAAAATTTCAGTAAGATCCTTCATTTATGATTTATCTTCTTTGAGATGGGGACTGTTCCGATGGGACTGTTTCACTGAAACTTCAATAGGTGGTCCAATTATGGGCCGATCCGTAGAATCAAGGACTAAATCGGACCCTTAAATTCAGCCAACTTTTTTAATTTTAATTCAATTTTAGATAATTCAATGGTTAATTTTTTTTTCAAATTTATGTAGAAAAAAAAAACCAATTTGAAATAGATTAGAATCATTTTGTCTAATTTCAATTTGATTCAAGATCTAATTCGAGCCTATAAACCTTAATTTGATTCCAGTCCTAAATTAAACCGGATCTATTTCAATCTGATTCCGAACTTGAACCGAACCATATATGGCCAATCTGCCAACAGGAAAACATCATGGTGACCACATAAGAAAGAAGCCTTAAGAGGCATGAATCATCAATAACTTGTCATCATTGCAGTCCATGCATCATGCAGTACACCATCCAACCATACATATATAACATATACATACATCCCAACATACCCCTGTCCATCACCAACATAAAAGAGAAGCAAACTTAGCTAGGCTACTACAAACAGTGCAAGTAATTAAACATAGTCTCCACCAATAGCTCACCACTCACTAGTTACTACTACCACTACCAAGTGGCAAGTGCCCAATTCCAAAGCAAACCCATGTAGAAAAGCATCTTATTCTTTAATTCTCACTCTTCTTCCTCATATAAAGAGGAAGAAAAGTTGAGCTAGGAAAGTAACTAAATCTTCTAGTGGAGCTTGTTTGCAACATTGCACTGCTTTCTTATCTCACCTTTGTTACCAGTGAGTGGGTTGTTCTCAGACAGAATTGTGATAGCCCTAGCAAATTCCTTAAAGTAGTAGTCCTGGCTCTTTGCCATTTTCTTCACATAAGGCTTTGTCCTCTTGTCTGTGGCTAGTTGGTGATCCACTATCAACAAGCCCTTGTTATCCAATATATTTCTGTAGTAGTTGTTGTCTAGTATCATGGGTGTACCACGGTCATTTCTCACGTATTGCACAGCCTTAGGATCTGGGATTGAGTCAGGGCACTTGTGGAGCATGTGCTCAACATGGTCAGGGTTTAGCACTGGATCAACCTCTGGGTAGAGACGGTGCACCAGCTTCACACAGTGTGTTCTACCCACACTGTGAGCTCCTGTTAGAAAAGAAGAAGGCAAAAAAAAAAAAAAGAACGTTAATGCTTAATTAAGCCACTTGGACTTGTGTCCGTTTGCATGTGAGCTACGTGGATATACCTAGCAAGGCAACCACTCCAGGTGTGTCAATTCCCATGGCAGCAAATCTCTCAAGAACAACAGAGATGCTCTCATTATGGTCTGGGAGGTACTGCTCGATCACATCTGCTCTGCTTTTCCTTCCATCTCTTCTTCCAGTTTTTAGAGGGATGTAAGGACCTCCTAGCTGAAGAAAGCAAAGTTTTAGCACACATTAAAGCCTAAAGCAGTAACTCTCCAAACTCCAATCTTGAAATTCGTCATTTGAAAGCGAAAACAGGCAAAACAAAAACTTAATTTCTAGTAGTTTCGAATAACAAGAAAATAAAGAGCACATGTTTTTTTTTAAAATGCAGTCTTCAAACCCAGTACATATCTTTCATCGAGAGCTGAAACGGAACCTTTACTCAAACTGGAGACACAAAATAATTAATTACATGCAGCTGGGGCCAAAAATTCTAGTTCTATCTAAAACTCATGCCCACTTCCAGATCTATTACCAAAAAAGAAACTCTTGACAGAAACAAAAGACAAGGCTAAAAGGCTAGCGAAGTACCGAAACAATGCCATCTCTAGCAGACAGCACAAGGATGTCTGCACAGGAAACAACTCCAGGACATTCCCTCTCTACAGCTTCTTTGATTGTGTCAAGGTACCTAAAGTTCCTTAGGCCAAAGCTCCTGTCTGTCTCCTTCTCAGACAAGGTTCTCCTGGTTGAGTCCAGCAGCAGTGAAGCATCGCATGACTACCCGACCAAACAAGAGAAAAGCACATATATCATAAACTAAAAAGAGTTGACGGGAAAGAGAAGGTAAAGTGATTAGAGAATTTACCTGAACAGCACAGTCATGAAAGATGTTTCTGAGCCATGAAAATGCAGTGTTCTTGTGTCTCTTGTACAGAAGCTTAACTTGTTCTCTTATAATGTCTTCAGCTTGAGGGCACGCGTCCTTGTAGAAGTTCATAACAAGACCTGGGTCTTCCTCATCCTCTGCAAAAGCTGCCCTGAGAGACACAGCTGAGAAAGATAATAAAGCAAAGAAGAAGAAAGCTTTGGCACCCATTCTCTCTGTCTCTCTCTCCACTCTGCACGCTTACAAAAGGTCACTGACCTTGCTTTGAAGCTCTCTTGGTTGGTTCTTTAAATAATGAAAAGGATAATAATTTGTCAAATAAACTAAAGGCAAAGTTGTAACAAAATTTTGATTCTTTTACCTTTTCTTTAGAGACATTGACACAATGTAACCCATGCTGCATTTACTGCTCAAAAGAACACAAGTTTTATTAATGTCTACTTCTGTAGAAAACTTGGAATTTTTTTTTCTGAAATTTGGAAAATTGGGAACTTAAAAGCCTTTAATTTGTGA
Organism: Hevea brasiliensis; assembly: GCF_030052815.1. Classification (NCBI taxonomy): domain Eukaryota; kingdom Viridiplantae; phylum Streptophyta; class Magnoliopsida; order Malpighiales; family Euphorbiaceae; genus Hevea; species Hevea brasiliensis. The sequence continues at coordinate 51,611,234 of NC_079510.1, forward strand.
TATAGCTTGCATTTATGATTTGTATCATTTGTAATTTATATTTATTAATGACTTGTAATTAAAATTAATTGGCATAAGTAAAAAATAAATAACAAAAAATTGACACTCATATGAAGTTAATAGAAAATGCTAAAAGCATTTGTCAACCATAAAAAAAAATTTATTTGTTCTATTTTTATAATTTTAATTTTATAATCAGATTTTAATTCTGTTTGAAATAAATTTTATATCAATTTAAATAAATTAATAATTTGACCAGACTGGTAAAAAGATGCTCCAACACTCAATTATTTTTGGTCACTGCAAATTTGAGGAGAGATTTCTTATGTTTATTCTTAATTAGCATTGTTAAGTTTGTTTATAATATTGTTCTGTTAATTTCCTAACAAAAAGGACACCAATATAAACATAGTACGGAAAGTTAAAGAATGGTGATGGTGGTGGGGATATGGCACTTACCATAAAAGCTCCTTTGCTCAACTTGTATTCTCTTCTGCTAAGCTAAAATTACCAAAAGAGACATCAATCCATTCCCTTAGCTTTCAAGTAGGGTAGCCCCTCCCTCAAGCAAAGCAGCATTATAATTATATGAATATTAATAATGTCATTGATTGCTTATTCAAGCTCCAAACGAAGTAGAAACAAAACATATAAAGCCAAGCCAAATGGCTTAACCATCCTGACCAAAATAGCCACCGACACTTCAATTTCTAGTAGCAGCCAAGATTTATTAGTTATGGCACGTCATGTGCTTAAACATGACTCTGACAGTGATTTTCTAAACACCTATGGTTACATCTAAGCCAACTCTAGTTTATCATCACCTTTGGGGTGAAATATATTACATTTGCTGTTGGAAACAGAAAAAGCCGTTTTCTTCTTTATTCAAGATTCTTAAAGAGGACTTGGGTTTCCTTTATTTGTTTGAATATTTTAGTAGTGGTGTGTATAAATGCCAACACTTGCCTAAAGATCCACAAAATGTGATAGGACACCCCTGCACTTTGTATTGACTACATATGGTTTATAAGAAATGTACCTTATTTACTCGTATAATTAAATGCTAGAAAGCTTGTGATAAGCTTGTGATCTGTGATCATCACTAGCACTCCTGGGCTGTGGCCAATGGGCCATGAAGAACTTTAACTCATTGGACGTGGACCACAAACATTCCAAACTGCTACTACTTTAGAATACAAGCCACCCCTGGCCATGAGAATGTATATCAACTTCTCAACTAGGATATCTAAAGGTGATCACAGTATGATTCGAAATTACAGGGTTCTTCCATTTAACTACCATCCAACGAAGACAGAGAAATAGTATTCTGAAGCTGTAGAGATAAAATGGGAATTGGGCAGAAACAGAAGTGGATGTCAAACAAGAAATTATAGATTATTTTCATAAAGTGTATTCTAGTAGCAATCCTCGAAATGTTAAAGGGATAGCTTCCATTCTTCCTCAAATGGTTTCTGTATGGCAGGGATGAAGCCCACTGGCAACAAAGGTCAAGATTGAAATGGATAGTGGTAGGAGACAGAAACGCAATATTCTTCCATTTAACTACCATCCAACGAAGACAGAGAAATAGTATTCTGAAGCAGCAGAGAGAAAATGGGAGTTGGGCAGACACAGAAGTGGATGTCAAACAAGAAATTCTGGATTATTTTCATAAAGTGTATTCTAGTAGCAATCCCCGGAATGTTCAAGGGATAGCTTCTATTCTTCCTCAAATGGTGACTGTAGATATGAACCAACAGCTTAATGCCCCTGTCACAGATGAAGAAATCAAGAAAGCAGTGTTTCAACTTGGTAGAGATAGGGCTCCAGGTCCATATGGTTTCACTGGATTATTCTATCAAAATAGTTGGTCGTTATATGTAGTGAGGTCAGGTCTATAATGCTGTGATACATGCATTTTATGTAATTATTTAGGTTAGATTTCGTACTTATGTTTGTTAGTTATTTTTAGTTAATTTTATTAGTTATTTAATTAATTTTTCATAATTATTAATTTTGGATTAATTTGTAATTTTACTTTTTTTTTAGATAAAATGGTGTTTTTGAGGGACTAGAAGTAATTGTGCAAGTGAAGAGTAAATTTCAAGTCCAAAAGTGTCAAAAACGAAGCCTAAAAATTGAAGATTTTGAAGGCTGCCAAAACTTGCATAAGGAGTTGCATAGCCAATACAACTTTTATCCAGAAAATGAAAGAAATTTCCAACTTGTCGAAAGTTGCATAGCCTAGTGCATAGGCTATGCACTTGCTTATGCAGAAAGTTGAAGAATTGCAGAACTTGCCGAAAGTAGCATAACTTTTTGCATAGGCTATGTGGCTTCACGCACCTGCCTATGCACCTTCACAGAAGACAAACCTGAACTTGCTGAAAATTACATAACTTCTTGCATAGGCTATGCAGCTTCACGCACCTGCCTATGCACCTTTATGGAGAACCTCTGAAGCTTGCCAAATCATGCATAGGGTCTTACATGGCCATGCAAACCTGTCTTCACTCATTCTTTCTAGTTCTGATTTTGCATAAGATACTGCACAGGCACAGTTCCAGTTATGCATTTCCTCATTAATTGGTTGAAGTGGCAAATCTTTCCATATGTGTAATTGAAGGAACGGAAGCGTGAAAAACACAAGTTTATACTATTGAATTCAAAAATTTTCACCTAGGGTCACATGCATCATGCAATATTTATTTTTATCTATTTGATTTCAATGATAAACAATATATTAAAACTCTTTTAATATGTTTTTGCCATTTAAGATTTTAAAATTAATCAAATTAATTTTAGAACCCTAGATTAAATTAAGAACGATTACACTAACCTCTTGATGCACTGCAGCGTTTCTGTGCCTTTGAGATTCGTCTTCAGGACACCAAATGTTGTCTCTCTAGCTTGTCACACCAAGAACACCTATGGCAGCCCTTGAGCAGCTTCTAAAGCTTTTTCTAGTAATTAGAAATTTAAGTTCTGCCTTTTAAGAAATTAAAGATGTAAACAGGACACTAGAAACAATTTCTAATGTTCTTAATTCAAGAGATTGATGGCTAATCTCTTTGAATTGATGAGAGATGAAGAAGAATAGATGGAGAACCTCAAAATGGCGTGACAAAGGAGGAGTGGCTGCTGGTTGCTTTTCTTTTTTTCATAACAACACTTATATAGCTAGGTTAACACATTAAACCTTTGCCACATGTCACTCTTTGATTAGCTCTAGGTTTAAGTGACCCAATCACATTGTGCCAAGTGTCAAACCTATATTTAATCTTAATATTAATCATCTTACATGATTAAAAACATTTGGCAAGCTTATGTGTAATCCCATGTGTCACCATCTCATGGTGCCACGTGTCACACTGTGAAATGACCAAAATGCCCCTGTGTCTTAATTTTGAGTTCTCAACCCAAAATAATTATTTCTGTTCTTCTAATCAATTTATATCAAATATAAATTAATTAATTAATCTCTATTAATTAATTTCTCATTAATTAAATTCATATTTAAACACTTTAAATATAAATTTAACTTATACTACACATCCAATAATCTAGATTTGGTTTTAAGTCATGCTAGGGATTTTGCAATCTAATTGCAAGCCAAACCTATTTAATTAATCAATTAAACTCTTTAATTAATTAATTAAATCATATTTAATTAGGTGATAACTTGTGTGTGTGTGTGACTTACTAGGCTCATCACTAATTGGTAATGAGACATGATATCAACTCTTAATATCATCAGAACTCTTTCTTACCATAAATGATTTCTCTAAATCATTTTATGTACCTTATAGACCATGGTTAACACCTAGCATAGCATGCCATGGCCACCCAATTAGTAATAAGGTTTACCTTAAATGAACCTATAATCATATATTACCATGCACTAGAATCTCTCTGTTACAAAATCCCAACTCAAGCTGGAGTCATGGTTTATGTCAAACTCCATTTGCTGTGAATATTATGTTCTCTTTTAATTCTAGTTCTTGATTAAAAAGATTTTTCTCATCAGAAACTCTTTTCTGAATAAATCTATCTGTCCTGGCCAGGAACTTGAAACATCAAGAACAATTAAATGAACATAGGATTTTATCTCTATTTACTTAGAGGAATAGATTCCATCTTGATCAACACCTACCTCCATATATAACTAGTGGGAGCCAACACATGCCCATATACCCATACATAGTACAAGTATGAAAGTAGTATCAAACTCAAACTACCTATATACAAGATAACTGTGCTGTCTCGGTCTAAAGATTATATGCACTTATATGATTTATGACAATACATTGACAAGAGTAAACTCCATGTGCTTGTCATAAGTGTCACTGGTTCGGCCTACTTATCATTTATAAGTGCCTATCATGTTTGTCATGTGGCATGAGACTCACCATTCCATCTTATTTATATCTCATATAAATAACTTGGTAACAAACATGAATACAATCTTTCTGGATAAGTGATGTCCTTATTATGAAGTATCCTCGATTGTGAACCTATTTATGATACTTTGTGCTAGAAATACTGTCACTCATATTCTTAACAACTTAAGAATAATATTTCTAACAAAATATCAATGGACCATTTCTATTACACATAAATATATTATGTAAACGGAAAAGTGAAAATGCCTTTTATTAATAAAAATATGTACAATATACATACTAAATGATATGCTTTAGGGCATATTACTAACAATCTCTCACTAGCACTAGAGCCATTCATTACAATATCTTAGACCTATTTTCTCAAGATGTCGGTCTAGCTGAGCTTGTGACAAAGGCTTAGTGAATGAATCAGCTGGATTTTCAGCTGATGCTATTTTCTACATGGCTATATCGCCTTGCCCAACTATATCTCTGATAATGTGGTAGTGCCTTTTTGTGTGTTTGGATTTTGGGTGAGACCTTAGTTCCTTAGCCTATATGATTGCTCCATTATTGTCACAGTGTAGTGGAACTGCTGGCTTGATGGAAGGAACTACTGTAAGTTCTGTCACGAACTACTGTAAGTTCTGTCACGAACTTCTTTATCCAAACAGCTTCCTTTGCAGCATCTGATGCAGTAATATACTCAGCCTCTGTAGTGGAATCTACAGTCATGCTCTGTTTGGAACTCTTCCAACTAACTGCACCTCCATTACAAATGAACACATCCAGAGGTAGACTTTCTAACATCGATATTTGATTGGAAGTCAGAATCAGTGTAACCATCCAATTGCAAGTCTCCACCTCCATAAATCAATAATAAATCCTTAGTTCTTCTCAAGTACTTAAGGATATTCTTGACAGCTATCCAGTGTTCCAAACTTGGATTGGATTGATACCTGCTAGTCAAACTAACAGCATATGTGATATCCGGCCTAGTACACAACATTGCATACATTAAACTTTCAATAGCCGAAGCATATGGAATCCTGGCCATCTTATCTCTTTCTCCAGGTGTCTTTGGAGATATCTCTTTAGAAAGGTGAATACCATGTCTCACTGGTAACAATCCTCTCTTGGAATCAAGCATGTTAAACCTCTTTAACACCTTTTTCAAGTATAGACTTTGGGATAAACCAATTATTCTTTTCGCTCTATCTCTATAGATGCGAATCCCAAGAATATAGGTTGCCTCCCCTAAGTCTTTCATGGAGAATGTATTTGACAACCATACCTTTATAGTTGTCAACATACCTGTGTCATTACCCATCAATAGTATGTCATCCACATATAAGACAAGGAAAGTGATAGCACTGTTACTAACCTTCTTATATACACATGGCTCATCCTCATTTTTTATAAAACCAAAGGATTTAATGGCTTCATCAAAATGGATGTTCCAACTCCTCGAAGCTTGTTTCAACCCATAAATGGATCGCTTTAGCTTGCATACCTTGGAACCATAATGGGATTCAAAATCCCTAGGTTGTTCCATGAAAATGTTTTCTTCAATGTATCCATTGAGAAAAGCTGTTTTGACATCCATCTGCCAAATCTCATAATCATAGTATGCAGCTATTGCTAATAAAATCCTAATTGATTTAAGCATGGCAACAGGCGAGAAAGTCTCCTCATAGTCGACTCCTTGCCTTTAGCGAAACCCTTTCGCTACTGGCCTTGCCTTATAGGTCTCTACCTTTCCATCAGAATCAATTTTCTTCTTGAAAACCCATTTGTTCTCTATAGGTACAATACCTTCAGGTGGGTCAACAAGATCCCAAACTTGATTCTTATACATGGAATCAATCTCGGATTTCATAGCATCAATCCATTTTGAATAGTCTATATCTGATATAGCTTCTTCATAGGTAAGTGGATCATCTCCATAATCTACTTCTTCATGAGTAGACAACTCTTGTTCTTCTTCATGAAGGAAACCATATCTCACTGGTGGGTGAGATACCCTGATTGTTCTACGAGGAACAGCTGTAGATGTTTCATCAACGGGTATAGGTTGACTAGATGGATCTATATCCATCTGATCTGTTGATTGGTTAGAATTCTCTAATTCCAACTCTATTTGCCTTCCTTTGCCTCCTTCTTGGATAAACTGTTGTTCAAGAAATGTGGCATCTCTACTCACCACAACCTTTTGTGATGTAGGCAAATAAAAATAATATGCAAAACTATCTTTTAGATATCTAACAAATCGACCTTTTTCTGATCTGGTCTCCAATTTATCAGTGTTCAGCTTTTTTGATATAAGCTGGGCAACCACAAATCTTAACATGCTTAAGACTTGGTTTTCTTCCATGTCATATCTCATAAGGTGTGGAAGAAACTGATTTTGATGGAATCCTATTCAGAATATACAAAGCTGATTCTAATGCAAATCCCCAAAAGGAGATTGGCATATCAGTATAGCTCATCATACTACGTACCATATCCAATAGGGTACGATTTCTCCTTTCAGATACACCATTCAGCTGTGGCGTTCCTGGAGGAGTCAGCTGGGAAACAATGCCATGCTCTCTCAAGTATTCATCAAATTCAATACTTAAATATTCACCTCCACGATCTGATCGAAGAGCTTTAATACTCTTTCCTGTTTGATTTTCTACTTCAGATTTAAATTCTTTGAACTTTTCAAAGGATTCATGCTTGTATTTCATCAAATACAAATACCCAAATCTTAGTTTATCATCAGAAAAGGTAATAAAATAATGAAAGCCCCCTCTAGCCATTTCTTTAAATGGACCACATACATCACTATGTATTAGCTCCAAAATATTTTCAGCTCTTAGCTCTTGTCCAACAAAGGGTAATCTAGTCATTTTGCCCTGAAGGCAAGATTCACAAGTTGGAGTAGGCTTAGAGCCCAATGAGGATAGAATCCCCATTTTCACCAGTTTTACAATCCTATCTTCTGCAACATGACATAATCTTAAGTGCCAAATATATTTTGAACTTGAGTTGGTTTTCACCATGGCATTGCATTCTTTTAGATCACTTGCATTCAATTTGTGTTTGTCATTATTATCCAAATAATAAAGACCATCATTCATATAACCAGAACCAACATATTTATTTCCAAAATAAATATTGCAAACATCATCTGTGAACTGAAATTCATAGCCATTTCTAGTCAAACTAGATATAGAAATGATGTTCTTAAAAGCATCAGGTACATATAAAATATTATCCAAACACAAAACATGTCCAAACATGTAAAAAGATTTAGATCCTATGGCTAAAGCTTCAACAATTGAGCCATTGCCAATCCGGACTCTAACATCTTGAGAACGCAAGCTGCTACTATTTGCTAGTTCCTGCATATCATTAGAAATGTGAAGCGGCACGATATCTAAAACCCAAGTTGTAGATGAACTATGAGTATCATCGAATCTAAATAATAAGATATGGACATACCTTAGAAGGTGTATCCTTCTTGTCCTTCAGAGAAGCAAGATACTGCAGGCGGTTCCTTTTCGGTGCCCATCCTTTTGTGATGGAAACACTTTCCTTTGCCTACATCGACTTTAGTCTTCCTTTTACATTTAGCTATTTTCTTGGAAGGACTGGGAATCGAGGTTTCTTTTTCTTATTGCCCTTCTTCTTGTTGGACTTTCCAGTGAAGAAGATGCAATCAAAGCTACCTCTTTTCCTTTATTGCCGCATATTCTTTTGGGCAATAACGGCATGTTGAGTAAACCGGCTAAGGTGCATTCTGTTTAGTCATATGGAAATTTGTCACAAAATTCCCAAAGACTCGGGGAAGGGACAAGGATCAAATTGCGTCTGTAGTTGGAAATCCATGTTGAAGTCAAGATGTTCCAAGCTGCTCAATCAAGAATCATCTTGTGGACATGATCCCCAACATTACATCCCTCGGACATCCTCATGCGGGCAATTTGCCTAGATATCTTATACCTAGCATTCCTACTGTGCTCACCATACAACTCTTGTAGGTGAAGGAGGATCTCACTTGCACTCTGCATGTTTTTATGCTGCTTCTGTAACTCATTACTCATGGAAGCAAGCATTTAACACTTAGCTCTCATATCATGCTCCTTCCACTTGTCCAAAGTTTCATGTTCCTCTTGAGTGGCCTCTAGAGGTAAGGGACCAGGAACATTTGAATCTAGAACATATCCTATATGTTCAAGGTTCATGATAAGTTTCAAATTTCTTAGCCAATCAGAGAGATTAGGTCCTGTCAACCTATTGTGATCAAGTATGCTTGCAAGGATATTGGATGGTGGTGGTTGTTCTGTGCTCATTTTTATCAGAAAATTAACTGCAGAAAATAACCAGATTAATTAGTAAATGTATCATGTAATTAACCAAAATGATTATGGTCTTTTAATCAAATTGGTCCTCCCACTAACTTAGCGAATCCTACACTTCCAAAGTAGAAAACGGAAATCCTAGTTGGATGGATTTCTAGTGGGTGATTGAATTCTTATAATTCTATTGATCATCCTTAGGTACATCCGTTATTGGAATTACAATAAACTATAAGTGAGCAACTCCTTGCCCATCACATCTCATGTGAGGTTCAATCCTTTACCTAGCCCCTAATGCTCAAAATCTCAGGTACATCCATTATTGACTTATCTTACATTAGTTAAGTTGATCCCATTGAGCCAGTAATTATGCAAATAATTTTAATGTCCTCAGGTACATCCAATATTGGCCACCAAACCATTTATATATTTACAACATCTCATGCTTAACAATTATTCTTAAGAAAATCTCTTAAATTAATTGCATCTTATGCAACTATTTAAAATTTCTTAAAATAATTGCCCCAATGGAGGGCCTATGTTATAATTACTTTAATTATAGCATTTCCAACTTAATCATTTGTTTAGAAGATTTTATAGTCATCCTAATTACTATTAAGGTCTCACTTTGCACATTATCCATTTAGCATGCATATATCATATAATTGCATACATTCCCATACATCTCATGCATTCATGGATAAACAGTAAATATGGTATGATCATGGACTTTCTAAGGGATTCAATTCTAAGCCACCAAGAATTGAATCAGGGCATTCCTAGGTGCATTTCATTCATTCATTTTACAAGAGTTGCTGAAGGAGTACATAATCAACACTTGATCTTGAATTCCTCTCACTGGTCCCACCAATGCTCTTGACCTCCTTGAACTTCTTGCAATCCAATTACATAGTAATCCTTGGCATACCAAGGTGAATTTATAAGAACTTAAATAAATGAAATTACAACCCAAAATTTATTACAAACTTAATAATACATGCCCAAAATAAATTAAAATAAATTAACTAATTTACAATCCCAAAGAAATATAAAAGAAATAAATCCAATCACATTGGTCTTTTATAGTCCATGATCATCCATCATGCATATTACTATTTAACAATTAAATAAAACATACATACTTAAATTAAATTGAATATCTCATATTCAACTTAAAAATCCAGATTTGAATATGATTCAAATAAATTTAAAAATTCAGATTTGAATCTCATTCAAACAAATTTAAAAATTCAGATTTGAATCACATTCAAACAACTTTAAAAATTCAGATTTGAATCACATTCAAACATTTTTTAAAAAATCAGATCTGAATATTATTCAATCAACTTTAAAAAATCAGATTTAAATATGATTCAAACAACTTTAAAAATTCAGATTTGAATCACATTCAAACAACCTTTAAAATTCAGATTTGAATCACATTCAAACAATTTTTAAAATTCTGATTTGAATCATAATTTAATTGTGTGATTAAAACTACTAATTAAACACTTTAATTAGTCAAAGAATAGGCCTTAGATCATACAACAATTGCAGAATTAAAAGCCAAACCTTGAACCACCCATGGAAGCCAAACCATGCGCACCATTGATGGTGTTTTTCAAGCATGCCGCCACACCTCCATTACAACCAGCAATGGATAAATCATATCATGATCAAAACACACAATTAATTATATAATCAACAATCTAAATGACAAATATAGTGGCTCTGATACCAATTGAAGGAACGGAAGCGTGAAAAATACAAGTTTATACCATTGAATTCAAAAATTTTCACCTAGAGTCACATGCATCATGCAAGATTTATTTTTATCTATTTGATTTCAATGATAAACAACATATTAAAACTCTTTTAATATGTTTTTGGATCTATATTTGCCATTTAAGATTTTAAAATTAATCAAATTAATTTTAGAACCCTAGATTAAATCAAGAACGATTACAATAACCTCTTGATGCACTGCAGCGTGTCTGTGCCTTTGAGATTCGTCTTCAGGACACCAGATGTTGTCTCTCTAGCTTGTCCACACTAAGAACACCTATGGCAGCCCTTGAACAGCTTCTAAAGCTTTTTCTATTAATTAGAAATTCAAGTTCTGCCTTTTAAGAGATTAAATATGTAAACAGGACACTAGAAACAATTTCTAGTGTTCTTAATTCAAGAGATTGATGGCTAATCTCTTTGAATTGATGAGAGATGAAGAAGAATAGATGGAGAACCTCAAAATGGCATGACAAAGGAGGAGTGGCTGCTGGTTGCTTTTCTTTTTTTCATAACAACACTTATATAGCTAGGTTAACACATTAAACCCTTGCCACATGTCACCCTTTGATTAGCTCTAGGTTTAAGTGACCCAATCACATTGTGCCAAGTGCCAAACCTATATTTAATCTTAATATTAATCATCTTACATGATTAAAAACATTTGGCAAGCTTATGTGTAATCCCATGTGTCACCATCTCATTGTGCCACGTGTCACACTATGAAATGATCAAAATGCCCCTGTGTCTTAATTTTGAGTTCTCAACCCAAAATAATTATTTCTGTTCTTCTAATCAATTTATATCAAATATAAATTAATTAATTAATCTCTATTAATTAATTTCTCATTAATTAAATTCATATTTAAACACTTTAAATATAAATTTAACTTATACTACACATCTAATAATCTAGATTTGGTTTCAAGTCATGCTAGGGATTTTGCAATCTAATTGCAAACCAAACCTATTTAATTAATCAATTAAACTCTTTAATTAATTAATTAAATCATATTTAATTAGGTGATAACTTGTGCATGTGTGTGACTTACTAGGCTCATCACTAATTGGCAATGAGACATGATATCAACTCTTAATATCATCAGAACTCTTTCTTACCATAAATGATTTCTCTAAATCATTTTATGCACCTCATAGACCATGGTTAACACCTAGCATAGCATGCCATGGCCACCCAATTAGTAATAAGGTTTACCTTAAATGAACCTATAATCATATGTTACCATGCACTAGAATCTCTCTGTTACAAAATCCCAACTCAAGCTGGAGTCATGGTTTATGTCAAACTCCATTTGCTGTGAATATTATGTTCTCTTTTAATTCCAGTTCTTAATTAAAAAGATTTTTCTCATCAGAAACTCTTTTCTGAATAAATCTATCTGTCATGGCCAGGAACTTGAAACATTAAGAACAATTAAATGAATATAGGATTTTATCTCTATTTACTTAGAGGAACAGATTCCATATTGATCAACACCTACCTCCATATATAATTAGTAGGAGCCAACACATGCCCATATACCCATACATAGTACAAGTATGAAAGTAGTATCAAACTCAAACTACCTATATACAAGATAACTGTGCTGTCTCAGGTCTAAAGATTATATGCACTGATATGATTTATGACAATACATTGACAAGAGTAAACTCCATGTGCTTGTCATAAGTGTCACTGGTTCGGCCTACTTATCATTTATAAATGCTTATCATGTTTGTCATATGGCATGAGACTCACCATTCCATCTTATTTATATCTCATATAAATAACTTGGTAACAAACATGAATACAATCTTTCTGGATAAGTGATGTCCTTATTATGAAGTATCTTCGATTGTGAACCTATTTATGATACTTTGTACTAGAAATACTGTCACTCATATTCTTAATATTTCTAACAAAATATCAATGGACCTTTTCTATTACACATAAATATATTATGTAAACGGAAAAGTGGAAATGCCTTTTATTAATAAAAATATGTACAAGATACATACTAAATGATATGCTCTAGGGCATACTACTAACAGTAATGACCTCACCTCACACCATTTTTAGACCATTCTAGGGTTTTTGTTAAAGGGTATTTTGTAACACCCATAATTTTTAAAATACTTATTTTATGTATAAATATTAATATTTTATTTTATAAAAAATTTGAGAGTTTATGTGAAATTTTTCGAATTTTAGAAATCGGGTTTGATTTTTCATAGTCAATAAACTTTGTTAATTTTTACAAATTAATTTAAAGACTACGTGACAAAACGAAAAATATATTTATACTCTATAAATTTTTCTGAGTTTTCTGAAATTTTTGAGCCTCGTTTTTGACTCCAAGGTAGAGTAAAAATTCAATTTTTGGTATATTTGAATAGGACCGATCAAATTGAATCAGACCAAGTCGGACTGGTTGAATAGGACCAACCCTCTCCTTTTTCCTCCCCTCCCGCATCGCGATTGACACCCTCCCCTTCCCCTCCCCTCGCCAACCAGCTGCCACCCCCTCCCTCCTCAGCTCACCGGCGCACCTCCAGGGACCTCCCCTACTGCAGGCCATCGCTCCAATACTCGGAAAAGTGCGCGCGAAGCTCCTTCAAAGTGACGCGTGACTTCTCATTTTCGCAACCAAAATCTGGCCGATCTAGCTATCGATTGGACCGGATCTTATCCCAAAACCCATATACACCTCAAGAGCTTTCCATAGACACCAAGAACACTCAAATCCATTGAGCAGTTTGTTCAATTTTTGCCTGAGAAGTTTTAGCCCATTTTGATTTTTGGGCTAAATTTCTCGCAAACCGTGAACCCCAAGAAAAATCTGAGAGTACTGGAGTGCTCCCCTCAACGAGAGCTTCGCGAAAATACCTATTTCAAAATTTTTTGACACCGTTTTCCTGTGGATCTCATGAAATTTCATAGTATTTTTCTGAGCATTAAATGAGCTTAATAAATTCCGTAAAAATTATGTACTAACTCCTGTGTTATGGGCTTTACGTATGTACATTCGATTTATGAAAATTCGACTGTCAATCGGGTCTGCATTTTTGGGCCGGCCGGACAGACAGGCAGCCGAAGCTTCTTCAGAACCGAGTCAAGATTATAGGCTACCTTACCATTTTCAAACGTCCCGAATACTTTTCTAGTATCAGAATTGGTGTAGGTAAGCTCGAACCCTAAGTTTCCTTAATTATTTAGTTTTGGGTTTAGATTAAAAATCCATAAAATATTCGTGGATAGTTAGAAAATTATAATTCCTTTGGTATTAGCTTAGTAATATTGCTAAGAACCGTGGGGCAAAATTTTAGAATTTTTAGAGCTCATTTAGATAGTTTTTGCAAAGGGTTAGTTGTAGGGACTAAATTATAATTTTTCAAAATTATGGTTGTTAACTATTTGGATGGGCCTAGGAGGGGCCATGTGATGTGATTGAGATATGGTTGTGTGATATTGTAGATATAAAAGTGTATTTTTGAGCCCTTTTGCAGGTTGGGTAGGTTCTAGGTATAGGAGAAACTCTGCCAAATTTTTGACACAACTTAGGCTGTCTTTAGTTCTTTTTGAGCTTGTATTGAGTCAATTATATTAAATAATTATAATGTAATTGTCAGGTGAGCCGGGACAGCCTTTCTCCTCCGCCCAGCCACCACAGTGACCTCGATTTGCGTCTGTGAGTAAAATATTAATTTTAATTATAATTTCAATATTATTATATATTCAGGCACGCCTATGCATCGATTATAAATAATATTTATTTAGTTAAATACTAAGCATGTTTTATATTGCATCTTTATTGATGAAATATTATGGATGTTATTTTATAGTAATTTGGAGCATGTACGTGTGTTGGCATCCGTGTGGTGTGTGATATTGGATATGGAGGAGACGGGTAGACGCGGCTGGAGCTTGACTCGCTAGGACCTGATCTTTTTATGGATAAGTGGGGTAAGCACGACTCGAGATGATCTCGCTGGCCTCCACATTTGATCTATTAAGAGAAAGTCTGACTTGAGATGTACTTGCTGGCAGAGATTGAATTAAGAGAGTTATATAGGGGATCAGCTCCCATATATGTACTATTTGAATGTTATATGGGTGTGTGAATGCTCCAAATTACCTTTTAATTGTTTATGATGTGATTTGTATAAAAACTATGAAGGTGTTGCATTCCACTCTTTAGGATGCATTAGCTTTAGATAGCTATAGAAATTGTACTTAAAATCGATATTTTACTCTTTGAGTCGAACGCTCACTCCTATTCACCTATTTTTCAGGATACAGGAGGTCCTTTATTGAGTTTAACCTGCTCTCTTCTTCGCTGGTCTACTATCATCATTTAATTGTATTTTGTTCTTTTATTCTGTTCTAGAACTCTGCATGTATTGTTATTATTAGTGATGTATTCATTTTGGATCTATTATGTATGTATTAATTGGAATTGTGAGCATGATATATGAATATGCATGGATGATCATTGGGTTGAATGAGGGAGCTGAGCTCTCATTTGAATTAGTATTGTTATGAGAATTTGAAGAGTGAGCTGAGTTCTCCAAATTGTTATATATATATATTGTGCTTACAGGTCAGGTGAATCAAAAACTCCCTGTTGGATGGTCCATGTTATGGCCGGACTCTGTCCAGTTGATTTCTTGAAATTGGGCTTAATATGGGCCTTAGGATTGAGTTAAGGAATAGTTAGGCTTACTATAGACCTTGAGGGCTTTAGGCTTACCCAGGTCCTAGTGTCGGTCCGGCCCATAAGTTGGGTCATGACATATTTAAGCATCCTTACATTACTTTTTGCAAAAAAAAAAAAAAAAAAAAAAAGAGTAAAAAGAAATATTTAAAAAAAAGAAGAGAGAGAAAAGGAGGCACACGCCATTTTTGGACTGCAACAACTTGGATTCTTTTTCTTCTTCCTTGTTTCTTCACGCCAAACATTGGAATTTTTAGTTTTAGATTATTTTTCATATTTTATTTCTTCTTCTACACAAAATCTCTTGTATTAAACATTGATTGTGAGTAATTTTCTATGATTTTGAAGTTAAAGATGTAACATTTGTATTATTTTTATAGATTGAACTGGGTTAGTCCCAATTTAATGAAATTTATGAGGTTTAATCTATTTCTTATGTTTATGTTCTTAATCGTTGGTTGAAGGACCGAAAGGAAAAGATTAAGTGATAGATAATCAAGAAATTGGACTTAACTAGCTTAGATCTAGAAATAGACTAAGGATTCAGAAGGTTTTATATATTGATTAAATATTCAGAAGGTTTTATAGATTGATTAAAGAGCCTAATGGGTCTTGATTAATTTTAAACTCCACGAAAATAGGATTTAATTAACCAAGGCACTCTTTGATTCACACGAAAGAGATTCAAAGGATTTTAGAATTGGTCTCCTTTAAATCCATAAATTTCATATATTGGACTAGCTAGGAAAATCCTAAATTGACTTAAATATGAATCTTTAACTCTGAATTCGTCTTTTTATCAATTGTTGCTTGGAATTTTACTTTTTAGTGTTTAGTTTAATCTCATTTTATCAATTTTCATTACTAATATTCTCAATTTCTTTATTTAGCCAATTATTAAATTGGTAATTGTTTGAATTGAGTTTTGCATTTTCATACCTTAAATTTCAAATTCCCAAATTTCTTTTATTTGTTTGATTAAAATACAATTTTAACATAGTTTATTTTACATCAAAAATTCAATTGAAAAAGACAACTCTTCGTAGAAACGATATCTTTTTCTATACTACTTGAATGACCTGTGCACCTGCGGTTGAGTCACATCCTGTTGTTCACAGTTTTTTTTATTAGTGGCTACATGTCACATGATCTTAATAGGACTAACATGATTTTGATTCCAAAATGTAAAAGTCCTACCCATGTAACTCATTTCAGACCAATAAGCTTATGCAACTTCTTTTATAAGGTGATCTCAAAATGTATGGCGAATAAATTAAAGTCGATGATGGGGTAATCTAATCTCTCATGATCAATCGGCTTTCTTATCATCAAGAACTATCCAAGACAACATTATAATTGCTCATGAAGTGTTTCACTACCTTCGCACCTCCAAGAGCAAAACTCATTCGATGGCCTTCAAATTGGATATGTATAAAGCATATGACCATATGGAATGGAGTTTCTTAGAATAAGCTTTACTGCACTTTGGCTTTGATTTGCAATGGGTGCACTAAGTTATGCAATCTGTAACTACAGTGACATATTCAATTTTGATTAATAGAGTGCTGTCATCTTCTTTCAAGCCATCTAGAAGGTTGAGCAAGGAAACCCCCTCTCCCCATACTTGTTTCTAATCATATCCCAAGCTCTTTCAAATCTCATAAATAAGAAGAAAATGGATGGTCTGCTTAAAGGTATCAAACTATCTTATCTATCTCCTTCCATTGCTAATATTTTGTTTGCAGACGACACTTTGTTATTTGAAAAACCTTTAAGAGAGGAAGCTGGCTATATAAAAACTATTATTGAAGATTATATGGCAGTGAAGTCAAGCATTCATTTTAGTAAACTCACTCCTCAAAATCTCTGAAGGGAAATTCTCTTTCAACTAGGAATGTCTGAAATGCAGCAAACAGAAAAATATTTGGACCTTCCATCTTTCTGGGGGAAGTCTAAGTGTAGGGCTCTTTCCTTCATAAAAGAAAGAATTCAAGCTAACTCTAGTCGTGGAAGCAAAATTTTCTTTCCTAATCAGGAAGAGAGGTTTTAATCAAGGCAGTAATGAATACCATTCCGACATATGCAATGGCCATTTTAAAGTTCCCAAAGAGCTTTTGTGTTCAACTAAATAGGATGGCTTCTAGTTTTTGGTGGGGAAGTAAAAATAATGAGAAGAAAATTTGTTGGGTTGGTTAGGAAAAAGCACCAAAATCCAAGTTCATTGGTTCATTGGAGGTATGGGGTTTAAGGATTTTAAAATTTTAATTTAGATTTTTTGGCAAAGCAAAGCTGGAGATTGTTGTCCGACCCGAATTCTCTCTGGGCAAAAATTGTGAAAGGAATTTATTGTCTAAATTCCTCATTCTGGCAAGCTTCTTTTAGCAAGAAGAGTTCTTGGATTTGGAAGAGTTTATTAGCAGGAAGGGAAGTGCTTAAAGATGGTATTCGGTAAACATTGGGGATGAAGTGTCCACCTTGATTTGGGAAGAGCCATGGGTTCCTTCATTACCCACTTTTAAAGTTATCAGACCCTCTCATTGCCCTCTGAATATCAATATGGTGGCGGACCTAATTGATCATGAAAGGATGGAGTGGAATCAGAATTTTGTGATGAGGTTGTTCCCTCAGGAAATTGCGCAGGCCATTCTTGCTATTCCTGTGGCTTCAAGAGGTTTTGAAGATAAGGTTGTATGGCATTATGAAATAATAGGAATATATTGTGAAATCTAGATATAAGATGTTTGTCAACAAATCTCTTTAGGATAGTAGGAATCAGCCTTCCTAATCAAGCAATATTCTTTTTCTCATATGGAAAAAATCTTGGAAAGTTTTGATATCTCCAAAAATTAAGATGTTTCTCTAGAAAGCACTCATGAATGCCCTGCCAATAAAAAAAACTTGAGAAAAAGAGGGCTTTGGTTAAGCCCCATTTGTCTCATTTGCGATGGAAATGATGAGACTTTGGAACATTTATTATTTTGGTGCAATCATGCAAGGGAAACTTGGTTCCTTAGTCCTTTAGCATACAAACCTGATATGGTGGGTTTTCAATCTTTTATGAGGTGATAGGAAGCTATACTGGGTTTGTTCTCAAACTCAACAACTGACAACCAGATTCTAGTTTCTATCTTGCTCACATGTTGGTGTATTTGGAAAGGAAGAAATCAAGAAATGTTTGAGCATAAGAATCCGGATCCCAGGAATACAATTAAACAAATCCTTTCTTTGCTAAATGAGAGCCAATGCTTAGAATCAAACCATGTTGATATTTCTAACCTTCCTACAAGACAAGATAATCACAAATGGATGCCTCCTCAAAAGGTGTTCTTAAATTCAATTGTGATACAGCCTAGAAGGAAGGCTCAAATCTTGCAGCAATTGCAATCGTGGTAAGAAATTATAAAGGTCGTATTGTTGATGGAATGGCCAAAAAGTTACACAGCTCTTCTCCTTTGGTTGCAAAAGCCTTGATAGTGATGTGGCCCAATTGCAAGTGCATGGATCGCACAAGTAGTATAGATTAAATATCGTTCTTTCGAAGAGTTGTGTTAATAATTGAAATTTTGATATAAAATTGACTAATTTTAGCTAATTTTAAACTAAAAAGTAATTAAAGGAAGAGACTAGGAATTAAGAGGTATAATAGCAAATTCAACTAAGAAATAACCTAAATGGAAAATTTAACTAAAATCATAGGAAATAGACTCAAAGAATGAAATAAGGCAAGAATTAAAGTATCAATCGATTAAAATTGACTAACAATTAACAATAATAATAAAGTGATTCCGGAGTATAGGGGTTCGTATTCAAGCTATTTTGAGATTTTAAATTAGTTATCCAAACGCATGGAAATTATGGGTTTCAAGAAGATTAATTCTT
Source organism: Hevea brasiliensis (assembly GCF_030052815.1). Lineage (NCBI taxonomy): Eukaryota > Viridiplantae > Streptophyta > Magnoliopsida > Malpighiales > Euphorbiaceae > Hevea > Hevea brasiliensis. Next base: position 51,630,344 of record NC_079510.1, read on the forward strand.
AAATCCTTTGACTATTCTTTCGAATGAGACAAAGAGTGTCTTAATTAACTCAATCCTATTTTTGTGGAGTTGAAATTAACTAAAACCCTTTAGATTCCTTATTTTAGGTCCTTAATCAATCTGTTAATCCTCTTAATCCTTAGTCTCTTTCTAGATCTAAGTTAATTAAGTCTAATTTCTTGATTATCTATCTCAAGGTTTTCTCCTTTTGATGTTTCAACCAAGGATTATGAACAATGCTTAAAGGGATCCTACACTAAGTATATCATTAGGCACATAAGAAATGGATGAAACCTCATAAAAATCATAAAATATGGATTTTCCAATTAAAATCTATAAAATATCTTAAATATTATATACCCAAACTCTAGAATCTTAGAAAAACTATTCATTATCCATATTTAATACAAAGGATTCTAAGTAAAAAGGGAAATAAATCATGAAAATAAACTAAGAACTAAGAAACTCTGTAAAAGACATAGAAAATGGTGAAGAAAAGAAGAAGTTTCCAAATCTAGGCAAGGAATAGAAGAATGTCGGCTGCTACTTCCTTTTCCTTCCTTTTCTGTGTTTTCCCCTTTACTTCCCTCTGCCAAATGAGGTAAAAAGTCTTTATTTATATTTTCTAACAAAAGCTCTAAAATGGTGTGTGTGTGAAGTAACAATTCACGTGGGAGAATCTCCTTTCCAGCTCATTTATGAAGATGTGCACAGGTTGTGCAAGATCTTGTGCAATTCTGACAGTTTACAGAGGCTTCCCGTGAGGTTGCACAAGCTATGCAGGTTGCCTGTGCAAGTTCCTGCATGCTTTGAAGTCTTCCGTGAAAGTGCACAACCAAGCTGCACAGGTTATACAGCAAGTTGTGCAAGTTTTGGCCAGTTGGGACATTTTTACATGAAGCTGCATAAAGAGTTGCACAAGTTATGCAGCTGATTGTGCAAGTTTTGGCTATTTGGAAATTCCTTCCGTGAAAGTGCATAAGAGAAGGCGTGCAAGTGCATTAGTTATGCAGATTTCGGCAGGTGCAAGATTTCTTCCGCAAAGCTGCATAAGGGGCTTGCATAAGCTGTGCAGCATGTTGTGCACTTTTCGACAAGTTCACAATTTCTTCTGATTCTTGTGCAAAAACTACACAACCTGTACAACAAGTTGTGCAGATTTTGGCAACTTCACATTCTTCAATTTTCAAGCTTCATTTTAGCACTTTTGAATATGGAAGTCACTCCTTACTTGTATAGTTATTTTTTAGTCCCTCAAAAATACCATTTTATCTATAAAACAAAAGTAAAAATTATAAATTAGTCCATAAAATTGATAGTTATGGAAAATTAACTAAATGACTAATAAAATTAATTAAAAATGACTAATAAATCAGTAAAATAACTATGAAATTTAACCTAAATAACTATATGAAATGCATATATCAGGCAGTTTTGGAGGCTGTAAAATTAGACCGTGATATGGGGATAGCAACTCTTGTCATAGAGTCTGACTCTGAAATGCCTATGCATCAATTCAGCTCCCTGCCAGGCACCAATGTTGGAAAATTCAAGCTCCAGTTCATAATATCATAAGTTTGTCTTCTTTCTTCTGGGAGATTTCTTTCTCCAAGATTAATAGGCAAGCTAACAAAGTTGTGGACCATGTTGTTAAACTTTGTATATTTGGCTAGCTTTGTTGTAACTGGCTTTCTATTCTCCCAGCTTCGTTGAATATGCTTTGTAATGTTGATACCCCTATGGCTTATTAATGCATTCCCTTTGCATGTCAAAAAAAATTAAAGACTAGCTTGGGATTGAGGTAAGCTTAAGTACTAGCCTGTTGGGCTTTGCTCCCAGAAAGAAACGGGCTTTCTTTATTTCTTTCTTTCTTTTTTGAACTGATAAAGAAACGAGCTTTGTTCTGCTTGAAGTTGCTTTCTTATCTGACTCAAGCAGAGCAAAACCTGTGAGCTTGGAACAAAGGAGAGGAAAGCAGGATTAATAGAAAACCAACCAGCTCTCAGTACTCGAGTCATTCGGGAGCTGTAAGTTTTTTATTTTGAATCTCAGTTGGAACCACATAACCAAAAAGATAGAAGATTAATTAATGGAATGCTATTGCACTTGCAGTTGCAGAAGTCTATTTCACAGGAAAAATTGCCACTTTTTATTATTCCTATTTCAGTTCCATGTTCTCCTGCCTCTGCAGAACCACATTGGCAAAGCAAACAGTAGAGGAACTCTGAATTATTTATTTATTTATTACCTATACTGTACATCATTCCAGGCAAATTGGATGAATTATTGCTCAAAATGTGTTAAGAATATACTCTCTTTTTTTTTTTATGGTATTTAAGGTTAGTGGCGAATCTAAGTTTTTTTTTTCTGAGTCAACATATAAATGATAAAATATTATAAAAATTAAAATATAATATTAGTATATTATAATTTGAATCAGCCAAATCTAATACCCTTAAAATTGTAAAAAAAAATTACATCATTATTAATACTATCAAATATATATCTCTCTAAATAGTTAAACATTATTCATCAATTTATCTCATGTATAATTATCTCATTTTATTTTGAAAAAGTCTATTAACGAAAAAGTTACATAAACATTTGAATACACAATAAATATATATATATATATATATATATATATATATATATATATATATATATATATATATATATATATTTATTTATTTATGTTAGTTAATTTTAATTTTTATTAACAAGAGAGTTTAATAATTGAATTTATGAGGGATTAATGTATATAAATATGAATATATATAAAAGAATTTTCAAGCATTAATTGATCCATTTTCTCCGCTAAATCTGCCACTAATTAAGGATATGTCGATCAATTTATGATCACTAAAATTAATTTTTTTAATAGTTTTTTAAAGACTCAAATAACACCAATTGACATTTTTGCCGTGCGAACCATGCTTTTCAATAGTCAAGAAGTCAAATCCTTTTGTTGTCATATTCTTACCAGAGTTAATTGCACATCTGCACAGCATTTCATCCTTATCAATTATCATCTACCAATTTGAATAAGAATCAAAAGATCCTTATCACCCCCCATTTCTCCATATATAAAAACTTTTTATCAGTCAATTGCTGCGAAGATTATCCCATGAATCCAAATTGGAGATTTTGAAACTTTCACATCCTGATCCATCACTTCTTTTACTTACCAACTATGAGCATCACTAAACTAAATTTCATTGGTCACAAACACCCATAATCATCAAGCAGCTGCATATTTTTCCCATAGATTGCTTGCAAGGTTTAGAAATGTAAATGAACAGTACAATACAAGACAAATATTTCAGACTAGTAAAATTATTAATGAAAGCTAGCAGTGTACAAATTTCTTTTTCTCTAAGATATAAAGACACCGAAATTTACTGTCTTTAATCTACAAGCAATCCACTGGGGGAAGTCTTGAAGTAGTACAGAAATCCATTACAAAGTTTCAAGAACAAGAACTGTTACACCATTAGCATTTATCCACCAAAGAAAAGTGAAACTTTCTGCTTTCTCAACCACCTGCTGCCTGCAGGGTTCTGGGTCATTAAAATTCACCTCTCACTTAGAGTTATATTTTGTAGTCCAGTACTTCTCTATCTCTTCTGCTGTCCTTCCTGGTATTCTTCCAGCAATTAGTGACCACCTACAATAAAAAAGTACACATGACCAACAATATTACACTGTTCTTTTACAATAATCTTAGCCAATTAAAACAAAACAAATAAACAAACCTCTTTCCAACCAATCTAAACATTCTAGCAATGAGACTCTCCTCATCCTCAGAGAAATCTGGCCAAGAATCTTGACTTTTTACATCTGCTGATGATGAAACGAAAACAACCCAATTCTCATATTAATTAGAGAGAGAGAGAGAGAGAGACATCAAAACAAATATTAGTAGTGTAAGTGTTACCTTTAGTATTAATATCACTAGTAGTGTCATTTGAGGTGTGACCTAATGAGTCCCCCATTTCATTCCTACAAGAAAGGGTGGCGTTTTGGATCAGCAAGGTCTATGTAGTAGATCAGTATTTAATAAGGTGGAATATGAGAATGATTGTTCTGGTGGTTGAGAAATTGAGACTGGTAGTTCTTTACTTGGATGAGTGGTTGAGGTGCCATATATAGTTTGTTGGGTTGACCTCCTTCGTCTTATAATTAGGCAAACAGAGATTATCACCTCATATGCTAATAGAGTTCTGCCAAGCTAGTCTTTTTCAGTCTTTTGCATATGCACTACATTACATACACACTAACACAAGTGTTTCAACTTAATTATTTTATTTACTTCCCTCATGAATATTCACACAATAACACCGCGGAAGCTAAATAAAGTAAATACACAAAATACTCATATTTATTTACGTGATTCACTCCTTTCACATAGAACTACATCTCCATAATAAATTACAAGCTCAAAGCTTATTACTTATCAACCCAATTACACCCAATAGATCCCATCTTCAATTTAGGAATAATATTAAAATAAGAATTCCACTCTATGTAGGAAATATTCCTCTATCCTATTGAAAAATATTTCTTTCACTCAAATTAGGAAAATATCTCTTCAAATTCCACTAAAATTTTGAGTCATAATTCTAACATTCCTTCCCTACGTGAAAACATTATTTTAAATATATTAATTAGATATAATTAAAAATTACTTGAAGTTAAATTTAATATATTTTAATTAGTTATAAAAATTTTTAAATAGTTAAATAACTTTTAAAAATATTTATTTAATAATATTTGAAGCAATATTAAAAAAAAGTTTGGACCATAATTAAAATTTAGTAAATATTTTTTTTTTCATAATTTACTATTTAATTTTATTTGAAATAAAATTTACTATTTTCAAGTGCTAGCAAAAATTTAATTCTATGGAATACTATAGTCAAATATGAATTTTTAAGTTTTTTAATTCATTTTCTTTAAGGCATGTAGAATTTTAAATAAATGAATAATATAGTCAAATACTAGAATGTTACCTGCAGAATATAAATAGTACAATTCTAAGTGATTTCTTTGCTACGGATTCAATTTGGCTCAAAGTAATGGTTCCAGGTGCCTCCCCAAGCACATAAGGACTTCCTTTGAAAACCCCATTAGAATTGAGCTTTGTCCAACCAATCAGTAATGGACTACATCCCACAACCTGCATCGCCTTCCCTTTAAAGCACCATGTCTCAACCCTTTCTCACTTATTTTCCATTTGATGAGCTTGGAACTTAAAGAATTAACATTTCACTAATGCCTTAAGGACAGTCCCACCAAAGTAACCATTGATATCCAACTTGCCAATAAATCTATGACCTTAAACATTGTTGGCTCAATGGTTTTAAGAAAAATAGCAAAAATTCCATGTTACATTAGGCATTAAAAGCAGGACATAAAAAGCTACAGCAAGAGTATTTTACCCAATTAAACAGAACAATGTGATTAATTGCAAAACCAGACCACCATCCACAACCAAAATGTCATATATTCTACATTAATTCTTCATCAACCATATGCAACCCAACAATCAAGACTTAAGTTTAAGAAATGAATCAAGAATGGAAAAGAGTAAAAATCAAAGCTTACAATTGCTGCCAATGGCGGCAAGTCCATCAGTAGGGAAACCCTCACACGAAGTAAGCACCAAAACCTTGAAATTCTTGAAGGACTTAGCTATCATGTCCAAAGTCTCATCTGTAAAAAAAATATTAAATATTTTTTTGTGATGCACAAAAGCAAAAGCGATAAAAGCTGAAAGATTTTGTAATAATAGAAATAAAAGAGAAAACATAGTTTATCTTGTCTAGCACATATTCTTAACTCACTGAGGCAAAAACATTTGCATTGATGTGTGCTAGTGATAGCTATGCATGATATACATTTCCAGAAACTAAAGCAGTAAACAAAATATTATAGCACAGCGATTTCCATTCCCTAACCCCTATGATCTCTATCAGCCAATGCTAAAGGAAATATGTTGACCCCGTGTAGCTCAAAATGAGCATTTATTTTGATGATAACAAAACTCAAACAGAATCTATCTAACCCAACTTTAAAGTAATGTGTAGATTCCTTCTCTTATTCATAAATAATTTTTGAAGTTGCATTTAAGGAGGAAGAATACTCAAAAGCATCCCAAGACAAATTCAAAGTGAGAAAAGAACAAGACTATGAAAGCCAAGACTCAAAGAAAAGGTATGAAAGTCATAGAGTTAGAGATTGAGTCTTAGGTCTTATGTGAAAAGAATAGATGAGAATTTAGTCAAATGGAGCTCAAAAATGAAATTTTATTTTCTGATTATTTTTTCTTATCATGACCTTGGACACTATTATTGGAACATTTTTTTAAGGTCTAAATCATTTTATTTAATATTGCAAGTTGAGACATGCAGCTGTGATTTAGTTTGCTAACTGGTTTGCTAAAATTTTTAGTTTGCTAATGTGTTTGCTAAAACATTAGTTTACTAACCAGTTTACTACTATTGCCAAAATTTCATTAGTTTGCTAAATGATCAGAGCTGCTCAACTCCGCACAAAAGGACAAAATAACGGCCATTTTGTCTTGAGCAGTGTGTATAACGTTCCAAAAAGGTTTCAAACGGTCTAAAATGACTTGGGACTATAAATTCACCTTCTTTACTTCATTTTATTTTGGATGAAAGTTTACATTTGAACTCCAACCTTGATTTTCATTTATTGCTTTCATTCAAGAGCCTGAAAGTTTTTGAGCTACCATTGGCAAATCAACTCATCTCTTCTTTATAGTTTGATTTGTATTGAGTAAGAGTGAGTGTAAAAACATTAAGTTGCATTTAAGAGAGGTTGTACAAGCACCTATTGAAACTTGAGAGAGTAAGTGCTTGAGAGAGTAAGTGCTTGAGATAGTACTTGTGAAGGTTTCAAGCTACCTTGGTAAAAGCTTGGTGTTGAAAAGTTGTAAAAGGCTTTTGGTCTCTTGCCTTCAAAAGAGCAAATAGTGGAGAGAAGACTCAAAGATGGTTCTTTAAGAGAGTGGATGTAGGCTAGTTAAGCTGAACCACTATAAAAATCATTGTGTTTGATCTCTCTAACCTTGACCTCCTTACTTTTCTGCAATTTAAATTTTTCCTTTTATACATGATATTGAATGTTGGTTGAATAGATTGAATTAATAAACTTGAGGACATATTGAGTGAGTTGAGAAATTAGTTGTATATTGTATGATGCATGTTTTGTTAGATATAGCTATAAATATAGATTGAAGCTTGAATTGCAACTTAGGAACACATTGTTGAAACACATATTACTTTCATTATATGTAGAGAAGCACCTAGTTGAACAAAGCCATAATTTTTCATTAGGCTACAAGCAAGAGCCGAAAAATTGTTAAAGTCCAATTCACCCCCCTCTTGGACTATTTTGGGACAACAAATTGGTATCAGAGCTTGTCTCTCTTGCTTAGGGTGTTACAACCTTAGAGTGATCCATAATGGCTGGTTCATCTAGCAATACTGCCGGTATACCCGCACCACTAGCTGAAGGCTACTCAATCACTAGACCACCACTCTTCAATGGCACTAATTATTCATTTTGGAAAGTAAGAATGAGAAATTTCATAAAATCTGTAGATATTGATGCATGAAAAATTATTAAAAATGGTCCACATGTTCCTCAAAAGAATGGTCCAGGAACTACAAAAGTTCCAAAACATGAAGATGAATATGATGACAATGATTGGAAGAAAATCTCTATAAATGCTAAAGCTATTAATATTTTGCATTGCTCACTTGACCTTAATGAATACAATCGTGTTTCAGGATGTCAATCTGCTAAGGAAATTTGGGATAAGCTTGAAGCCACTTATGAAGGAACTGATGTCGTCAAAGAGTCCAAAGCAAACCTTCTTATTCGAGATTATGAGCTGTTTGAAATGAAGCCAGGAGAATCAATTGCGGATATGAGTACAAGGTTTACCGATCTTGTAAGTCTTCTCAAAGCACTTGGTAAAAAATTTGAGGAAGCTGAACTTGTGAAGAAAATTCTTAGATCACTTCCAAAATCTTGGGAAGCAAAGACTACAGTTATCCAAGATACCAAAGATTTTAAAACATTCACCTATAATGAACTCATTGGTTCTCTCATTGCACATGAGATGATATATAAGAAAGATGAAGTTGAAAATGAGCAAAAGAAGAAGAAAAGCATTGCTCTCAAGTCAAACAAGGATGAAGATAAGAACAAAGGAGTTGCATTCAAAGTTGACTCTAGTGACAACTCAAGTGCTTCAAGTGATGATGATGATGAAATGGCTATGCTTGCAAGAAAATTCAAAAGAGCTTTCTAGAAGGGAGGAAGCAAATACAAGAAATTCTTGAAAAAGTATACTCCCAAGGATAAACATTTCAGGGAATCAAAAGAAGAAATTGTATGTTATGAGTGTCACAAACCTGGACATATCAAGCCCAAATGTCCATTACTCAAAAAGAAGAAAGGAAAAGAAGATAGGAGCAAGAAAGCTATGAAAGTAGCATGGAGTAACAGTGAAGAATCTTCAAATGATGAATCAAGTGACAAGGAGACTGCTCTTCTTTGTATGATGGCACTTGAAGAGAAAGTCGAGAGTTCACAAAAGAAAGAAGAAAGTGACAATGAGGTAAATTCTTATGAATCTCCTAATGTAGAAGAACTTGAACTTGCATTTGCTAGAGTATATGATGAGTATAGAAATTACAAGAGAAAGTGCACTAGAAGAGACTGCTCTTCTTTGTATGATGGCACTTGAAGAGAAAGTCGAGAGTTCACAAAAGAAAGAAGAAAGTGACAATGAGGTAAATTCTTATGAATCTCCTAATGTAGAAGAACTTGAACTTGCATTTGCTAGAGTATATGATGAGTATAGAAATTACAAGAGAAAGTGCACTAGAATGAATTTAGAAATTGAATCATTGAGATCACAAAATATTGCCATGTCCAATGTGTATAAAGAAAATGAGTTTTACAAAGGACAAATTGCTTTGTTCAAAGAACTAGACTTAGAGTTGAAAACCTCAAAAGAAACTTGTAAAATGCTCATTGAGAAAAATAAAGTTCTTGAAGCAAAAGTAGAATCCTTGACAAATGATTTGGCTAAATTCACAAAAGAAAAAGAAACTCTAAATGTACTTCTTGGAAACCAAAGAATTTCAAATGAAAAGTATGGAATTGGTTTTGATGGTTTCATGAACTATGGTAAATATAAGAATCATTTCATTAAAGCATCTACATCCTCCTTGCCTAATGTTACATGTTATTATTGCAATAAAAGAGGTCATATGATTAATTCTTGTGCACTTAGGAAAGGTCTTCTTAAGGTAAAGAAGGTATGGGTGCCAAAGGGAACCTTACCTAAGGTCACTAACCCCCAAGGACCCAAAGTTGCTTGGGTACCTAAAGCTCAGTGATTAAATTTCAGGTTTGTTTCAAAGGGATGAAGGAAAGTGATAAATGGTATATAGATAGTGGTTGTTCAAAGCACATGACCGGTGAAAAGGATAAGTTTTCAGAAATTACAATGAAAGATGGAGGATATGTAAAATTTGGAGATAAAGAGAAAAGAAAAATAATTGGAAATGGTACAATTGGAACCAAATCTTGTATTGAAGATGTATCGCTTGTTGAAGGTTTGAAATACAAATTGCTAAGTGTAAGCCAACTTTGTGATAAAGGTTTTGAGGTAAAGTTTACTTCTTCTCTATGTACTATCAATAACTTAGAAAAAGACATGTTGTTCATTGCCAATAGATCTAATAATGTTTACTTGCTTGACATGAATAATTTTGAAACTAATCATGGTACATGTCTAGTATCTTTTGATAATTGTAGTTATTTGTGGCATAGAAGACTAGGTCATGCAAGCATGCATACACTCTCAAAATTGTCTAAAAAAGAACTTGTTAATGGTCTTCCTAGGATTAATTATGAGAATGAATTTCAATGTAGAGCATGTGCACTAGGAAAGCATACTAGAGCATCTTTTAAATCTAAAAATATTGTGTTAACCTCTAGGCCATTAGAATTGCTTCATCTTGATTTGTTTGGACCCGTAACTCCTACTAGTCTTGGTGGGAAGTCATATGCTTTAGTTATTGTTGATGAATATTCAAGATATACATGGACATTTTTCCTTGCTCACAAAGATGAAACTTTTGAAAAATTTACCTCTTTTAGTAAAATGGTTCAAAATGAAAAAGGCTTTTGCATCTCATCTATAAGAAGTGACCATGGAACTGAATTTGAAAATCATTTATTTGAGAAATATTGTAATAAATATGGAATCAACCATAATTTTTCAGCTCCTAGAATACCACAACAAAATGGGGTAGTAGAAAGGAAAAATAGGACTTTGCAAGAAATGATTAGAACTATATTGAGTGAAAATAATTTGCCAAAGTACTTTTAGGCTGAAGCTGTTAATACATCTTGCTATGTGTTGAATAGAGTTTTGATTAGACCAATTTTGAAAAAGACCCCCTATGAGCTTTGGAAAGGAAGAAAACCAAATATCTCATATTTCAAAGCATTTGGTTGTAAGTGCTATATTTTAAATAACAAGAAGGATAACTTAAAGAAATTTGATGCTAAATCCAATGAAGGAATCTTTCTTGGGTATTCAACAAAGAGTAAAGCCTATAGAGTGTTCAATAGAAGAATTGTAGTTATTGAGGAAACTATTCATGTTTTGTTTGATGAGACTAACTCTTCTATCAGAAGGAAAAATGTTTGTGATGATAATAATGAGCAGGTATTTGGAAAAGAAAATATAATATCAAGTCAAGAAACAGAACAAATTGATGACAAAGATGAAGAAACTCAAGGAGATACCACAATAGATGTCCTCGATGCCAATGATGATCAAATCAATGAAGAAATGCCAAATTTGAAAGAATTACAAGTAAATGAGCCTCAACATGAAGATTTACCTAAAGAATGGAGATTCCATAGAAATCATCCCCAAGAAGACATTATTGATGATCCATCTCAGAGGATGATGACTAGAGTACAATTGAGAAAATATTTTGGTAATGTTGCTTTTGTTTCACAAATTGAACCTAAATGTTTTGAAGATGCTCAAAATGATGAAAGTTGGATTCTTGCCATGCAACAAGAACTAAATCAATTTGAGAGAAATAAAGTTTGGAATTTAGTGCCTAAACCAAAAGATCATTCAATTATTGGTACTAAATGGGTTTTTAGAAACAAAATGGATGAAAAAGGCAATGTTGTTAGAAACAAAGCTAGACTAGTGGCTCAAGGCTACAACCAAGAGGAAGGGATTGATTTTGATGAAACCTTTGCTCCGGTTACTAGAATTGAAGCTATTAGAATGTTGTGTGCCTTTGCATGTTACAAGGATTTTATGCTTTACCAAATGGATGTCAAGAGTGCATTTTTAAATGGTTATATTGATGAGGAGGTGTATGTTGCACAACCTCCAGGCTTTGAAAATCATGAGCATCCAAATCATGTTTATAAACTTACTAAAGCTTTATATGGTTTAAAACAAGCTCCTAAAGCATGGTATGAAAGGCTTAGTAAATTCCTTTTACAAAATGATTTTCAGAGAGGCAAAGTGGACACAACACTTTTTGTTAAGAAGCATCATGATGATATGCTCATTGTGCAAATTTATGTTGATGATATAATTTTTGGTGCTACAAATAAATCTCTTTGCAAGAAATTTTCTAAGATTATGCAGAATGAATTTGAAATGAGCATGATGGGTGAGCTCATATTCTTCCTTGGACTTCAAATTAAGCAAATGAAAGATGGCATCTTCATAAATCAATCAAAGTACATCAAGGATATGCTAAAGAAGTTTAAGATGGAAGATTTGAAGAGCATGGGCACTCCTATGAGTTCAACAATTAAAATGGACAATGATGAAAAAGGTAAAGAAGTAGATACCAAGCTTTATAGAGGTATGATTGGCTCTCTTTTGTACCTTACTGCATCTAGGCCAGACATACACTTTAGTGTTTGCTTGTGTGCAAGATTTCAATCATGTCCAAAAGAATCCCATCTAAGTGCAGTTAAAAGGATCTTTAGATATCTCATTGGCACATACTCAATTGGTTTATGGTATCCAAAATGTGAATCATTTAATCTTGTTGGTTATAGTGATTCCGATTTTGCTGAAAGTAGACTGGATAGAAAAAGTACTTCAGGTACTTGTCAATTTCTTGGTCTTGCACTAGTTTCTTGGCACAGTAAGAAACAAACTTCAGTAGCTTTACCTACAGCTGAGGCAGAATATATAGCTGCTGGTAGTTGTGTTGCTCAAATTTTATGGATGAAACAACAATTGGAAGATTTTGGTTTAAAATATAATCTTGTTCCAATTAGATGTGACAACACAAGTGCCATAAACTTGATAAAAAATCCAGTCCAACATTCAAGAACAAAACATATTGAGATCAGACATCATTTTATTAGAGATCATGTTCAAAATGGAAATATCAAAATAGAATTTGTTGCCTCTGAAAATCAACTTGCTGACATTTTTACAAAACCACTTAATGAAGAAACCTTTTGTAAAATTAGAAGGGAAATTGGTATGTGTGAACCACTTGCTTGAAATTTAATTCATAATAATTTCATTTTATCCAATGTGTGAGTGATTTACTGTGATATAAGTTTGCTGAGAAATCTCTAAAGAACATTAGCTAACTTGTTTGTGTACTCGAGAAATTAGTTTACTAAGTTGTATGCTAATGTTGCGTGACTAAAATTAGTTTGCTATATCGTGTACTGTTCAAATTTCAAACCAAAAGGTGATTGTGCTTCAAATTCTCTGCGTGTCCAGCAATGCACTTATCTTTTCACATTTAATATCACATTCTCAGTGCTGTGTCAGACATGTAGAAATATATATTTGTGCATATAAAGATAGATAGACTTGTTTGAAATAAAAAAAAAAAGGAAAGAAAACAAGTTCAGATAAAGTACACTGGAATAGAAAAGCGCGGGACTCAAGAAAACTTAAATCCTTTGCCACACGAAACCGTCACCCTCTCTCTCCTCTGCATTGGTTCATGACAATACACCTCCAAAACAAACCCATTTTCTTTCTGGCAAAACAAACCTAAACTCATCAAACCTCACATCTCTCTTTTCCTCTTCAATCTTCTCTTATCGAAAAGCCATTGTCAGATTTCACCATTTTTTTTGTGTCGATGGCTCGCACTAAATGCAAGTCCCCTGTTGCTGCTGCTTCGTCATCCTCATCAACCTCCGACGATATCCCTGTCGCCGCATTACGAAAGAAATTGAAAGGAAAGAAAAACTCACCTGAATCGAAATCAGCTAGTGCGTCTTCCGACCCATCCAAGGCTGTTGAACCCACTGTATCGACACCGGAAATGAAAAAGAAGCGAAAAATGCAAGGGATTGATACCCAACGCAAAAAGGGCGCTGTCAAATCTTCGGGCTCAGTGGATAAGGCGCTGCTAGATTGTAAATTTATCAAATGGGAGTACTTTGGTCAGGTAAATTTTCAATTCAAAGAACTTTTTGAGTTTCAAGGATGGATGGATGTTTGTGAATGTACAAATGCATATTACCCTAGGCTTGTTCAAGATTTCTATAGGACTTTAAGAACAGTTGATGATGAGGACAAATTTGAGGTTGTTTTGAATGATAGTGTATATGTTGTTTCTGTTGAGATGCTTGCTATGGCTTTGAACTTGCCTAATGATGGAAATAAAATTTTCACACATAAGGATATTGCTAAGGTGCCAGGCTTTAATTTGGTTGAGTTTGAAAATGAAGTCTTCCCTGCCAACACTGCCATAAATGAAAAGTCCACTAGCACAAAAGCTTTTCAACATATTAAAATCATTCACAGTATGGTGAACTACATTTTCTGTCCTAAGTCTGGCAGCTATGGTTATTTGAGTCACCTGGACATGTGTATCATGTGGCACATTGTTAACAAAGTAAGGATGAATTTGGCTTATTTGATTTTCAAGAACATGTGCAAAGCTTATGGGATTGGAAAACTGCCTTATGCACATCTCTTGACTGCTGTGTTTAAAGAGCTGAATATAAATGTCTCTAAGGAAAGTTCTAGGACTGATTTGATTGTGCTTAGAGAAATTCACTCTGACACTGATGGAAGAAAGAAAAGGTTTGAAAAGGGTGGTTCTTCCTCAGCTAAGGTTGGTTCAGATTCCACAAATGAATTTATGAGTGAGCTTAAAGGGCTAAAAGCTGCTATTCATGATCAATTTAGTTCAACCCATCAGTCCATTGAACTTTTGAGAAAATTTGTGGATGTGGTTGACTACAAATTGAGTCACCTACTTACTCAAAATGAGGAATTAAAAAGGCTAATTGTGGATCTTCAGCAGGCCAAGGAAACTGGTTTCCCAACTAAGGTTGAGGCTGCTACTCAAGTCTCTGCTCATAGTACTGGTAAGGGTGAAAGTAATAAGGTTGGTGAGTCTCCAGCTGCTGTGGCACATGAGAGTGAACAAATGGTTGAATCTGAACTTGAACCTGCAGCTGAAGCTCCTGTTGAACATGCTAGTGAACAGGTTATAGAACCTGAAGTTGGTCCTACAACTGATGTCCCTATTGAGCATGGTAGTGAAAAGGTTGTAGAACCTGAAGGTGAGCTACCTGTTGAACCTCCAAGTGCACCAACTGTTGAACCTGCAGTTGCCCCTACGCAATAGAAGGAAGCGTCTCTAAAGGATCACCAAGAGAGTGCTCCATCTCAACTATCTGCAGCTGCTGCCCCTGCAGCCAAGAAAGGTAGAAAAAGAACTAAGTCGACCGTGTCAAATCCATATCAGTCACTAGCTGCTGCTCTTCAACCACCATCTGATGAAGATGAGGCACAGAAAGATGACAAATTGGCTGACCAAGGATCTCAGCCACCTGCTGCTAAACCCACCAAGAAGAAGATGGTGCCTTCTAAAGCCACTCGCAAGAGCAAAAGACTTAAATGATTAGCATCTCCTCTGGATTTTTAGTTTCCTATCTGCATTTTTAGTTTACTAGTCTGTTTGCTACTATTGGTTTTTAGTTTGCTACTGTTCACCTTACTGCGTTTAAATTTGGGCTAACATGATTCTTTTTGGATTATTTTCTCATGTTTCCTTTTTGATTGATGACAAAAAGGGAGAGAATAGGATGGATAGGATGGATATGGATGAGTGTTTATACTTGTGTTGATGGATATGGATATGTGAATATGTGTTTATAGGATGGATATGAATGTGTTGATACTTGTGTTGATGGATATGGATATGTGAATATGTGTTTATAGGATGGATATGAATGTGTTGATACTTGTGTTAATGGATATGTGTTTATACTTGTGACAAATGGAAATTTTTTTTTTAGAATATTGTGAATATGCTTTATAGCATAAACTCAGGGGGAGCTTATGTACAGAAAATAGATTTCTTGGAAATTATGTGCATATATTTAGGGGAAGCATTTTCGGCATACTATACTGCTTGGATTCACATACTCACATAAATTTTCACACACTTTTATTTTTTATTGTTGATTCAATTGAGTTTTGTCATCTTCAAAAAGGGGGAGATTGTTGACCCCGTGTAGCTCAAAATGAGCATTGATTTTGATGATAACAAAACTCAAACAGAATCTATCTAACCCAACTTTAAAGTGATGTGTAAATTCCTTCTCTTATTCATAAAGAATTTTTGAAGTTGCATTTAAGGAGGAAGAATACTCAAAGGCATCCCAAAACAAATTCAAAGTGAGAAAAGAACAAGACTATGAAAGCCAAGACTCAAAGAAAAGGTATAAAAGTCATAGAGTTAGAGATTGAGTCTTAGGTCTTATGTGAAAAGAATATATGAGAATTTAGTCAAATGGAACTCAAAAATGAAATTTTATTTTCTGATTACTTTTTCTCATCATGACCTTGGACACTACTATTGGAATATTTTTTTAAGGTCTAAATCATTTTATTTAATATTGCAAGTTGAGACATGCAGCTGTTGACTTAGTTTGCTAACTGGTTTGTTAAAATTTTTAGTTTGCTAAAACATTAGTTTACTAACCAGTTTACTACTGTTGCCAAAATTTCATTAGTTTGCTAAATGATCAGAGCTGCTCAACTTCGCACAAAAGGACAAAATAACGGCCATTTTGTCTTGAGCAGTGTGTATAACGTTCCAAAAAGGTTTCAAATGGTCAAAAATGATTTGGGACTATAAATACACCTTCTTTACTTCATTTTATTTTGGATAAAAGCTTACATTTGAACTCCAACCTTGATTTTTATTTATTGCTTTCATTCAAGAGCCTTAAAGTCTTTGAGCTACCATTGGCAAATCAACTCATCTCTTCTTTATAGTTTGATTTGTATTGAGTAAGAGTGAGTGTAAAAACATTAAGTTGCATTTAAGAGAGGTTGTATAAGCACCTATTGAAGCTTGAGAGAGTAAGTGCTTGAGATAGCACTTGTGAAGGTTTCAAGCTACCTTGGTAAAAGCTTGGTGTTGAAAAGTTGTAAAGGGCTTTTGGTCTCTTGCCTTCAAAAGAGCAAATAGTGGAGAGAAGACTCAAAGAGGGTTCTTTGAGAGAGTGGATGTAGGCTAGTTAAGCCGAACCACTATAAAAATTATTGTGTTTGATCTCTCTAACCTTGACCTCCTTACTTTTCTGCAATTTAACTTTTTTCCTTTTATACATGATATTGAATGTTGGTTGAATAGATTGAATTAATAAACTTGAGGACATACTGAGTGAGTTGAGAAATTAGTTGTATATTGTATGATGCATGTTTTGTTAGATATAGCTATAAATATAGATTGAGGCTTGAATTGCAACTTAGGAACACATTGTTGAAACACATATTAGTTTCATTATATGTAGAGAAGCACATAGTTGAACAAAGTCACAATTTTTCATTAGGCTACAAGCAAGAGCCGAAAAATTGTTAAAGTCCAATTCACCCCCCTCTTGGACTATTTTGGGACAACAAAATAAAATAGATTAACTTGCTTCACTCAAATCCAAAGAAGGGACAACCAATTTTCCAAGTGGAATCGTTGAGACCTGGAACAGATCTCCCTTGTTACACAACTGGTTTGGAAACTTAAATATCTTAGTTTCTCTCCTAATGGTTTAGTGCAAATTATCTTTAATAACATAGGATCAACTCACAAATAGTCAACCAAACCTGAAACTTAATTGTCGTAGTGGTTTCCTTTTGTTGTACAGATCATCACACTGCACATGAATAGAACAATTCATATGTAAAATTTTGGGGGAAGAAAAAAAAAATAAAAGAGAATAATCAAGCTGGTAAACAAAAAAAATAATTTTCCAGATGAAATTTTAGATTCTAAACTTTCTAAATCTCCTTCTCACTTTGGTTTACACACAAATGATTGACTGAAAACAGAAATAAATGCAGAGGTAATATTAACAACTTCATGACGATTCCTATAGTTCACGTTCAGACTTGATTGAATATATGCATCTGAAAACCATTCCTCATATCAGATTATATTTATAAGCATAATTTTTTAATTATATCTCAACAACTTCTTCTACCTTCTGTCCTTTATCCTTCTCTTGGGTTATTGGTTGCTCCTTGTTAAATTCTAGATGTTTCGAACTCTTGGCCTATTCCGGTGGGAAAATCTGACTCATGCACCTTTATAATTATATAATTAGTTGTGGATTTTTCATGGGCATTTGAATTCTGATGCTCCAACTCTTCTTGAGAATTCCCTAGCAACATTCATAACCAACTCTCTGCATTTCCTGAATTGCTGAACAAACTTTTTCTGCAAATTTCATGTAAATTGCATTATTTCCTTATGAAGAAAATACCGGCATGGGCTTACCTGAAAGTGCTTCATATTTACATAAATTGTCAGTCTCAAGTCTCAACCATCCATCTTTCATCTCTGATGACTTCTTTTCATTAATGTGGTCTACTCTTATCCCTTCCAATTGCAAAATAAATAAGAATTCTCATTAGAGTTTATACAAAAATATATGAAAAATAGGAAAAAAAAACACTAAATTATAAATATTGATGAAGGAATTTATTTAAAAATTGCTCATATGCATAAATTAGAATATCCAAATAAATGATCAAGCTTGAATAAAAAATAATAATAATAAAAAAAGATCACAACCATGGATCATCATTATTACTATTTCTAAAAATTCCTTTTGCTGCTTAATGATTAAAAGTTAAAAAATAACATAATCACAGCAACTAACAGGTGGACTAAGAAGCCATTAAGGACAGCACACAAAGAGACACAATCCCAAGCATACCATAGTTGATGAAGTGATAGAACGAGAACCACTTGGTTGGTTCTGATGAGAATTCAAACTACTGTTGCTATCAACGCTATCAAATCCGATCACTTCTTTCCATAAGATGTTCTTCGTGCTTTGCAAAATCTAGGATTTCTGCCCTAAAACAGCTACACCTGAAAGTGAGTTATGTGACGTTTCACAATTAGCGAAGTTGTTAAAGATAGTAGATTAATTTCTCAGCAAATAAATATTCTTCTATTCTAAAACCTAGGATTCCCTTCTGTTCTTCTATAGTAACTCTTACCTTTTTCTTTTTTTTTTTTTCAATTGCTTATAAGCACGCTATCTAAAATGTAGATTTTCCATCTAACTACATTATGAGAAATTAAAAGCAAACACCAAGAAAGAGAGTAAAAGGAGGGGGCAGAGGAATTAACAGTTTCTTTTTTTCATATTTTAGTTTTTAATTTCTAAGACAAATACCAATATCTTAAGAAATTTGATCCTTCCAAAATTAGGCAAGGAAAAAGGGATGATTAACTTCAAGCATCAAAATTGTACAAACTAAGAACCAAAAATTAGGAAGCAGAACCAAAATCCAAGAGTATCAATCTCTCTAAAATTTATACACACGATCACAGAAAAAATCCATAAATCTACCAAAATTTCAACTCTTTCAAATAAATCAAAAACCAAAACTTCATCATTTCCATGCGCCTGGTTTTAAAACCAATTGATATTCAATATATGAGCTCGCTTTTAAAGCTGATGCTTGATACTGCAACCCGCTTTCAACCCAATTCCCAAGCTCCAATACCTCAGCAGCAAGGTACTCGAGGACAGCAGAAAGACACACAGGAGCTCTAGCACCCAATTGCTTGGCATACTTTCCAGCCTTGAGAAACCTGGCGATCCTCACGGCGGGAAAATGCAACCCACCCTTCTGCGCAAGTCGCTTCTCACCCAATTGATAATCCTCATCCACACAAATATCATCGAATTCATGTAAATCTCTGAAAGACCCAAAGGCAAATCTCACCGAATCCATGTAAATCACTGAAAGATCTAAAGCAGCAAGGAGAAAAGTGGGATAAAATAGGAAGAACACAGTGCTTAATGAGACAGGAGCAAAGTACACGACGTCGTTTTGAGCACTCACGACGGGCAAGGATGTGTAGGAAGCAGGGCTAATTCGCGAAAGCGGAAAACGCGTCATTTAAAAAACCAAAAAAACCCACAAGAGGAGACAAAAGCAAACGGGTAGAGGACAGTGAAGTTATTGCAAAATCAATTGCAATCTGCTGTTCATTGCGAAGTCGCTTTTAACGTAGTTGTATTAATTTGTATATGATTCCAATTGCCATTGCTTCGTTCTCCAAGCGTCATAGTTTCGTTGTCCATAAAACGACAGTACGTTTTGAGTCTCCAAGGGAACGGGGAGCTTCCCACGCTCTCCAATCACAAACTCAACAATCACAAACACAATCAACCGGTTTCTTGACGCAACCCCGGAAATTTCAATCAACTTCTCCAATTCACAGGTACACTCTTTTCCAATTCTTTATCTATATTATTTGTTGCTTCATTTCGGCGTCTCACATGTTGTGAAAATTGTTTCCAAGTAGCATTTTTCATTGTTTATGTGTTTCCAATTCAGCTTTCCTGTCTCTCTAGGGTTCCTGATGTTCCTGATATCAAATGCAATTTATATTTTATCTTTTTTTTTTTGGCTTTAAATTTCCGTTCATTTATGTTTTCTCGGATTTGCTTAGGGTCGATTGGGTTTGTATTGGATGTTTTTTTGTTCAAAATGTCTTCATGTATCAATGGGCAACCAAGTGATCAACCAAACGCCTCCCTGGATATTGATGAGAGCGGTTCAAAGCCTCAGGAGGCGGTTGAAAATGAGAATGACGATGAAGACGAGGAGGAAGACTTAGATTTCAACCCCTTTCTGAAGGGAACACCTTCGCCAGAAGCTTCTTCCAGTTTGAGTTCTGAAGTTGAAGGTCTAGATGGTAATTCGTTGAAACCAACAATGGGTGAAGTGCGAAACTATGCTGTTGGGGATTCTGAGCATGGGGAGGAAGTGGTGATGCAAACTGCATTTTCTCCTGAGAGTGAAAAAGAACTTCAAGGAATCTTTCATACAAAATCTAACAAGAGGAAATCTGATTCCATCTCTCAACAGGAAAATGAAAATGTTCGAGAGAAGGAGAATACCTTCAGTAAACCTGCAATGAGTTTGGATGATGAGGATGCTATTTGGAAGCGCACTAGGGCTCGTTATTCGCTTGCAAGTTTTACTCTTGATGAACTTGAGACTTTCCTTCAAGAAACTGATGATGAGGATGACCTTCAGAATGTTGATGATGAAGAAGAGTACAGGAAATTTCTTGCATCTGTTTTACAGGGTGGAGATGGTAATGGTCAGTCAACTCAAGGTAATGAAAATGATGATGATGAAAATGAGGATAATGATGGAGATTTTGAGATAGAACTTGAAGAGTTGCTTGAGAGTGACGTTGATGACAATAAAAGGGATAAAGATAGAAAAGTGGATCATGAGAGAGGTGGTCGAAGGCCAAAGACAAGGCAGAATAGACGCCAAAAGGCATCTGCTCAATACAAAAAGAAGCTTTTAGAACAGACAAAGAGGCCATTGCGTCCCCTTTTACCAATCTTGCCAAATGGAGCAATTGCTTCGTTTCCTACTTCTGATGCGAAGGGTTTGATGCCTGAAACTGCCCCAAGTTATCTGTCTTCTCCAGCAGAAAATGGCTTGATAAATGGATTCACTCCACAGCAAATAGGCCAGTTGTATTGTTTGATACATGAACATATGCAGCTACTTATTCAAGTGTTTTCTCTTAGCATTCTTGATCCTTCCCGGCAACAGGTTGCCTCCCAGGTTCAGGGATTGATTTTTGAGATGGTTCATAAACACGATGAAGTAATCGCCTGCAGAAGTGTGCCTTATCCTTGTATTTGCTTTCACCCTTCCTACATGTGCCCATCAGTGACAGATGAATTTCCCAACTATACCCCAGCACAATGCACTGACTCATCTTCTACTCCAAACATGCAGATGTTAGTTTCTCAGAACATTTTTACAGCTAAGGGAAGAAGTGATCCCGTTTTCAATGGACAGAATAACTCCTCACAAACTGCTGTTTCTTTATGGGTACCCTTCATGAGTGGTCCAATAATGTCCATTATGGATGTAGCTCCGCTTAATTTGGTTGGAAAATATATGGATGATGTTGTCAATGGTATGTCATTTAAAATTTGCATTTGCTTTCATATGCTCATTCAGCAGTTTAACATTTAAATTCTTGACGTTGATTTGTATTTATTTTGACAGCTGTCCAGGAGTATCGGCAGCGTCATTTGGATTCTAGTTGTGATACCTGGAATGAGAGGGCCCCACTCTTTAACCTTCCTCATTTTCCAGCCTCAACTAAGCCAAATGGTGAAGTTTCAAAAGAAAACATACCTACTGCTGTCAGTGCAGTGCCATCTACTCCTGGTCAACAACCACCTAAGAAGACATTGGCTGCTTCCATTGTTGAAAATGCCAAGAAGCAATCAATTGCTTTAGTTCCAAAAGATATTAGCAAGTTAGCACAGAGGTTTTTTCCTCTGTTCAATCCAGCACTATTTCCTCATAAGCCGCCTCCTGCAGCTGTGGCAAATCGAGTCCTTTTCACTGATTCAGAGGATGAGTGAGTGCATGCTTTCTCATTGTCTATTTCATAGGCTCTTTCAATGCTTTCATTTTACAGGTGGTTGCAATTGACTTATTTTTGCTGCTTGATTATTATTCTGCCTCAAGGTTTGTTGCATTTCATAATTTTGTCATTTTTTTGAAGGAAATGATATGAAGTTTGGATAAAGAAATTATTTATAGTCATTGCATTCGGGCTTTGATGGGTAACTAGTTCAAGTAAAAGCAAATATTTTTGTAGCATTTAAGAGTGTATGTTAACCTCTAAGATTTTAAAGGAATTAAAAGCATGAAAAAAGTGCAATTACTGGAGAGTGGTGTTAGTCTTCTTCTTCTTTGATTTACTGGGGACACATTGAGCTTGGGATATGGCCTATGGGTGGCCCCACCACACCAACCTCCCATCCCACCCAGATTAACAGGACAAAACTCTGCTTGTCCATACGGATGTTCTCTGATCTTGAGATTTGATCCCAGGTTTTCTTTGCCTGATGCTAGACTTGGGGCATTCTATCATTTTGTTTCCTGATCGTCTATGCTGACAATGCACTTTCTTTAATTACTTGCTATGTTTATGTATAGTGTCAATCAATAGTGTTCTTCTATTATAAATTTATAATTAATAAGATTTGGTTGTCAAGAGGTTCAGCAGTTTTTAATAGGGATTTTAATGCAGATTGTTAGCTATGGGAATGATGGAACATAATACAGATTGGAAGGCAATTCAACAGCGTTTTCTTCCTTGCAAATCTAAACACCAGGTAGTTTATTTTGTAGATTCTATATTGCAAAAACACTAGCTTTGGATAATTTTTGTATGAATTAAAATGTAAGCCTAGATGTGAATATGTGTGTCTATTATTCGTTTTATTTATGCTAATGATTATAGAAACCATATATTTCGATCTTTAGCAGGTAAGTTAGTTAGGTCATCTTCCTTTTCTTAAGCCTTTGGTCTATGCACTTTTATCCACTTCTGAATCAGGCACTTTGGCCCTTGTCTAATTTAATTATAAGAAGTCTTGGGTCTACAATGAAAAGGTTGTACGTGTCAATATTTTAGTGTGAATTATATGCTCCATTTTCTACTATGCATATAATTAGTTTGTGGTTACTACAGCTTTTAAATGCGTCTCATTATCAAGAAATGTATTTCTGGTAGTGCTTAGTTTTCTTAAGACACTGCTGCAAGTAATGGTTTATTTATTATATCAGCAGCATTGTGGCACTCAAGCAACATCTGCTACTTTCATTACAGATTTTTGTTAGGCAGAAAAATCGCTGCTCATCAAAAGCACCAGAAAATCCCATAAAGGTGTGCTCAAAAGCTTAGTCCTTTTTCTCAGTTTTATCTGTGCTAGTCAGAAGTATGCATTCATCTTCTTGTTTATTTTCAATAACTAACGCCTTTAAGCTGTGGTCTGCACAGCTTGCTCCTCCCTCTGCCTCCCTCCCTCCATCTCTCTCTCCATACCATGATGGAAATATTTTACCATACCAGATAGCAATATATTGTACTCTAATATGTAGTCTGTCTACTTAACTGCCCTAAAAGCACGTGTAATCTTTTTAAATGGTTTCATAATTAGTTTAGGATGTGTTCTCATTAATTCTAATTAGTGAAAACTGAAAATCTAATCCAACTTCTTGCTAATTTATACAGGCAGTTAGGAGGATGAAAACCTCTCCATTGACTGCAGAGGAGATAGAACGCATTCAAGAGGTAACATCATGCAAGACCTCTCTCAATTCTGCCCCACAGCTGCTCATAAATGCTTTTCAGCAGGATTAGTTGTCTGATTTTTATCACCTTACTCCAGGGACTAAGGATTTTCAAACATGATTGGATGTCAGTGTGGAGACTCATTGTCCCACATAGGGATCCATCCTTGCTACCCCGACAGTGGCGGATTTCCCTTGGAACTCAGAGGTCATATAAATTAGATGCTGCCAAAAAGGAAAAACGACGGATATATGAATTAAATAGAAGAAGGCACAAAACTGCAGATTTGGCAAACTGGCAACAGATATCAGATAAAGAGGTTTGTTGTCATCCACAATTTCACATCTTACATATTATGCAATTACCGTAACAGTTTGTTACCTTGTCTTAATGAGTTTTGGTGGATTAAACCTTGTTTTAATGACTCATGGCTTGTTGAAGTTTGCCATGCTCTTAAATCATTTTGCATAAATGTTTATGGGTTTGGGTTGTGAATAAGCTGGAGTGCTGGACTATGCCTGGCTTAGGTTTTATTCTAGGTCATCACATTCTATGCTTCAAAGTATAATATCAATATGTAATAGAAGAAGAAAATTGATAATCTAATATGAAACTTAGTGATACTTTTTAAAAAATGGAGCACAAGTTAAAAATTGATTAATGAATTATGTGGTTTACCTTTTTATTTTTTTGTTCTCCGACCCCTGAGTGCACATGCGTATTGTGCCATATCATTACTTGTTCCAAGTTGAGCTACATGTTTCAATAAGTAAGAAGACCTTTGCTTGGGCTTGCTATATAACTATAACTCAACTCAGGTTTTACTTGCTGTGGGGTGATTAACGGTTTGTCCTTAGATGGTTATTTAACATCATTAAGTTCTTTATTTGGCTGCAGGAAAATCCTGTTGACAGTACTGTTGGAGATGATAATGTAGATAATGCAAATGAAGCTTATGTTCATCAGGCATTTTTAGCAGATTGGAGACCAGATGCCTCATGCCTTATTTCGTCCAAACATCCATGCTTAAACATTAGGGGGAAAAATCTTTCTAGTGGTGCATTGCCAAGCGAGGGTACTTGCATTAGGGAGCAATCCAAGATTGACACTATGCACGGGTTTCCATATGCCCACTATTGCCAATATCCTCATACTATGTCTCGCTTTACTCATGTCAGACATTGTGCTCCTAATTCCGTGCAACTGAACCATCAAGTTTCTGATGCAGCACAGAATCCTGCTAAGTCTCAAATTTATTTGCGGCCTTATCGGACTCGTGGAACTGATGGCGCACACTTAGTGAAATTGGCTCCAGACTTGCCTCCTGTAAATCTTCCACCAACTGTACGTGTAATTTCTCAGGCAGCTTTCAAAAGCAACCAGTGCAGAGCTCCTATCAAGGTATCTGCCTCAGGATGTAGTATTGGTGGTGCTGGAAAAGAAAATACAGTTCCTCAGCTTCCACGTGTTGCAACTATGAGAACCACCAGTTTAGCAAAAGCTGTAAGGGATAAAGGCAATCAAGTGACAGATAATGTCACAAATTCATGCCCAGAAGAGCTTTCGAGTTCACATGCAGAAGAATCTGGAGTTCTTCATGATACATGCGGTGCTGAATCAGATCTTCAGATGCATCCTTTACTGTTCCAGGCCCCTGAAGATGGCCGTCTATCATATTTTCCACCAAACTGCAGTACTGGTGCTTCCAGTTCTTTTACATTCATTTCAGCAAATCAGCCTCAATTGAATCTGAGTCTCTTTCAAGGTCCACACCAAGCAAGTCATTTTGCTGATTATTTCAATAAATCTTCAAAGACAAAGGAATCTGCTTCAGCATCATGTGGGATTAACTTCCATCCTCTTTTGCAAAGAGTTGATGAAGAAAATAGTGACCTTGCCACAGCATGCTCCAATACCCACCAATTTGTTTGCTTGGGATGCAAATATGCTCAATTTCAAAATCCTTTAAGTGCTGCTCAGACCGCATCAATGGTCAATAGAGGCCCATCTGCTACTGGCGCAGACGAGAAAACTAATGAGCTGGACTTGGAAATTCATCTAAGTTCTACATCCGCAAAAGAGAAAACTAAGAGAAGTGGAGTTTTTGGTGCAAATAATCAACCAAAGTCAACAATAAGTGCATCAAATGCGGGAAATACAATTGAAAAGCACAAAACTGACACTTCATGCCACCAACAGAGTTCAAATTGCCCACTTCAGAGCAACCTTGTTTCAATTGCTGATGCATCAGCTGTCTCAAGCAATAATGACAGTGGTTGCAATATGGATGATCTAGGAGACCGGTCTCACCCAGAGATTGTGATGGAACAAGAAGAGTTGAGCGACTCTGATGAAGAAACTGAAGAACACGTAGAGTTCGAGTGTGAGGAGATGGCTGATTCTGATGGGGAGGAGGATTTGGGCTGTGAACCAATTGCAGAAGTGCACAATAAGGTGACCTTGCTATCTCTTTTTATTAGTATTTGACTACTTTGGATTCCAGAGACACACAGGAGACTCAGCTGCGCTCTTGAACTCCTCATGACTTAATGGAATCACTGTCATGTGATTATTATGTCCAAATCAAACTTTCACTTTAATTTGTTGATACATTTCGTAGTGATTCACTATCTCACATAGCTGTTCTACATATAATTCACTGCATATCACATAACTGATTAGATCTCTATTTTTTAACTGCTGGGGGTTGGCATCCTCATTATGATGCCATCTTTTTCACAGCTATTCTTTCATTCTGGTTCGTCTTGCTGCTCTTGCATGGTGGGAGACAATCTATGTTTCTTTGTTTTCTGATATTGTTTATCTCTTGATGTTTGGGGTTTGATAAAGTGCCATGGTTCAGTTCCTTTCTCATCTACTCATAAATGCTTCTAATATTTTTTCTAGTGGAAACTGATTACATTTCTCAAAATGCCTCATTTCACATTTATTTCACTAGTTGACATTCTATTTGATTATTTTGTTAATAGGATGTTCCAAGTTTGGCATCAGAGAAAGTTACAACTGATGCAGATTGTGGTGATAAACAATGTGAATGGAGGAGTCCTGTTCATCCTCAGGGTAATACTTCTGTCCCTGGGAAAGGCAGTTCTTTCTTCAAGTTGGGTCTGGCAAGCCTTGAGAAAGATGCTACTGGTAGCTCTTGGTTAACTTTAGATTCATGTCCACCTGTTGATCTTCCAAGCACAAAGGCTAGGTATGAAGGGCATACAGTCAGTGATAGTCCTATGTCCAAAAACTTAGCTTCACGTCGTCCCAATAGATCCTGCAAGAAGACTACAAGCATGAAAACAGTTGTAATAGAGAGGGATGTTATAGACATGGCACAACAACTCAGCCTTGGTCCTCTTGCTGTTTCCTCACTGAAGAAACCCAGGAAGCGATCTTGTCGAACAAATACAGGTTTGAGCACAGGAATGGCAACTGAAAATCCCAGTTATGATAAGTGAAAATTTCATTGGTTGATTGTAGCTTGACTATCTTCTTTGATAATCAGCAGGCAAAATTTTCCCTAAAAAAAGAAAACAGAATTAGTTGAATAGTCTGAATTAGCTATAGTCGTTTTGCTTGGCTTTCAACTGCCCAATTAGCAAATGAGCTTGTGGAGTCAAAGCTTAAATATCAAAGCAGCAGAGAAATTGACTAACTGGACTTTGAAGGATGCTTTGCTTTCTCACTAACTCTTTTTTCTTGGTGCTTTTCTGATTCGTATGCCCACTGGAGGTACTAGGAAGGGTTTTCTTTCTTTGGGTTCACTGTGTTAATTTATTGTGAATATGTTTTTAGTGCATTAAGATTAGGGAATTTGTATTGTTTCTTTAATCGTTATGTTGTGTACATATGATATTTTGCTTGTAGATTCTGTTAACAGTCCCAATTTGGGAGGAATGGGTTATTGTGAATAATGTTTTTTTTTTTTTTTTCTTTTTCTGCTGAAACATAATGTAGTTTAAAGAGATCAATGAAAAAGGGAACTACCATACCTTCCTTCCTTAACAAAGGAAATCTAGTTCCTAATGGATGAAATCCTTTCATGGCTTTTAAATATTTGATCATTTACTCCAAAAACTTGAGTATTATTGTATTAATGAGGTTTGCAACTTTGCATGGTTATTTATTAGTACAAAAACAGCCAACACAATAGCAGCTAGCCATCTCAAGAAAAGCAGAGAACTTATTTTTTTCTGCAGCAGAGTAGTGTGCCTTGCCTGAGGAAAAAGGTAAGATTTCATTCATCTTTTTCTCTTCAGATTAGATATTTCAGGGTTTTGCTCGACACAAACTATAGTTTTTGTGTTCTTGTGCAAACCCCAGCTTATTTTTTAAGCTTGGCATGCAGAGAAACAGATAAACAATTGAAAAAAAAAAAGGTCCCTTGGCCATGATATTTGGATTTTTCTCTTGTCAAGTACTTTTGCTACATCATTAGATGAATGTAAAATTGCAGGGCCTTTACGGGTTTGAGTCATAGCATTTGTACATCCTGTTTTCAGTTTCAGGCTTTTGCAATTTACTTCTCCCTGTTGACCACTGCTTCCCCCTCCCCCACCAGAGAATAGAAAAAAATAATAATAAATTTTAAGCCCCTCAACTTTTTGTGTTTTTGCTATTGAACCTTCCGTGAAAGTTTGTTTTTGATTGAATCTGTGAACTTTTATTTTTGGTGACATTGAAGACTTCTTTAATTGGAGTCATGCTTGTGTTATTCATACCCATTAACCCACGCGTCAGACTTTTACTTTAATTATTATTTAAAAAAAAATGATTAAAAGCAAAATGAGGTAATTTTTGACTTTCACTGCATGGAACTTGAGCCAGTTTTGCCTCCCAGAAAGCATCCTAGTCGCATAGCAGCATAATACTTCTGATCAGAATGTGTGGGATCACCGGTGCAGTACCCCTAATCCGCATCTGCCTGAATATGTACACTGTGTTGCTATGCTGGTGTAGTAAGTCATTGCACCAACAGTGATGTAGTGAATCAAGTAAGATGAATTCTCTTTCTGAAAATTTACCTTTTGATCCTTCAGGAGCACTTGGAGCAACTTCTATCTTGATTCTTAACTTCTTCCCTAGTAAGATAACTTTCTAAAACTTTGAGAATTTTGAAAATATTGAATAGTTTGGCTTGAAGCTTCAGAAAATTTAGCTATCATTTTTATTTTCCACGCCATAGACAGTTTGTATTAGAATTAAAAGCAAACTTCCTTACGGGGGTTGCAAGTCATAGAATGTAAGTCTCAATCTCCCACGTTGTCTGCTTTATTATTATTTGTGCGAACCATAATGCTAAGCAATCTCAAAATCCTTATCCCAAAACTTCATCCACTGCCTCTCCCTTCCCTCCACTCATTTCCCCTCTCTTTTCTTCCATACCATAAACAAGAAAAAGACAAGACGCAAAAACAATTCTGTATACCAAAAACCACAGCCTGAACTCTCTCTTCTTCTTTTTTGATCACTGGCCAGAGCTACAGAAAATTCACTACCACCATGTCTTGCTCAAATCTGACAATGTAGGTGTCCTCAAAACCATCTCATTGTGACACCTCTTCACTCTCTTTTCGCTCTTCTCTCAACCCTTTTCAGCTTCCCGCACATAGTTCGTTCAGCAGCAATCCTTCAAGATCGTCTTCTGTGACCCCAATTCCTGTGGCCCCCGAGAGCTTCGAAGTCGTATAGATTCAGTAAAGAACACACAGAAGATCACCGAGGCTATGAAGCTTGTTGCAGCTGCCAGCTGCCAAAGTGAGGAGAGCACAAGAAGCTGTTGTCAATGGTAGGTCTTTCTCTGAAACTCTTGTAGAAGTTCTATACAATATTAATGAACAGCTCCAAACTGAGGACATAGATATGCCTCTCACCAATGTTAGGCCGGACAAGAAAGTTGCTCTAGTTGTTGTTACTGGTGATAGAGGTCTTTGTGGAGGTTTCATCAATAATATTATCAAAAAAGCAGAATCAAGAATCGCAGAATTGAAGGATCTTGGACTTGATTATACTGTCATTAGCGTTGGAAAGAAGGGTAACTCCTATTTTTTAAGGCATCCTTTTTCCAGTAGATAGGTATCTTGAGGGTGCCTCTCTCCCTACAGCTAAAGAGGCTCAAGCAATTGCAGATGATGTCTTTTCACTCTTCGTTAGCGAAGAGGTTGATAAGGTGGAGCTTTTATACACAAAATTTGTGTCACTGGTTAAGTCTGATCCTGTTATGCACACCTTGCTTCCTCTCTCACCAAAGGGCGAGATTTGTGACATCAATGGGAACTGTGTGGATGCTGCTGAGGATGAGTTCTTCAGGTTGACAACAAAAGAAGGGAAGTTAACAGTAGAAAGAGATGTTGTTAGGACTCCAACAGCAGATTTCTCACCCATTTTGCAGTTTGAGCAGGACCCAGTTCAGATTCTTGATGCCTTGTTACCTCTATACTTGAACAGTCAGATTTTGAAGCCATTGCAAGAATCACTAGCCAGGGTAGGATGAGCGCTATGAGCAATGCAACTGACAATGCGGTGGAATTGAAGAAGACCCGTTCCATAATTTACAATAGGGAGCGTCAGGCAAAGATTACCGATGAGATATTGGAGATTGTTGCAGGTGCCAATGCATTAACCTAGAAAAATAGTGGTTGTTCTCTACTCATCAATCACCACCTCCACACTTCTGATTCTCTTTGGGTAAATTCGTGGGTTTCCTCTAATTCATTCAAATATTCTTGTTTTAATAACAGTTATGAGATTAGATACTTTTTTTTTTTTCTCCTTCCATTGTAATTCTCAAATTGCTTAAAGAACTCTGTGCACATTGAGAACGGCAATTTATTTTGGAACAAGGGAGCATTCTGCTTATCCTTATACCTCAGCCTCTTCCCCTGGTATTTATACTACTTGTATTGCCTGACGTTTTCACTACAGGATGCCTAATATGTTACTTCAGTATCATTTTTGTCTTTCAGTTCAAATGCTAAAAGAGCAAGGCCATTCATCATATTCTGAAGAGCTGCTTGCCTTTTATTGTTTTAAGGCATCTTGAACGCTAAATAAAAATTGCAGAGGCATGGTCAATGAAAACTTCAGCAAATCCTTTATAGGAGCTTAATGCCATCATATTCATATACAAGAAGTATGGAGGATACTTCCAACAACATCAACCCTAAAGGAAACATTGGAAAATGAAACTAATCCAACATAAAGGGAGATAAAGAAAATACACACGTTTGATTCTTCAAATATTCTCATATAATGATTAATACACTATTCTTGGATTTTGCCAAATTCAGATGAATCAAGGAGATTAAATTCAAAAGAAAAGCCATTTTAATTTAAGTTTTGATCCGTCTAATCTTGTTTTGATTAAATTTATAAGGATCCTTGTCTTAATTTAAGTTAAAATTTTAAACTGACCTATTTGTTTAAGGCTTTTTTAGAACTTTTAAGTTATGCTTATAAAAAAAAAAATTGTAGGAAAGGATTATTATTTTTATTTATTTTTTTGTTAAAAAAATATTTTTCTTGTAATAATTTAAATTAATTATGTACATTAATTTTAATAAATTTAAAATTATTTTTTAATTATAAGATGATTGAAATATATTTTGATAATATTATAATAAAATATTAAGTTAATATAATTTCTTATTTCAGAAAATAATTTAATATTTTTTTAATAATTTTAATGGTAAGTATGTTTATAAATTATTTTTTTTATTAAATATATAACTATTTAAAATTTCAATCGCTTATAAATTATTTTTTATAAGTTAAATAAAATATTTTTTTAATATTTAATTTTTAAAAACGTTTCTTTTTAAAAAAAAAATAATTTTTACTCAAATTTAAATTTATTAGCTCTAATTTAATTAAGCCTAATTTTAAATAATACGGATTCAATCGAATTTCAAAATTGAATCAATTCAATTTTAATAAAAAAATAAAATTAGTAATTGTTGCCATGACCCGCCATGACCAAACTCTAGACACTAGACTAGCTAATTCCAACAAAAGGATGCCAACGTGGCATCGTCTATGACGTGTCACTTTCTAACTAATCTAAGCCTATATCATGGGATGGGATACTAGCCTTTTAAAATCTTAAAATATTGTAAATAATTTTAAAATTTTAAAATATTTCAGGCTGCTTATCCATGTACAAGTCCACAACAAGCTGCATGAAAAATTAATATCTACTTGAACGTTCACAAGAACGTTGCAATCGACGGTTACAAATGATACACCCTTGTTAACACAGTAGGCTGCATCGCAGATTAAAATTACTGACGCTTATGGCTGAGATTCTTGGCTTTTTTTTTGTTGTTATGTCAGCCAAATTTTATTTATTTATTTTTTAATGTAAGTTCACAGTTCCAGAGAGACATCGATCCTTAATGGTGGGTGAAGCTCATCTTTGAAGTGAAAGCTTGTTCTTGGCGGCAAACATTCCTGACTTTTTACGATACTGAGTTAGTAGTATAATCCTGTCAACCATGGAAGTGGGTTTGCAGTTCCAGGTGCATAGACCACTCAGTTGCAGAGCTGTCTTTCACGAGAGAACCCTTTTCAAGATCAAGGCGTTTCTTGGGTCTTTCCCTCATGTTAAAACCAGCCATTTTACCAGTGTAAGTACTTGTATTTATTAACTATTAATGATTCATTGGTTTAGTTTGCTTCTCTTGCTTAGATGAGTGGGTTTGTTTTGCTTGAATTGCTATTGGTTTGTTCACTTTCAGTTTTATAATATGTGTGCTTTCTTTCCTTTCTTTCTTTCTTTCCTTTTTGAATGTTCGTTGTCAAATGGTGTATTAATATCAGTTAAAGGTTTCTGCTTTTGGAGTTGCCGTATTTGTCTGTTTACGGTTTATGTATGCCTTCTTTGTTATTGATCGAGTCTCATGTCGTTGATCTCATTGGCTTTTGTTTTGGGGTGACAAGGATTTTAATTTTGAATCTGTGACTTGTGCAAGCAGAAGAATAGAATTAATTAGGATTGAATTTACTCTATTACATATTATAAATTAAATAAATCTGAATATCTGATTTAGAGCATTTCGTTTCAGCTTACTTCATGTGGCAACAGGTACCCAAAAAGTGGGGTTTCATTTGACGTTATTGCTGGTGCAGGTTAGCTTTTTTTTTTTATCTTTTAATTTTTTAAAGCAACAAAGTTATATGTATTATTACGATGTTAATTCCTTCTGGTCATTTCAACTCATTTTTCTTTTGAATTTGGCCTTGTTTATGGCAGACTTTTCCAAGAGGAGAAATAGGAAAATTTCAACTGCAAAGTCTGGAGGGCCTACTCCAAAAGGATTCAAACCAAAAACGTCAGCAAGAGCAGGCCTCCAAAAGAGGGATTCTAAGAACAATACTTCAGCATCTAGTGAGATTGTGGATCCCAACAAGCAAACACTTGAAATTAAAGCTGATATAGATAAAGAACAATCAATTGAACTTACCAAGGATAAGAAAGTTAAAAAAGAAAAGCTAACAGAAGAAGCATCATCAATTAGCAAAAAGGTGTCAGTTGCCAAAAGCAATCAAGGTATGGAAAATGGAACTGTTAGTAGTGTTGAGGATATGACTGGGCCAGTTGATGAAATTACTATAGCGGAAAGGCAGTTTGGCAGCTCAAAGAATGATATCACTGTAAAAGGGGAAAGTGCTGGGACTGATGAAAAATCAACTGAAGATTCTTCTCAAAAATTAAGGTTGGAAATGGAAGAAAACTTGCGGAAACGAGAAATTGAGGGGCTTGCTGAGGATAACTTCTCAAGGGGTAGCAAATTGTTTGTTTATCCCGAGTTGGTGAAATCTTATCAAGATATAGAACTATACCTTAATAGGAGTCTATCCACTCTGAATAATGAGCCAGATGTTTTCATTATGGGAGCCTTCAATGACCGGAAATGGAAATCTTTTACCATAAGGTTAAACAAAACTCATTAGAAAGGGGATTGGTGGTCTTGCCAAGTTCATGTTCCAAAAGAAGCATAAACGATAGATTTTGTGTTCTTTAATGGGAAAAATGCATATGACAATAATGAAAAAAAGGATTTCTGAATACCTGTAGAAGGTGGAATGGATGCATTTGCATTTGATGATTTCTTGCTTGAGGAAAAGCTTAGGGAGCTAGAGAAAGTTTCAAGGGAGCAAGTTGAGAGAGAAAGAGAAGCAAAAGAGAAGAGGCAAAGAGAAGAAGAGAAGGCTGCAAGTGAAGTTGATAGAGCCCAGGCAAAGGTGGAAACTGAAAAGAGGTGGGAAAGTTTGCTCCAATTGATGAAAAATGCTGCAAGATCTGTCGATAATGTTTGGCATATTGAACCTAGTGATTTTAAAGATGGAGGCTTGGTCCAGTTATATTATAACAAAAGCTCAGGTCCACTTTCTCATTCTAATGACCTTTGGATTCATGGTGGATATAATAATTGGAATGATGAAAACTTGTCAAATCTGAGAGAAAGGATGGTGATTGGTGGTATGCTATGTTAAAGATAGCAATCAGATCTATATTTCATTCATCATTTGTATCCAATATATACAGGTACAAAGAGAGAGTTTAAGAAGGTATATATGGCTATACAAGATGTAAGGCTAAATTTAAGCATGTCCTTGAAAACCAAGGAATCTCTACAGCTGTAGTTTTTATATACATTAATTCTGATGACTCACGCCAACACTCCCCCTCAAGTTGGTACAAAGATATCTCTAACACCTAACTTGTCAAGTGAGTCATGAAATTTTTTACTGGACACTGCCTTAGTGAGTACATATGCCAGTTAGTCTTCTGATCTGACAAATGGAAATTGAATGATTTTCTCATCAAGGTTCTTTTTTATGAAATGCCTATCTACTTCAACATGCTTTGTGCGATCATGTTGAACGGGGTTGTGAGATATATCAATGGCAGCCTTGTTGTCACAGAATAAACTCATTTCAGAACCAGGACAAAAACCAATCTCTGTTAATTGTTTCCGAAGCCAGAGAAGCTCACATAGTCCTTTAGCCATACCTCTGAATTCAACTTCAGCACTTGACAACGCCACCACGTTTTGTTTCTTGCTTCTCCATGTAGCCAAATTTCCTCCCACGAAAGTGAAGTATCCTGAGGTTTATTTTCGATCCATGACATTCCCTGCCCAATCCGCATCCGTATAACCTTCAATATTTAGATGACCATTCTTGGTGAACATCAACCCTTTCCCTGGTGAGCCTTTTAAATAGTGTAGAATCCGAAAAACTGCATCCATATGATTCTCCCTCGGACAGTGCATGAACTGACTTACTATGCTCACAGCATACGCAATGTCAGGGCGAGTATGTGACAAATAAATCAGCTTACCCACTAGCCTTTGGTATCTTCCTTTGTCAGCTGGTGCTTGATCAGAACATAACCCAAGTCCATGATTTTGAACAATTGGAGTATCTGCTGGCTTGCAATCCACCAGTCCTACTTCTGCTAACAAATCTAACACATATTTTCTTTGAGAAAGAAATATGCCTCTTTTCAATCTTGCCACCTCTATCCCTAGAAAATATTTAAGCCCACCTAAGTCCTTCATTTCGAATTCAGCAGACAACTACTCTTGTAATTTGGAGATTTCCTCAACATCATCTCCTGTGATAATCATGTCGTCAACGTAAACAAGCAAAGCAGTTACCTTTCCTTGTCTATGCTTTAGGAAAAGTGTGTGATCTGAATTACTTTGATAATAGCCATATTTTTTCATAGCAGAGCTGAATCGACCAAACCATGCCCGAGGGGACTGTTTTAGTCCATATAGTGCCTTTTCCAATTTGCATACAAATTTGGTTTCTAGAGAGACTGTATAGCCCGGTGGAATGTCCATGTAGACTTCTTTTTCAAGATCGCCATGGAGAAAGGCGTTCTTCACGTCAAGTTGGTGTAAAGGCCAGTCTAAATTTGCTGCAAGAGATAATAACACTCTAACAGTATTCAGTTTCACAACCGGAGAGAACGTCTCGGAGTAATCTACACCATATGTTTGTGTGAATCCCTTCTCCACAAGCCTTTCCTTGTACCTGTCAATCGATCCATCAGCCTTGTATTTTATAGAAAACACCCACTTACATCCCACTAGTTTTTTTCCTTCTGGTAGTGGAACTAGATTCCAAGTGTTATTTTTCTGCAAGGCCTTCAGCTCCTCCTCAACTGCTTTTACCCAATTTGGGTTAGTCAAAGCTTCTTCAATACTACTTGGAATATGATGAGAGGACAATGCTTGCATAAACGTCTTGATAGGCTTGGGTAGTTCTTGAGTGGACACATAATTGGCAATTGGATATCTTGTCTTTCTTTCTTGCTCATCAGGGGAGTATCTCTTTGGTGGTTTTCCACGATTTTGCCTAAAAGGCAGAACATAGATAGAAGTATCCAAGTTGTTAGTATGAGGATGAGTAATAGGAGAGCTTACCTCATGAATATTCTCAGTAGGAGGAGATCCTTCGGGTACTGGAGTGAGAGGGGGTGTGACATTCACTTCATTATCAGATTGGAGTGTAATTGGTGTAGCATGCTCTCCACTGGTAAGTTGTTCATCGTTGTCTCTACTGTCAGATTCTTCTCTATCAAGTACATCTCTAAGTTTCTCATTTTCTAGTGCTATTTCCCCATTGTCAATTTCAACTCCTGTTATTACCTCACCTCCTAGAAACCAACTTTTCTCATCTCCTTGAAGCCAACTCGACTCTTCAACTGTAGACTCCCCCCTGAAGAGCTGAGTTAGATATTCTGTTTTGGAAGAATGACTCAGATTCTAGGAATGTCACGTCCATGGAGGTATAAGTACGATTTATGATAGGATCAAAGCACCTATATCCTTTTTTATGTAATCCGTAGCCCAAAAACACACATCGAATGGCATAGGGATCTAGCTTAGTCCGTTGGTTTTTATGAAGATGGACAAAAGCAACACAGCTGAAAACTCGAGGAGGAAGCATAAGAACTAAAGGCAAAGAGATATGGGTGGACAACACCTACAATGGAGTTTTGAAATTTAAGACTTTGGAAGGCATCCGATTTAGCAAATAAACAGCAATTGTGACTGCATCATCCCAGTGGCGATTAGGTACATTCGTACCAAGAAGTAGTGCTCATGCAGTCTCTAATACATGGCGATTTTCCCTCTCCGCAACGCCATTCTGCTGTGGAGTTTGTGGGCATGATGTCTCATGAAGAAGACCATGTTGTTGAAAATAAGCTTGGAATTTGTTATTGATAAACTCTCCTCCATTATTTGATCGAAGAACCTGTATGTTGGCTGAAAATTAGATCTGTACCATAGTATGAAATGCTTGAAAAATGGAAAACACTTCATCTTTAGTCTTCATCAGGTAAAGCCATGTCATGCGTGTACAATCATCGACAAAGATCACAAACCAACAACAATTAGAGGGAGTAGTTATTGGGGAAGGTCCCCAAACATCAGAATGTATCAAGGAGAAAGGAGTACTATTTTTATTCAAACTTGGTGGATAACAAACTCTATGATTCTTTGCCAAAATACATGTTTCACATCTCAAGTCTTTATTCTGTAAATGGGAAAACAAATCTGGGAATAAATGTCGTAAATAACCGAATGATGGATGCCTCAAGCGACGATGCCAAAGCCATATTTGTCCTTCTTTGCTACTGACATTATTGGCTCGACCTGGACTGAAGTCATCTAAGCAATACAACCCCCCTCTCTTAGTACCACGCCCAATTATCTCCTTGCTGAGAATATCCTGTATAAGACAAAATTTTGGATACATTAGTACCACACAATTTAGTTCTTCAGTAATTTAACTCACTAACATCAATTTATTTGATAAAGATGGAACCAAAAGAGTATGAGATAAGGACAAAGACGGTGATATTGATACAACTCCAGCCCTAGTGACTGGATGTGCAACTCCATTGGCATTAGTAATACAGGTTTGCCGTGGTGGTGTCCTTTTGGAGAAGTCACTGGCGTCAAAAGTCATGTGATCTGTGGCCCCAGAGTCGATAATCCAGTCATCATCATTAGAATCATTGGAGGTATAAAAAGCTTGGCCATATTTACCTTCATAACTGTCTACAGTAGTAGCATATGTGCCAGGAATAAGAGCTAATTGAGGTTCAGCAGTGGCAACGGCTGTGTGACCCATGTTTCCAGTCGTATTTGCAGTATCTTGCTTCTTCTTAGTTTGTAATTCATGCCACCAATCCGGGTACCCATGTAGTTTGAAGCAAGTATCTCGGGTGTGCTTTGTGTTGCCACAATGGGTGCACTTCCCTTCACCAGATTGGCCCTTAGATCTGGTTGATGATCCAATCTTCGTCAGTTGTGGCTAACTTGATTTAACTCCTTTAGTAGCCATGACAGCACCATTAGAAGCATTCTCCATACTCAATGCCATCACAGTTTGGCGAGTATCTTCTCTTTGAACGTATGCGTATGCCTGCTCAATGGTAGGGAATGGTTTTAGCTAGAGAATGTCACTTCTAATATTATCAAGTCTGTCATCTAATCCATCTAGGAAAATATAAACTCTTTCCTCTTGGAGAAGAGAATTATATTTCTGTATATCCATAGCACATTCCATTGGGTTGGGACGACAAAAATCAATTTCACGCCGTAACCCTTGTAGATCATTGTAGTATTTTTGTATGGATCCACCGCCTTGCCGCATTCGAGATACCCGTCGTCGAAGGTCATAAACCTGTGATGAGTCAGATCCATCAAAGTATGTAGTAGCAATAGAATCCCAAACCTGTTTGGCTGTGGAGAACCGAATGAAATTACCAACCAAGGATGGCTCCATTGAGTTGATCAGCCACCCTTTCACAATGACATTCTCTATTCACCATTTGCAAAAAGATGGGTCTGTCTCTGGTGGCTGTGGAAGGTCTCCGTTGATATATCCCAGCTTGTCTTTGCCTGAGATATACATCTCAACAACCTGGGACCATAAGGCATAGTTAGAGTCATTTAACTTGATGTTTATTGGTACTATTGTACAATCAATGGTGGATGAGGCTTGGGTACGTGACATAACTTCAGTTATCTTGGTTGTCAAGTTGTCAAGTCTGGATTCGGTTGAGGTGTTTGGTGATGATGCTAGTTTTGTATGGTCTTCCATGGCTTTCAGCGGCTTGAGTTCCTTTCCAAGTCAATTCACAGGCAACCCAACCTGCTCTGATACCATGTTAAAGATAGCAATCAGATCTATATTTCATTCATCATTTGTATCCAATATATACAGGTACAAAGAGAGAGTTTAAGAAGATATCTATGGCTATACAAGATGTAAGGCTAAATTTAAGCATGTCCTTGAAAACCAAGGAATCTCTACAGCTGTAGTTTCTATATACATTAATTTTGATGACTCACGCCAACATGCTAATGGTATGTGGGAATGTATATCTTCATTAATCTATTAGTGGCTTACATTTGAATATTCTTTTAATGAAATTAAAATAAGTGTTTGAAGTGCATATGAAGGTGTTAATGATTGGCACCTTAAACTTGGCATTCTTAAATTCGATGTCTCCTTATTTCTACAAACAACTAGAAGAACTATTTTTCAACTGAACCTTTTTCTTGATTTCAGTTGTATTCTAGCACTCTTCTGAGTCAAGATATTTTTGTTTTCAATCAACTCTTTTCCCTGTGACTTCTAGGCTAGCACCTAATGGATGTTATAAAACTTTAACAACTTTATTTAAATCTACTGTTTGGTGTTTGAATTACTTGTATGATATCATTTTATTTTTTCTGCATCCATGTTCTTTTTCAGTTGTTGTACCTGATCGAACCCTTGTCTTGGATTGGGTCTTTGCTGATGGTCCACCTCAGAGTGCAATTGTATATGATAACAATCATCACTGAGATTTCCATGCAATTGTCACGAAGTCAATTCCTGAAGAATTGTTTTGGGTTGAGGAAGAACACCAGATATATAGGAAACTACAGGAGGAGCGGCCGTTAAGAGAGGAGGCTATACGTGCCAAGGTCAATTTGCTTGTTACATTCAAAGTGATTATATTAGAATCTAGAATATTAAGAACAATTCAAATTGCTGAGTATCCACATGTTACCTCTAAAGAATAATTCAGAGCAAGAGTACAGAACTTTGGGGATCGCTTGCAACATGGAATAACAACTTGACATATTGGGTCATTTTGAATGAATCTTGTCTTTCTAACCAGTAGGAGTTCTGGACTTCTTTAACAGTCAAAGATGGGTGCTTTCTTGTCTTAACTGCTATGACCTAAATTTTCTGAAAACCTTATCTCATTGTTCAATGTAATACTTTATGGCCTAGTAAGCTAAGTCTATTTCCTTGTTCTTCTCTCGTTACAGGTGGAAAGAACAGCACGTATGAAAGCTGAAAGAAAGGAGAGAGCTTTGAAAAGGTTTCTGTTGTCTCAAAAGCAAGTAGTCTATATTGATCCTCTTGATGTTCAGGCTGGAAGTGCTGTGACAGTTTTCTATAATCCTGCTAACACTGTTCTGAATGGTAAATCAGAAGTTTGGATCAGATGTTCATTTAACCGTTGGACCCACCACAACGGTCCTTTGCCACCTCAGAAGATGTTGCCTCCAGATAATGCTTCTCATATCAAATCCACTGGCAAGTTTCAATTCTAGTTATTTTTTACCTTGGCAAATTTATAGCATAACAATGTCTTTATTTTGATTAGCGTGGTGTTATTATTGCTTGTTTTTATATGTAATTATTTATGGTGGTCTCTCTCTCCCCTTTTTTTTCCTTACAAGGTACTCTATTCAGGTTTAACTTCTATGGTAGTCATTCTCTTATCTTATTTTCCTGATTTGTGTGAACTTCAAAAGTTAGGTGGTTTTTTGATGTCTCAAAGTGGACTTTTTTCTTGATATTGACACCAAGTATTATTATATTGTTCATAGATTACATTATTTCAAATTTATTTCATTCATAACCAACATGCAGATGAGATATCCTTTATCCACCTGTTGTTTTAGGCTTTTAGTTTGTTGCTCCTTAGGAAGGTCGATCAATGATCTGTTGGCAAGTTTGTTAGGTGTACAATGTGATGCTAAATCATATAGGTAAAATCAATTTGCATTTATGTTCTATCAAAAAATAGTGTCTGCAGTGCACAAGGCCCCTTCTTCGCAATGATCATGAGAGGATTATCTTATCTGTGATATGCCACCTTCCCTCTCTCTCTCTTTTTTTTCCCTGTCTTGTCAGATGAGTCAAATTTTGATATATGAATTTATAGATGTACTTCAGGACAAATATTTTTAAAAAATCTTTCAATTTATGGTATTTTTCCCAGTCAAGTTACCATTAGATGCATACATGATGGATTTTGTATTCTCGGAGAGGGAAGATGGTGGAATTTTTTACAATAGAGATGGCATGGATTGCCACATACCTGTGTTTGGAGGAGTTGTGAAGGAGCCCCCAATGCGCATTTGCATGTTGCTGTTGAAATGGCCCCAGTTGCAAAGGTAACTTTTAGTCATCAAGTTATGTAATAAATGTGCAGAATCTCTAATAACCATATCTAGAATTTGCTTATCTGGAACATCTGATTGTATGCACACCTCGGCAAGAGAGAGGTGCCACTTATATACATGGTTAGGCACCGACTATGCTGTCTTTGGTCCTGACATCATTGATTCATGTTAAAACTTAGAAGGTTGAGAATCTGTTTAAAGCATTAATCATAATGTTTTTAGTAGTTAAATTGTCACCATCCAGTCTTAGAACATCTTACTGACATAATCTTCGTATTTTTTATTGTCTATGTTATGTAACATATGTTGCAGGTTGGAGGGCTCAGTGATGTTGTTACTAGTCTCTTCCGTGCTGTACAAGATTTAAATCACAGTGTGGATATCATTCTTCCAAAGTATGACTGTTTGAACCTTAGCCATGTAAGCTTCATTGTTGCTACTTTACTGTAGAAATTTTAACTTTCTCTCTCTCCTGTTGGAAGTGCAGATGGAAGAAATTGTAAGACCTATATGTGACCATTTAAATGTCTCCCTTGAGGGCCCATCTCATGGAGATTATTAATATACAAATTGTTATTCAATATTTAATCGAAAACTATGATAATTCTTAATCCTATGCAGGAAAAAATTTTCTTTTAAAATGCCTCCTTTTCATCATGTGACACTTTTCTGCATGTGCGGCTGCCAAAGTACGTCTGTTTCTAAGCATGTGCTTTTTTTGTTATTTCTAGTATGTCACTTGTTCTGTAGTAATAACCATTAATTATGTAATTGAATAGGTACGTAGGCCTACCATTGATTGTGGCATATCATTGAGAAAAATGAAGTAGATTTATTGAGTAATTAACCACAATGCTTTCTGTTTTTTTGTGATCCGAATTTTTAATGAATTCTAATTCATCAGATGTGCATGTCCTGAAATAGGCAAAGGACTTTCATTATCAGAAAAGCTATTCCTGGGGTGGGACAGAAATAAAATTATGGTTTGGGAAGGTGGAAGGCCTTTCTGTCTACTTCTTGGAGCCTCTGAATGGGTAATTCTATGCTCTGCTACAAGTTAAAATTTCTCTGCTCATATGGTTAATTACATCAAAAGTATTACTCGTTCATTGGTCAAGTAATATACATTGCATATTCTGTTCTCTGCACCTGTATTTCAGACTGGATTGTATTGCTTAAAAATATACAGCATTTGTTCTCTTTTCTCTTAAGTGTGCATGCATGTGATTCATGCTTGCATGGATGTGCTTTATTAATGGCGAAGACTTGGTGCATAAAACGATTCAGTTCAGGGTAGTAACTTTCAAATTTTCTAATATTCCTTATGACTAATTTTCTAGAAGGAAGCTTGATATAATTATAATTTTTGTAAGACTTGTATTCAACAATATGTATACAAGCGATAGATAGTTTATGCACGCATTATATGGTCCATGTAATTGGCTGCTTCTCATTCATTTCCTCTGGAAGGGTTGGGTTATCATTCATGCAGTTGATGTGGCTAAATTTAATGAATTGAAGTTTTGAAAATATATATTATCCATTTGGTAAATGGATCCATGTCTCAAACAAAGCTAAATGAGGATCCATATAGTTGACACCAACTAATTTTTAAAGCTTAGTTATTGTTGTGGCTAAACGGATCCATAAATGCCTTATCTCGTTCTTGCAATTTTAGAAATCTGGAGAAAAGCAATATATATACCTAGTTATCTATTTTTCTAAATATATCATTGCGCTTATGATTGTCTATGATGGACGTTTCCTCAAATTTCAAATGTTGTACTTAAACAAAATGTCCAATAACGTTTCATGATACCTTTTCCATTGCAGGATGTTTTCGACTGGTTGCATATACAGCTGCCGGAATGATGGGGAGCGGTTTGGTTTCTTTTGTCATGCAGCTCTTGAGTTTTTACTACAAAATGGATTCCATCCTGTAAGTTTTATGGCTTTAGTACTTAACCCTTATTTTGGTAAAATGGATATAAATTGTTGTCAAGATATTTATTTCTTGGATGACTGGTAAAACATAGTTGATGATGCTAACAAATAATTAATATCAGTTTCAACAATAACAGTTGACAAAACATATGTAATGAATTTTTGAAGCTGTCTATTGGTTGTGAGCCTTAAAACTGTTAATTTAATTGAAGGTAGGGGTGTGCAAAACTGAACCAAACCAAAAAACCGACTGAATTACCTAATATGTGAGAGTGACAGAAACTGCAAGGGGGTGAGGGGAGGCTGGGAGCGGTGTAACAGAAACTTATATAACCCTAAAGCTAAAAATTTAAAATGCAATGTTTAATGAATTCAGTTTGGTTTTTCCCTTTTTATTCTCTAAATCTGAACTGGATTGAATAGAATGAAAATCACACACACACACACACACACAAAAGAATTACCTAATAAACTGAACCGAATTTACAAATTCAGTCCGTTTGCTATTTCGGTTCAAACTGAATAATGTTCACTCCTAACTGAAAATATAGCTTCAGTTTCTCAATCTCGAGACTAGGTTTATGTTAAAACAGTTGTTGCATTAATGATAGGTTGCTTACTGATGCTTGTTAACACAGTATACAGATAACTGTCGGCGTGTGTATAACAATATATGGTATATTCATATTGGCGTACATAACCAGATTAATAGGTGCAAGACAACATTTTGTGTGCAAATGTCAAAACTAACTTTTCTTGCTGTTTAGCTCTATTGGTATTAAATCTACCATTCCCTCTTCCCCCTCCCACAACCCCAAAACCACACCCCCCCCCCCCCCCCCCTCTCCTCCTCCTCTCTCAGTGCATAGTCACAATTTCTATAATTATGTTAACAGGTGTTTTATACTTGGTGGATGTTATCCATTGTCACGATTGGTCTAGTGCTCCAGTTGCATGGTTGTTTAAGGACCA
Source organism: Hevea brasiliensis (assembly GCF_030052815.1). Taxonomy (NCBI): domain Eukaryota; kingdom Viridiplantae; phylum Streptophyta; class Magnoliopsida; order Malpighiales; family Euphorbiaceae; genus Hevea; species Hevea brasiliensis. The sequence continues at coordinate 51,674,520 of NC_079510.1, forward strand.
TTATATGCACCATGGTCTCAGCACAGCTCGAGTTGTCTTCATAATTCACAACCTTGAATTTGGGGCAGGAAACATTGGGAAAGCTATGGCATATTCAGACAAGTCCACAACTATGAGTGCATATAATTTTCATTGATTTGTATACATGATATTACTTCATTTATTCTCTCACCGTTTGCTTTTCTGGGACACCCTCAGCTGAAGAAGTTCTTTTGACTTGCTTTCCTCTATACCCAAATTTCTCCTGATCCTATCTACCATTTTTTTATATATGAACTCATTATTCTTGTTTTCCTTTTCTTTTCTGGTTTGCAATGTCTATTGAAACAAAATAATATTTTTAATCATTTTGTTTGAGATACCTCAATTGCATTACTCATTTTGCTTGCGATTATCTTGAGAGGATTGAATAAATTTGCTATTAAGTAAGAATAGCATTAAGTTTTACTGTTAAGTGAATGAGAATAGTGACCAACGTTATTTTTATTTGTTTCTCATTCTTTTCAGTGGATTGGAGCATTTTTCTCTCCAAATTTGTAATCGTATTAGGCCTCCATCTTCCAGTGTATTAATGCCTTCAAAGAAAGGATTAGACATCTGTAGCAACAAAAGGGAAGCTAGCACATAATTTATAGGATATTTTGACTGTTTATTCATTTGCTGCAGTAGTATCTGAGTTATTTGTTGTTATACCTCCAGGTATCCCCCACATATTCAAAGGAGGTTGCAGGAAATCTTACAGTTGCTCCTCATCTCCACAAGTTCCATGGAATACTGAATGGAATTGACCCGGATATATGGGATCCTTATAATGATAAGTTCATTCATGTAAGTGGATTACAATGTTATATTTGAAATTTTTTTGGCAAGTGGTTCTTGAATTTAAGGCCTTCAGTTATAGGTCTTCCATGCTCTGTATTTGTGAACTAGCATTTACAATTTTTGCAGTGCTTACCTTGTGAGTAAAAATGAAGATGTAAAGGAAGAACCATTAAAGTAAAATTATATTTCACTCTAGAAGTTATGAACGAAAGCTATTCAAATTTCCCAGAGTATTAGTTGTTTTGAATTAGGCCAATATCCTATTTGGAAGAGCAAACTTGTTCATGGTGCTAACTGGTTATAGATCTTTGCCCGAGTGATCACTATTTCTGATTTCTAAGAACAATGTGGTACCTTGATCTAGACCTTTTACTCAGCACTTACATCTTGAAAGGATTAAATTGATGTATCCTAACATCTGAATAATGCAGCTGGTGGACTCTTTGTCATCCCATCCTACTCCTTTGTGCATTTGTTTTGTCACTGTTTTTGCACATATGCATCAGAGATAATATTGTGATGGCTAAGGGTTGAATATGCAAGTAAGAACAACAACGTCCATCATTTGCATGACCTTGATGCATCCATATAATGAAGTAAGTAACGTGTTAGCATTCTTGTGCCTGAATGGAATTTGTGTTGGCAGGTTGTATTGCTTGGTTCAGCTCCAGATCCTCGCATCCAAAATGATTTTGTGAATTTGGCCAACCAGTTGCATTCTTCACATAATGATCGTGCTCGCCTTTGTTTGACTTATGATGAGCCACTATCACACTTGGCATATTCTCTTTGATATTTAAATATTCAAGCTTGGATGGACATCTATATCTCATTCTCACATCTACAATTTTTCCCTGACTGTTTCCTTCTCTCCCTCTCTCTTGTTTGTCTTTGTTTAGTTATATGCAGGTGCTGATTTCATTCTAGTCCCATCAATTTTTGAGCCTTGCGGACTGACCCAACTTACAGCTATGAGATATGGTTCTATACCTGTTGTTCGAAAAACTGGAGGTGTGTTCCCTAGCTTCTTAGACATTTTGACTATTGAATTGTTCATTGATTTTCTGTCGTCCTAACTATTATCATTCACTCAGCTAACCAACAGACCTTGTTCTTATCATGTGTTATTCGATCACTTGCATAATATCCCTATATTACCATTATGAATTGAGATATCTGTGAGATCCCATAACTTTTCCTTCATTCCAAATCAGATGCACATTTTTTTTAATTGTTTTGCTGTCCCCTGTGCTCATTCATGCAATCACATTAATTCTGTAGTTGCTACTTGATAATAAAATTTATTCTGTTTTGCTTTGCCCTTCTGTGGTAAACACCTAGCATCTACAATGTATTTAATTGTTCATTTTGATGTTTTGTTCTGTAGGACTTTATGATACTGTGTTTGATGTTGACCATGATAAAGAAAGATCACAAGCACAAGGTCTTGTAAAGTGGATTTAATTTTGATGGAGCTGATGCTGCTGGCATTGATTTTGCTCTAAATAGGTGAGCAGAAACTGGCTTTAATTATTGGTGTGGATAAATATTTATCTTCTTTCTTAATTAGCGGTTTCCAATTTCACCCTCGTATTAGTTCCCTGCTCCCCTTTAACTAGAGTTTGAATATGAGATATTGAGAAAGTGTGCCTTCAGTGCAAGCAATTTATTATTCTTTTTGACAAAGTTCTATTCTTGGATCCTTCTTTCTCTTTAATGCATCCACAAGGAAGAAAACAAGCATATTCATGGTTGTATTTGATTTTATAGGGTAATATCTATTTTCGAATGAAATTTTGAGGGCAATTTCTGCTTGGTATGATGGTCGTGAGCGGTTTAACTTGTTATGTAAAACTGTGATGGACCAAGACTGGTCTTGGAATAAGCCTGCTCTTGAATACATAGAGCTACCATGCTGCATGCAAGTGAAAAGATTTTAGTCAGGCATAGAGAGTGTGACATAAAGCTTAATTCCACACTATATTCTGTACAGGTTTGGCAGCTAATTCAACCTTTCCTATTCAATAGCTCGATTTCTTGCACATAAATTGTCAACTCAAATAATGCAAGACGATGTCAGTTTTAGAACTTGAAATGGCTCATCCATTTTTATGGTTTAGCACAGAAATGTACATTACAAAATTTTGAATGGGATACAGTATAGGTTGTCCCATTTTCACGACATTCCAGTTGTAATTGTCACCTTAGTTATTAATGCAATATCATTGGACAAATGGGATTGTTTGTCAAGGCTGCAATGAGGTATTCGTACATGTTGATCAATGATGCATTTGTTGAATCGTATTAGTTGCGGCTTGCTGGATGATGGCAATTAGTTAGACTTGGACACCAGTCCGGTTAGGGCTGGCTTGGGGTCAAAACCAATGGTTTAAGGTTGAGTAAGGGAATGAACCAGAACTGGAATGGTGCTAGGCAATTCTAGTCTATTCCGGTTTAAAATGGGTCAAGATTAGATCCAGTTGGATTTAACAATGGTTTCAATTTCGATTTTGAGCTGTTTGATCTGGTTTAGTCCACGTGGAGCCTCCTTGTTCGAAACAAGAAAACAATTTGAACCTGGTCGAATCTCCATTTCGAGCCATTACTTCCAATTCAAGATTGGAAGGGTAGACCGAAATTGGTCCTCCTATATAAAGTTAAGAGCTGGTTTGGACCATGAACCATTGACTAAGACTGATCCTGAATTTAATCCGAGCCTGATTCGATTCAGGATCTGAACTGACCCCATTCCAGGATTAGGCTTCACTCTGCAAAATGTCCCAAGTTGGCAACCACATCTTGCCTTATTAGCCACCACAATTGATTGCTTCATCTCTAGTTGGCATTTGAAGTGACCAAGACTTTTGCGGGAAGGACAAATTCTGGCTTGGTAATTGACTAGGGACAAGATTTTGAGATGCAAAATTGGTGGTGATTTATTTTTAAGACCCCGCTAATCACCCAAATAAAAAACAGGAAATGAAAAGGAGTTAAGGTATGCTTATCTTATCAAAAATTAAAATCAGGTGGCTCCCCAGCTTGGAAGGTAGGAATTGCTTCTCCTATCTAATGATTATAAGGATTTTGGTAACTTAGGATTCCATATGAATGCACAATGCTACTAGAATGTTACTAAAATGTGACTTGAAATTCCAAGCCATTAGTACCGACCATACAGTAGTTCTTATTGTTTAAAAATAACAAAAAGTGAAATTGGGGTGATAAAATGTATGCTTAGTAACTTTATTTATTTCATCATGGATTAGCCACAACAGGTTGTGGCTGTAGTTTAGTGGTTAGAATTTCACGTTGTGGCCGTGAAGACCTGGGCTCGAATCCCAGCAGCCACAAAAAGTTTAATTTTTTAACTAATTTGGTTAAATTTCAATTAATAAGAGCCAATCAAAGTTCACATATACATTTAATGTTGTGTTTTTAATCATCTTTCCAAAACACATATGATTTACTTGCAAAGCTAGTGATATTGACCATCAAAAGTTTTTTTTTTTTTTTTTTAAAAAAAAGCAAGTGTTGTATAAAGTTAATAAAATAATTTAGTATTAATTATTTGAGATTAAAAGTTAATTAATTATTTTTTAGCAAAAAATAATTATTGTTATTAGAGTTTAACTGCATTAAATATCCAAAGGCATTACTTATTTAGTAAATTATAAAGTTCTTTTATTTACTGAATTATTATATACAGAACTGAATTATAGCTAACAATTATATATAAATCATAGTATAAGAGTAGGTTTTCTTATTCATGGAAGAATCTGATATATGGACCTGATTTCTTGTTGTAATCAAAATAATTTACCCACTTATTGGTCCTTGACAATTAAAGTTTGTTTAGGATTTGAAATTATTTTGTGTATCAATATAAACATATTAAGGATTTGTTTGATATTATTATTCAAATTATTGTTAAAAAATAACTTTGTTTAATGATGATCCTATTATTATAGGATACCCCATTATTATAGGGAACAAAGTTGATTTGTCCCATCGCCACCTTTCATTTAATGATTATATTAACTATTATCAACATTTCTATACTTTTAGCAGTCTGATTCGTTGATGAATTTAGACTAATTTTATTTATTTATTTATTTATCCACAAGCTTTCACAATAAAACTTAATAACTAATTTCAAATTTTAAAGCTCTCATGTAATAATAATAAATAGGTTAATTTAATCATAAACAACTTTAAAATTATAAAATTTTAAATTTAAATCTCAATCATATAATATTTAATTATCATAAATAACTAATTTATTCCTTTTTTAATTCATTATATTTTTCTTCTTAATTTTAATAAAAGATTTTTTATTTTAATTTTTTTTTAAATACGAAGGAGATATATGACATTTTAGTACTTACAGATACTAATTGACAAACAATTGTTATTGAATTTAGGGATATGAAACTCGAATTTTATGAGTAAAGTGCACATAAATTGGTACCATTAGTTTGTCCATAAAGATTAAAAGTGTTGACCCATACATTCACTGGCTCCAATCTCAAGTTATTGTCCAACAAGTCCTCCTGATATGAGCTGAGAAGACTCCTTGATTGCGTACTCTACAAGTATACGGATCGTTCAAGTAGTAAAAAAAAAGATATCATCCCACAAAGATTTGTTATTTGAGTATCAAACTATAAAAGTCACGACTATTTGGGTTATAGATAATTTGTTCCAAAAAAAGAGTAAGAGATGCAGCAAATTAAATTGGAAAAATAAAGAAATTATAATGAATTAAGTAATTAAAATTCTAAGTACTACACTAATTTACTAAAATTTCAGTAAGTGACAAAAGATTTAATTAATTAATAGTAAAAATTAATTCCAGAGTTGAGGTTCATGAAGTAAATTTTATTAGGATTTGGATAGGCAAAGCCAAGATTAAGGGAAATACAAGTTTGAAGGAAGTTGATTCTGATTTCCTTTAATTTCTCTTTCAAGCAAACTAAAGAGTGTTTTAAAGAAAATTAAACCTTATTCTCATGCAATGTTTAATTACCTAAAACCCTTTAAGCATTTTAATCAACTTGAAATTCCTCTTAACCCACTAGTTTATTTCTAACACTAGGTGATTAAGTTCATTATCTTGATTATTTATCATAGATTTTCATCTCTCAGTCCTTTAATCTACGATTAAGAACAAAACTCAAAGGGTACTAACAATGGGTATGTAAATAAGCATACAAGATAAGAATCAAAGCTTGTATATACTAAAATCTGGTTAAAACCAATCCAAGTCCACAAATAAAACTTAAATCATTACACCCAACTCTGAAATCTTAAGTATCTACTCACTCATGCTTGTATTTACAAGTAGAAAATATGAAATAGAGCAAGAAAACATAAAAATAAAACTAAAAATAAAAGAATCCAGAAGAAGATAATCTAAATCTCTGAAAATGAAAGCTAGAAAAATGTCACTCTGCAGGCATTTTTCCTCCTAGAAATGGTGTGATTCCCTCTTTCCTTTCTCTTTTGATTTTTCTTTCTCTTTCTCCTTATGGTAAAAATGAGAATATGATGCTTATATATCCCCTCAAGGTTTGCCCTAAAAATAGTCTCTAAAGGGATAAAGACAAAAAATGTAAAAGGTATGAAAAGAGAAAATTTTTCCATGTCAGCAAATCTACCAGCGCCATCCCACATGTCTCATGTTTATTTAAGTTATTTTCCACATGCCTCATGTTAATTCGGAGGAGGAGCCTGTAGATTCTACATGACTAGCTACACGGGGCATGTTTAAGTCCTTGAAACTTTCAGCAGATTTTGTTCCAAAATCTTTGTTTGCACGACCCGCCACACGGGGCATGTTAAAGTCCTTGAAACTGTCGGCATATTTTGTTCCAAAATCTCTGTTTACACGACCCAGTGTGAATTTACATGTCTCATGTAGATTCCTGCTGGCTAACTCTTATCTTCACACGACCCTCAACACAGGGTATGTTGAAGCCCTTGAAAGTCTCGGCTAGTCTTCTTCTTTAAGCGAATTTTCTTCATTTTGCACACTATTTTAAGCTTCCAAATCACTTTGAATTTATTTTATATGGACCTTTTTGCCTTTAAACCTTATTAAAACCTATCAAAAATATTAAAATTCCGAAAATCAAATATAATGAAACTAAAATTAACAATTTAACTAAAATAAGCATTAAAAGCATAAAATTACTAAACTATAAAGGCAAAATGGATGAAAAACTATCCTAAAATACTTATATAAAATGAGTTTATCAAATTCTTCCAAAGTCAAATCTTTGCTTGTCCTCAAGCAAATTAAAAACAATTATATGCAATGGGGTACCTTTTCTTAAATTCATGAAAATCACTCATTCAAGCTTTCAAACTTATCTCTAGCCACCAACAAACCATATACCCACCTTCAAGATATAAAAAATTCAATTCTTACCAAAGTTATCACCACTTAGCCTTGGGTCAATTATTCATTCCATCAAACCCAAACCAATCAATTACATAGAGAAATCATGCTAAAATAGGCTCTAAAACAATCCATAAACTAAAGCGTCTCAAATGATGATGGAAATAGTTTAAATGGATGAATAATGTGCCAATCTCATAGGCAAACCAACTAATCCAATCTCCACTAATGTAGCAAAATACAATCAAGAGATCAAAAGGACTTTTAATGGATGTAATGGGGCTAAGGGGTAATAATGTGGCTTACAAGAGAAGGTAAAAGGGAAGCAAAACATGAAAATAATTAAATTGTTAAAAAGATCAAGATACACTTTTCTTTTATTATTATTATTATTTTTTTATTTATTTTAAGAATCAAATGGGAGGAAGAACTTTACAATAAATCACCAATGCTAGCATACAATTTTTGCAACTCTTTTAAGGACTACATAAATAACATTAAATTTTGCATTGCAATTGTCCCTTTTTAATCCACCTCCAAACTCATTTCTTTGTATACTTTGGTGCTAAATTATTTTTTTTTTTTGCAACATGATATGATTGCTAGCCAATTTTACGTTAGTACTTCTCTCACTTGATTGTTATATACTTTTTTTTTTTTAAATCTATCTCTTAAAAAAATTATTCTCACGAAGGACGTAAGTGTTTAGGTTTATGGCTAGGTAAATTATGGGTTCTAAGGAAATAAAGGGTATAAATGAAGGCTCAAATTGGTTTCAAAGGGAAAATTTAAAATGAGGTTAGTTAAGGCTAAAAATGTGGGTTTAAAATTCGAAGAATGCCTTAATCATCTCTCTTTTCAAGTGAATGCTAAGATTTCGCCTCGAAAGGTTTAGAACGCTTGTTCTAGGATTGGTGGGACACAATTAGTTATTTCTTATTCTAGAGTTTTCTCTAAGCACTCAAAACTCAATGTAATTAATTGGGTGACCCTTGGCTAAGAAGATATAAACCTAGATAAGAATCTTATAGCCTCATACCAATCCGGAACTTTCAATCCATCAAACCCATCTACAAGTAAGCTCAATTGCTTTTCAAAATGATTCTCAATCTTCTAAGAATTAGGTAAAAATTTAATTATTTATATATATTTTTTTATGTATGCATGATTCCTAAAATGAATGCAAAAATTAAATAAAATAAAAAAAATTGAAATAAAAACTATACATGATCTATATGATATCTATATGGTGTAGGTGTATGGTGTATATGAACTAAGTAACTAAGTATAAATGAAATTCAATTTAAGTAATGCAAATTAAAAGGATTAAAAATTTTATAAAAATTTTGCCCTCCCCCAAACTCAAATTAGACAATGTCCTCATTGGCTTAAATGAATGCAAAGATGGACAAACAGTAAATAAACTAATCAGCTCATAAAATATGTATAATTGGGAATTAAAGCTAAATAAGAACAATTAATTCAAAATTAAGCTCAAAATAATATGAACAATGTAGCTCAAAGAAAATATGTGCAAAAGTATCCCAATTATATCAAATTAAATGGAAGTGAGTGAGGTGAAAAAGGGAAAAGTGAATTGGAAAATTTTAGATTTTTTTTTTTTTTAGGTGAACATGTGTGCTGATTAAGTAACATGAGGCATGTTAAAGTAATGGTAAATCGGCATGCCCTATGCTGAATGCTGATCAACTGACACTAGGTACTAACACGGGGCATGTCATGCCCCTTGAAAATTTCTGTTGTTTTCAAAAATTTTGTAATTTTAAGCAATTCAAATAGCTCACATGATAGCATAACCCTTAATATGAGGCATGTCATACTCAATGCTATCAGACCTGATATAAAACTCAAGATTTCACTCTAAAAACCCAAAATTCTAAAAATACTCTATCAAAGAACAACCAAATCAGTATGAATTATTTTCCAAACAATTCAAAATATATCTCAACCATAGTTCACACCTCAAAACACAAAAGTTTAACTCAATATCATGTATTGTCAACCCATATACTCATACCATCAAAGCATATTCAGTATATTCAATAAAAATCAAGAAAGTATTGTTCGCATGAAAAAAAAATGCAGCAAACTCAATCTTTAATGCATGCTTGACACTCAAAATAATAAAAATCAATGCCTTGACACTTTATATTAAATTCCACCAAATTAACACTTCAAAACACATATATCAACCAAACTTCCTCATTTCATCAAAGTATATTCAACCTAATAGCAATTTAGCATAAAAAAATACTGTTCACAATGAGATAAAAGTGCAGAATACTTCCCCAAACAGCAGTTACCCTTCCTTCTTGTAGCATATTACTAACTCCAAATTATAGCAATCATCCCTTCAAGATTAACAAATTTAAATAAGCTGAATTGGCCAAACTAACACATATAAACATAGCTAAAACACTGAAATAAGCCAAAATTAAATATAAAAATCATTGCACAATCCTAGAGCAAAATTTAATCCTTATCATCAATTTCTCTCAACTAAATTTTATGATTTCATTCTAGCTCAAGCAACACATCATCATGGCAAAAAATTTACTGTTTACCAACAAATTAAAAGAAGCACAGAAAACTTTCCCTAAATTAGCAACATGGTTTTCTTTGCAGCAATTTCCAAAACATCCAATCTTGCATTTTGCCTACAAACCAAAAATGTCACAACCTAACCTATGGGCTAGACCGGCACTAGGACTTGGACCAGTCTAAAGCCCCTGAGGCCTGTAGTAAGCCTAACTATTTCTCAACCCAACTCTAAGGCCCATTTGGGCCTAATTTCAAGAATTCAATCAGACAGAGTCCGGCCATAAAATGGACCATTTAACGGAGAGTTTTTTATTCGCCGAACTGTAAACACAATACATGATAAATTGGGGAGCTCAGCTCACCTTCCACATAATAAAAATATCATAACTCAAATGGAAGCTCAGCTCCCTCATCCAATTCCATCATGCATACAGTTTATAATCTTCAGGTCCAATATAACTTTTATAATACAGGTCCAAAATAAAATAAGTACTTCTAACACATGCGGAGTCTAAAATTTAACTCAATTATTCAAAATACATTAAATACTTTCAATGGACCTGCGAAGAAGAAGAGCAGGTTAGCCACAACAAATAATCCTCTTATAGCCTGGAAAAATAGATGAACAGGAGTGAGCGTTCGACTCAGAGAGTAAATATCAATTTTAACCAGAATCTCTACAGCTATCTAAAGCTAATGCACCATGTGGAGTGAAACGCAACATCGTTAATATTTTCATATCATAACAGCAAAAAGGCAATTTGGAGTACTCACACACCTAACACTGTCAAACAATACATATATGTGAGCTGATCCCCTATACAGCCCTCTTTATCCAACATCTACCAGTGAGCGTCTCTCAAGCCGGACTTTCGCTTAATAAACCAAATGCGGGGTCCCAGCGAGTGTCTCTCAAGCTGTGTCTACCCTGAAGGACCGGGTTCCAGCAAGTGTCTCTCAAGCCATGTCTACCCGTCCTGTCCATATCCAATATCATACGCCACGCACGCCACGCACACACACTGCTCCAAATTACCACAATAACATCCATGACACTTCAACAATTATGAATGCAATATAAAATGTGACTAGTATTTAACTACATAGATACATATTTATAAGTGATGTAAGGGCATGCTTGAACATATAATAATATTGAAATTACAATTAAAATTAATATTTTACTCACAGACTCAACCGAAGTCACTGTGGCGGCCGGACGGAGGAGGAAGGCTGTCCCGACTCACCTGACAATTTTTATTATAATTATTTAATAAATTTGACTCAATACAAATAAAAAAAAAAAAGATCAAAGATATCCTAAGTTGTGCCGAAAATCCGACAGAGTCTCCCCTATACCTAAGACCTACCCAACCTGCAAAAAGGCTTAAAACGCACTTCTATATCCACAAACCACATATCCACAACTCAATCACATCACACAGCCCCTCCGGGGCCCATCCAAACAGTCGACAATCATAATATGAAAAATTACAGTTTAGTCCTTATAATTAATCCTTTTGTAAAAACTACCCAAATAAGCTCTAAAAATTCTAAAACTTTGCCTTGCAGTCCTTAGCAATATTATTAAGCTAATGCAAAAGGAGTTATAATTTTCTAAGCTACCACGAATATGCTATGGATTTTTAATCCAATTCAAGCACTAAATAATTAAGAAAAAGTAAGGTTCGGATTTACCTATGCCGATTCCGACCTCAGGAATGTGCTCGGGACATCTGACAATGGTGGAGTAACTAAAATCTAGACTCAATTCCAAGACTTTTTCGGTAGCCTGTCTGCCCAACTCAAAATTTATAGACCCGGGCAACCATTGAATTTCCATGAATTGAAGGTATCTACACGAAACCCACAACATGGGGGTTAGTATATAATTTTTACGGAATTTTCTTAGCTCATTTAGTGCTCGAAAAAACACTACGAAGTTTTGTGGGACTCACCGCAAAACGGAGTCAAAAAATTTTGAAATTGGTATTGCCGCGAAGCTCTCGGTGTGTGGAGCACTCCATTACTCTCAGTTTTCTCGTGGGGTTCACAGTTTGCAAGAAATCTAATCCAAAAATCGAAATGGGCTAAAACTTCCCGGACAAAAATTGAGCAAACCGCTTGATGGATTTTGGTGTTCTTGGTGTCTATGAAAAGCTCTCAAGGTGTAGATGAGGTTTGTCACAAGATCTAATCCGATCGGTGGCTGAATCGGCCGGATTTTGGCTAGGAAAGCGAAACGACGCGCTACGTGAAGGGGAGGTTTCACGCAGCTTTTCCGATGGCCTGGAGCGTCAGTCGGCGGTGGGGAGGGGCTAGGGCGACTCGCCGGCGAGTGGGGAGGGTTGGGGAAGCAGTGGCGTGACAAGAGGAGGTGAGAGGAGAGAGAAAATGGGAGAGAAAGGAGAAGTGTTTGGCGCGCGCGGGGAAGGAGGAAGAAAAAGAAATGGCCGGTCCGATTCTACCTGTTCGATTCGATCGGTCCGATTCAAGATACAAAATTTTAAATTTTTACTCTGCCTTTGGACCGAAAACAAGGCCCAAAAATTTTGAAAAAATTCTAAAAAACTCAAAAAAATTCATGGAGTCCAAATATATTTTTAGTTTTGCCACGTGGTCTTTAAATTAATTTTTAAAAATATCAAAGTTTTATATTTTTGAAAAATCGAACCCGATTTCTAAAATCTGAAAAATTTCAAATAATTTCTTAAAATTTAAATAAAATAAAATATTAATATTTACCCACAAAATAATAAATTTAAAAATTAGGGGTGTTATAAAAAAATTAGACAAATATCAAAATTTGAGTTATAAGGGATGAAATAAGGAAAAGAAAATTAATAAACTACTAAAAATAAACTTGGGTTGCCTCCCAAGAAGTGCTAATTTAAGGTCATTAGCTTGACCCATTTTCAGTTCATGGTGGTTGGATTTGGAAAGTGTTGCCTCCCTTCTCAACAGGTGATGCAATAAATTTATACTTCAACTTTTTTCCATTGACTATGAAAACACCTGTTGCTTTGTTTAGAATCCCAACCATACCTTGCAAATTACTCTTACAAACTTGATATGAACCTTCTGCTTTGAGTTGTTTAGATGGAGCCTTAAGTTTTTCTCTTGGAGTTTCATTCTTATCAAAAGGAAGTGGCAAATGAGACTTTTACTTTTGCACTGTATGCTGATTACACTGAGAATGAAGAGTAATTTGACTTCCCTCCAACTTAATATCTTCCATTCCAGTATCATTTTCTATAACATCCACCCTATAGCAAGAATTTACCACAGTCGATATCTTGGAATCTTGGAATAAATTGAATTCTATTTCCTCTTCTCCCACTTTCAACTTTAATTTCCTATTCTTTACATCTATATTAGCTCCTGCAGTAGCCAAAAATGGTCTTCCAAGTATGATGGGTGTTCTTACATCCTCCTCCATCTCTAGAACCACAAAATCCACATGAATAAAAAATTTTCCAACCTTCAATGGCACATTCTCCAAAATTTTCACTAGATATTTGATAGATCTGTCAGCTAGTTGCAAATAAATGGTGGTGGGCTTCAAATCTCCTACCTTCAACTTTTCACAAATGGAGAGTGGTATCAAACTTACACTAGCTCCAAGATCACACAATGCCTTTTCAATACTTGTCTCTCCAATGTGACATGGAATAGAGAAACTTCCTGGATCTTTAAGCTTAGGGGGAAGCTTATTCTGTAATATAACACTGCATTCTTCAGTACATGCAGCAGTTTTATAATCCTCCAATTTTTCCTTGTTTGACAAGATTTCCTTTAGGAACTTAGCATATGAGGGCATTTGAGAAATTGCATCTGTAAATGGAATGTTGATGTATAACTTCTTCAAAACTTCTAAAAATTTCCCAAACTGCTTATCTAGCTTTGCTTTCTGAAACCTCTGAGGATATGGCAATGGTGGCTTGTATGGTGGTGGAGGCACATACTTTTTCTCTTCTTCTTTTTCAACTTCCTTCTTCTTGTTTGCTTCCTCATTAACTTCATCATGATTTGAAATAGATTCATTTTTGTCTTCATCTTCTTTCTTCTTTTCCTCTTCTACCTCATCTTTCTTTTCATTTCCCAAAATTTTCCCACTCCTTAGGATCACTGCCTTGCAATGTTCTCTAGGATTCTCTGGTTGACTTGGAAGTTTCCCTTGTGCTTTGCTAGAAAAACTTGCTTATTCAGCTATTTGATTTTCCAACATCCTGTTATGAGTGGCAAGCTGGTCTATCCTTGAAGTTAATTATTGAATCATTTCTCCTTATTTTTGTTGAGCAGTTAAGAAATTCTCCATCATAGACTTAAAAATTGAATCTTGGTCTGAAGACTGAGCTAGTGGTTGTGGAATATGTGCATTTTGATTCCTTTGTGGTGAAAATCTAGGTGGTACTCTGTTTTGCTGATAATTCTGTTGTTGTTGCTGAAAATTAGGAGGTTGTTGATAATTATGTTGTTGCCCTTGTCGACCTCCCCAAGAAAAGTTAGGGTGCTTCCTCCATGCTGGATTATATGTAGCAGAAAAAGGATTACCAACTGGTTCTGATTGTAATTCCCAACAAAATCAACTTGCTCATTTCCAAACTCTTGCCCATATGAAGGAAAATCATTGATACAATGCATATTTCCCACACCAACATATTTTGTATGACTAGATCCTCCAATTGATGAGTCAACCTTCATGCTTAACTTATCCATTTTTCTCATCAAAGCATCAAATTTGGCATTGAAACATACTCATGGCATCTAATTCATATACACCAGCTGGTGGCTTCTTCATTTCATTTCTTTCACAGCTCCATTGATAATTGTTGTAAGCAATTTTATCCAATGTTGAATAAGCTTCATCTTCTGACTTTTCCATAAGATCACCTCCTGAAGATGCATCAATTATACTTCTAATTGCTGGAGAAACACCATTGTAGAAATGTTGAACTAGCATCCATTTAGGGATTCCATGATGTGGAAATCTCCTTTGAAGATCCTTGTATCTCTCCCAATCTTCATAGAGACTCTCATCATCCCTTGGTCTGAAAGAAGTTAATTCATTTCTCAATTTTGCAGTCTTGCTAGGAGGAAAGTATTGAGCCAAGAAAGCTTGTGACAACTCATCCCAAGTAGTTATTGAGCCCGGAGGTAATGAATGCAGCAACTCCCTAGCACGATCCTTCAAAGAAAAAGGAAATAATCTCAGTCGGATGGCATCATCTGACACTCCATTTATCTTCAGCATTTCACTAATCTCAAGAAAATGTGTAAGGTGCACATGTGAACTCTCAGTAGGACTTCCCCTAAATTGTGATTGTTGAACCATTTGACAAAGTGAGGGCTTCAACTCAAAGTTGTTTGCTTCCACTCTAGGCTTGTAATACTCGGTCTAAAATTTCCAAAACTACGAAAAGCATGATCCTTAATTGATCGGTTGTTGTTTTTTGCCATAGATTCTATCACTTGTTTCTCTTGATGTTGCTCTTGCTATCTTTGAATTCTGAGTTCAGCTTTTCTTCTTTTAGACTCTACTCTTAAAGCTTTAGCTGTCTTTTCAATCTCAGGATCAAAAATTAAATTTATTTCTGCACTTTTTGTTCTTCTCATATAAAAGATATGTACCTGAAAAAGCAAAATAAGAAAATCTCAAAGTAAAATGATAAAGAAGAGAAATTAAAATAAAAAATAAAATGCCCAAATTAACCAAACAATCAATCAACTAATATCAAACAAAACAAATTCCCGGCAATTGCGCTAAAAACTTGATTGCATACTCCGCAAGTATACGAGTCGTTCAAGTAGTAAAGAAAAGATATCGTCCCACAGAGATTTGTTGTTTGAGTGCCAAACTATAAAAGTCGTGATTATTTGGGCTATCGATAATTTGTGCCAAAAATAGAGTAAGAGATGCAGCAAATTAAATTGGAAAAATAAGGAAATTATAATGAATTAAGCAATTAAAATTCTAAACACTATACTAATTTACTAAAATTTCAGCAAGTGACAAAAGATTTAATTAATTAATGGTAAAAATTGATTCCAGAGTTAAGATTCATGAAGTAAATTTCATTGGAATTTGGATAGGCAAAGTCAAGATTCAGGGAAATACAAGTTTGAAGGAAGTTGATTATGATTTCCTTTAATTTCTCTTTCAAGCAAACTAAAGAGTGATTTAAAGGAAACTAAACCCCATTCTCATGCGATGTTTAATTACCCAAAACCCTTTAAGCATTTTAATCAACTTGAAATTCCTCTTAACCCACTAGTTTATTTCTAACACTAGGTGATTAAGTTCATTATCTTGATTATCTATCATAGATTTTCACTTCTTGGTCCTTCAATCTAAGATTAAGAATAAAACCCAAAGGGTACCAACAATGGGTATGTAAATAAGCACACAAGATAAGAATAAAAGTGTAACACCCCTGATTTTATATATTATTATTGGGCTTCGTGTAGGTATCCTCAATTCGCGAAAATTTGACAATTGTCCGGATCTGTGAATTTCCGGCCAGACAGACTAGCTACCGGAAAAGTCTCCGAATTGGATCGAGGTTTTGGCTACCCCACCATTGTCAGGCATCCCGAGCGCGTTCCCGAAGTCGGAATCGGCAAAGGTAAACCCGAACCTTGTTTTTACGTAATTTTCTAGTGCTTAAATAGGATTAAAAATCCGTAAAATATTCGTGGTAGCTTAGAAAATTATGATTCTTTTTGCAATAGCTTAGTAATATTGCTAAGGACCGCGGGGCAAAGTTTTAGAATTTTTAGAGCTTATTTGGGCAGTTTTTGCAAAAATGGTCAATTATAAGGACTAAATTGAAATATTACATACTGTGATGGATGATTGATTTGATGGGCCCAGGAGGGGCTGTGTGATATGATTGAGCTGTGGATATATGGATTGTAAATATAGAAGTGTGTTTTGAGCCATTTTGCAGGTTGGGTAGGTCCTAGGTATAGGGGAGACTCTGCCGGATTTTTGGCACGACTTAGGACGTATTGGTCTTTTTCTTTGTTTGTATTGAGTCAAATTTATTAAATGATTGTAATAAAATTGTCAGGTGAGCCGGGACAGCCTTCTTCCTCCGCCCAGCCGCCTCAGTGACCATCGTCAAGTCTGTGAGTAAAATATTAATTTTAATTGTAATTTCGATATTATTATATGTTCAGCATGCCCATGCATCACTTATATGCATATATTTATGTAGTTAAACTCTAGGCACAATTTATGATGCATGATAACTGTTAAAGTGCCATGATGTTGTTGTGGTAATTTGGAGCAGTGTGCGTGCGTTGGCGTGCGTGTGATGTGGTGTGGACTATGGATAGGACGGGGTAGTCACGGCTTGAGTAATTATTGGGACCCGATCCTTCGAGGGTAGTCACGGCTTGAGTAATTTGGGACCCTCGATTTGGTTATTAAGTGGAAGTCCGAGCTTGAGTAATTCGGCACGGGTTGGATTTAAGAGAGTGTATAGGGGATCGGCTCCCATATGTTATGATTGATACTACGAGTGTGTGAGTGCTCCAAATTACCTTTTGATGTTATGATGTGAAAATGATGTTGATGTTGCATTTCACTCTGAGTGCATTAGTTTTAGATAGTTATAGAGATTATGGTTAAAATTGATATTTTACTCTCTGAGTCGAACGCTCACTCCTGTTCAAAAATTTTTACAGGCCACAGGAGGATACTTTTTTTGAGGTTAACCTGCTTTCTCCCTCGCAGGTCAATTATTACTGTTTGTATAAACTTGTTAAATCTTAGAATTTCCGCATGTGTTAGGAATGTTTATTTGATTTGGATCTGTAAACTAAATTATTATTTTTGGACCTGTAAACTTAATATTCTATGCATGTTGGATGGATTGGATGAGGGAGCTGAGCTCCCATTTATTTTTATGCTGATGAGTATGTGGAGGGTGAACTGAGCTCCCCAATTGAGTATTTATTGTGTTTACAGGTCGGGTGAGTCGAAAACTCCCCGTTGGAAAGTCCATTTTATGGCCGGACTCTGTCCGTTTGTTTTCTTGAAATTGGGCCCAAATGGGCCTTAGAATTGGGTAAATGAACAGTTAGGCTTACTACGGGCCTCGGGGGCTTTAGGCTGGCCCAGGTCCTAGTGCCGGTCCGGCCCATAGGTTGGGTCGTGACAAAAAGCTTATATATACTAAAATTTGGTTAAAACCAGTCCAAATCCACAAATAAAACTTAAATCATTACACCCAACTCTGAAATCTTAAGTATCTACTCACTCATGCTTGTATTTACAAGTAGAAATATGAAATAGAGTAAGAAAACATGAAAATAAAACTAAAAATAAAAGAATCCAGAAGAAGAGAATCTAAATTTCTGAAAATGGAAGCTGGAAAAACGTCACTCTGCAGGCATTTTTCCTCCTAGAAATGGTGTGATTCCCTCCTTCCTTTCTCTTTAATTTTTCTCTCTCTTTCTCCTTATGGTAAAAATGAGAATATGATGCTTATATATCCCCTCAAGGTTTTCCCTAAAAATAGTCTCTAAAGGGATAAAGACAAAAGGTGTAAAATGTATGAAAAGAGAAAATGTTTTCATGTCAGCAAATCTGCCAGCGTCATCCCACATGCCTCATGTTGATTTAAGTTGTTTTCCACATGCCTCATATTGATTCGGAGGAGAAGCTTTTAGATTCTACACGACCAGCTACACGAGGCATGTTTAAGTCCTTGAAACTTTCGACAGATTTGTTCCAAAATCTTTGTTTACATGACTCGCCACACGGGGCATGTTAAAGTCCTTGAAACTTTCGGTATGTTTTGTTCTGAAATTTCTGTTTACACGACCCAGTGTGAATTTACATGCCTCATGTGGATTCCTGCTGGCTAACTCTTATCTTCACACGACCCTCAACACGTGAGGCTCTTGAAAGTCTCGGATGGTTTTCTTCTTTAAGCGAATTTTCTTTATTTTGCACACTACTTTAAGCTTCCAAATCACTTTGAATTTCTTTTATATGGGCCTTTTTGCCTTTAAACCTTATTAAAACCTATCAAAAACATTAAAATTCTGAAAATCAAATATAATGAAACTAAAATTAACAAATTAACTAAAATAAGCATTAAAAGCATAAAATTACTAAACTAAAAAGACAAATAGATGCAAAACTACCCTAAAATACTTATATAAAATGAGTTTATCACTCCTCACCTTTCCCACAAAACAAAATAATAGCCTTCTCTCTTCTGGTGTGTGAACCCCAAAACCCAGGAATGCATTGAAGAAACGGAAGTACTAATAGATAGGGAGCTGAGTCACAGTTAGAAGAAAGAAATCCTCTACAAACTTACCACGTACCACGTATCTCAATACACAACTAAAACCTCTTTACATTTACTATACTACATTTTACAATGCTCTTCTCCTAGTTCTAGGCACTAGGACCATGCATATTCTTTTTTAAAAAGCTTCAGTCACCCCTTTTTCCTCTATGTGAGTTGTAGTGACTGAGAGTGAGCCATTACAGGATAAAGTTAATGAAATCTGCGAGGTTGGTCTAACCAATCACTTTTCACCACCTTTCTCAATCAGATGTTAACCAGATTTACATATATACTTTATATTTATACCCATACGCATAATGATGTTATGTTACATGCATGCATAAAATCCCATTTCAAGAAACCTCTTGACACCGAGTGGTTTTTTCTACAGAAGGTAAAATATCCTCTGATATGAGGCGTTTCTGGGTTTGCTAAATGCCTCTCATTTTGCCTTCAAAAACCTAGCTTCTTTCGGTGGGCGTCTGGATTTTGTACTAGAGCCATCTATATATACTTTGACCATTTCCAGTTAAGAGGATAAAAAGGCACTCTGGCAATTGAGATTCTAATAAAAACCTATCCTAATTTTCCATCTGGATTTTCTTGTCCATATCAGGGTTTTGGTTTGATCAGGCCCCCTTTTTTTTTTTCTTGGCTTTTTCTCCTCACTTGTTGCATTGTACCATTTTAAATACCTTGGAATGTGTGACCTTCTTTGGAGGTATTCTGGGGGGTTCTTCACTTCACTTCTCTTCTCTTCTCCTGGTTTAAGTTTTTAGGTAAATGTTAAGTAAAAACCCGCTAAAGATGATATCTTCGTAAAGCTGAAAGCTCTGTTTCTTTTGGAGGGTGCTGAAACAAAGCCTAGGTAGATTTCCTGATGTTATTCTCTTACACCTTTCTCCCTCTTTCTGATTTCCAATACCAAAAAATCAGTTTTACCTCAAAAGAGAAATGTGTTGTTAAAAAAAAAAAAAAGAATTTTAAAAAAGAGCCCTCCTTTTACTTAACCCATCTATTTATTTTCTATGGAGTAACTCTATTGTTGCTCAAATCCTCTCTCTCTCTCTCTCTCTCTCTCTGATCTCTCGATTACATCTTGATTTTTTTTTTTCCCATTTTTATTGTAGAAAACAGTAATGGAAGATTGGCATGGTATCATGGGAAGGGGCAGTGCGGGTGGTTATAGCAGGAGATCAATGAGAGATGAAGATTTTGAAGAAGAAGATGTATGGTCAGTTGTGAAGGAGAGAGAAGATTCAAGTCCCAAGATGAGGAAATCCAAGGATTACTATTCTTCTTCTTCTTCTTCTTCTGCTGCATGGTGCCTCCATAGTGCTCCAAGAATGATCCCAAGAGCTAATATTGCTAACCCACCTACAGCAGCAGCAGCAGCAGCAGTAACCACTCATGAAGCCAAGGTAGTTCAACACTTATCAGCTCCTGTGAACATCCCAGATTGGTCAAAGATTTATGGGAGAAATACAACTGCGGACTCATCTGCTGATGATGGAGAGTATCCTGGCGGCCATTATAATGGGTATTGTACTGATGATGTTAATGACGATGATGATGGTGAAGGAGACGAAATGGTCCCTCCACATGAGTGGATAGCTAGAAAGCTTGCAAGGAGTCAGATTTCTTCTTTCTCTATGTGCGAAGGAATTGGAAGGACGCTCAAAGGGAGAGATCTTAGCAAAGTGAGAGATGCTATTTTAACAAAAATAGATTTCCTACAGTAATTTCTCAATCAACGTTTCAAAACCAAGTTACTATCATCATGATTCATCATCATTATCGTTATCGTCATCATCATCATTTTTACCATTGCCTGATAAGGTTCCCATGTAATCTTTTATTTAATTACTATTGTTGTTGCCAATATGGTATGTATTCTACTAGGGTGAGTAGAAGTCAGAGCTGCCCTTTTTGTTTTGGGTTTTTTTGGAAGAGAAGAGGGGGAGAAAAAGACTTTGGCATCCTCTGAGATTTTACCTTGTAGCCTAGTGGAATGTTATTTGAGTAGTTATAGTGCACCTGTAACAGGATATGTGACAAGGGGTTAGTTAATTTCTTATCTGCCTTTGCCTCCTTTTGCTTTTTTATTATTCATTAATTTTATTAGTTTTAAATTTCAACTTGTTTACTTGTTTTATATGCACTCTCTCTTTACTGTATTTTTCTGACTTCATTTGTAACTTTAATCCTTTTCAGTTTCTTTTTTTAATTATTTTTTATGTATTATTGAAATTTTATGATAACTATGTATGCATGCTTTTTAGTTTTTAATTGCCCTATTTCTCTTCTTCATTCTAAGTTTTGGACAGAATCCGGTGCTAGCTAGTTTCTGACAAAAACCATTTGGTTTCATATAAGGCCTTCATGAAAATTAAGTTAGCATAAGTGGGATAAGGTATTGCATGCCAAATAGGTGCTAGCTAGTCATACAGACTTTTGAAAGCCATAAAGAATTCATGACTTTGCAAGGACAAATGCATGCATATAAAAAAATCAAATTATAAGACAAGACTGCAGTAGAAAATTAAAAAGAGATAATTACAAATACCTCATTCTAGCCGTTTGTTGTTCTTAAAAAAAATCCTTCTATTGAATTCAAGTGAACATAAACAAATCAATACACCTTCGAACCATGACCAAGCAGCAGTTCATATATCTGGTTATAAATTTTGGCTTCTTTTTTCACTATTTTTTTTCTTGACATACTATTAATTGGCGACGGGACATTAAATAATGCTTTTCGTCATTAATAATGAACAATTAACTACCATATTAGGAATGTCTAGGACTAGAAAGGAACTGAACTATATTAATGGAGCTAAAGCAAGGATAAATTGAATTTGTTCACAATTACAAATAGCATAGAATTGAATGGGCTTCAGTTTCTGACTCAGTAGGATTTTTCCTTTTAAAACCCAGCACGGGTCAAAGTCTTGCGGCTTTTCATAGGTTACTGATCCTGGCCCAAATCCACCAACTCTCCAGGAAAGGTAAGACCGACTGAAAATGTGCATGGAACTGAAGTGAACCCAAGCCACTTGAAACTCATCGGTGAAACTGTCATCGCCAATTAATAGTTTTTTTTTTTTTTTTTTTTTTTTTTTTCAGAAGCATGTTACTGTTAATGGTTAACTGGTCGTCTAGTCCTAGAAGGATAAGTAATTTTGGGGTGTCAAGATTGGCAGTTGGTTAGTGGGTCTTTCCACTAGCACTTCTCTCTCTTTTCTGTCTCCCTCCCTCCCCCTCTCTTTCTTTTTCTTCCTCTCACGCCTTGTGGAGGGAGAGTAAGTACTGTGTATGCGTATGAAAACACACGCGCGCGCACACACACACACATATATATAGTCTAAACATTCTGGTCCTGGATTTGTCTGATTAGGTTCTTTCTTGTTAATTCTTTTTTATTGTTTTTCATTCTTGAAATTGTTGGTGAAAGCTACGTGAATGAGGGGAACAAAATGTCTGTGAAGAGTAGAGTTGGAGGAGAGATTGCTGCAAGGAATGTGATGCCAAGAAAATGGACTTTTTACCTTTGCCTTTGCAGCTTCTTTGCTGGAATGTTCTTCACTAACAGGTATTTTTTGATTGTTGGGTTTCTACTGCTTTATTAAATTTGCAAACTTTTTAGTTACTTCACTATATGATGCATTTAAGTCAACTGTTTACTAATAAATTACTACAAATGGGCGCATCTCAGTGAGATCTTTTTGCTTCTGTGTTTTAGCTGGTTCTTGATGAGCGTGCTAGTGAGTTAGATCAATGGAATGCATTATTGAAGTTGGTCTCAAGGATTTCTTCAAATTTCTACCTGTATTGTATTGTAGGCCTGTTTGATCCCAAATGCCATGAACAACCATGACTTGATTTTTTTGGAACAAATTGTCCGTTTTCCACTTTGTTCTTGAATTAACATATTTTGAAGTTAAATGGTGGTCAATTGAGTCCTTTCCGTAACTACTGTGCCTCCATCGACACTATGAAGACTTTGGGGAGAAAAGCTATTAGCAAATTCTATACTAATCTGCAATCTTCGACTTAGTTTGGAGAGTTCAAAATGTTGCCTCTGATAGAAATGAAGTCCAAAATGTCAGAAAAGCACTCTTTTTTACTATTGATTTGATTATTCGTTTTCCCTTCATTTTAGATGCCAAGAAAATTGTGGTAGAGAAGGAAATAACTTCTAAAATATCTTTCCTTTTTCTCAATCACTGAAAGATTAGAACCTCACCTCTGCAATCATTGAATGTCTTATTTTTTGGATATAAAATTAATTTTACATTTCTTCTGTGTTAATTTAAGCCACTTAATTCTGCTCTATGCCATCACTCTTTGTTCCAAACTGCTAGCAAGTTTTGTTTACTATTTTTCTGGGAATTTAATTATTTTCTGCTTTTTTTTACTACTGCTTTTTTGTGAGCTTGGGATTCTTTAATGAATGACAAATTGATTGCAATTTGATAATTCAGCAGCCAATCAATAAAATCTTAGTATTAATGATCTCTTTAATAATAGCCAAAATGGAAATAGCGTGAATATAGATTATAGAACAATCGAAAAGAATGTAAATTATACTAGAAGGATTAGATCTTTAGAAGTAAAGGAAGCACTTAAGAGAATGAAAGTAGGTAAAGCCTGTGGACCCGATGAAATACCAATTGAAGTGTGGAAGTATTTGGGAGATATGGGAGTGGCATGGTTAACTAAATTATTTAATAAGATTCTAAACTCAAAGAAAATGCCTGATGAATGGAGGAAGAGTATTTTAGTACCTATTTTTAAAAATAAGGGAGACATACAGAGTTGCTCAAACTATAGGGGAATTAAACTCATGAGCCATACTATGAAGTTGTGGGAGAGAGTTGTGGAGCATCGACTACGTCATGATACTTCTATCTCTCTCAATCAATTTGGTTTCATGCCTGGTCGTTCAACTATGGAAGCGATCTTTCTCATTAGAAGCTTGATGGAGAAATATAGAGATGGGAAAAAGATCTACACATGGTTTTTATTGATTTGGAGAAGGCTTATGATAGTGTTCCAAGAGAGGTCTTATGGAATGCGTTAGAACAAAAGAGGGTATCTATTAGGTACATACAAGTATTGAAAGATATGTATGAAGGAGCAACTACTATTGTGCGCACGGTGGGAGGGGACACAAGAGATTTTCCGATCTCAATTGGATTACACCAAGGATCAGCCATAAGCCCTTACCTTTTTACATTAGTTTTAGATGAACTGACGAAACATATACAAGAGAGTATTCCTTGGTGCATGATATTTGCGGATGATATTGTTCTGATAGATGAGACACGAGAAGGAGTCAATAGGAAGCTAGAACTTTGGAGAAGTACTCTAGAGTCAAAGGGTTTTAAGTTAAGTAGAACGAAGACAGAATACATGCATTGCAAGTTCAGTGAAGGCCAAACTGGTGATAGGGAAGGAGTTAGTTTGAATGGAGTGGCACTGTCCCAAAGTAATCACTTTAAATATCTAGGCTCAATCCTTCAAGTAGATGGGGGATGTGAGGAGGATGTTAGTCATAGGATTAAAGCCGGATGGTTGAAGTGGAGACGTGCCACGGGAGTTTTATGTGATCGTAAGATTCCCAATAAATTAAAAGGAAAATATTACCGTCTGACCATACGACCGGCTATACTATATGGTAGTGAGTGTTGGGCACTGAAAGAGTCGTATGCATCTAAGATAAGAGTTGCAGAGATGAGAATGTTAAGGTGGATGAGTGGTCATACTAGACTAGATAAAGTCCGTAATGAAAGTATTAGAGAAAAGGTAGGAGTGGTGCCAATTGAAGATAAGTTGAGAGAAGGGAGATTGAGGTGGTTTGGTCATGTGAAGCGTAGACATACGGAGGCTCCAGTTAGACAAGTAGAACACATTAGGCTAGAGGATAGAAAGAAAAAAAGGGGTAGACCTAAATTGACTTGGAGGAGAGTAGTACAGCATGACTTAGAAGCATTACACATTTCTGAGGATTTAACCCAAAATCGTTCAGAGTGGAAAAAACGAATCCATATCGCCGACCCCAAATTTTTGGGATAAAGGCTTAGTTGAGTTGAGTTGAGTTGAGAGATTAAGATTTCTGGTGTACTTTGGATATATGTAGTTTTCTCAAGGCATATAGTTTTGATTTGCAATCACAATATCAATATTTGTTCTTGCTTCACAATCCCATGATTTTCCTTTGATGTGGTAGTCATAATTTGTCTCGGAAAGGTTGCAATTTTCAGTGTATTAGCTTCTTTGAGATGTTTTCCGCGCTAAAGTCTGTCTTAACTACCTTATAAGATTTAGCTTTGCTTTTTTATATATTCCTTCTGTTGAACTGTTAATTACAATCTTCTGTTCCATTATTTGCTCTTATTAGAAGGTTGGAAATCATAAATACAGCAACAGTCTAAGGCAAGTTACAAAAACCCAGTATGCAATACGGTAAGCTATGCCAATTCTGCTATGCTACTTTTTACATATATGAGTTCCTATTGATCCAAACAGGGATCTTATTTTCGTGTATGGAATTCCAAACACTAGATAATGAGGTTTCAACTTTAGAGATGAAATTGGCAGCTGCTAAGGCAGAGCATCAATCCTTATGAAATGGCTATCCTCCATCTGGAAACTCAAAAAGTACTTTATGGTCATGGGAATCAACACAGCTTTTAGCAGCCATAAGCGAAGAGATTCAGTTCATGCAAATTGGATGCCATGAGGTGAGAAAAGAAAAAATTGGAGAAGCAGAAGGGCATAATCATTCGCTTTGTCATAGGTCACAGGTGAGATTTTATCTCTATTGCATGGCTGATGTTGTGGGGTGTTTCTCTGATTTTCGTAAGAATCGTCTGCCTTTTGTCAGTCTTTTCTTGTCCAATGACTATATATGCTTTCAGTGGCTTTAATACTGATGATATTGCAGGTTAACTAGTGGAAATATTTGACCAATCAATCATAATAATAATGTCTATCATATGAGTGGTTCGGTCAACTTCTTCCCATACTCTCTAATATCAAGTGAAGCAATTTATATTCACCATATGTAAGCCTACCCTAACCATACCATGTTTTAGAATAAGTAGCACACCATAATGCCATTCCCAACCCACATATTATAACAATTCATGTTCCAAATAACATTCTTTGGCATGTTCTATTAAGCAGCCATTATTGGTTTAGAGCACAGCATTGCATCTTGGTCATGAATGTAGTTAATATATATATAGACATAATATCAAGTAATTTAGCATTTTGTGTATCACATAGAATGATAGAGAACAGACCTTATGAATCTAACTCAGTTCATTGGATAACAGTAATGGTGCTACTTAAGGTAGTCTTGCTCAAATGATTACGTGTGAATATCAGTTGCTTTATTTAATGAGGTATCATGAAGATGTCAATGAGTTTGTGAATTACAGCGTTTAACAATCAATCAATTGCTTTAGTTTACATTGTTTAGAAGAATGGGAATGGTAATAATGTTCATTGTTAGATTGCATTGATGAATTTGTTGGATCACTGTAATTGTAAAATTATCAATTTAACCTTTGGTTCCCTCCACATACATTGTCGTATGATAACTTTATCGATGATCATTCATTTTAAGTTTGGCATTCTGCATTGAAACTTGACTGAGATGCTCTGTCGTCTGTACAGAAAGTCTGAAATTTGATGACCAGAGAGTGTTTTATTGAGAAGTTAATTTCAAGAATAAAGATAAATGACTAAATAGTACCAGGGGGAGAGAGAGAGAGAGAGAGAGAGAGAGAGAGAGAGAGAGAGAGAGTAATAATAACAATCTTTATGTGTCTCATACATAATATTTAACATGTCTCACTGGGTGTATCTGCTGTAATTTTACCACAGCAACACTTGGGATGGCTCTAGCTGGGCACCGTATGAAACCACGGATTTATATAGGCTGCATGAAGTAGGTCCTGTACTTTCTAGAAAGTAAGCTGAGTTATATGTGTTTTTTCTAGTTGGTTAATCAGCAGGATACATTTTCTAACTTTTCCATGAAAAAGAGGAGTGAGATATCATGAACCAGAGTAATGGAAATTCAGAGAGGTAGGAAACAGGTATTTTCGTCATGCTACAGGACAACTATATGCCATATCAAAGGTTTTGGCAACCTATATATCAACAAACCAGCAAGTTCCCAGTTATTTATATTCTCTGAGTGGTTTCAAGTCTCTTAATTACAAGTTTGATTGAGTGAGCTTATAAAAATTGCAGAATATATGCACTTCGATTGTCACTTGATCTTATCATGGTAATTTTGCCTTGTTCTACACAAATATGCGAATGAAGACGTTTCACTGGATCTTGGTTTATTGGTTAGATGTGGAGCATGTGGATGATAGGAGACTATGTTGTGGTACCCTACCAGGTAAATTTGAAATAATGGCAGTTGACACACATGCATAAATATAATTTTGTCCATAATTTTTTTTAAATGTCGGTTTAGTCTATGGAATAAGTGAAAAGGTTGATGCCTAGATATAAAAGAAACAGACTCATCAGAGGAGAGTTGATGTAAATAAATTTTGGTTGATTGTGGCAATTTAGCTACAATTTAAGGGGAACCACCACAGTATACCGTGGGGATTTAAAATTGAAGGTGGAGGTAAGTGTTAGATGTCTGACTTAACCCATACAAAAACCTTAAGGATGATTATGAAACATTGCAGCTGACTAGCCAATCTGAACCAGCAGAAAAGCAAGGATATACATCCAAAACAGCAGCTAAAGATCAGTTGAAACTACATATATTTGTCTGTTGCTTTTGAGTTATTAGATTTGAATTTTCAAGCAAAAAATTTGAGCCATCCAAAACTACCACTCCTTTCCAGGAGGGGCAAGAGTTTGGTCAGCAGGAATGTGATGGCAATAGCATCAAACACTCCAGTGCTTTACCCCTTTCTCCTCTCACCCACCCACTGTTCCCATGATTTTTTCTTACCATGGGAGAGTGAGGATACAAGCCATACATGAATACCGCTTACAGAAGTCTTATTGTGATTGCAACTGCAGATTGCAAGTGGAAGGCTCAGCTAGGTAACAACTGTGCTGCTTTATTTGATTAGAGATGTAGCGGGATTAGCAAGTCTGTTGAGAGGATAGCAGAAGTTCACAAGCACTGTGGTAAAAATGAGAATGCTTCATGTAGTGCGAGATTCTGAAAGAGATCACCGGCCATTCTTCCAAACTCATAAAGGATGAGCCAGGAAAGTTGACATATTTATATGGCTACATTGGTGACAGAATGTGTGTAATACTAAATTATAGGATCATATGGCAAAAAAGAAGAGAGAGAGAGAGCCTTGCTGCTGAGGGTCGTCCTCTATTTTGGCTGTAGGGACCAACCCCAGATTCATTCGCATGAGAAAGAATGAAGACAGGCTAGCTGGTAGCTATAACAATCATTCTTTGAAAGGTTGGATGGCCAAATTCTTGGTCCTAAAGCATAATAAGCAGGCAGCTTTTTTTTTTTTTTTTCTGCCTTTTGCTTCATAAATGATTATAATACACAAAAATCTTTCATCTCCTCTTATATCATGATTGCCTTCACTTTTTATTGGATATTCCCCTTTAATTTTCATGTTTTCATCGTGTATATAGAATGATTTTGGTAAAACAGGTGAAAGGCACAAACCTTTCTGTTAGATTTTTTTGCCTAAATTCAAAGATATAAATATGTGGAGTACAAAAATAAAATAGATAAAGAGTTTCACTGAGCTTCCAATTTGACCTTTATAGAACTTAACCAAACCAGACCAGACCAGAGATTATCAAACATCAATGGTGAAAATCAAAAAAACCTATCATGAAGTTGGAGGAGCTGAATTCCATTCCAAAGCGGGAAAATAAAAGCTGTTTGGTCAAATAATTAATAAACCTCCAGGCAACTGTTGCAACAGTTGATCGATAATAGACCTAACCTAACAAAACCATAATGGAAAAAGCAATCCCACTATCACCACCACAACCGCCACCACTAAACAACCCAAAAGTTGAATAACAATATCTTTTCGTCTTTTCATTTTCATATTTTTAAATCTTTGTTGCCATCTTTTAAATGCATAGTGTGTGGATGGCAAGCCAGCTTGGTCATCGTTCAAAGTGTATAAATTCATAAAAAGCATTTCTATATCTTTTATTAATTGTAGACTTCTGCATTTAACGGTGCAAGAAGAATGTTTATATATATCGACAATTCGACACTAAAAGCATAGCTTTTGAAGGGTTTATGATAAAATACCACATATATATATACTATACAGGAGATAGTGTATTTTAATGATAAAATAATGGGACCTAATTGGCTTGGTAAAAGGGGTTTGGTTTTGAAACTTTATTATGATTCTGAAAAGAGCTTTACTAATGAAACGAAGTAGAAGATCGAATCTGGTAACCTACTCCTATCACTTTGTCAACAAAGTGGTCGGCCTTTACCCAGAAGGAACAATCAATTGCAGAGAAAAATTTATGTCTTCTCTCAATCTTCACCTACCACCAGAAAAGTCCCTTTACAATAATTTTTTTTAATGAAACCAAGAAAAATACAAATTCAATATTGCCATAAAATTAAAAGATAAAATATTAGACTTTGATTTTATAACTCTTAGAAAAAAATACATTTTACTTATCTGACCTTCATTAACTCACCTGGCTTTCTTTGTGAAAAATTCAGCAGTAAACCTGATGATAAATTCAAACCTAGGGTTTTAATTAAGATATACGTCTATAAAGAAAACAAGATACTAATTAAACCACCCAAATCCAAAATAATTTTTATGAAAGTTTTGCTATGATGTATATATATATGACATTGAGGAATCCACAATGTTATATATAGCAATCATCCATGGAATCAGGGGATGCGGACATGAGACAATAATGCATTGTTGATAACACAAAAATGTGAATCAAAATGCAGTGCTAATGAACAAGGTTCACAGGTGACCACGCATGCATATTTTAACCCTCCTAGATCGATCCAGCCTGCAGCACTGTTTTCAGAATATCTTATCAAACTACAACAAACCATTATTCCGTCGTGGAGCTAGCTAGAAGTATACACAAGAAAAAAAAAAAGGAAAGGCACCTCAAAAAAGAGAAACCAGTAGGATCATTTATGCCTTGAAAAATTAAAGGGATATGCATAGTTAGAAGCAGTCATGTGATAAGAGATATACGTGATATTGGCACGGCTCAATCAAACAACAAAGCTCTATGCATAGAGCACTGCTCTCTGATTGAACCGCACCAATATCTCGTTTTTCTTCTTTCTTCTTTTAATTTCGCACAAGCTTATAAATGCATAAGTGGAAAGAAACACAGCATATGCATATACCCAAAAAAAAAAAAAAAAGAAGAAAACAGTAGGTCATATAACCTGATATTGCCAAGGAGAAAGAGATATAGCTGCAAGAAAGTAGCTAGATAGCATAAAGAATGCAGAAAGAGAAGCAATGGAGGCAGAGAAGATGGAAGTGCTGTTTGCAAGTGAACAAGAGATGCCCTGTAAGTGAGATCACCATTATTTAATGGGAGTATGAGTGTGGGGTGGGGTAGAAAGAGATGGGGGAAGGTGAGAGGGGATGGGATGTTGAGCCTAGAAGAAGTTATAGCATTGAATTTGCCACCAACCCAACAACAAAACAGAGGTGGGTATATTAAATTTAAAGCTTGAGACAACAGAAAAAGTTTACTGATGAGATCCCTTGAGCTTTTAATTTGTGTATTTATGAGGATGAAGAAGGGCATTTGAATTTCAAAAAGAAGGGGCAAAGCAAAGGAATTAAGTCTTCTTGGTCGGTACGCTTAATCTCTAGCTAGCTAGGCTGATTCTGGCTGATATTCTAAGAAACAACTTTGGTGGCAAAGTTTGATTCAACTACCAAAAATCATGCAATCTTTGCATTTTCATGGGACCATATGATAAATATATATGCATCCTATCTTCATATGTATTGCTTTGTGTGAATACATCTGCATTTTCCTTTCTTGATACATCATACATGCATGAATGTACCTTCACTTTATTTGACCTAAAAAATATCATGAATTTAATTCTCATTTGCATAAAATTTACATGATTTTGTGGTAATAATTACGTAATACATAGGTTATGTTCTCATCAACTTAAGAAAAGAATGAAAATAATTATTTAATATTAAAAAAAAGATATTGACTATCTCTCTAGTTTGTTAGCGAGAGAAAGTTCTCTCTCCGAGACTTTACGTCGTTCGTCTGTTGGTGTTCGCATTGTCCCCTACCCCTTACGGGCGGGGGATCCTGCATGTGGGTTTCCCCTCCCCACCTCCGAGTGGGTTTTGTACATATTTTTGTTGGGTTGTTTGCAAGTTCTGAGTTTAAACGGCAAGGGTTCTTCTTGGTCCTGCTTTG
This sequence comes from Hevea brasiliensis, assembly GCF_030052815.1. NCBI lineage: Eukaryota > Viridiplantae > Streptophyta > Magnoliopsida > Malpighiales > Euphorbiaceae > Hevea > Hevea brasiliensis. The sequence goes on from NC_079510.1 coordinate 51,706,059, forward strand.
TGCACTTCAATGGTGCTTTTCGACCTCCACAGGGACTGGGTAACTTGGGGACATTACGGCGCTGCTTTCGGGGCCTACCAGCCCTTCAAAGTTGAGAGAATAGTGGCCAAAGCTTTGCCCCCTCAGTGTTTCTACTAGTTCTGTTTGATTTGTGCTGCGTTTCTTGAGTTGGTTTTTTTCGGGGGGTGCTGTTTTTGGGAGACCTCTTTCATCAGGCTTTTCAGCTGACTTTTCTCATCGAGCTTTAGTCAGATGAGTCTCCCCTAGGTTGGTGTTTGTCTAGCCAAACAATCAACAAAGCAATGATTTTTCTCTGCCTTCGATCTGCAGCGCAACAAATTCCTATAGTCAGGTAAAGGGATTCGGGCATGGATCCTTTCCTTTTAGGGTTTTGGTGTTTGCGGGCTTTGCTCTCATGTTTAGGATGGGTTAGTTCCAGGTAATGTTAGAACTCTGCTTCAGGCCATGACCTTTACATGTATTGAACTCAAATTAATTGTATTGGACTTTAATCTTTGCTTTATCGATGAAACTCTTATTTATCTTTGGAGAGAAATAAAAAAAGAAAATAATTATTTAATGGATTTCTTAATTTAATTATATATTTGAGAAAGCAAAATTATCATCCATGGACTTACAGCTCTAAATTGGACCCCTCAATAAGCTTCACTTCATGTTCATGATTCATAAAAGTTTAAGATAAGTTTAATTATGCTCTCCTCATATATATAAATTCAAAATTTTTTAAATTTTAGTTTAAATCTAATATATTTTAATAAAAATTTCAAAATAATTATTTTAAACTATTTTTTCAACAACTATATATATATATATATATAGAGTATTGCATTCTTTCCGATTTCGATACTTAGTTAGTGTTTGGTATAAATAAATTTCATAAAATTTTGTAAAATTTATTTATAAATATAAAATTTTAAAATTTGATTTGATTAAAATTTATTTTAATTTCTTAATAATTAATTTCATAAAATTTATTATAATTAAATCAAATTTCATTAAAATTGATAAAATTTGTAAATAAATTTCAAATTTAAAATCTTATATATTTCAAGTGATAAAATTATCCTTTTATTATATATTATTTTATTTTATTTTATTTATTCATTCTAAATATAAAACTCATTTCATTTAAAATGAATTTTATATTTAATATAAAATATATTAAATAAATAAATATATATATATATATATATATATATATATCTGTGTGTGTGCTCATTCATTTCTAGCTACCGACAACCCATGTTCTGCAAAGATTTTAACTTGCTAGCTTGCTTATCAATATGTACTCCTAAAAACAAAACCTGAAGCACAAAATATCTAATATTTGTAAAGTCTTCTTAATATATATACATATATATGCGCTGCAATAAATAATTTTTTGAATGAATAAATGCTTTGTTCCTTTCATCTTCCTCTACAGAAGCAAAGTAGAAAAAACTGTCCCACTTTAATTATCAATGTTTTTTTTTTTTTTTTTTTTCACATGATCACCCTGCACTGCAGCAATACGTTTTTTCTACTAAAACCCTAAATTCATCATTTGATCTCTCTTTCTATTGTGTCACTGCTTTGCCCTAGCTAACTGCTGACATTTTCTGGATATCTATAATATTCTTTGAATTAAGCCATAACCCTTTTCTTGCCTTGTTCTAACATGAAGACCAATTGTAGAGTCCAAAAACACATGCATCTTCGATCCCCTTGAAGTTGATCATTCCATCTTCAACCTACAAACAATGCATTTATTGACATAGAGATGGTGGATAGGTACGTATATATATAGTTATTTGACAATATATATAAATTAATACTCGTTACTGTATTTCTGCCAACATAATAACATAATAATGCACCTTCTCATTATGTATAACCTAGACCTTCGCTCCTTTGCTTTAAACAGCCATCTTTTTCTGATGTTTGAACGCTTTCTACTATAACCTTTTGTTGTTGATGATGATGAAGAACAACACTCACTCATAATGGCCAAAATTGAAATTTTATGAATTCACAGCACAGAGAGAGAGAGAGAGAGAGAGAGAGAGATCAAACCGTAATAAAGAAGAGAGATTATGGGAGGAGATATTTGTAGGTGAATTGGGTTGTGAGGAAGATGCTCTTTTAGTTGTTTTGGTATGGGGTATGGACCACAGGTTGTCTCCCTCGTAACATGGCCTAGCAAGAGCCATGTAATGAGGAGACGTTGCAGGTGTCAGTGCCTTAAATATACTTTCGTGCATCTTCAAACAAAATAATTAGCAAAAATTGGAAAGAATGATTACATATATCCTTAAATCTTGAATGTTATAACCCATTTACGTTTTATAATCAACAGGCTTGAGATAAAATTAGGCTAATTAAATAATGAACTGAGATATGGACTAATGAGGTTCTAGTGCCAATAATATTTGATTGCTTTGTGGTTTGTAGGAAGTCCTAAAGATTTAGTTAAAATATTTTCAAAACTTTAGTTGATTAATGAATACTTTCATGAACATTAAACTATCTGTTAGTGCGATAAGCAAACAGAAGCTGTAAAATACAAGGCCTGTAATTTGTGGGCGGATGCTTTTGAGGGGCACTTGATCCTTGAAAGCAAGGAAAATTATTATTATTATTATTATTATTATTATTGGCTCCATTAGCCATCCTAATTTGCTTAAAATTAATTCCAAGACCAAAGCCACTGTAACCATGGTGTTATTTTCCGCATCTTCCAAGAAAACTTCGCAATCAACCAAAAGTGAGTTGATCACCATGTCCCCGGACAAAATCTCCTCAAAGACTCAAATATGTACACTCCTCTGACGAAATCATTCAATTATTAATTAGTGTATTTTAATGAGAAGGGTCACAAACCCAGAAGGAACTAACCTTCTATAAACCTAAAACTGATATAGAAAAATATACTAATAAATAAAAGACAATGTTTTGTTAATTTATTGACATTTGAATTCAAGAATTTATAATTTAGCGATGATTTTAATAGCACTAAATTAGAATTTATTGATACTGTTGTACTCTCTCCATTTCATTTTTCGTTATATTTTAGAAAAAAAAAAATTTTTACTTTATTTATCATCTTAGAAAATTAAGTAATAATTTTTTTTTTCAACTTTACTTTGTCTATTGTTATTACCAATGTAATATTTTTCTTATTATTTTAAGAATATTTTACTCAATTATTAATATTTTATATATATATATATATATATATATATATATATATATATATATATATATATATATATATAGATAGATAGATAAGGTGATTCAATCATTTCTTTAATATTTATGAAAAATTTTAAAAATCATTTGAAATGAGAAAGATGTAGTAGCTAGTATTTAATTCGCTACGTTAAAAGAAATTTTCTTTATCTAAATTTTGAATAAAATAGGTTTATAATTAATATACAATTTGTGATGTTAAAAATTTACAATCTTTAAGTATTAACCTTTAAATATTAATGTAGAGTTAATTTTAAACAGACTTAAATAAGAAATAAAATATTTATATAATTAATTTTAATTAATTTAAATTAAAACATAATTATTGTTATAGTGACTATGTATCCACCATATGATGACGGTGATGGTTGTATAATTGAAATTTCATCTGTGGCTAAAACTCCACTATATCGAATATTAGTCTACACACATTATTAACTATTGAAAAAGGAAAAAAAACAATAGTCACTTCACTAAGGATGGCAGACATGAGGACAATCAAACATTGGATTTATTGAAAAGATAAAGATTTTTTATAAAACAAGATAAAGATTTTTTATATTGATCGAAAAATATATTTTATTACTAATATTTGAAAATTAATTAGAGGATACCAACAAGCCAACCCAGTCCAACCATTCAGAAATCAAGAGGCCCAAAACGGCAAATACCAAAGCGACGTCGTTTAAATGAGGCAGTCTCCCTGTCACTAATTGCTGACGAGGAGACAGAATTTGCTTGAAACTGAGGCAATCCAACCCATTCCAATCTGCGAAAGTGAGTTGCATTAGAATTGAAAGTCGTATACGTATTAGGTTTCGTGTTGGAATCAGAATGAATCTCTGATAAGTTTCCTTTCTCTTCAATTGAAGATTAATTTTTTCTTTTTAAACACCCAATAATTGTCTCTCTGATGTCGACTTTTTGGGTCGTTCTTTTTCATAACGACCGATGGGATCAATCAATCAATTCTCTTTGAAACCATAATTTCGCCATCTAATTCTCTTTTTTCGTGTTGGGTATGTTATAAAATTTCAAACTGTGTTTGTCTTCTTGTGTTTGTTGCTTCTTCCGGTATAGAAGCAGTGCTTTTTTTCTTTTTTCTTTTTTTTCCCCTTTTGTTTGATGGTCTTTGGTTGGAGGAGATTTCTGAATTTGTGGGGTTGTGATGTTTTCATGTTTGATATTCGCAGAGAGCTGTAATCGAAGGTCGACTTTAGCCATGGCTAAAAGCTCCTTCAAGCTGGAACATCCATTGGGTTCGTTTCTCTTTTTTCTTTCAAACTATGGAATTTTTTTATACCACATACATATCTGTTGTGATCAATCTTGAGATATTGATTTGGCTACTCCCCAATTTCTATATGGCTCTTGAGCATATGGCGTAAAGTTGTCTATTGTATGCCCTAGTATAAATTGGTGAGAATTGTTGCAATGCCGAAAAATTAAATAAAAAATGAAACTGAAATTTTGTATGGCTTACGTTGCTGATGGAGTTTTCTGTTTGTTTGATGGGATGCTCATATATGTGATAAGTTTCCATTCTTTCCAATTATACCCCTGATAGTTGATTGAAGAATTTCTTTTCTATTTTTTGGGCCCCCTATTTTTCTATGCATCAGAACGTGAGATCTTTCTCAATGCCACATGAATAGAATAAATTGTAGCTGATATAATGCCTGGTTCTTTCTTAAACTATAAAACAGAATTTTTGCCTTATTTCTGTGAACAACTATTTTCAACTCTTGTTTTTCAATTGGTGTATAGCTTTAACTCTATGTACGAGTTAATGGTTTTCACGTGGAACTTTTCCTTTGTTACTTTATAGGATGTCCTCCATACTCTGAAGACAAAATTATCACGATTATTTATTTATTGTCTTCTTGGAGTCTAATTTCATGTTTTACCATTCAGAGAGGAGACAAGCTGAAGCTGCTCGCATTAGGGAGAAGTATCCTGATAGAATACCTGTAAGGTTCTGTTTCTAAATATGTTAATCTAGATTCTGTCTCTTCCATTCAGTTTATTCAATGTGCTTATCTTCTTACTGAAAATGTGATGCAGGTAATTGTGGAAAAGGCTGGGAGGAGTGACGTTCCTGATATTGATAAGAAGAAGTTAGTAGCATTCTTTCTTTCTTTATACTTCTCTCCAGTTTCACATTTGTATTGCACAACTGAGCTGTTACTTTTTAGGCACTACTTGTTATATATCCTGCAGTAATAAGACCTCTAGTTTTATATTCATTCAATTTTCAGTACTTAATTATTTCTAGGTAGCTGTGCTTATTTTAGTCTTGGATGCATATGGCTTTGCCTATTTTCATAGGCTTGAGGTAGTATTTTCACTGTATTTGTATGCTTTTGGTTAGTTAAGGTGCACCTTAGCAGCAGTGGTAATGTTTTTTGGTGAGATTTTTGCTGCCATTAGGTTCACAACTGTTGGTGATGGACATAGAACTGGTATTTGGGGAATACTCTCTAGTAATTCAGGACATGGGATTATGGAGATTTACCCTAAGCTATGTATTTTTTTCTTTTTTTTTTTTTGGGGATGTGGTGGTAATGTTGATTAACATAATGTAAAAGATGTTGATGAACTTGAATATAGTTCAGATCATTCAAGCAAAGCTAACATGATGAGGCACATGTTAGGTCTCTGTTATGGACGCATGTTAAAACTAACATGTACACAAGAAACTTAGGTTTTTAAGTCTAGGTAGGTTTGCTAAGTGCTTTTTCATTGGTTGATTCAAAGATAAGATTTGGCTTCTACACATGCATGCCAAATATAAGGTGTACCAATTTAATATTGGATGTAAGTAGGAAGTTTCTTTGCTTGCACTTATTTTTATATTATAGGGATCATTGAGCGGCATTGCCAAATCAATTTTTTTTTCAAATCTACCGTATGCTAGCTTTCCTTTAATTTTTCTGGTTATTGTGAATTTAGATATCTTGTGCCAGCTGATTTGACCGTGGGCCAGTTTGTCTATGTTGTCCGTAAAAGGATTAAGCTTAGTGCTGAGAAGGCTATATTTGTGTTTGTGAAGAACACTTTACCTCCAACTGGTGAGTAACATTAATTAATTAATCGCTAGATATGAAATTATTTTAGTAATATTCTTGTGTTTGATAAAATTCTTCTGTTGTTGCAGCTGCATTGATGTCTACAATCTATGAGGAGAACAAGGATGAAGATGGTTTTCTTTACATGAGTTACAGTGGGGAGAATACCTTTGGATCCCATCAAGAGGAGTAGAATTTTTCTGTCTGAATGAAACAGGAAGATGTATATTCTAAGCTGTCCATAGTAATGTTCTAACCAGCTTATATATCATGCTCATCTTATTTTGGATTTATGCTATTAAGGTACTGGAGGAATTTTGAGTTGGAACTGAATGGATTCATATGAATTCTAGTGATCTGATTTTCAATTACCTTATTTTTCTTTCATTTGCAAATAATGTGGGAGTACCTTGTTTCAATATTTATATTTGTTGTGTCTAAAGACAACAAATGAAAACCCAAAATGTTTTTCTGCGATGATCAAAAACAAAGAAAAATAAAATCTTAAATTTTCTTTTATGAATCGATGTATGGAAATATAAGTGTCCAGAAATTGTTTGATTTGAGATTGGCATATCCGTTTTACGAGTCGATTAACATAATAGCAGGCCAAAACTGTCTCAAGAACAGGATTATTATTATTATTATTATTATTATTATTATTATTATTATTATTTTTGTTGTCTTAACAAAGGATTTCATTCAACGAATCAAAGAGCGTTGATGCATAGTATCTTCAAGTAACAGTGAAGATAACTGGGAGAAGTTGAACCAGCCTATCTATCTATATCTGTATGCCAATCCAAATTTCTCACCATAATTTCCTTTTTTTTAGAAAAAAAAATCTTTATTTTTCTTATTTTAATGGGACAAATTAACATATATATTTTTTAATTTAAAATTAATATTTATTTATAATTAATTATGACATTGAAATCTCTCTCTCTATATTGAACAATTTTTTTGAATATATATATATATATATATATATATATATATATATATATATATGTGTGTGTGTGTGTGTGTGTGTGTGAAATTCTTAACTATTGTAACAATGTAATATAACTTATAATTAAATCTAATAAAATCAATAATATTTATTATTATTATTATTATTATTATTATTATTATTATTATTATTATCTCTCAGTTCACAACATTCAAATTTTTATGATTAAAATAATATTTTAAATATATAAAAATATCTCTACTAATATAATCATCTTCATATATGGAAAAAAATAAATTCTTGCGCGGAGTTGATGCTATTTTATTATCAATATTGTGCGCTCATTGAAGAGAGTCCTCTTGCTGACATTTATTTTTTGAGTCATTTGAAGCTGTTAGACACTCCAATCTTATGGCTGATTCGGCTTTATTTAATCTTGCTTTGCATCGACCATCTTGTTGTTGCTACCGTCTTTCTTGTTTGTAGTGTCATCTTCTACTATAGCGCCTATGCCTCTGCCTCCATTGATTGGGGCCTCACTTTTCATTGTTTTTTATTGTCATGACTCAACCTATGAGCCGGACTGACACTAGGACCTGGGCCAGCTTAAAGTCTTCGAGATCTGTAGTAAGTCTAACTATTCTTCAATCCAACTCTAATACCCATTTGGGCCCAATTTCAAGAATTCAACAAGAGAGTCCGGTCATAAAATGGATTATTTAACGAGAAGTTTTAGACTCTTCTGACTTGTAAACACAATATATAATAAATTGGGGAGCTCAACTCACCCTCCACATAATCAAAATGTCATAACTCAAATGGGAGCTCAGCTCTCTCATCCAATCCCATCATGCATACAGTTAATAACATACAGTTAATAATTTTATAAGTCCAACATAATTTTTATAATACAGGCTCAAAATAAAAATAAGTGCTTCTAACACATGCGAAATCTAAAATTTAACTCAATTATACAAAATACATTAAATACTATCAATGGACCTGCGAAGAAGAATAGCAGGTTAGCTACAACAAATAATCCTAGATGAACAGGAGTGAGCGTTCAACTCAGAGGGTAAAATATCAATTTTAATCATAATCTCTATAGCTATCTAAAGCTAATGCACCCTGTAGAGTGAAATACAATATCATCATAATTTTCATACCATAACAGTAAAAAGGCAATTTGGAGTACTCACGTAACCAACACTGTCAAATAAAAATACAATATCATCATAATTTTCATACCATAACAGTAAAAAAGCAATTTGGAGTACTCACATAACTAACACTGTCAAATAATACATATATGGGAGCTGATCCCCTATATAGCCCTCTTAATCCAACATCTTAATTAATATAACTGATCTTAATTAATTTAAAATTAGACTTAATTATTGTTTTAATAATTATATATCTACCAAATCATGATGATGATCGTTATCTAATTCAAATTTTATCTTTGGTTGTAACTCTATTATATAGAATATTGGTGCACACACATTATTGACTTATGAAAAAGAATAAAAGTATTATTTTTAATATTTTATTATTAAAGAGGCTAATTCATAAAATAAATTCAAATTTTTATTTATATTTTCAAAATTTAAAAAATTTTATCTAAAACTCATAATATAATTTAGAAATTTTAATTCTAACATATAATATGATTTCCATCGTTATTGCTGTATACACCATTATTTTGATATATTTTCAAATGATAAAAATTAAAATTTATTATGAAAATTATAAATTTTTGATAAATTTTCTCTAATTTTAAAACAATAATTAAATTGTCTAAAATTTATAATTTTGAACAAAATCAACAATATACATAGAGGTTTGAATTTATTCTATTAATAATATTATTAAAAATAGAGAATAATATTTTATTATTAAAAAATTAATATTTTATTAAATGAGAATTTATTTAGTCCTTACTTGGAAAGTACAGAATTTATTTAGTTTAAAATTTAATTTTAAATTTATTTGACCTTCAATTAAAAATACAGAGATTTTTTTTTTTTTCACTGCAAATTGGCAACTGTGTGCCAATTTCTACGTCTTCGCTAGTTGGGCATTTGGTTCTTCTGTACAACGCGCAGTTTTGCTGGTCCTTCGATGCCTTTTTGCTCACTTTTCCTTTGTGCGTACCGTTTTGGCATAGCGATGAAACACACCGTTCCATTTACACTAGAAGTAGCCGTTAATTTTTCAGAGTATGATAGGCTTGATAGCCGAGTCCATAATTGTCAAAGATAGCAGTTAGTGAGTTGATGATTAGTTAACGGCTGCAACTAATTGTAAGGAGCATATCAATCAGTCAATGATACAAGAAATTCCTTCTTTATATTCTCTCTCTCTTTCTTCCTCCTCCTCCTTCTTCTTCTACTGTTCCTCCTTATTTGATCCGTCTTCTTCTACCCTTTCTTCTATTTCCTTCCCCTTTTCCTCTGTTTTCTGCTTGGTTGTGGCCTAGTCACAACATTTGGTATCAAAGCCATAAGATACTGTTTTGGGTGTCCTACTATCGTGATAATTTACAAACTAGCAAGGAATAACAAGAAAGCTATGGCTGCTGAGAACCCAAGATTACAAAATCTGCAAGAGCAGTTGCAGTCACAGAATCAAAAGATTCAAGAATTGAGTTTGACCTTGCACAAGGTTGAAGAAAGGATGAATCAGATGATGGAGATGATGAGAGCCTCGCAAGAAAACGGTAAAGAACCCCTGATTCCTAAAACTCAGTCCAATGTGCCTGAAATTAGGGTTAATTCTAATGAGATAAGGGCTAACAATAATGAATCAAGGGGTATTTTGCCTCTGCCTAAAGGAAGGGAAAATGGGGATTCTACTAATAGCGTTCAAGGGCTAAAGAGTTTCGGTATTTCTGGGATGAATCAGAAAGTGAATTTGCCTCAAATTGATGGTAGTAACCCTAGAGGTTGGGTTTTTGGAAACAAAGAGAGCAATATTGTTGAGAATGTTATTAAAGTAGAAAGTGGGGAAGTTCATGAAGAAATAAACTGTGAAAAAAGGGACTGCATTCTTGGTGGTAGTTTATTGAAGTTGAGATACTGCTTTCATATAATGCTCAAGGAGAATGTATTTGAAATTAGGAGAAGACAGAAGAAGAAAATGTGTCCCTTGACAGTCGACAAGTAAGGCTTTGAAACTGTTTATGAAAATGCCAAAGTGAATTGCAATGGTATCATGTTTCTTGATAAGAAGAATTCTAAGATTGGTATATTTTCTAGCTGCGAAAATATGAATAAATATGGGAATGAGATCACAATTTTGGCTGGACATCTAATGGTTTTGTGATCTTGAAGGAACAAGAATTGGAAATTTGGAGAAGAAACAGAAAGAAATTTAAATCATTGTCAATTAACGGTGCATCTTTAGAAGGTGTTCATGTGCCTTTATGCAATGGAAGTTCAGTCTCTGTCATTTGCAGAACTTAAGCTATCATTCTTGGACAACTGTAACATATGGAAGTGCCATCTTGAGCAAGCATTTGGAAAATGCTTTATTAAAGGCCAGTTTCTATATGCAGGATGCTGCTTTTGAACATTAACCTTCATTAAAGGCCCATTTCTTCAACTCATTCTTGAGGAAAAGAATGGTCTCACAGGGGAGGTAATGTTGTGACTATGTCAGCTGTGATGTGAGTGATAGCTGAGTCAATAATAATCAAAGAGAGCAATTAGTGAGTTGGAGATTAGTTGCAGCTGTAACTAATTGTATAACAGAATAACATAGGGAGGTGGGAAAATGTAATTCTTGTATAAATCTTGAGATTGTAAAGAGTACATCAATCAGCCAATAATACAAGAAATTCCTTATCTATACTCTCTCTCCCCTTTCCTCCTCCTCCTCCTTCTTCAACTTTTCCATTGATCCGTCCTCTTCTCCCCTTCTTCTATTTCCTTCCCCTTTTCCTCTGTTTTCTGTTTGGTTGTGGCCTAGTCACAACAAAGAATTGTTGCAATGCCAAAAAAAAATTTTCAATAAAAAATGAAACTGAAATTTTGGATGGCTTACATTGCTGACGGAGTTTTCTATTTGTTTGATGCGCTGCTTATAGATGTGATAAGTTTCCATTCTTTCCAATTATACTCCTGATGATTGATTGAAGAATTTCTTTTCTTCTTTTTTTTTTGGGCCCCCAATTTTTCTATCCATTAGAACGTTAGATCTTTCTCAATGCAACATGAATAGAATAAACTGTAGCTGATACAATGCCTGGTTCTTTCTTAAACTATAAAACATAATTTTTGCCTTATTTCTGTGAACAATTATCTTCAACTCTTGTTTTTCAATTGGTGTATAACTTGAACTCCATGTATAAGTTATCACGTGGAACTTTTCCTTTATTACTTTATAGGATGTCCTCCATATGTTCAGGACAAAATCATCACATTATTTTTTTATTTTTTACTTTGTGTCTAATTTCTTGTTTTGCTATTCAGAGAGGAGGCAAGCAGAAGTTGCTCGCTATAGGGAGAAGTATCCTGATAAAATACGTGTAAGATTCTGTTTCTAAATTTCTGTCAATATAGATTCTGTCTCTTCTACTCAATATATTCAACATCTTATCTTCTGACTGAGCATGTGATGCAGGTAATTGTGGAAAAGGCCGGAAGGAGTGATGTTCCTGATATTGATAAGAAGAAGTTAGTAGCATTCTTTCTTTCTTCATACTCTCTCCAGTTTCACATTCTCTTCCACATCTTTGTTACACAAGGAAGTTGTTACACTTCAGGAACTTCTTATTATATATTCTGCAGTAATAAGGCCTTCTCTAGTTGTATATTCATTCAATTTTCAGCACTGTAGTTATTTCTTTGTTGCTGTGCGTATTTTAGTTTTGGAATGCATATGGCGTTGCCTATTGTCATAGGCTTGAGGTAGTATTTTCACACCATTTGTATGCTTTTGGTTAAATATTGTGAGTCTTAGCAGCAGTGGTATTTTTTATGGTGAGATTTTTGCTTCCAGTTGGTCCACAACTGTTGGTGGTGGACATTGAACAGGTATTTGGGGAATAAACTCTAGTAATATAGGACATGGGATTGTGGAGATTTACACTAAGCTATATGTTTTGCTTTCTTTCTTTTTCTTTTCTTTTTTTTTTTTTTTTTGGGACAAGGTGGTAATATTGATTAACATAAAGTAAAAGATGTTGATGAACGACAGAATGTGAATATAGTTCAAATCATTCGAGCAAAGCTAACAATGGTTTCACACTTTCACTTGGAAATCAGCATATATAAATGGTTCCTATCTAGTTATAAGGCTCATTTGGCACATGTTTTATATGAGGTATATCTATTATGGATGCAAGTTAAACTGCATATGTGCACGACAAACTTGGGTTTTTATGTCTATGTAGGTTTGCTTGGTGCTTTTTCATTTGTTGATTCAAAGATATGATTTGGCTTCCGCACATGCATGCCAAATATAGGGCCTAACAATTTAATATCGGATGTAATTATGAAGTTTCTTTGTCTACATTTACTTTTACATTATAGAGATCATTGAATGGCATTTCTAACTCAATTTGATTTCAACTCTACTGTATACTGTCTTTCCTTTAATTTTTCTCTTTATTGTGAATTCAGATATCTTGTGTCAGCTGATTCTACTGTGGGGCAGTTTGTCCATGTTATCCGTGAAAGGATTAAGCTTGGTGCTGAAAAGGCTATATTTGTGCATATAAAGAACATTTTAACTCCAATTGGAGAGTAACATTAGTTAACTAATTTTTATATATGAAATTCTTTTAGTAATATTCTCATTCTTATGTTGGATAAATTCTTCTTTTGTTGCAGATGCGTTGATGTCTACAATTTATGAGGAGAACAAGGAAGAAGATGGTTTTCTTTACATGACTTACAGTGAGGAGAATATCTTTGGATCCCATCAAGAGCAGAAGAATTTTTGTATGTAAATAATGCAGGAAGATGTATGTTCTCAGCTGTCTGTTAATACTAATGCTTTAACCAGCTTATATGTTCTGCTCATCTTATTTTGGATTTACGCTATTAAGGCACTAGAAGAATTTTGACATTGAACTGAATGGATTCATATAAATTCTGGTGATCTGATTTCCAATACTTTATTTTCTTTTATTTGCAAATAATGTGGAAGTATCTTGTTTCAAGATTATTTATATTTGTTATGTCTAAAAACAACAAATGAAACCCCAAAATTTTTTTCTGCAATGATCAAAAACAAAGAAAAATAAAACCTTAAATTTTCTTTTGTGAATCGATGAATCTGTTTGTGGTGATAATTTCATTATTTTTTTTTCATTGCAAATAATCTATTTCTGCTTTGGCATCGGCCTTCCTTATCAAGTGTAGTTATTTAATATAGAATTATGGAAAATTTAATGAAAAATTTTATTAACTTTTAACTGTTATTGTGTTATTTTTTATAATTATGTACATATGCAAATTGTGAACTTATAAATCTTTTACATAAAACTTTAAGTTACCTCTAATGTTGTATATGTTTGAATTTTTAATTAATAAAATTTTAAGTTAGTAATGAACTAAAGAAAACTTCATAATCAATCACCATGTCGAAAGGCTGGGCAAAATCCTCTCAAAGACTCAACAAAATGAAGGGACTCCAAAGAAAAAATTTTCAATTATTAATTAGTGTGTTATAATGTTTTGTTAGTTCATTGAAATTTAAATATTGAGAAAAAAAAAGCCACTTCCTATAAAGATGGTAAAGATGAGGACAATTAAACATTGGATCTATTGATTATTTATAAATATTAAATGTATTATATTAAATAATTAATATTTGTCACTGCCAATCATTACTATGACTTGAGAAAGTAGAAAAGTGGACTAACAAGTAAAGTAAACAAGCCCAACCACTAAAAAACCAAAAGGCCCAAAAAGGTAACTACTAAAGTAACCAAATGAGACAATATCACTGTAACGAATTGCTAACAAAAAAGATAGAATTTGCTTGATATATAGAGAATGAATTGCATTTCACATAATTGTGAGAGATAATACATGTGTACTGAATGTATCTAATAATTTCTCTGGATGCACTTAATAATTTCTCATCCAACTTACTCCAATCTCGCGAAATTGAGTTTTATAAGAATTGAAAGTCTTATAAATATTAGGTTCTGGCATTAAAATGAATATCAAATAAGACAATATCCTTAATAGGCCCAAAACTACTCTCTAATAAGTCCAAAATGGCAATTACTAAAGTGACATCATAAATAAGACAATATTCTTGTAACGAATTGCTGACAATGAGACAGAATTTACTTGATATAGAAATTCAATTATTAATTAGTGGGTTATAATATTTTGTTAGTTCATTGAAATTTAAATATTGAGAAAAAAAAAGTCACTTCCTATAAAGATAGTAAAGATGATGACAATCAAACATTGTATCTATTGATTATTTATAAATATTAAATGCATTATATTAAATAATCACTATTTGTCACTGTCAACCAATACTATGACTTGAGAAAGTTGAAAGGTGGACTAACAAGTAAAGCAAGCAAGCCCAACCACTAAAAAACCAAAAGGCTCAAAAAGGCAACTACTAAAGTGACCAAATGAGACAACATCTTTGTAACAAATCGCTAATAAAAAAGATAGAATTTGCTTGATATATAGAGAATGAATTGAATTTCATATAATTGTGAGAGATAATACATGTGTACTGAATGTACCTAATAATTTCTTTGGGTGCACTTAATAATTTCTCATCTAACCTACTCCAATCTCGCGAAATTGAGTTTCATGAGAATTGAAAGTCTTATAAATATTAGGTTATGTATTGGCATTAAAATGAATATCAAATAAGACAATATTCTTAATAGGCCCAAAACTACTCTGTAATAAGCCCAAAACGGCAACTAATAAAGTGACATCATAAATGAGACAATATTCCTGTAACGAATTACTGACAATGAAACAGAATTTGTTTGATATAGAAATTCAATTATTAATTAATTAATGGGTAATAATGTTTTGTTAGTTCATTGAAATTAAAATATTGAGAAAAAAAAGCTACTTCCTGTAAAGATGGTAAAGATGAGGACAATCAAACATTGGATCTATTGATTATTTATAAATAGTAAATGCATTATATTAAATAATTACTATTTATCACTGCCAATCAATACTATGACTTGGAGAAAGTAGAAAGGTGGACTAATAAGTAAAGCAAGCAAGTCCAACCACTAAAAAACCAAAAGGCCCAAAAAGTCAACTACTAAAGTGATCAAATGAGACAATATCTCTGTAACAAATTGCTAACAAAAAAGATAGAATTTGGTTGATATATAGAGAATGAATTGAATTTCACATAATTGTGAGAGATAATACATGTGTACTGAATGTACCTAATAATTTCTTTGGGTGCACTTAATAATTTCTCATCCAACCTACTCCAATCTCGCGAAATTGAGTTTCATGAGAATTGAAAGTCTTATAAATATTAGGTTCTGTATTGGCATTAAAATGAATATCAAGTAAGACAATATCCTTAATAGGCCCAAAACTACTCTCTAATAAGTCCAAAACGGCAACTACTAAAGTGACATCATAAATGAGACAATATTCATGTAACGAATTATTGACAATGAGACAGAATTTGCTTGATATAGAAATTCAATTATTAATTAGTGGGTTATAATGTTTTGTTAGTTCATTGAAATTTAAATATTGAGAAAAAAAAAAGTCACTTCCTATAAAGATGGTAAAGATGAGGACAATCAAATATTGTATCTATTGATTATTTATAAATATTAAATGTATTATATTAAATAATTACTATTTGTCACTGCCAACCAATACTATGACTTGAGAAAGTAGAAAGGTGGACTAACAAGCAAAGGAAGCAAGCCCAATCACTAAAAAACCAAAAGGGCAACTACTAAAGTGACCAAATAAGACAATATCTCTATAACGAATTGTTAACAGAAAAGATAGAATTTGCTTGATATATAGAGAATGAATTGAATTTCACATAATTGTGAGAGATAATACACCTGTACTGAATGTACCTAATAATTTCTTTGAGTACACTTAATAATTTTTCATCCAACCTACTCCAATCTCGCGAAATTGAGTTTCATGAGAATTGAAAGTCTTATAAATATTAGGTTATGTATTGGCATTAAAATTAATATCAAATAAGACATTATCCTTAATAGGCCCAAAACTACTCTCTAATAAGCCCAAAACGGCAACTAATAAAGTGACATCATAAATGAGACAATGTTCCTGTAACGAATTGCTGACAATGAGACAGAATTTGCTTGTTATAGAAATTCAATTATTAATTAGTGGGTTATAATGTTTTGTTAGTTCATTGAAATTTAAATATTGAGAAAAAAAAAGCCACTTCTTATAAAGATGGTAAAGATGAGGACAATCAAACATTGGATCTATTGATTATTTATAAATATTATGCATTAAATAATTACTATTTGTCACTGCCAACCAATACTATGATTTGAGAAAGTAGAAAGGTGGACTAACAAGTAAAGCAAGCAAACCCAACCAATAAAAAACCAAAAGGCCCAAAAAGGCAACTACTAAAATGATCAAATGAAACAATATCTCTGTAATGAATTGCTAACAAAAAAGATAGAATTTGGTTGATATATAGAGAATGAATTGAATTTCAAATAATTGTGAGAGATAATACATATGTACTGAATGTACCTAATAATTTCTTTGGGTGCACTTAATAATTTCTCATCTAACCTACTACAATCTCACGAAATTGAGTTTCATGAGAATTGAAAGTCTTATAAATATTAGGTTCTGTATTGGCATTAAAATGAATATCAAATAAGATAATATCCTTAATAGGCCCAAAACTACTCTCTAATAAGTCCAAAACGGCAACTAATAAAGTGACATCATAAATGAGACAATATTCCTGTAACAAATTACTGACAATGAGACAGAATTTGCTTGATATAGAAATTCAATTATTAATTAGTAGGTTATAATGTTTTGTTAGTTCATTGACATTGAAATATTGAGAAAAAAAAAAGCCACTTCCTATAAAGATGGTAAAGATGAGGACAATCAAAAATTGGATCTATTGATTATTTATAAATATTAAATGCATTATATTAAATAATTTCTGTTTGTCACTTCCAACCAATACTATGACTTGAGAAAGTAGAAAGGTGGACTAAAAAGTAAAGTAAGCAAACCCAACCACTAAAAAACTAAAAGGCCCAAAAAGGTAACTACTAAAGTGACCAAATAAGACAATATCTCTGTAACGAATTGCTAACAAAAAAGATAGAATTTGGTTGATATATAGAGAATGAATTGAATTTCAAATAATTGTGAGAGATAATACATGTGTACTGAATGTACTTAATAATTTCTTTAGCTGCACTTAATAATTTCTCATCCAACCTAGTCACTTAATAATTTCTCATCCAACCTACTCCAATCTCGTGAAATTGAGTTTCATGAGAATTAAAAGTCTTATAAATATTAGGTTCTGTATTGGCATTAAAATGAATATCAAATAAGACAATATCCTTAACAGGCCCAAAACTGCTCTCTAATAAGTCCAAAACGGCAACTAATAAAGTGACATCATAAATGAGACAATATTCCTGTAACGAATTGCTGACAAAGAGACAGAATTTGCTTGATATAGAAATTCAATTATTAATTAGTGGGTTATAATGTTTTGTTAGTTCATTGAAATTGAAATATTGAGAAAAAAAAAAAGCCACTTCCTGTAAAGATGGTAAAGATGAGGACAATCAAAAATTGGATCTATTGATTATTTATAAATATTAAATGCATTATATTAAATAATTACTATTTGTCACTGCCAACCAATACTATGACTTGAGAAAGTAGAAAGGTGGAATAACAAGTAAAACAAGCAAACCCGACCACTAAAAAACCAAAAGGCCCAAAAAGGCAACTACTAAAGTGACAAAATGAGACAATATCTCTGTAACAAATTGCTAACAAAAAAGATAGAATTTGCTTGATATATAGATAATGAATTGAATTTCAATAATTGTGAGAGATAATACATGTGTACTGAATGTACCTAATAATTTCTTTGGGTGCACTTAATAATTTCTCATCCAACCTACTCCAATCTCGCGAAATTGAGTTTCATGAGAATTGAAAGTCTTATAAATATTAGGTTATGTATTGGCATTAAAATGAATATCAAATAAGACAATATCCTTGATAGGCCCAAAACTCTCTAATAAGCCCAAAACGGCAACTAATAAAATGACATCATAAATGAGACAATATTCCTGTAACGAATTGCTGACAATGAGATAGAATTTGCTTGATATAGAAATTCAATTATTAATTAATGGGTTATAATGTTTTGTTAGTTCATTGAAATTTAAATATTGAGAAAAAAAAAGCCACTTCCTATAAAGATGGTAAAGATGAGGACAATCAAACATTGGATCTATTGATTATTTATAAATATTAAATGCATTATATTAAATAATTACTATTTGTCACTGCCAACCAATATTATGACTTGAGAAAGTAGAAAGGTGGATTAACAAGTAAAGCAAGCAAACTCAACCACTAAAAAACCAAAAGGCCCAAAAAGGCAACTACTAAAGTGAACAAATGAGACAATATCTCTGTAACAAATTGCTAACAAGAAAGATAGAATTTGCTTGATATATAGAGAATGAATTAAATTTCACATAATTGTGAGAGATAATACATGTGCACTGAATGTACCTAATAATTTCTTTGGGTACACTTAATAACTTCTCATCCAACCTACTTCAATCTTGCGAAATTGAGTTTCATGAAAATTGAAAGTCTTATAAATATTAGGTTATGTATTGGCATTAAAATGAATATCAAATAAGACAATATCCTTAATAGGCCCAAAACTACTCTCTAATAAGTCCAAAATGGCAACTAATAAAGTGACATCATAAATGAGACCATATTCCTGTAACGAATTGCTAACAATGAGACAGAATTTGCTTGATATAGAAAGTGGATCTCACATGATTGTGAAAGATGATACATGTTCACCGGGTGCACCTAATAATTTCTTATCCAACCTACCCAATATCGGGAATTTGAGTTTTATAAGAATTGAAAGTCTTATAAATATTAGATTTTGTGTTGGAGTTAAAATGAATCTCTAATAAGTCTCCGGTCACTTAAATTGAAGATTAATATTGTTTTCTTTTTTCTTTGGAAAATCCATTGGGTTCGTTTCTCTTTTTTCTTTCAAACTATGGAATTTTTTATACCACATACATATGTGTTGTGTTCTACTTGATGAGAATTGTTGCAATGCCAAAAATATTTTAAACAAAAAATGAAACTGAAATTTTGGATGGCTTACATTGCTGATGGAGTTTTCTATTTGTTTGATGGGCAGCTCATATATGCGATAAGTTTCCATTCTTTCCATTTATACTCTCTGATGGTTGATTGAAGGATTACTTTTCTTTTTTTGGGGCCCCTATTTTACAGAACATGAGTTCTTTCTCAATGCAGCATGAATAGAATAAATTGTAGCTGATATAATGTCTGGTTCTTTCTTAAACTATAAAACAGAATTTTTGCCTTATTTCTCTGAACAACTGTCTTCAACTCTTGTTTTTCAATTCGTGTATAAATCTAACTCTATGTATGAGGCAATTGTTATCACGAGGAACTTTTCCTTTATTACTTTATAGGATGTCCTCCATATGTTGAAGACAAAATTATCACGATTATTTATTTATTGTCTACTTTGTGTCTAATTTCTTGTTTTACTATTCAGAGAGGAGACAAGCAGAAGCTGCACGCATTAGGGAGAAGTATCCTGATAGAATACCTGTAAGATTCTGTTTTCAAATTTATGTCAATCTAGATTCTGTCTCTTCCATTCAGTTTACTCAATATGCTTATCTTCTGACTGAGCATGTGATACAGGTAATTGTGGAAAAGGCCGGAAGGAGTGACGTTCCTGATATTGATAAGAAGAAGTTAGTAGCATTCTTTCTTTCTTTATACTCTCTCCAGTTTCACATTCTCTTTCACATTTGTGTTGCACAACGAAGTTGTTACTTTTCAGGAACTCCTTGTTATATATCCTGCAGTAATAAGACCTTCTCTAGTTGTATATTCATTCAATTTTCAGTACTGTGATCATTTCTAGGTAGCTGTGCTTATTTTAGTTTTGGAATGCTTATGGCATTGCCTATTTTCATAGGCTTGAGGTAGTATTTTCACAGTATTTGCATGCTTTTGATTAGTTAAGGTGAGCCTTTAGCAGCAGTGGTTTTTTTTTTTTTTTTTGGAGAGATTTTTGCTGCCATGAGGTTCACAACTGTTGGTAGTGGACATTGAGCTCGTATGTGGGGAATAATCTCTAGTATGGGAATTAGGAGATTTACACTAAGCTGTGTATTTTTCTTTTCTTTCCTTTTCTTTTCTTTTTTTCTTGGACATGGCTCTAATGTAGATTATCTAATGTAAAAGAAGTTGATGAACGTGAATATAGTTCAAATGATTCAAGCAAAGCAAACAATGGTTTCACTTGGAAATCAGTATATGGAAATGGTTCCCATCTGGTTATAAGGCTCATTTGGCACATGTTTTATATGAGGTCTCTATTATGGATGCAAGTTAAAATGAATATGTACAAAAAACACTTCGGTTTTTAAGTCTGGGTGGGTTTGTCAAGTGCTTTTTCATTGGTGGATTCAAGGATATGATTTGGCTCCTGCACATGCATGCAAACTGTAAGGCCTAGCAATTTAATATTGGATGAAACTACGAAGTTTCCTTGCTTACATTTATTTTTACGTTATAGACATCATTGAATGGCGCTGCCAACCCAATTTGATTTCAACTCTACTGTATATACTAGCTTTCCTTTAATTTTTCTGGTTATTGTGAATTCAGATATCTTGTGCCAGCTGATTTGACTGTTGGGCAATTTGTCTATGTTATCCGTAAAAGGATTAAACTCAGTGCTGAAAAGGCTATATTTGTGTTTGTGAAGAACACATTACCTCCAACTGGTGAGTAACATTAATTAATCGCTATATACAAAATTCTTTTAGTAATATTCTTGTGTTTGATAAAATCCTTCTGTTGCAGTTGCATTGATGTCTGCAATCTACGAGGAGAACAAGGATGAAGATGGTTTTCTTTACATGAGTTACAGTGGGGAGAATACCTTTGGATCCCATCAAAAGCAGCAGGATTTTTCTGCGTAAATGAAACAGGAAGATTTATGTTCTCAACTGTTAATTAATATTAATGCTCTAAAGAGCTTATATATTCTGCTCATCTTTTTTTGGATTTATGCTATTAAAGTATTGGAGGAAGTTTAACTTGGAACTGAATGGATTTATATAAATTCTAGTAATCTGATCTCGAATTGCCTTATTTTTCTTTTATTTGGAAATAATGTGGAAGTATTTTGTTTCAATATTTTTATTTGTTCTGTATAAGGACAACAAATAAAATCCCAAAACGTTTTTCTGCAATTATAAAAACCAAAGAAAAATGAAATCTTAAATTTTCTTTTTTTTAAAAAAAAAAAATCAACGAAAAAAGTTTCGTCGATGGCCTTGAATAGGCAGAGATTACAGACTTTAAAAAAGGCTACTTCACCTTAAGAAATTCTAGTTACAGCCCACAAAATTTCAACTCCTAAACTTATAAGAAAGTCCAACCCATATCCCCAGCCCTAACCCTGAAACCCTATGGCAAACGGAACTGAGTAGAGCACCAAGCCGAGTAGAGCACCTGTAGCCGAGGACTCAAACATTCCGTCCATGCTGCACTTCCAAAGACGCTCCGCCAAGACCATCTGATAGTAGGGAAAGGCCTATCAAAGCCAACAAAACCACAAAGCAAGCAAATCGGAATCCACTGTCAACCTTGTAAAGAGAGAAGGCCATGTGGCGAAGGAACCGTTGAAGCTTAGATCGGCAACCCACACAAGGGAAAGAAGCGGAGGAGGAGCAGGAACCAGCCAACATCTCACTCTCCTTTAGCCAAGGCAACAACACTTTCTCAGCCAACTCTTCAAACCCTACACACAGTAGCAGAACTTCCTTCGGCCAAGTCTATATAGTCGCTCAAATGGACATGCATAGAATCAGACAAGGCAAATCAACGAAGGCTCCTCCTTTAAGCCACCCAAACTTGCAAAATCACACTAAAAACCAACAAAAAGAAGAATAAAAAGAGATAGACAACAACACAAAGCAATCATTGGCAGCCCAAGATCCTCCACCTTTCACCACTGTTGCCCTGCAAGCAAAACCTATTACAATGCAACACACCAGCGAGGGAGAGGGGGAGGAGTGGAGAGGAGAGGAAAGCTGCTTGGTGCAGCAGAGCAACGAGACATAATCTCCGAAGAAAAGAAAAAAAATGAGAGTTCTTCTCTCTCTGCACCAAGCAGAAAGAGAATCTTTTTTTTTTTTTTTTTCCGTTTAGGAATCAATGAACCTGTGCGTGGAAATATATTTGTCTGGAATTATTTAATTTGAAATTAGCCTAATCGTTTCATGAGTCGATTAGTTTTTCTGATATTTGGAGCACTTAAAAAATTATCAATAGAAAATATTTTCATTGGCTACAAAAAAATTAAGTCATTTTTTAAATTTCTCTAATATTTGGGGCACTTTAAAAATTTATTAATAAAAAATATTTTTATTGATTAAACGAAAAATTAAGCAAATTAAAAAAAAATGATTTTGTAACACCCCTGATTTTTATATATTATTATTGGGCTTCGTGTAGGTATCCTCAATTCGCGAAATCGACGGTGTCCGGATGCTGAATTTAGGCGAACAGGACCCACTGGAAAAGTCTCCGAATTGGATCGAGGTTTTGGCTACCCCACCATTGTCAGGCATCCCGAGCGCGTTCCCGAAGTCGGAATTGGCAAAGGTAAACCCGAACCTTGCTTTTTCATAATTTTCTAGTGCTTAAATAGGATTAAAAATCCATAAAATATTCGTGGTAGCTTAGAAAATTACGATTCTTTTTGCAATAGCTTAGTAATATTTCTAAGGACCGTGGGGCAGAGTTTTATAATTTTTAGAGCTTATTTGAGCAGTTTTTGCAAAAATGATCAATTATAAGGACTAAATTGAAATTTTACATATTGTGATGAATGATTGATTTGATGGGCCCACGAGGGGCTGTGTGATGTGATTGAGTTGTGGATATATGGATTGCGGATATAGAAGTGTGTTTTGAGCCCTTTTGCAGGTTGGGTAGGTCCTAGGAATAGGGGAGATTCTGCCGGATTTTCGGCACGACTTAGGACGTATTGGTCTTTTTCTTTATTTGTATTGAGTCAGATTTATTAAATGATTGTAATAAAATTGTCGTGAGCCGAATGCCTTCTTCCTCCGCCCACCGCCAGGTGATTGTCGTCAAGTCTGTGAGTAGAATATTAATTTTAATTGTAATTTCGATATTATTATATGTTCAAGCATGCCCATGCATCACTTATATGCATATATTTATGTAGTTAAACTCTAGGCACGATTTATGTTGCATTCATAACTGTTGATGTGCCATGGATGTTGTTGTGGTAATTTGGAGCAGTGTGCGTGCGTTGGCGTGCGTGTGATGTGGTGTGGACTTTGTCACGACCCAACCTATGGGCCGGACCGGCACTAGGACCTGGGCCAGCTTAAAGCCCCCGAGGCCCGTAGTAAGCCTAACTATTCCTCAAATCCATAACCAGGCCCACAATTTAGGCCCAATATGCATATAAAATAATTTAAATCAAACTGTTATAATTTCATTTCGGGCCAACTTAGCCCATAAATTTTCAGAAACTAAAATCAGGGGAGCCCAGCTCAACCCTGTTACCTCATTCATAACCATTTAAAACTCATAAAATTTTTCTTTTCATTTATTAATACGCAAACTTGAATTCATACAGTCCCTGACAGGCTTAATGCTACTACTAGCACATGCGGAGCTCTAAATTACAAATTTAGAGAATAATAATACAATTAAATAATCGACGTTAAACCTGCGAGAAAGAAAACAGGTTGCTCTGTAAAATAACTCCTCCTGTGGCCTGGAAAAATATTGAACAGGAGTGAGCGTTCGACTCAGAGAGTAAAATATCAATTTTAACCATAATCTCTATAATTATCTAAAACTAATGCAACCTGTGGAATGAAGTGCAACATCAGCAATAAATTCACATCATAACATCAGAAAGGTAATTTGGAGCAGTGTGCGTGCGTTGGCGTGCGTGTGATGTGGTGTGGACTATGGATAGGACGGGGTAGTCACGGCTTGAGTAATTCGCTGGGACCCGATCCTTCGAGGGGTAGTCACGGCTTGAGTAATTCGCTGGGACCCTCGATTTGGTTATTAAGTGGAAGTCCGAGCTTGAGTAATTCGCTGGCACCAGGTTGGATTTAAGAGAGCTGTATAGGGGATCAGCTCCCATATGTTATGTTTGATACTACAGGGTGTGTGAGTGCTCCAAATTACCTTTCTGATGTTATGATGTGAATTTATTGCGATGTTGCACTTCATTCCACAAAGTTGCATTAGTTTTAGATAGTTATAGAGATTATGGTTAAAATTGATATTTTACTCTCCGAGTCGAACGCTCACTCTGCTCAATATTTTTCTCAAAGCTACAGGAGGATTTTATTGTGGTTACCCTGCTTTTCTCCTTCGCAGGTTGTTTATCAATAGTTTTGTAATTTTATTTACTCCTAGAATTTCCGCATGTGTTAGAAATATTTAAATGATTCGGGTCTGTAATATAAATTGTCATGTGGACCTGTAAAATTATATGCATGTTTGATGGATTGGATGAGGGAGCTGAGCTTCCATTTATTTTTATGCCGATATGAGTATGTGGAGGGTGAGCTGAGCTCCCCAATTGATGATATATTTTGTTTACAGGTCGGGTGAGTCAAAAACTCCCCGTTGAAAGGTCCACTTTATGGCCGGATTCTGTCCGGTTGGTTTCTTGAAACTGGGCCCAAATGGGCCTTAGAGTTGGGTTAATGAACAGTTAGGCTTACTACGGGTCTCGGGGGCTTTAGGCTGGCCCAAGTCCTAGTGCCGGTCCGGCCCATAGGTTGGGTCGTGACTAATGTGGTATCAGAGCTTAGGCTCCAGATTCATAGGGAAAAATTATCTAAGTGTTGGGAAGAGTCTACTAGGAGTCACATGCGGAGTATAGGATTTTGTTTCGTCTTTTCCTCTAATTCTTTGTTTCTAGATTCTACGTTATACCTCGGGAAATATAAGATTACCTCAGTTAGTGTCTTGATTTTCGTGGAGTACACAGAAATGTGAAATAGAGTTAGTAGACATGTGAGGTCTATCATGAGAATACGTACTCCAAGAAATGTTATATTTTTGTCAGTATGGGTTTAAATGGTGTGCCCATTTCGTGTAAGGCACGAGTACATAAAAGTGAGTCTTAAAAGTACAGTTGCCCTGGATAAGGATGAGGATACCACTCTGGCGGTCATCGAGATGACCCAGTCATAATAAGTTTGTGATAATAGAAGATTCGAGAGAGATAAGAAATTAGGAGGCCTAGTAGGTCCGGACGTATCGTAGTAACTACACAATGTTCTCGATGTCTGCTCTGTAAGCTGCAGATTACAGTACCGACATGAGATTATTGTGTAGAGCTGCGTACTTCCCTGTAGTGCTTATGATGAGGATGTTGCGAGTCTGCTTTGGTACAAGAATACCGCAGCGAGTTTTATATCTGCAGAGGAGTTGGGAACTCCTGGTTAAGAGTCTAGAGCTAGAATATCGAAAGGTCACAGTTGGGTGTCTAGAGTCAGTGACTCAGTTACCCTAGCATGAGCTAGAGTTGCCATCAGACCAGAGGTTTCGCACTAGATGCAAAGTAAAGGTGACACTTATAGGGGGAGATCATCTAGTCTTCAGTATGGAATTTTGGATCGTTTTTGTAGTACGACAGACGTTTTGCTTAGAGTTTAGTGAGAATAGTATACC
Source organism: Hevea brasiliensis (assembly GCF_030052815.1). Taxonomy (NCBI): domain Eukaryota; kingdom Viridiplantae; phylum Streptophyta; class Magnoliopsida; order Malpighiales; family Euphorbiaceae; genus Hevea; species Hevea brasiliensis. The sequence continues at coordinate 51,732,350 of NC_079510.1, forward strand.
TTGTGTGTATTAGTAAGGAATAAAGTACAACCCTACTACCTAGGGAAGTTTGGAACTATGAATTGATGATTTACAAGCTATGATATGATAAGAGAGTCATTAACTTGACATGGTTTGGGCAAGGTGGTAAATGTAGTACCTTTGTTGCAGTAAGTTAGGGTATAGTCCTATCTTTTCAGAAGGGATCGAAGGTTATTATTGATAATGATGACTTATGGAATAGTGTTCTAGATGGGACTGTAGAGTGTGGTAGAGAGTAGTTGGCTCGGGTATCCTGCAGAGGATACAAGTTCCATTATAGGAATCATATGTAATCAGATCACGATGGATGTAAATCCTTTGAATTTGATGACGGGTTTGGATGCCCGGAATCTTAAGTTTTGGCTAATTGAGTAAACATAAAAAAATAATAATAATAACAAATAAATAAAATTACTGTAGAATCAGTTCTCGAGGTAGTAAGGGTATTATGTAAGCTAAAGGATAAGAATAGACATCATACGATAAAAGTATGACTGCAATTTCCTGAGTTCCTTTCTAACTTCATATTGTTCAAAACAATAGTATAATCTAATTATAATAGTGTTAAGAGAAATAAATTAGCAAAGATAAATTATAGAAGGCCAATGGACAGAGAAAGTGCAGGATGAAGGTTTGGACAATTGATTGCAGATGCAATATAATCTAAATGCCAGTGGAAGTACTAGCTAGAGTGGTCAAAGGACCAAATCTGAATAGCATAGATATGTGATAATGTGGTATAGACTCTGAAAGATATAGTTAGCAGGTACAGCTGTCATGTTAGGAAGAAGAATGGAACCAGGGATAGAATAGTCAAGTTCTATTTTGGGTAAGACAAAGGAAATAAATGAAAGGACAACCTAAAGAGCGCATAATAAAAAGGAACAAAGTTAAGATATAGGGTAGGCTAAGTGTTATTTTTGGCAAGGTGAATGACAAGGATGGAGAACCCAAAATGGGACCATATTAGCAAGAATAGTAATGGAGGTATGGAATACAATAATAATGAGTAAAAAGTAGAAGGTGTGCGATGATATTGCGGACTATCTAATTAGGCAGAGAAAGAGAAGTTAGTAAGCAGTAAGTTGAATAAAAGTCAATCTAAGGGATCAAAAAGGTATGATGAGAGGAAAAGAATGATAGATAATGACACAGACGCTTTAAGTTAGACTTTTGAGATAGTGACAAGGTAGTTAGAGGTTCATTATGAATGTCAGGCAAACATTTTTAGTGTGATCAACAGAATCACTTTGTAGTGAAGCAATAACGACATGACAACAGTAGGGGTAGAACGAGAAGTGACAAGTCTGGGTGGTTATAAATCACTAGAAAGTTCAAGGATCAAACTAATGACCATAGATAAGATTAGAATTAGTGTTGGAAGAATTTATTAGTGAGAAAAATCTTTCAGGAATCAACAAAAGTTAAGGGCACAATAAAAACGATGATAGATATGAATCATAGGTCGAGTATAAGTAAAGTTAATAAATTATAAAATATTATGTCAAGAAGGAAAATGGTACGGTAAAGGGTTCATGCAGATGATACCTTATAGGTAGAGCATAATTGTGCTAGGAGATGATGAAATTTGGAGAGAAAGACCAAGAAACTTAGGTGAAACGTTATAATATGACAATCGGGTGTAGTTGAATATAAGAGGATATTTTCTTTCTTTTCAAGTTTAGCTTGTGCTTTTGGTTCTAGAAGGTTATATAAGGAACAGAAACTGAGTCAAGGAGACCTAGTTATTGAGAGTTTGGTAGGCACAAATTCATACATAATTTCCTGATATGAGAATGACAGTAAGTGCATACCTAGTATTAAGTATGAAAGGACGAACAGAGTAATGACAGGAGTCAAAAGGAGTTAACTACCAAGGCTTGCCACCGTTTTAAACTATGAGCTAGAGGAAGTACTATTTATGGATGAGTTTCAATAGATGAAATTGTTGCTGGTGGATAATTTGAGGTTGAAGTTTAGAAAGCTATATGTAGTATATGTGATTATATTAAGGAGAATGAACACGTGAAGTATCTTGTTTGGAATTAAGGCATGACACATATTTCCTACAGCCGTGTTAGTTCAGATGGAACTTATAGTTTATGGGGCTCATATTCATCCAGGATAATCAATTTCCTACTAAGGCTGGTAGGGAATGATAATGTTCTGATAGTTAAGTTGGAAAAAAGGAGGTACAAAAAAAAAATTCTCTATGAGTAATTATAAGTGTTACATAAGGTGAAGAATGTGCTGGTAGGAGTAAATCATAGGGTTAGAATTCTCGAAGTAATGAAACTAGTAATCAAGATAAGACTAAGAAATAAAAAGAAAGTTAAAGTTGATGATGGGATAGACATCTTTGAAGGAAAAGGTGTAAGGATGAGATAGGACTAAAATTAAGGAATAAGTACAGCAGGTTGAAAAGATACCAACAATACCAAAAATAGGAAAAGGGAAGTGGATAAGATCCAAAGGACAGGAAGAGAGCTCGATAGAGTCAGTTATAATGATGAGGATAAGGAGTGTCTAACCACTGTCCCTGTGTTAACACTACCTATGAGCGGTGAAGGATACACCGTGTACTGTGACGCCTTCAGAGTTGGCCTAGGGTGTGTTTTGATGCGGAATGGAAAAGTAGTGGCTTATGCTTCAAGGCAGCTGAAGAGGCATGAGCAGAACTATCCCACCCATGATTTGGAAATAGCGGCTGTAGTCTTTGCACTAAAAATCTGGAGACACTACCTGTATGGTGAAGTGTGCGGGATATACACCGACTATAAGAGTTTGAAGTACATCTTCCAACAGAGGGATTTAAACTTGAGACAGAGGAGATGGATGGAGCTTCTGGAAGACTATGATTGCACCATCGGTACCACCACAGGGAAGGCCAATGTAGTAGCAGATGCTTTAGCGAGAAAATCTTACAGCGGTTTGGCGCACATTTGTGAGAGAAGAGACCGTTGATTCGAAAGTACATGAGTTGATGGATCAAGGTTTAATCCTAGATCTTTCTGATGAGGGGGTCTTGTTGTCTCATTTTTCAGTGTGGCGAGAGTTGCGAGATAGAGTTAGAGTTTCCCAACACAGAGACCAACAATTAATGAAGATCATAGAAAGAGTACAGCAGGGTGAAGGTGGTGAGTTTGGATTTGCCAATGATGGCGCCCTAGTGCAAGGTTCTAGGATATGTGTGCCCAATGTGGACAACCTCAGGAATGAAATCATGCGAGAGGCACACTATACAACATGCAGTGTCCACCCAGGTTCCACCAAGATGTACCATGATGTGAGAGATAGCTATTGGTGGAATGGCATGAAGAGAGGCATAGCAGACTTTGTGTCCAAGTGCTTGACTTGTCAGAAGGTGAAGTTTGAACACCAGAGACCGTCATGGAAGTTGCAAGAGCTCCTATCCCGAATGGAAGTGGGAAATGATTTCTATGGATTTTGTGGTAGGTTGCCTCGTACCACGTGAGGATATGATTCGATATGGGTAATTGTAGACCGCCTAACCAAATCGGCTCACTTCTTGCGTGAAGACTACATATTCGTGGCACAAGACGCGCGCTCTACATTCGAGAAATAGTCGATTGCATAGAGTTCCTGGCTTCCATAATATCCGACAGAGGCCCGATTCACTTCGGTTTTGGAGAAAATTGCAGAGGCACTTGGCACACTGATTGAACTTGATGCGGCTTTCCACCCTCGAGACAGACGGACGGTCAGAAGGACAATCCAAACACTGGAAGACATGCTTCGCATGAGTGTTTTGGATTTTGGAGGTCAATGGGATGAGCAGCTAGCTTTGGTGGAGTTTGCCTACAACAACAGTTATCACTCCAGTATAGGGATGCCACCCTATGAGGCACTATATGGAAGAAAGTATAGGTCTCCTCTGTGTTGGACGGAAATGGGGGAAGCGAAGGTGCATGATGTAGACCTAGTGCAGTACACTTCAGAGATAGTTCCATTAATCGAGCAGTGAACGATTTCGATGGCGAGAAGAGTTATGCGGACCCAGACGGAGGATGTGGAGTTTGCGATGGCGACTATGTATTCCTGAAGATTTCTCCAATGAAGGGAGTCATGAGATTTGGAAAGAAGGGCAAGTTGGCACCTCGGTATATTGGACCTTTTGAGGTTACTGATAGAGTTGGAGCAGTTGCCTACCGGTTGGAGATACCACCCAACCTTTCTCACGTTCATCCCGTGTTTCACATCTCTATGCTCAGGAAATACATTCCCGATCCTTCTCATGTACTACAGTCGGATGTAATAGAACTAAAGGAGAACTTGACATTTGAGGAGCAACCTGTAGCCATAGTGGACTACCAAGTGAGACAGCTAAGATCAAAACAGATCCCTATGGTTAAGGTTTTGTGGAGGAGCCAGTCAGTGGAAGAGTGCACCTGGGAGTCAGAACGGGACATGCGTAGCAAGTACCCTTATCTGTTCAATGTGTAATAATGTACTTTATTCTGCCTTGTGTAAAATTCGAGGATGAATTTTCTGTAAGGGGGGAAGAATGTAACACCCCTGATTTTTATATATTATTATTGGGCTTCGTGTAGGTATCCTCAATTCGCGAAAATTCGACAGTTGTCCGGATCTGTGAATTTCCGGCGAACGGACTCTGGAAAAGTCTCCGAATTGGATCGAGGTTTTGGCTACCCCACCATTGTCAGGCATCCCGAGCGCGTTCCCGAAGTCGGAATTGGCAAAGGTAAACCCGAACCTTGCTTTTTCGTAATTTTCTAGTGCTTAAATAGGATTAAAAATCCATAAAATATTCGTGGTAGCTTAGAAAATTACGATTCTTTTTGCAATAGCTTAGTAATATTTCTAAGGACCGCGGGGCAGAGTTTTATAATTTTTAGAGCTTATTTGAGCAGTTTTTGCAAAAATGATCAATTATAAGGACTAAATTGAAATTTTACATATTGTGATGAATGATTGATTTGATGGGCCCACGAGGGGCTGTGTGATGTGATTGAGTTGTGGATATATGGATTGCGGATATAGAAGTGTGTTTTGAGCCCTTTTGCGGTTGGGTAGGTCCTAGGTATAGGGAGATTCACGGATTTTCGCACGACTTAGGACGTATTGGTCTTTTCTTTGTTTGTATTGAGTCGATTTATTAAATGATTGTAATAAAATTGTCAGTGAGCGATGACCTTCTTCCTCCGCCCACCGCCACGGTGATTGTCGTCAAGTGTGAGTAGAAGAATATTAATTTTAATTGTAATTTCGATATTATTATATGTTCAAGCATGCCCATGCATCACTTATATGCATATATTTATGTAGTTAAACTCTAGGCACGATTTATGTTGCATTCATAACTGTTGATGTGCCATGGATGTTGTTGTGGTAATTTGGAGCAGTGTGCGTGCGTTGGCGTGCGTGTGATGTGGTGTGGACTATGGATAGGACGGGGTAGTCCTATTACAATGCAACACACCAGCGAGGGAGAGAGGGAAGAGTGGAGAGGAGAGGAAAGCTGCTTGGTGCAGCAGAGCAACGAGACATAATCTCTGAAGAAAAGAAAAAAAATGAGAGTTCTTCTCTCTCTGCACCAAGCAGAAAGAGAATCTTTTTTTTTTTTTTCTGTTTAGGAATCAATGAACCTGTGCGTGGAAATATATTTGTCTGGAATTATTTAATTTGAAATTAGCCTAATCGTTTCATGAGTCGATTAGTTTTTCTGATATTTGGAGCACTTAAAAAATTATCAATAGAAAATATTTTCATTGGCTACAAAAAAATTAAGTCATTTTTTAAATTTCTCTAATATTTGGAGCACTTAAAAAATTAATTAATAAAAAATATTTTTATTGATTAAACGAAAAATTAAGCAAATTAAAAAAAATAATTTTTTCTTTAAAAAAAAATTATTTTCTGAAATTTAATAATCTTATTAAAATATAAAAATATTTATACATGATATATGTTCATATAATTAGTTTAATATTATAATCAATTATAAATAATATTTTTATAAAAAATATTTTCAATATACATATTATTTTTTACAAAATAAACGGAGCCTTAATAACAGATTAAGATTGTCTAAAGAATAGGATTGAAATATAAAAAGTTGAATTAGTTTATTAGTAATATTGTGATGTGAAAATTTATAATTCTTGAATATTAATACAGTGTTTATAATAGTTGGTTGGAGGAGATTTCTGTATTTATGGAGTTGTGGTGTTTTCATGTTTGAAATTCGCAGAGGGCTCTAATAGAAGGTTGAATGTGCGCATGGCTAAAAGCTCTCTCTCTCTCTCTTTTTTTCTAATCATGGGAATTTTTTTTTTTTTTTAATACCACATACATATATGTTGTGATCAGTCTTGAGATATTGATTTGGCTACTTAATTCCCAATTTCTATGTAGCTTTTGAGCATATGAGGCAATGTGAACAAATCAAAGCTTAGTGAAAAACTATAGAAAACAATATATAATAATGGAGAAGAATGAGAAATTGATTCATTCACAAAAGTTGATTTGTATCTGTACAGTTTAGTTTTTATATAACTTTACATAAAAACTTAATTGAACTAGCTATCTAAACTCTAGAATGCTCTTGCCAGCAACAAATTGAAATAAATAAATAAATTCTTATATTTTTAGTAGATGACTAAATAAATCAAAATTTTAATTTTAAACTAAATAAACCCTTTACTTTCTAATTAAGTCTAAATAAATTCTCACATAATAAAATAATTTTTAATAATAAAATATTTTTTAATTTTTAAAAATTATTTATAATTTTAATTAAAATATATTTACAAAAATTTAAAGAACTTGATGAACAAAAATTATTATTTATAATATTTTATTATAAAAAAATATAAAATAATATTTTATTATTAAAAATTAATATTTTATTAAATAAATACTTATTTAACTCAAAATTTAATTTTAAATTTATTTAACTTCAACTGAAAGTACAGGCTTATTTGATTTTTTCTCTGCAAATTGGTAACCATGTGCCAGGTAACCAATTCTCTCCCCAAATTCTATGTTCCGGGCATTGGGAAGGGAGGAAAGTGAGAGGGGAAAGAAAATGTGAAGGGAAAATAAATTTATTTTCCATTCTTTTGTTTGGATTGAGTGGAAAATAAAGGGGGAGGGAAAATATTGGAGGGAAAATAAAATTTTTTTGTCTTTTTCTCCTTTCTCTCCAAAATGAAGGGAAAGTAAGGGAAAAATATAAAAATATCCCTATATTTAATAATTTTTTTTTTAATTTAAGGGTAAAATTGTAATTTTACTATTCATAAAACAACTTTCCCTCTAATATTTTCCTCTCCCAATCCAAACAAGGGGAAGGAAAATAATTTTTATTTTCATTCCTTATTTTCTGTCTTTTATTTTCCTTCCCTCTTTTATTTTCCCTCCCCCCTCCCAAACATACCCTTAGTGTAGCGCACTGTTTTGCACCTCTTTTCTCGCTTTTCCTGGTGCTTGCCGTTTTGGCTTAGTAACGAAACACATCGTTCCATTTACGCTAAAAAAGTAGCCGTTACATTCTTTTCAGTGTACGATAGTCGAATGACTCGAATCAATAAAAGTCAAAGATAGCAGTTAGTGTGTTGGAGATTAGTTACAACTGCAACTAATTGTATAACAGAATAACAGAGGGAGGCGGGAAAATGTAATTCCTCTATAAAGCTTCAGATTGTAATGAGCATATCAATCAGTCAATAATACGTGAAATTTCTTCTCTATAGTCTCTCTCTCTCTTTCTTCCTCCTCTTTCTTCTTCTGCTGTTCCTCCTTATTTGATTCGTCTTCTTCTCCCCTTTTTTCTATTTCCTTCCCCTTTTCCTCTGTTTTCTGCTTGGTTGTGGCCTAGTCACAACATTTGCTATCAGAGCAATAAGATACTGAGGTTTTGAGTGATCCTAATATCGCGGCAATTTACAAACTAGCGAGGAATAACAAGAAAGCTATGGCTGCTGAGAACACAAGATCTTTCTCAATGCAACATGAATAGAATAAATTTTAGCCAATATAATGCTTGGTTCTTTCCTAAACTATAAAACATAAGTTTTGCCTTATTATTGTGAACAATTATCTTCAACTCTTGTTTTTCAATTGGCGTATAACTTTAACTCTATGTATGAGTTATCACATGGAACTTTTCCTTTATAAGATGTCCTCCATATGTTCAGGAAAAAATCATCCCGATTATTTATTTATTGTCTACTTTGTGTCTAATTTCTTGTTTTGCTATTCAGAGAGGAGGCAAGCAGAAGTTGCTCGCATTAGGGAGAAGTATCCTGATAAAATACCTGTAAGATTCTGTTTCTAAATTTCTGTCAATATAGATTCTGTCTCTTCGACTCAATTTATTCAACATGCTTATCTTCTGACTGAGCATGTGATGCAGGTAATTGCGGAAAAGGCCGGAATGAGTGATGTTCCTGATATTGAAGAGAAGAAGTTAGTAGCATTCTTTCTTCCTTTATACTCTCTCCAGTTTCACATTCTCTTCCACATTTTTGTTACACAAGGAAGTTGTTACATTTCAGGAACTTCTTGTTATATATGCTGCAGTAATAAGGCCTTCTCTACTTGTATATTCATTCAATTTTCAGCACTGTAAGTATTTCTTGGTGGTTTTGGAATGCATATGGCGTTGCCTATTTTCATAGGTTTGAGGTAGTATTTTCACATCATCTGTATGCTTTTGGTTAAATAACGTTAAGTCTTTAGCAGCAGTGGTATTTTTTTATAGTGCGATTTTTCTGCACATGCACGCCAAATATTAAGGCCTAACAACTTAATATTGGATGTAACTATGAGGTTTCTTTGTTTACATTTATTTTTACATTATAGAGATCATTGAATGGTATTGCTAACTCAACTTGATTTCAATTCTACTGTATACCGGCTTTCCTTTAATTTTTCTCTTTATTGTGAATTCAGATATATTGTATCAGCTGATTCTACTGTGGGGCAGTTTATCTATGGTATCTGTCAAAAGATTAAGCTCGATGCTGAAAAAGCTATATTTGTGCTTATAAAAAACACTTTACCTCCAACTGGTGAGTAACATTAATTAATTAATTTCTATATATAAAACTCTTTTAGTAATATTCTTATGTCTGATAAAATTATTCTGTTGTTGCAGGCTCTTTGATGTCTGCAATCTATGAGGAGAGCAAAGAGGAAGATGGTTTTCTTTACGTTACTTATAGTGGGGAGAATACCTTTGGATCCCATCAAGAGTAGCAGGATTTGTCTGCGTAAACGAAACAAGAAGACGTATATTCTCAACTCTGTTACTACTAATGATTTAACTAGCTTATATGTTCTGATCATCTTATTTTGATTTATGCCATTATGGTACCAGAATAATTTTGACTTGAACTGATCTGATTTCCAATTTCCTTATTTTCTTTTATTTGCAAATAATGTGGAAGTATCTTGTTTCAAGATTATTTATATTTGTTCTGTCTAAAAACAACAAATGAAGCCCCAATTTTTTTTTTTTTCAATGATCAAAAACAAAGAAAAATAAAATCTTAAATTTTCTCTTATGATTCGATGAATCTGTGTATGGAAATAAATTCGTCGCGAAATTGTTTGGTTGGAGATTGGCCTATCAGTTTCTTGATGTCTGTTTTCATTTTATCAAATCCTGCTTTGGCATCGGCCTTCTTCTTATTGCTGGTGTCTTTCTTGTTTGTGGTGACATCTTCTACCATAGCACAAATACCTCCAACCCCCCATTGATCTGGCCAGCTTTGCCTCACTTTCCATTGTTTCTTGCTATTGTTCAATAAAAACCAACAATTCAGGTAGAATATATTACCAGGGACCTATAGCAAAAAAACTTATGGAACCGAAGAATAAGCAAAATCTTATTGGAAACCAAGAAAAGATGAAAACTTCAAGTTATCGTGAATGCAAAAGACCGCAATCAATAAATCTAGATTTATAGCGGCATGAATAATTAGAAGAGTTCACCAACCAAAAAGGCTAAAAGAAAGTGGTCAACCAAAGCAAGGAAAAGGTCCAAGTAACGGACTAAACATTCCAAGGGACAAAGATAAAAAGAGTAGATAGATTCGAAGAGCAGATCAAGAAAGCTCATTCAGAGAGATAAGCTCATTCCGATTCAATTTCTAACCTTACCTTGGGCAGGTCTACCAGTGCCCGTTGTTCAGCACTATACTCCCTCTTAATTAATAAATTAATTCCTTATATTGCTCCTAATAATCCATTATTACCCAACAGAGACCATAGATTTTCCTTGACGTGGCAATAACCGATTAGGTGTCTAGTTTTTGTTTTGTTTTTTCTATAGCTCTGCCTTATTATTATTATTATTATTATTCCTTTTACAAATGAAATATATGAACCAGCAGACACAGAAGATTTATCTACGAGCCAAAAAAGACCCACCAGAACATGGGAGAAGAAACAACCTACTGATTGAGTAGCAGTAGGAACCCACCCTGCTTCCTGGTTCCCTAGCTTTTAAATAAAACAATTAAAAACAACAACAACAATTCATACAGGCACGAATTTTGATGTTTCAACGCCACACCAAAACTCATTTTAAAATTGATATAATCAAAGGACATTTGGGCATTGGCCAATGGTTCAAGGGTTTGGATTAAAGAATATTTGTCTCGTAAAAGCATTAGATTATCTAATTGATTACTTGGAGAGTCAACGCGGTCGTCTCCTAATCATAATTGCAAAAAATCTCATAGACCACACTGCAACCACCATGATTTCAATAAGAATATCGTATATCTACATTCTACGCTCATAGCCCAATACACATGCAAAACAAAGGAATCCATGATCAACTTAGGTTAACATTTTCCTTCTTTCTTTCCTCTACTTGAATTTTTTCCCCTGAATACAAATAATTACTTAGATTTCCTTACTGACTTGGATTTCTTCATTTTGCTGGACTTATCATCAGCATTCGTCCATGTATATCCACTAGGAATAGTAAATGGATCCAATTGTTGCCCCATTGAATGAGGAGGGCAACGCTGGTGCTGCTTGCTCGCCGACTGGCTGTTGTTTCTCCTCAGCCACCCGGTTGAGATGGATGACGACGTGGACGGCAAAGATAAATAATGGGTATCTGATTTCTGATCATCCTCTGATGATGCTACTCTTCCTCCACGAACAAAATGTCTAGGACTTGAAACTGGGGTGTAGAATTGTTCAGTTGATTGTAGCTCAATAAACTTTGTGAAAGTTATCACCACTCTCACCGTAGGGACCACCGGAATTGCCACCTGTACCACCAAAGCCAAAGAACCAATCAGCAACGTTAATCACACAAGTTTAATACCAGGTCAATTCAACCAATAAAAGATTGGGATATAGTTTTGGCAAAATGGGGTTATTTACTAGTTCTAGTCAAGAAAATAGGATTCAAAGGGGTATAAAGAAACCACAGTGGGGCCAAAACCATCCAATCTTTTGGGTCCCACACATCATCACCGTAAAGAGGCCGACCCACAAAAGCTTCTCATTTATTTTTAAAAAATATATTTTAAAATAAAAATAAAATAATTATAGAAGACAACTCTCCTGTCTCTGCTAATCACAGCCGAAGATACTGCTTGTTTTGTTCGATGATTGCTTAAAGTAAACCATCAAAAGAGGCAAAAGAACGTAAAACAAGGGTCCCACTCCTAATTAGGATACTCTGCGTCCGGGGAAAAACTTCCATAATTTCCAATGATACAATTACCTTAACCGGAAACATCCCCGCCGGGAATTTGGTGGTCAGCAACTCCCGCATCCTTCTCACAGCCTTCACTTTATTAGCCAAAATATCTAGTAACGGCAGTAACTCCTCCGTCTTTAGAGGAAATTGGTCCGTTAACCAAACTGACGGCCTCAAACTCCTCACGTATTCCTTCTCCTTTGTCTGCGGCGTCGGCGCTATGGTAACTGCCGATCTTCTTTGCGGAGCTGACATTGCCGACAACGACGATGACGGGATTATATCCACACTCTTCCTCCCCAATGTCACCCACTCTCTCTCCTCCCTCACAAAACTACTGTGTCTCCTCCTATCATCGTTGAACCCAAAATTCGGATTCTCAGCGACTAAAAATCCATCGTCATCTTCGTCGAGCTCTAAAGGTAAAACCTGCTCGCTCCCAGCGACTTCGTTTTCGCTATCAGCGACTTTGCGCGACCGGAAGCTGAAAACCACATTGTGCACTTCATAGACTTTAGCCTTCCATTCTCCTACTGATTCTGTCTTTTCTTGTCTTCTCCAATTTGTCCTGCCTACCAGTTCAGCCTTTGTGACGTCCATTCCAGGCCTGTATACGCTGGTCTGGGAGCAGAATCCTGCAATGTCAGACTCGCTCATTGGAGCTCCCGCATTTTCAAATGCGTCTAAAATTTTACGATCATCACGGTTGAGCACAAGCAATGAACCTGAAGGAATGTTATGGATATGGTCACCGTCGCCGAGGAAAAGGAAGCTCTGGTCTGCTCGCTGGATCTTCAAGCCATCAAAACCGGCTAGGGAAGTATCTGCTCGGAGATTCCCGTCACGCTTCCAGATCTTGTAGGTATCCGAAGGAGCAATCTTCCCGACGAAAGGAATGACAGAGCTCTCAAAATGAAAGGAAATTTCCATATAAAAATCTCGCATTCTGCGAAGCACAGCAATGACAAGTGGCAAGCGTCGACGCCACTTAGCCCAAGCAGAACGATGGTGAAGACGGAGTAAAATAGAAGCAATTTCAGAGTTCCGACGACACAAAGCCTCCTGGAGAGGATTCCACCCGGCGGAGTTTTGAAGAGATATATCAGCACCAGAAGCAGCGAGAGTACGAGCAGCAAAGGAATCATTTAACCTTACAGAAAGATGAAGAGGTGTCTCACGGTGGGGAACATCGCGGCGGTCGAGAACAGCAGAGATCTGATCAGCGAGTCTCTCCTGAGCAAAAGAGTCAGACTCAGTGTGGATATTGGCAGGATCGGCGAGGCGCGGGAGAGAAGAAACGAGCCTAGAAAGAGTGGTGTGATCAGCTAAAGCGACGGCGTAGTGGACAGGGCTGTGAGCGTAGTCTTGGGGATTGATGGACGAGAATGCCTTGGACATGTTTGCAGCGAGTGGCGAATGAAGAGGAGAGGGATGTGAAGTTTTGAAAGGCAGGGAAGAGCTGTTGCATTTTATTGGAGAGCGTGCAAGAGATACACGCAATCTGGCGCGACTTTTGGTGGATCTTTGTTTCTTTCTTTTCTTTGTTACTAGCCAGCAAGCAGCCATGCACCGCATTTGCAGAGCATTTTGTTTTTTTTCCAGTGAATACTGATTCTACACACTGACAGTACACTTACACCACAGACCCATTGCTTTGTTTAATTAATTAATTTATTTATTTATAATATAATTATTTCTTAGTTTAAATAAATGATTTCTTTCTCAAAATATATTGTGATTGAATTTAATAAATAGTGTGTATAAATTACTAATTACTCTTACATGATATGAATTATTCTTGATTAATAATTTTTAATCTTAGTTGGTAAAATTTATATAAGATTTATTTTTCTTATTTTAAAGGGTAATTACTTTTATTTGGAATTTAAGGAGAGTTGAATATTCTACAAGAGTAATGTTTTGAAGAAGATGGAAATAGGGGAAATGTTTTTAAGATGTAAAATAAAGGTAATTAGAAAATGATTAGTGGGACACAAAGAGATGGTTTAAAATGAAAAAGGACAACAAAATGAGAGTAACAACAGAGGAATGTGTCTGCCTTCTGCCGGACCAAATCTTAACGGATTTCCCTCCGTTCAATGTCATCACTCACCGCTCTCTTCTTATTTATTTCTATTTTGCATTCTTTTTTTTTACAAAATGTTAAATTTAATTTTTATATTTATTAAAAAAATTAATTTAATATATTTTTAATTTTAAAAATTAAATTTATTAATCTAAGCTTTAAAATAAAAAGCTTAATTTCTTAATTTTTTTAATTTTTAAATTAAATTAAATAAAAAATAAAAAATTAAATTAAAATCTCTCGATAAATACAAAAACTTAATTAAACTTGAGTCATTTCCTTTTCTTTCATATTGTCTTCTGGTCAATGTGATACTTTTTCTTAATATATTTTTAGTATTGACCTCCTCTGTAGAAACTATATAAGGTTTTCTTCTGATATTTATAATTAAAAATATTCTAATAATTAATTTATATATATATATTAAACTTAAAATTACTTTTTTTAAATTTAATTTTAAAATGCACTTGACAACATCAAATTGATTCATTCATAATTAATATTGGAATAATAGAGGTTGGTATGAAAAATATATGAAAGTACAAAGCAATTGATGAGGCATGTCTTCCATTATTTTTATGATAATAAAATATTATTTTTTCAGATTTGTAAATATTAAAAATTATTTATTATTTTTAATTAAAATAAAATCAAGAAAAAAATGAATAATATAATAAATAACTATTATTGTAAATTTTAAATATAAAGGTAATATTTTGTTATAAAACTTAATTTTTTTAATAAAAATTAAAATTATTTAACTTGATTTTGAACTGCTTATTTATCTTCTTTTCTAATAATTTATTCTATTTTTGAGACCATGGATTGAAATTTGGAGATGACAATCAAAATTAACCAAAGAGGAATTTTTTTTCTTCCCATAAATTGTTTCTTCTAGGGCAGCTTATCGTTTTCTTCTTCCAATTATCTACAGAAAATTTCTAGAGAATTTTAAAATTTTAAATTTAAATTTGGTGTATTTTTAAAAATAATTTCTTAAGAAATTTTTATTTTCCAACTTTAAATAATTAAGAAGATTTTCTCTGTAAATTCTCCAAATAATTCAAATAACTTTTTCTTTTTAAATAATAAAAAATTATAAACTTATAAAAAAAAATTGCTTTAAAAACTTTTATACTAAAAATCTACTTTGAAAAATGATTAAATCTGTGGTTGGACATAAATTGTAGACCAGGTTTATATGTTGATAGGGCTTAATTATATGTATAGAAATGGACCCTCGAGCTCTGTCGGGCGAGCCATACTCGGATCAGATGTCCCCAAGTGGCTTACAGGGCCACAATCACAATTCATTGATGCTTCTAAAAACTTGAACAGAAGGACTAATAGCACCAGGAATAAAAGGGTATCAGAATTCAGAGGCCAGCCATCCCTCATTTCAAGGCCCATACTTTACAACAATAAGATCATTAACTTTAATCTTTAAGCCCAATCTCAAAACAAAAGATTAAGAAAGGGCAATTGCAAAGTTGAAATACCAAAAAAGAACAAAAAAGAAAAAGCAAAGTTTAAAACATTGTAAATAATTAACTATAACCCAATAGAGACCTAAATTAAGATTGATTGATTCAAGTTTTTTTTTTTTTTTTTTTTTTTTTAAAAAAGATTGATTGATAAAGTTTTCTAAAAAAAAAAAAGATTGATTGATACAGATCTAATAAAAGAAAAGACACATTAAATTATCATCTCCCCCATTATCATCAGCATACATGCCTCCATTGACCTAATGAAGTTCTGTTGTAATAGTTAATTATGTAAAAATGGGTGCTTGCTTTGCTCATGCAGCCATCATCTGCCAATCAATTCCACATCAACTTGGAAGTTTGGCTACTTTACTATCAAAGAGACCTTTAGGTGCAGATCATATCCTTCAACACCCAAAAGGGAAAAGGGAGAAATTGATTGAAGAATTTGCTAAATTTCCTTCCTTTTTATCATATATGCCATTGTAATTTGCTGATTAGTGATTAGAGAGGTCAATCTGATTAACAAAACCTTAAACCCAAAAAAAAAAAAAAAAAAGGTCAGTGGAAATATATATCATCAGCTTATAACCATTTTTCTATAAAACATGTAAAAAGATATACAATTGTAATTAGTTGAGGCTCCTACCCTGAAAACAATTGAATACCCATCTCCACAAGCAAAATTTTGTTAGGTGTAGCGCATCATGCAACACCATGCAGAAAATAAAGTTAGTTAAGGGTGAATCAACTACTTAAGAGAGGGTTAAAATGAAAACTTGGGCAAGAGATGCTGTGATAAGGACATCAAATTATCAATTTCCACCAACATCAAATTATCAATTTCCACCATTAACTTAAATTATCAATCATTAAAAATTCAACTTAAATAATGAGTTTCTCAATTTCACAGTAAAAAAGGCTAGTTTTGTTCACATTGAAAGGAGTATAATTAAAATTTTATCTACATTCTTTTATATAAAACAAAATATTTTTAAATAATAGCACCTTGACATTGAGATTGGATAGCTAAAATTATTTTTTTGAAAAAAAAAATTATTTTAAATACTGCTAAAAAAATAAAATTATTATTTTATTATTTTAATATTTTTATAAATAAAACTTATTAAATTTAAATTTTAAATTTATTTTTTAATACTCTCAAATTAATATATTTTAAAAAGTGATTTTTTCAATAATATAATGTCAAACAGGCCATAATAATTAACATAGAATGAAATCATGGAAAATATCTATATTATTGGAATGTTTTTAATTCGTGAAATCTTAGAATTCAAGTTTTAATGAGAATCAAATTAATTAAAAAATAAATGGGAACCTATTTTATCAGAATTCACAAGAAAGGAGAAAGCGGGTTTGAGAGGGATGTTGGAACATCTCTATCAGAAGCTGTGTTGTTGCACTCCGATGATTAAGCTATTGGGCTCTGTAATAGCCCATTAGGCACCCCCAATCGTGCAAGGTTTTATCCCCATAGCGATGAACTATAGCCAACTGGATGGACATTGCTATGCTAGACAACTACAGCTAACAGCTAAACAGCTAAATTTATAGCCAACTGGATGGACATTGCTAAACTCTCTGAACATGGTCTAAGAATTTCTGATAAAATTTGCATTTAACGGCAGGTGGGTTAAGACTTGAAGTATCATCATCATCACTGCCAGTATGTATTCATGAATCAAGCTTCAATGAGTAATGAGACTAGGAGAGCAGTTAACAACAAAATTGAGTTTCAAAGCTTAATTACTGCTGTTAGCTTTTTGTAGGCAGAAGTGAGGATAAAAACTTAAAAAGCGCATAGCAGATAGATATAAGTTACCTTCCCAAGTCCTAAGGTTGGTGACAACGTGCCAAGTGCCAACAGATTATAGAATGCAGATAATAGGATCATATAAAAACAAATAAAAAATAGCCCAATCAGACATCAGTTGGCTTAAACAGATGGGAAGGTAGGCAAACGGGAAACAGGAAACTCAATTCTCATACAGCTTCTTTTTCTTGCCTCGAAGTACTTCGCCTTTCGCAAAGTCTCTTTCTTTATATCTAGACACTCCTAATTCTTTTCACCTGCCTCTCGCTCTCTTCTTCTTTTCAAAACCTGTTTTTGTTGTTCAAACAACCAAATTCACTTCATTTCATTTGCAGTGCGTAAGACCATAGAATTTCAGGATTCGTTTGTATTTTGTGGGGTCCATGAATCCATGCCCCCACCACCATTCTCGTCCACCTTCTTGACAATGTTGTATGGGGTTTCACCAAAACTCACCTCCAACAACCACATCACCAACAACCCTTCTCTTTCTTTCTCATGATTTCTTTCTCTGCTCAGTTTTTTTCCTTTTATATGCATTTACATTGTGAAAGTTGAGATTTTTTTAATTGTCTCCCATGGCTTTGAGGGCTGTTGGAGACTTCTGGGTTAGCCCAATAAAGCCTCTTTCAATTGTGGGCGGGTCAGATTTGGTGCATAGCCGATGTGGGTTTAGCTTGAATTTGAGGTGCAATCGAGATTTTGATAGGTTCCCAGAGCGGGAATGTTGTCGGTTGGCTGTTTTGGCTCAGAGAGCTATCACTCCTGTTGAAGATGAGAAGCCCTTCAGCCATGAGGTAGAGCCCTCTGGGGCAATTGATAAGGTTCAGGACAATGCGTCCAGCGTCTTTCATAAGGATTTGAACCTTCTTCCTAGTGAGTCTGTTCAATCACAGTTTTCCAGATTAAGCTCTTGTTCATTTTTGTTTGATGGTTATGTGGTGAATTATTGTATAATATCTTCTGGTCCTTTTGTTTCGCTGTTCAGCCTCATTTTGCATAAAATAGAACTGGAGTTGAATGATGAATTTACCTTCAAATTGAACTCCAAAACGTATCAATTTCTGAGCAATGCAGATTGATTTTCCGTGCTGGTTTGTAATATTTATGGTTTCTATCAAACATTCATGTAGGCCAAGGTGGGGTGAATTTGCCAAAGTTAAGGTTTAAAGTGAATTAATGTGTTCCTAATGGTCTTAGCAGGGTAGCTATTATTATGATTTTGAATATAAACACTGCATTAGGGAATCCATTTGATTGAAAATTGGAAATGCCACATGAGATTCTGAGTTGGCTTCGGCATGTATTTGAGGAAATTTACGGCTTTATCTAGTAATTGGACTAAGGATCAATCTCTTTTTATGGGTCATTTATTTGTGTCTTCTTCAATAATTAATGACAATTGAATAATTTTATCTTATGGGATCTATTTGGCTGGTTATCTGGAATTGTTATTTTTATTGGCAGGCTGCAGAAGATTTCAAAGTTGTAAGCTTGGGATCGTTGTAACCATTAATTAGAGATTTTTTTTTTTTTGAACTTGAATAAGTGTAAATTGACCCAGTTCGCATTTTGTTGTGAATTGTAGAACCATTATCGGCAACAGATCTTTCTGCATCTCATGATGACAACATAAAAGTTCGGGTTGCTTATCAGGTAAAAAGTTAAACATTATTTATGACCCACTATTCATTCATTTTTTGCTGTTCTTATGTTGGCTTTGGTGCCTGTTCTAGGGAATGGCAGGTGCATATAGTGAGGCTGCTGCACTAAAAGCATACCCCAAGTGTGAAACTGTCCCATGTGAACATTTTGAAGCTGCATTCAAGGTTCATCTAATCACTATATATAATTAATTTTTGTTTTTGGAACTGATTGATGTATAATTCTCACATTTGTACTCTTGCACTTCACTAAGCAGGCCGTTGAACTCTGGTTAGTGGATAAAGCAGTCCTTCCCATTGAGAATTCAGTTGGTGGCAGCATCCACCGTAATTATGATTTACTCCTTCGCCATAGGCTGCATATAGTAGGAGAGGTGCAGATGGTAGTCAACCATTGCCTGTTAGGATTGCCTGGTGTACAAAAGGAGGAGTTAAAACGTGTTTTGAGCCACCCCCAGGCTAGTCTTTTTTCTTTTGTTGCATGCCATTCCATTTGTTGTTTATTGTAGATGACACCTGGCAATATATGAGTTATGTTTCCCATACTAGTTGCAAGTCTCATCAATTTGTTGTCAATATGTTTTAGCAAACTTATGTATGACTAAAACTGCCAAACTGATTTGAATATGGTAACTTTTCACTGCTTCACAAAACGGCTACTAACTGGTGCTCATCTAGCCAATGGAGATCTAATTACAGTCCAAAATTTACCTGTTCATGTAAAATGGCCATTGTTTTAATGGCCTAATATCTGAAAGTTGGTAGTAAAAAGTTCAAAGTTTCATTAATCGCTTTTACCTTGGAGTTCATAATTTTGGTTCGAAATATGCCATGCTCTCTGAAAAATATTCCAACTTGCAGGCCCTTTCCCACTGTGAGATGATATTGAGCGACTTAGGTGTTGTAAAAGTTAGCACTGATGATACAGCTGGTGCTGCTCAGGTATTCTTCAAAATTATCTGAATCCTGTTCTATGCCAACCATGAATCATCTAGAAACATTTTGTATGCTATGTGCTAAAATATTTGCAACAGATGGTATCTATTTGTGGCATCAGAGAAACTGGTGCCATTGCAAGTGCTCGAGCAGCAGAAATCTATGGTCTTGACATTCTTGCAGAAAAAATCCAGGTAATGCTCCACGTTCAGTTTTCTATGATTTTATTCATATAAAATTTGTCGAGAGAAATGATGTTTCACTGACAAAAACATGATTAAGATCAGTTCCAGATACTTGTATAACACCACAGACCTTTGTGTTTAGATAAGTTAAATGTCTTGATTATAAAAATGGTTGGTTTTATTTTACTATATGTTCACCTGCTGGTAGTCAATCCCATTAATTTCAACATTTTTCTTTTGAAATTTAGTTATTTGAGGGTTAATGGCTTAAATCATAAGTGTCATTCATCCAAAATATAATCTGTGCAAAGGAGTGACTTACAGCCTATATGGTTTTCTTCTAGTAGATTTATTTTTTATATTCCGTTAACCATTTAAATTGAAACTGGAAATTTCCTAAGGAAAGTCAAATAACAAAAGGATTTGCTTCTCCATCGTATAAATTTATATTGCTACTGGATCTACTTTCTGCATGAGGCAGAATCATTTTTCTCCTTCCTTCCACAATTTCACATCTGTGACTTTTCAATTACATAGATAATTAGACTTATTTGGAAAACCTCCAAGTTTGAAAAGGCAGGTACAGTCCTTTCCATAAGCCAAATAAAGCGGCTTTATATTTGATTTTATTGTAAAAGGAGGTATTAAAGCTTATTAACCTCTAAACTTTTCATTCAAGTTTCCTCGGACATTTCAATGTTGATGATGTTGGATGTGAATTTTGCTGAATAAATATCTCTTTGGTGGAGAATTATAATGTGGCATTTGAAATATTTCCAAGTCAAGTAGCTATTACCCTTGGCCATACTAAGAAGCTCTAGGCTCAGTCCTTCAAGTAGATGGGGGATGTGAGTAGGATGTTAGTCATAGGATTAAAGCCGGATAGTTGAAGTGGAGATGTGCAACGGGAGTTTTATGTGATCGTAAGATTCCCAATAAATTGAAAGGAAAATTTTACGACCAGCTATGTTATATGGTAGTGAGTGTTGGACACTGAAAGAGTTGTATGCATCTAAGATAAGAGTTGCAGAGATGAGAATGTTAAGGTGGATGAGTGGCCATACTAGACTAGATAAAGTCCGTAATGAGAGTATTAGAGAAAAGGTAGGAGTGGTGCCAATTGAAGATAAGTTGAGAGAAGGGAGATTGAGGTGGTTTGGTCATGTGAAGTAGAGCACATTAGGTTAGAGGATAGAAAGAAAAAAAGGGATAGACCTAAATTGATT
The DNA here is from genome assembly GCF_030052815.1 of Hevea brasiliensis. Taxonomy (NCBI): domain Eukaryota; kingdom Viridiplantae; phylum Streptophyta; class Magnoliopsida; order Malpighiales; family Euphorbiaceae; genus Hevea; species Hevea brasiliensis. The sequence goes on from NC_079510.1 coordinate 51,753,499, forward strand.
TGGAGGAGAGTAGTACAACATGACTTAGAAGCATTACACATTTCTGAGGATTTAACCCAAAATCGTTCAAAGTGGAGAAAGCGAATCCAAATAGCTGACCCCAAATTTTTGGGATAAAGGTTGAGTTGAGTTGAGTAACTTGGTTGTGCTTGTAAGTACTTCAGCATGTACAAGGCTTGTTGATGTAGAATATACTCAACTCAACTCAATTAAGCTTTTATTTCAAAAATTTGGGGTTGGCTATATAGATTTTCTTTCTCAACTCTAAACGATTTTGGGTTAAATCCTCAAAAATGTGTAATGCTTCTAGGTCATGTTGTACTACTCTCCTTCAAGTCGGTTTAGATCTACCCTTCTTTTCTTTCTATCCTCTAACCTAATGTGCTCTACCTGTCTAACTGGAGCCTCCGTATGTCTACACTTCACATGACCAAACCACCTCAATCTCCCTTCTCTCAACTTATCATCAATTGGCACTACTCCTACCTTTTCTCTAATACTCTCATTGTGGACTCTATCCAGTCTAGTATGGCCACTCATCCACCTCAACATTCTCATCTCCGCAACTCTTATCTTAGACATATACGACTACTTCAGTGCCCAACACTCACTACCATATAACATAGCCGGTCGTATGGCTGTATGGTTAAATTTTTCTTTCAACTTTTTAGAAATCTTGCGATCACATAAAACTCTCGTGACACTTCTCCACTTCAACCATCCGGCTTTAATCCTATGACTAATATCCTTCTCGCATCCCCCATCTACTTGAAGGATTGAGCCAAGATATTTAAAGTGATTACTTTGGGGCAGTACCACTCCATCCAAACTAACTCCTTCTCTATCACCAGTTCGGCCTTCACAGAACTTGCAATGCATGTATTTTGTCTTCGTTCTACTTAATTTAGAACCCTTTGACTCTAGAGTACTTCTCCAAAACTCTAGCTTTCTATTGACTCCTTCTTGCGTCTCATCTATCAGAACTATATCATCCGCAAATATCATGCACCAAGGGATACTCTCTTGTATGTGTTTCGTAACTCATCTAAAACTAATGTAAAAAGGTAAGGGCTTATAGCTAAACCTTGGTGTAATCCAACTGAGATAGGAAAATCTCTTGTATCCCCTCCCACTGTGCGCACAATAGTAGTTACTCCTTCATACATATCTTTCAACACTTGTATGTATCAAATAGATGCCCTCTTTTGTTCTAACACTCTCCATAAGACATCTTTTAGAATACTATTATAAGCCTTCTTCAAATTGATAAAAATCATGTGTAGATCTCTCTTCACATCTCTATATTTCTCCATCAAGCTTCTAATGAGAAAGATCGCTTCCATAGTTAAACAACCGGACATGAAACCAAATTGATTAGGAGAGATAGAAGTGTCATAACATAGTTGATATTCCACAACTCTCTCTCACAACTTCATGATATGGCTCATGAGTTTAATTCCCCTATAGTTTGAGTGACTCTGTTTGTCTCCCTTATTTTTAAAAATAAGTACTAGAATACTCCTCCTATATTCATCAGGCATTTTCTTGGAGTTTATAATCTTATTAAACAATTTAGTTAACCATGTCACTCCTATATACTCCTAAAGATTTTAGGAGTACCTACTTTAGGAAAAAATATAGAAAATAAAAATTTTAGAGATTTTATGAATGTGTATCCTAATTAGATTAGGTTCCAAATTAAATTGGGATTCTTCATTTCCTAATTAGGATTGCATTAGGGTTCTAAAATCCTAATGTGATTGGGATTTCTAATCCTATAAATAAGACCGGCTCTAAAATCCTAATGTGATTGGGATTCCTAATCCTATAAATAAGATCTAGGGTTTTCATTATTAGAAATTTTTTTTGTTGTGACAATTTCTATGAGCTTAATAATATTTTGAGAATTAGTTCTCTTTTCTTCAAGGATTGGTCCTTGATTTTTCTTTGTTTTTTATTCTTTCCCTTTGTTCTACATCACTTGTATTTAAAGATTAAACTCCATTGTTTTAATTCTTAAATTTGAGAAAATTTGGTTGTAATATTTTACAATACTTCACCAAATTTTTTCCACTTATGCTGATCAGGATGATGACGATAACTTAACCCGCTTTTTGATACTCGCAAGAGAACCTATAATTCCAGGAACTGACAGACCCTATAAGGTATTATTGTTTGTTATCCAGCCTTGTGTATTCTTTTTTGCTTTTTTATAAATACTAAGAGAATAAGAGCTCTTTTTATTCATCATTTGTACATAGTCATAAGTTTTTCCCCATCCAGACAAGCATTGTCTTCACCCTTGAAGAAGGTCCTGGTGTTCTGTTCAAAGCACTGGCAGTGTTTGCTTTGAGGGGTATTAATTTGTCAAAGGTAACTTGTAGCTAAGAGCTTTTTTGGTTGTTTGGCCATTGTATACAAAGGCTAATTATTCTCCCTTTTATCAACTTCCAGATAGAGAGTCGTCCACAAAGAAATCGTCCTTTAAGAGTTGTTGATGATTCTAACAAGGGGAGTGCCAAGTAAGAGATAAATTTTTGGGAAAAGATTTGTAAGGTTGTATGTGTGGATGCAAGTTTAGGTGAATAACTTGGAAAGAATCAACCAACTGAAATTGAAAGCAAATTGAACATTGTCTTGACCAGGGATAAAATATTAAGTGGTGGTAACGATAGTGACACTCAGAAGTATGTAACAACTGTATTTTGTGTGCCTACAGAAATTTGTAAATTATAGAAAAGCATATTGCAGGAACAAAAGTAACTTAATGAGATCATAATATGTTTCATTTGGCACCTCTGTTCTTTTATTATCTTTGTTGAATTTTATTGAAGCTTCTGTGAAATAATGATGCACTTTTGAAAGTAACGTTCAATGGTTGGATGCTATGGATGAGAAATAAATCATCCATTTCATAAAACACATTGTTCGTGGCATGTTGTGGTGCAATGTTCACAAATTTACTAAGAGGGTAGTTATTCTCTTTCACAATTTTGTGCTTAAAAGATATTATCCTTTTACTGCTGCATCGTAAACTTTCATGTATGTAAAATGCAAAATATGGGCCTTAACTCAACATACATGATATATAACCATTTGGCTAAGTTTTCACTTTGTTATTCCTGGGAAATTGAAATGGAAGGGAGTGTGAAGTTCAAATCAAATTTTCTTTCATAACTTTTCTGTAACCATATTGCTGTTCATGCAACCTTGTGTAGTTTTTTAGATTTTGGAGTAAGGTAAATCTGTGTCTTTGCTATTCCAGTGATGTATTTCTTGTGACAGGTACTTTGGCTACCTTTTCTATATTGACTTTGAAGCTTCCATGGCAGAACCTCGTGCTCAAAATGCATTGGGACATTTGCAGGTTAGTCTCTTTGACATTTTATGTATCCAGGAAAACACATCCCTCCAACATTTTTTTTGAAACAATCCCTCCTACATTTGAACAAAGCAAACTAATAAAACTAGTTTTCTCTTGCTGATATTTTACAATCTATATATATGTATTTGCAGTCTGATACTTTCCTTCAGGTTTATTTTTATTATTTGTGACAAGAAATAACTGTCAGCTTTTATAAACCAGTCATGGTTTAGTCAAATTATTGCATAAGAGCAGCATTTACTTCTCTAATGGCAACCTATTCATTTCCCTAACTGTCATATTGGTTCATTTCCCCAACTGTCATATTGGCTGTTTTATTTCCTTGTTGGGGAAAGCATGGATGGAGCCTTATCTCTTGAATCTTGGTCTTGATACGGGACAAGGAATTGTTAATTTGAAGTGCATTATGTTCTAGATCTGGCGTTCTAACTGTAATCTGTATTTTTTTTTTTTCCTTTTTTGGTCTGCATATCTTTTGCTTGTGGACCACCTAATAAACTCTGCGGTCCTTAATAATTTACACCCTTATGTTGGCCTTGTATAATACTTGGAATATTGCAACAAATCATTGCTGCCACAAATTTAAAACACTATATTGCGTTTAGAGAAGTTAGTTTGCATTTACTGCAGATTTAATTGAAATTCGGACCAGAAGAATCACAAGAACTGTTTTTGAATGAGAAAAGTCCAGGAATTTTTTTTTAATTTTTTTTCTTTTGTTCTCACAGGAATTTGCAAGATTTCTTCGTGTTCTTGGCTGCTACCCAATGGATACGGCTGCTTAGATACCTATCTGGGCATCTATTTGTTATCATGGTTTCTAAAACCAGCCAATGAATACAATTCAGCATTCGATGTTGTACATAAATATATTAACATGATCCAAGTGAATCTGGAAGTGGAAGAGAGTTGTGGTCAAGGCTTGTTGATTAGATGTAAGCTTGCCAACAGTAACACTTTCAAGTTTCTCTTTCACAATTCTTTTCATCCCCTCAAGGGGATATCAGAACATTATTGGAGGCAAGTTTGTAATGACACGGGTTGTGGGGGCATTCCTCCTGTTCTCCGAAATAAGATTAGAGCATGAAAATTGTTCATTCTATCCCTAGAAATTTATTTTTTTGGTAAATATATTCTTACCTCAAACTAGTTAAAACATGCATATTAATTTGTTTGTTGGGTGTTCATGATATTGCAATTTTGGTTCATTTTAATTATTTGAAGAAGCATAAAGGTCGAGTAAGTTCTCTTAATTCCTGACAAGTACGTATTTCCAAACCATAGAATTAATTGAGCATTTCAACTCTCCTTGATACCTTACCATGCTAAAAACACAGCAGAGTGGACCAGTAAAGATAAATAGCCAAAACAACATCTTCTGTAATATAAAATTTAGCAGGTTCACTTAGTTCCATCTCATAAATTTGAAACAAGATTACTAGCTACACAAGCTTATTCACAAAATAGCAGCGTATAGGTAGTGCAGCTAGAACCCTCTCAGTTATTCTTCCTTTTGAAGTTCCTTCAGAAAGTCTTCATTGTCAACCAGGACCTATAGAAATGATCCAGAACAGCATAAGCTCGTCAGCAAATAAACATATATAAAAAATCTGCCTACCTAAAGGACATTAACATGCTTTGCACTGTATGCCTATGCTCAATCTTGAGCTAAGTTTGCAGTCTATTTCTCCATATAACAGATATGGATTCATTTGCATGGTTGGTTGAAAGCTTCCATGTGGTTTTAGATATCATCATATCTTCTGTTTCTTATATTTCACAAAAATGCATTTTTCTTTTTCAACTTGAGTACAAGCTCTCTTTCAAAGATTTTTCCCCATAGCACAATCAATATATCATTTTAATAATAAAACTTACACTAGTCTAGTTATTAATTCAACAGAAAAACAAGTTAATAGGCAACAATCTGTACAATGGATAACATTTAAAAAATGGTGAATTTTTTGACACTTAAAGATAGCATCCCTATCATGCATGTCCACTCATCTCACTTTTAATTTTTCATTAATTAGTTTTAGGTCATGAGTTGAACACATACAAGAAATTAGCACACCCACCTCTTTCCTTCCCATGTTAATATTTATTTCAATAGACTATTACAGTAGCATACAGTACAGCATAGAATTCTCTGACGCTGAACATATGCAACCATACTTAGAACCTAAGAGCTACAAGAGGAAACTTACCGTTTTCCAGCCATCTGGATCTAGAAAAGAAGTAATTTTGGTGTTTATTCCAGGAAGTGGTCCAGGTGGTCTAGTTATCTTTCCACCAAGCTCTTGGGTAACCAAGCTGACAACCTCGGCACTTTTGTAGACGTCATCAGTACCAATAGCAACCTGCAGTAACACAATAGTGGAAAACAAGCAAAGGAAAGAATGCTCAACACAAAAAAATAAATAAATAAAAAATTCACAAGGATTCCAACAGAGAATAAAAAAAGGCTTTTAACTAACCTGTGCATATGCATTTCCCTTGGAATATTCAGTCACATCATAATTGTAAGTCAACTCAAGGACAGTTGTCTCATATTCATCTGCATAGCCAATCATTGCCAAGGTATACTGCAAAATGCAGGCAACAAAATGAGGCAACTCAAAGAAGCTTGTCCCAATTCTCATTGTAAGCACACCTCCTGCCAATAGATATTTTAAGTTATTAAAGACCAAATGAAGTCAGTCATAGCATTGATTACCTTGTATTGAGGATTATCAATTCTCCTTAATAGCTTCATGCCCAAGGCCTGCAGAAGGAAAACCACTAGCCGCATGAAACCTGTTATTGGATCATTTCTACAGTTCCTCTACTGTCTTAAACATTTTGGAACCTAGTGTATCAATGCACAATGTGATTTCCTAATAACTGGACTAGCTATGGAGTTAAGTTATTTCCTGATATTAAATACTTGCGTTTTGAATAAATCAATCTGAATGCTTCCAAAGTTCTGGTATCATTTTCCCAACCTTCTAACCAAGAAAAATAATAGTGAAAAAGCAAGATATGGTGTGAACCAAACCCACAACATGGATAGTATGAAATTTGTAAAGATTGCATAAAGCCGGTCTTTTTGACAAATATCTTCTCATATTGACTCTGTATTTATATTATGCATAAACTTGAAATACACACAAGTGACAATGAGTTCATTTGTAGTTGGATTATACAATTGCCAAAAAAGTTCCAAAATACCTTTTCGTAGAACTGGATAGAGCGATCCAGATCACCAACACGAAGCATTACTTGGCACAGGGGCTCAGGAGTTGGTCCCCTTTGTATGAGCTCAAAAATATAACCATCTGGATCCTTTACAAAGGCAATAACAGTCGTTCCACCTTTGACTGGACCAGGCTCCCTAGTGATAACGCCACCTTTGGCACGTATGTCTTCAACCAACTTGTAAACCTGCAAATCAAAAAGATCCACAATTCATGGTCAGCAGTCGGCACCAAGGGAAAAAATTCAATTGCCAAACTCTTAAAGAGTAATGATACTTACATCCTGAGATGCAATTGCAAAATGCCCAAATCCAGTTCCAATATCATATGAAGTCACTCCATAATCTGCAATCAGCGACCAAGTAAATTCTCAAATGTTAGTAAAGAAAGAAAGATTTTATTCAAGCTTTTTCTTTTAAATGGCTGAGATGATTAACCTACTCATCGCCAACCTCTTTACTACTTAAACTGATGTCCTACGGCAAAAATCTGTGCTCATAGGTATGCCTTAAAAGTGAAATTCGTGTCTACCATGTCAGTACCAACAACTCCTCACTCCTTGGCCAGAGAGACACCTACCCTTTCCAATAACTTAATAAGATCCTCTGTGTCTTATCCATTTCTTAGTATGCGTATTGCACTACCTTGAAAAGATCTGTTTTTTGTTTCTAATTAAGGGTACAGCAACTTTCCCTATTGGTCTCAACGAACAAGACAATGCAGAACACTGAAAGCAAAAAAGTATTGGCTCATTTTGAGCACTGCTCCTTGAAAATAATCTGAAAAAAAATGAACATTTACCAACTAAACAGCTTGGAAACAAAATTAAAGTAGCCCACCTTAAGATAAATGTCAGATGAATAGGTTATTCAAAGACCGCAAATGGTTAGATTAACAATACGTCATCATTTAACAAATTACGAGCAGAAAACCCTCAGCCATTCAAAAAAACAATATGAATAAACATCTATCCTTTAAAAAAGGAAAAAAAAAAAAAAAAGGTTAAAGTTGAGAGCATCGTACTGTAAGTCAGCTCCACAACAAAATTAGTCTGTTCAGGGCCAAAACCAAGAAAGGCATTTGAGTACTTTTCCTCTGGAACATCTCTTTTCCTCAACAGCTTCATTCCAAAGCATTCAGTATAAAACCTACCAAATTAAAAAATAATAATAAATAATTTTTTAAAAAAATTTTACGTACATATAGAACAGTTGCCCAAAGCTTAAGCTTTATTCTCATAGGATCATACTTTATGGTGCGATCGAGATCACCGACACGATACACGACATGAAGGAGTCGGCGCTTATCCTTCTTTGGCCATTCCAAGAGCTCAGCATTGGAAGCAACCTCAGCCATTATCAAGTACCAATCACTGTACAACATTGGGTCAGGTATTTCAAAATTACATCCAAAATTTCAGCCGATCATTCAATCCCAAGTTGAAATAAAGGGATTCCACGAATTTAAATTGAGATCTAAACACAAGAACTTGAGAAGGAAAGAGAAAGCTTACCAAAGAGAGTGAAGCAGAGAGCTGAAAATGTTTTCTCGAACCTTTGCAGACTGCTCTGCACCCCAGTAGACAAATTATATACTATAACATGTTATCATTGGGATTGTCTAGCGTGACTGTCTGTTACGTTTTCAAATTAATTTCGTTGGTCTGTTATAGAGAAATTGGATTATAACTGTCAGTCTATGGGAGGGTTTAGCTGGTTCCGGGTGACTTGACCTTCGGTGAGCCTGTCCGCACGTCAAAACTCATAACCCTTTACACTAGCATTTAAAATCGATAGAAACGTGGAAGCAGATGAACGTGCCACGCTATTTTTTATAAATTTTTATTTGCGAATTAATTTTTTACACGTTTTCGGCATGTCCATTCGGCTAATTTTGGCTTTTTTTTTTTTTTTTTAATGAAAATTGACTTTTTCCCATGATATATTAATCAATTTCTTTTTTTCTCTCACAATATTAATCAAATTCCATCCTTGTCTCACACACACACACTGCAACAATTTTTCAAGAAAAAGAAGGCCTTAAAACTCTTAATTTAACCTAAATCTCATTCATAATTACATTATAAATCTAATTAGATTTAGCTGATAAAATTTAAAAGTGTGCGGCATTACTTATTATATATTTTTTAATTAATTAATTAATTAATATAGTAGTTATAAAAATATTTTTATATCAAAATTCATTCGGTGAATTAAATTCTTTCTTTCGAAAAAAAAAATCACCATTTTCTGCATGTCCCATTGGCTAATTTTGGTATAAAAGATAAAATTGCACAATTCTAAAAATTTTCAAAGAAAAAATTTTAAATTCTTAATGTAATTTAGTTTTAGAAGAGTGCGACTATTATAAAATTAACTTAGATTTGTATTTTTGTTATACACATTTTAATTAATTTTATATATATTTTGACATAAATATTTAATTTAATAATTATGAAAATTTATTTTTATATAATATTAAATTTATATTAAATATACACAATTTAAAATGTTTGTTATGGAGTCAATAAATCAATAACCAATGTCCAGGTGGCAATGCAACAAATTATGATAATTTTGTCTCCTTTAATAATTTTAAAATATAAAAATAATAAATCTTGATTTTAATTTATAATATTATTATATATAATTTTTTTTATTATGAAAAAAATGAAGAATTATATAAAGTTTCCCCGGAGAAATTAAGAGATATTTTTTCATGGAAGCAAGCTTTTATAATGATAGGTCAATTTGAGGTAAAAGTAGTGGTTATTAGGATAACACTTTATGCAAGTCCTTGCGTGTGGAATGACTGCATAGAAGTAGACATTTTTCTTTTTTTTTGGTGATTCTTATGGAACTGTGTGATCCTTATATCTCCACTGTTGCTCACAACTTTAATTTTTTGCAAATATGGCTTTCATTGATTCTTCTGGGTCTCTTTGATTTGTGTAAAAGTAGGCTTAACAGCGAGTCGATTTTAATCCAAACTGTAGCAGCTTTTGTGTTTGAATTAAATCAAAATTGTAAGAGATCAAAACCATGAAGAGTTGGAATCCTTAATTTGATTCAAACTAATTTTTGACCACGAATAGAAATTGGACCGACGAGTGGCTCGGACTATGTAAAGAGCTATTAAAGGATTCAGACTCATGGGCCACCTCCTTTCAGCCCATCACGATTATGATCAGATCGCATATATAGCTGTTAATGCACGTAGGCTTCGAGGCCCACCCAGTGTACAAAACCGTGAATCATAACCAGGTCCAGTACCCCATAAGTTATTAAACATTGCATAATGTATATATCACTTTGACCCCTTCCAACGCCAAGAGCCGTGATTCCCTTCTCTGCTTTATTTTCTTTCTTTTATAATCTTAATTTATTCATCATTTCTAAAAATTAAATTTATTTCAGTTTTAAAATTTAATTAAAAATAAATAAATAAATTATGACTATTTGAAGAAAAAAGAGAAAATAAAATTCTTATAATATTTATGTGAGTGCTGAGCTCACTTTTGATAATGGGAGGTAGCAAAAGTCAAAAAGCACCTTTGCTCATTCACTCACACATATGGTATGTATAGAAAATAAAAATGGACTTTGTCACTAAGGTGAGAATCCGGTTAAATCGAGCAAATTAGAAATTACGTTTTATATAAAATTTAAAAATAAATTAAATTAAATATAATAAATAATTAAATCGAATCAAATTAAAATAATTTTATTTAATTCGATTTAAAAATTCTTTTTTTTTTCTTCTCATTTCAATATCTTTCATTTTTTTCACAAAATTACACCTATTTTCTTGGTTTTTAATCTTTATACTTCAGTCGCAGAGCCTCAATTAATAAATCAAACAAATAAACACAATCAGTAAATCAAACAAATAATTAATACAATTTTATCAACAAACTCCAGTTTCCATAAAAGACTAAAAAACCCAATTTGTATAGTAAAAAATGACAAAACGAGAAGAGTAAAAACCATCATAATTATATAATTACAATTGCCAATAACTCTACTTAGTAGCAAACTTACGAGTTCAAAGTAGGAGTGTGCAGATTTCGATTCAAATTGAAAATTTGAATTTAATCAAATCAATTCGATTCAATCGATTTGATTTTAAAATTTAATCAGTTCAGTTCGATTTTATAGTATAAAAATTTCGATTATTTTGGTTCAGTTCAGTTTTGAAGAGAAAAAAAATAGATTAAACCGAATCGAACCTAATAATAATTTTATATATTCAAATTGAATCAAATCGAATTGAATTGATTTATTTTTATGGGGAATTTATGAATTATATTTAATTATATATGTATATATAAATTATTTAATTTCATTGATTAATGGTTATTAGGTTCAAACCAAAGTCAAAATTAGACCAAATAACTTGAAAATTAAGTTTAAATTGAAAAATTAATAAAAAATCAAAACTGATTTATTTGAATCAAATAAAATCAAAATATAGCGATTTGATTCGATTCGATTTTTTATTTATTTCGATTCGATTTCTAAAATATGTAATTTGATTTTCATAATTTAATTTAGTTCTGTTCGGTTCGAATCGAATACTCGCCCTTAATCTAGATAATTTAAAAGCACCAATTAAGCAAAACAATTGAGACCGAGTACAAGCCTTGAAGCAATCAAGATGCTAAGAGCTAAACAATTGAGATGCTGAAACGTTGAGAGCAAAACAAGCGAGCAAGGCATGAAGCAAATAAGCACAAGGCGAGTGAGGATCGCGAGGCAAGCTTTGATGTGCCTGAGGAAAGAAATAACTCAATCAAATTAAATGAAAAATAAAGTCGAATAAAGAGAAAGAAACAGGAAAATTAATAATAAACAAATAAGAAATAACTAAAAATCAAACAAGAATACCGAAAAACACAAAAATGAAATTATGCTATAGTGAAACTCTTTTTAATATGTTATGTTTAATTTGTAGCAAAATAAAAAGAAATAATAAAAAAGAATATTTTTGTAGTTTTGATGTTTATGAACATAAACTAAAAACAAAATAAGAAAGATTAAAGAATAAATAGAAGATAGAAATTATTTGATAAGTTTAAAACACTACAAAAAAACTCAATATTCAAAAGTACATGCCACATAAAAAACCTTTTCAAGATCATAATAATCTCTTAGTATTATATTTTAAGTCAATAAGTCAAATTTCATCCATATTGTTGCTAATTATAATATTTGAAGATAAATATGCAAATTGACTTACAACCTATATAGAAAATATAAAATGCATCAAAAATACTAAATCACCTTAGTATAGGCTTCCAAAAATGAAGAAATATAGGATATTATAGACTTATGAATTTTTAAAGAATAAATGCCTACCATAAGGTAGCTTAATATGTGCCTCAATAGTATACTCTATTTGGGTCTAATTTTTTTTTAACTCTAAATATACTTAATTATTTTACTTTTATTAAGTCTATGCTATCATAATAAAAGAGTTTACTATATTTTTTCCACTTTACATACTTGCAATGAATATATTTCAAGATTCTAAAATTGATGAAAATTCTTAGATCTCCTTATAGACACATCAAACTTAGAAGACGCAACATGCAAATAAGCACCAGATCAAGTAGGGAGATGGGTAGATTAAGGACCTGGAGTGAGAGAGTGGAAGAGAAGACGATGAATTTGTCATTGTGGGTCTATGGCTATGACAATGACTGTGGGTGATGGGTCTTCTCTCAAAGAGGTGAATATGATATGTGAAAAGGAAAAAGAACATAAAGAAGAGGAGAAGAAAGAAAGAATAATCGACTGTAAATCTATAAAAGAAATAAAAGATTTTTATTAAATTTAGGAAAGTTATATAGTCTTAAAATGTAACATATTAATTATAATTTGATTTAATTTAATTAATTTTTTTTCTTTTTAAATTTAAATTAAATTAATTAAAAATTTTAAATTACAAATCAAATTAAATTATTGAATTAAAACAATTCGAACCAAAATGGTGCTCAACGTGGTGGTTATGGTCCTCTCGGTATCATGAATTTGATTTGTTTTTTCTTCATCCCTTGACCCCTCACTTGCAAGCGCCGTCACTTTCGACCCGAGCCACCTTGTATTATATTTAAAGTGCCTGGCAGGCCACACCTACGTGCATTCCAATTTTTTATTATTATTTTCCCCTCAATTGTGATTGTTTTTGTTCTCCGCAAGCCAAATTTGAGCTGTTTTTTTAACTCCTATTAAATATGTTGATTCAAAAACTAAATTTAACTTATATTAAATTATAGTTCGTTGCACAATATTTTCTATTTAAGCCCTATTCAATTAAAATTTTATTGTTATTTTAATTTTAAAATGAATTATTTAAATAAGTTAAATAATTATTATTTCAATAAAACAGAAGATTACTGCTTATTTAAATTTATAATTTTAAAAAACCCATAATAGCAGATAAATTGACCAGGAGAGGAATTTGGCAAGCTCTAAGCTTCCTCTATCACCACATCTCTTTCTCTCACGGCACCGGCACGTGACGAAAGCAATGAGCCCAGTATATAAGCTACACCCAATCACCACCGGCCACATTATCACGATGTGCGGGACCCACACTGATTCAAAAATTTGTCCAGGTTCAATGAACCTGGTGTGGCGCGTTTTCTTCGCTCCTTATTCCTTATTTAACAGCTTTCTTCTTTCTATAATGCAGAGATAAAACACACACAACAGAGAGAAATATAATTAAATAATTTTCATTTCTAGAGAATTCAAGTTCTCTGTATTCTTTAATGGCTTTCAGTGTTGCCTCTTCTTCTTCTTCTACAATTTCTGCTACCAATTATTCGCTCTCCTCTGAGCTCAAAGGTTTGTGGTTTTCTTGTCCCCTGAATTATAATGTAAATGTTGAGTTTTTCATTTTAAACATTTTGCTAATGATGAATTTGTGGGTTTTGGTTTTCAGCTCTCCAAATTGGTTCATTGCGGCTGTTGGGTCGCCCGGCCGCCGTCAGCCTTTCTCAACGGAGATGCTCGGTGAAGCCGGTGAACGCGGAGTCCAAACGGAATGACTCCATTGTCCCGCTTGCGGCAGCTATAGCTGAGTCTGGTAAGTACTATTTGTTTAATTAAAAATTCATGGTTCCTTTTAAACATTTTTAATTAGGTTTTTTACTTCCAAAAGAATAAGAAGATTTAATTGAGTGTTAAATTTTGTGTTGGAACTTGCAGAGGTAGCAGAGAAAATAGAGGTGGAAGACTATGAACAATTGGCCAAGGTGCTTGAGAACTCTTCACCTTTGGAGATTATGGATAAGGCTCTTGAGAAGTTTGGCAATGATATTGCTATTGCATTCAGGTAATTAATATAGCCATAATTGAATTTAAATTGTAATTTTTTAAAAATATTTTGTCAGTAGCAGAAATTTTAAAAAATGTCCCATTATTCTGATCAACATTCTTTGTGTATTGTGGAATCCCATCGATTGTTTCATATTTGCCTAACAGTGGAAGTTGAAAGGATAATCTCAAATGTGCCATTAGATTGTAAAGAATATTCCTCTTCTAGATTGTAGTTCTTTGTTTAGCAAAACGAGATTGCATTTACGGTTAGAGGGTTAGCTGAGATAATTTGTGTATTGGGCCTAATTTCGCATGAATAAGACATAGGCATACAGCATACCTAGGAATGACACAATAAATTAATTTACAAGAAATTACTTACCTAGCAGACAAGCAGAGGTACAATGAAAAATCATTTGAACTTGTGTATGCATATACAGGTGAGATATTTTCGATAATATCAGAATGTACTGAAATTGAATTACTCTAGCGTGTGCTCTGGAATTGCATTCTCACATGTTATACATTACTTAACTCTTACATATATTGGGTACATGGCAGTTATTCATTTGAAATGTTATCTTTTTAGTAATAAGTATCCATTTTTTTTGCAGTGGTGCTGAAGATGTTGCTTTGATAGAGTATGCTAAGCTAACCGGTAGACCCTTTAGGGTGTTCAGTCTGGACACTGGGAGGTTGAACCCAGAAACCTATAAGTTCTTTGACACTGTTGAGAATCACTATGGCATCCATATTGAATACATGTTTCCTGATGCTGTTGAAGTTCAAGCTTTGGTAAGGAGCAAGGGCCTGTTCTCTTTCTATGAGGATGGGCACCAGGAGTGCTGCCGTGTGAGAAAGGTGAGGCCCTTGAGGAGGGCTCTCAAGGGGCTACGTGCTTGGATCACTGGCCAAAGAAAAGATCAGTCCCCAGGCACTCGGTCTGAAATTCCTGTTGTTCAGGTGGACCCAGTTTTTGAGGGAATGGATGGTGGAGTTGGTAGTCTGATCAAGTGGAACCCAATGGCAAATGTTGAGGGACAAAATGCATGGAACTTCCTTCGAGCCATGAATGTGCCTGTAAACTCACTTCATTCACAAGGTTATGTGTCAATTGGATGCGAGCCTTGCACAAGACCAGTTCTTCCAGGCCAACATGAGAGAGAAGGAAGATGGTGGTGGGAGGATGCTAAGGCTAAGGAATGTGGGCTTCACAAAGGAAATCTGAAGCATGATGATCTAGCACAACTCAATGGCAATGGAAATGGGGCTACCTATTCAAATGGAGCTGCTGGAGTTGCTGATATCTTCAACTCGCAGAATTTGGTCAATTTGAGCAGTTCTGGAATAACGAATTTGTTAAGATTGGAGAACAGAAAGGAACCATGGATTGTTGTTCTTTATGCCCCATGGTGCCAATTCTGCCAGGGCATGGAAAATTCCTATCTTGAATTGGCTGATAAGTTGGCAGGGAGTGGAGTGAAGGTGGGGAAATTCAGGGCTGATGGTGATCAGAAAGAATTTGCTAAGCAAGAATTACAGCTGGGAAGCTTTCCAACAATACTTTTCTTTCCCAAACACTCCTCTCGGCCTATTAAATACCCCTCAGAGAAGAGGGATGTAGAGTCCTTGATGAGGTTTGTCAATGCTCTCCGGTGATGGTGGAAATCGAAGGCAATTTGATAGACGGTTTGTTGAATCATTTGAACACTGAAGTCCAAGGTTGTCTTTGATCTTTGCAAATTCATCATATCTAGCGATCAGGATGTCAACTCCCAGGCACAAATGGAATAATGGGGGAGGCAGCGGGCCTCAACCTTAAGCATAACTTAATGGTTTGCTTGTTCCAGCACTAGGAGCCTTGGGAACTCAGATCTCTCCTCCCTTTCCCCGCTTTTCCTTCCCTGCAAATTGTGTGAGAGTCAGTTTTAGGCCAGAGTTTTGAATTTTTTAGTCTCTAGAGTTTGTTGAGTCATCTGTATGTAGAAGGAGAAGTAGAGCTATTGGATCCAATTATTTTTGGTACATCGTTATCTGAATTTTCAGCCCACTGTTGTAAGGGGAGATGGGAATTGCCATTGTTAAGTACAGAATTTTTGATGCTTTGCAGGTACTGTTAAAGTTTAGGACCTCCATAGCAATGTAAGAGATCATGGAGTCAGAAATGTTAAGGTCTTAGTTTGAATTTGAATGGAAGGCAATTGAAAAATAAAATAGTAAATATATTCCAAGCTCCATGACTCCTGCAAACAAAAAGACGAGGGGTAATTCTTGAGCAGAACTCGTGATGATCGACTTTTTGTACTCCAGTTGTGTTTGGCAGTCTTGTGATTTCTAATTTTGCATTTAAGCAAAGTTTAGGATTCATTCTCGCTTTTAAAATCACGAGAATTGTATGTGTAATGGTTGGTTTCTTTTCCAATCATCTTGCCTGTTCTTGAAATTGGCTCCATTTATACCTGAAAGAAATCCACTCAAAACTATGAAAGGGAAAAGTATGCTCTATCATCAAAGAAGAAAGGGAGGAAAAAACATACTCCTGTTAGGCAATGGGGTGATCATGAATTTCCCTGGGTTTCAATTTATTAGTTTATATTATATGGACACCCCAGAAGATTAGGAATCTGAAGATCCAAGGATTTGATGATCATTTTTTACCATGGACTTGTTTAAAACAATTATGAATGTACATTTGAAGAACATCGGTAAAAAAAAAATAATTTCTTATTTTTTTATTAACAGTTTACTCGGTTTTTATTTGATTGCATTTAATTATACTCAACCAAATACTAATGAATTCATTAAAGATACATTAAAAAAAAAAAAAGAAGCTATAACCTATAGGTCAACTTGAGTAATTCTCAGAGGTGATTGAAATTGAAATGGCCTATTCAGCTATTCTGCCATTGTCGTGCTTGTGCTGTGTTTCTTTCCTATCAAGCTCTTAGTGTATATATATAGACATGATGTGATTTTAAAAAGAGAAATTGAATGATTTCTCTTAGGATTCCAACATCCCATTTGCAAGAAATGATTTAACCCAAGAAGCACATGCCCCTTAAAATGCTATAAATACACCTTTCCCTTTGTCTATACATTGAAAAGAAAAAAAAAAAAAAGGCATATTGGCTTTCTTTACAATTGTTTTAGGCCTGAACAAATTTGGCTTTATAGGTAGTTGAGCAACTATAGGATTTGTTAAAACTCCATTATATATTCTAATATTTTATTCACAATATAGAAGTACAATATGTTTTTTAATTTATTCGTCATGAACTCCATAATTTTTGCTTAGAATATTACATCTTGGCTTGAAATATTAGAAAGGCAAGTGATTTTTCATTTTGCTTTTACTAATACTCCAAAACCCTTAGATTCTGAAGACCCATTACTAATTGTTAACTCCATTATGGTGTTTCCATTATCACTGCCAAATTACACGCCTGTTTCGTATTTCCATTTAAATTACTGATGAAAAAATTATTTTTTTAATATATTAATTAGAAAATATTAAAATATAATTAAAAATTAAATTTAATAAATTTTAATTATAAAAATATTAAAATAATAAAATAATTTTTTTTAAATAATTTTTTTTAATAACATTTAAAATAGCATTTTTATTTAGAAAAAAAGGAAGAAGCTGTGCATAGACAAGAAAAATCAAAATGAGATCTCCTAGGATTCCAATTTGCAAATTTTTTGGGAATCTCATGTTTGCCGGGTGTAAATCATCTTTTTCATCGTCTCAAGCGATCAAAAGAGGCACTTTAATGGTTGTTTCCCAATGAGCAGTCCATTTAGTCATGGGTACGGTTTGGCACAAAACTTGATTTATTTAGCTTGTAATCCAAATCGGTCTAAACCGAGTTAATAAAGATTAATTAAAATTAAAAATATGTAAAATCTCTCAAACTAAGACAATTCAAATTCAAATAGATCATTAACCATCTTATTTTTCTTCTGTTTTGGTGACCCACATGTGAATGGGTGCAGTTGTTTTTTTTGTTTCTATTGTGCTCGTGAACCAGTCTGGCGATTATGGTACCTGGGCTACCCTGTCCCCGTCTCTTTTGTTTGATATGCTGGAGATCACAGTGTCTGTGCTATTGCTTTTTAACATTCTTTTGGCTCTGCTTAATTCTCTCATCTGCCATTTGTGTTCGTTCTTTCCTTACAAATTAGAACCTCAAATCTTATGGAGGGACTGGGAGATAATGCTTATGGCTGATTGATAAAAGTTCGAG
This sequence comes from Hevea brasiliensis, assembly GCF_030052815.1. Taxonomy (NCBI): domain Eukaryota; kingdom Viridiplantae; phylum Streptophyta; class Magnoliopsida; order Malpighiales; family Euphorbiaceae; genus Hevea; species Hevea brasiliensis. The sequence goes on from NC_079510.1 coordinate 51,771,692, forward strand.
AGGTAAAGTTCAATTCAGCGTTATTAAACTCGGTCTGGAGGTTGACCTGATAAAAAAATTGAGTAAATAAATCAATAATTTAATTAGTGAGTCTTTAAAAATTAATTTAATATATATAAATTAATTAAAAGTTGATTAAATATAATACTTATTAATATAAATAAATAATCATAATTAATTAAATTTTAATTATTTAAATAAAATTTTTAATATTTATTAAGTTATATTTAATAAATTTTAATTATATTTTTAAATTTTATGTAAAAATTTCTAGTAATATAATTCATAACAAATTTTATAAAGGTATAATTCTCTTTTTAATATTTATAAAATATAAGTATATGTTAAAAAATAAATATATTAAATAAAAAAAATATATAACTACTGAGTTAATTCAATTGATTTTGATTTTAAAATTTTTTTGAGATTTTAAATTTAATTTTCTATATCAATATTAAAAAAAATCCTTTTAAATATTTAAATTGAATGAGTTAATTGGGTTGCTGGTATAATTACTGAGTTGATCAAATCACGTCGGATTACTTTTTTATCTGACTCAATTATAAATTTAGACCAACTTAGAGATCAATTTATTAATTTACTTATCCAACCAGTTAATTTGATATAAGTTTAATAACTATGATTTAATTAGTAATTTTATTGGTAATGAATGTATTTTTTATATTTCTTAAATTATTGATTAGAATTTGATTTTGAGATTAATGAGTTTTAATTTAATAATATTTATAATTTTTATTAAAATGTAATTAGAATTTTATTTTAAATACCATTAAATTAAAGTATTTAATTGGAAAAACAATGAAAAAGAATTCAAACCAAAAAGACTTTTAAGGGGAAAAAAAAAAGAAAACCAAAATGATCAAACTGGGAAAAATAAAAAAAAACTAGTAATTAAACTGCAGCGTTTACTTCTCCCTGTGGAAATGCCAGGCTGTGACTCGAAGAAATATATAAAAGGTCCCGAAGAAGCCATGTCAATCTAGTGAAGTTACCATAAACATGGAGACCACTTGGAACTCAAACGTAAGCGCTTGTCGGTCCACAAGGTCACTTTCGATAATTTACATGCCCAGCGGCATTTACATCCTCAAAGGGAAACGGCTAAGGAGAAACCACAAATCACACTTACAGCTACTACTTTGGATTCACGGATTCTTGCTTCTTCACGCTGCAGATCTATTGAGTGAACAAGCAAAACCCAAATCAAATATTCAAACCCACCGAGAATTCAATTCAAGAAAAAAGATTTTTTTTCTTTTAAATAATCCCAGAAGATAATGCAAGAATCTGTAGCTGAACCAGAACCAGATGGTGAAGAAGTAAAGCTCAAGCTCCTCTTCAATAATGGCAAACTCTAAGTTCAGTTTCCTCGTCATCGCCATTATCTTTGTCTTCTCCGCTGCACTTCTTAGATTTTCACAAGGTATGCTACTTTTGAACTCATTATATCAAGAAACCAACCGCAACCCTTTTCTCATTTGATCTCTTCTTGAACAAATTTGCAGCTAAATCACTTCCACTAGCACTGGCACAAATCAAGCAGCAAAAGCAAGACCAAGACAGCGAACCGTTTGTGGGTTTTAACATAGGCACAGACGTTTCCAATATCTTGTCAGCAACAGACCTTGTTTCGTTTCTGCGAGTTCAAAAGATCACCCATGTCCGCTTATATGATGCAGACCCTGATATCCTCAAAGCCTTGGCTAAAACCAAGATCCGTGTCATAATTAGCGTCCCCAATAATCAGCTTATTGCTATTGGCTCCTCCAATACCACCGCAGCCTCCTGGATTGGTCGCAATGTTGTTGCATACTATCCAGAAACTCTAATCACTGCAATTGCTGTAGGAGACGAGGTGTTGACAACTGTGCCCTCTTCAGCTCCTCTGCTTATGCCTGCTATAGAGTCACTCTATAGTGCTTTAGTTGCTTCAAATTTGCATACCCAGATCAAGATTTCAACTCCACATGCAGCTTCTATAATTCTTGATCCATTTCCACCATCACAGTCTTTCTTTAACCAGAGTTGGAGCTCGGTTATACTTCCTTTGCTTCAATTTTTGTCAAAAACTGGGTCTCCGTTGATGATGAATCTTTACCCTTACTATGTTTTTATGCAAAACAAAGGAGTGGTACCCCTTGATAATTCTCTGTTCAAGCCCTTGACACCATCTAAAGAAATGGTGGATCCTAATACTTTGTTGCATTACACTAATGTGCTTGATGCGATGATTGATGCTGCATATTTTTCTATGAAGAATCTGAATATTACTGATGTTATGGTTCTTGTCACTGAAACTGGATGGCCTTCAAAGGGTGATTCAAAAGAGCCTTACGCTACCATTGACAATGCAGACGCCTATAATTCTAATTTGATTAAGCATGTTCTTGATCGTAGTGGGACTCCTTTTCATCCAGAAGTCACTTCCAGTGTGTATATGTATGAATTGTTCAATGAGGACTTGAGGTCACCGCCAGTATCAGAAGCAAATTGGGGATTGTTCTATGGGAATTCCACACCAGTCTATTTGCTTCATGTTTATGGAAGTGGGACTTTTTTGGCTAATGATACAACGAACCAAACGTATTGTATTGCAATGGATGGTGTTGATTCAAGGACACTGCAGGCAGCTTTGGATTGGGCATGTGGACCAGGAAGGAGTAATTGCAGTGAAATACAACCAGGGGAGGGTTGTTACCAGCCCAATAATGTGAAGAACCATGCTTCTTATGCATTTGATAGCTATTACCAGAAGGAAGGGAAGGCTCCTGGGTCTTGTGATTTCAAGGGTGTGGCCATGATCACCACTACTGACCCAAGTAAGATTGTTTATTCTTTTTTCTTTTCTTGGGTTTTTTTAATGAAAATTTGTTTATTCTTTTTTCTTTTCTTGGGTTTTTTTAATGAAAAATTCTTTGTTCTTTTTTCTTTTCTTGGGTTTTTTAATGAAAAGCATAGGGTTTATCTGCCATTTTATTTTAATGAAATTGAGGACATGGTTATGGAGTTCTTGCATCTGTAATTAATAGCAAGTTTTGGAAAGGGATGGATTTTGATGTGATTGTTATGGAAGCAAAATTGGAGCTTTTAGGTGCTAATTTTGCATTCATTTTGGCTGTGAGTTCAAAAGCAGGACATACGTTACTTGGGAAAGGAAATATTGTTATTTCAGATAGTTTGCTTTTTTTTTTTTTTTCTGCTCAACTATTGCAGTGCCTTAAGCCTCTTAAACTGTTCAAAGATGCCTTGAGAGTGATAAGGTTAAAAATCTAAAAGGTTCCAATTGCCCAATCCTACACCACTAAAGGGAATAGTGGCACCCTCCAATCATCCTCAGGGTATGCGATACTTACAAGGACAAAGATGACTTCGATAGCGGATGGTGTGTGATTCCTACCTGACAAAGGCACATGGCTTATTGAGCTATTGGAGTCTTGAAAGGGGCATAGAATAAACATGTTCTGGTTCAAGTAAGAAAAATATGTTTTCTATTTGGAGCCTAGTTCAAGCGGAGCCCCATTGAGCGAGGACGGTGCCATTAGGTCATGTTAAAGTATAAGATTGCCTTAGAAAATAACTCTGTTCTATAAATTCTTGCAGCTAACTTCCATTATTGCCTTCTATGCTGCTAACAAGTACAAAGTTATATTTTAAATCTGATGCCCATTTTTCTCTTTGTTGGTAATATTTGCAGGTCATGGCAGCTGTACATTTCCTGGAAGGTAAGAGTGTATGCTAGTTTGACCAATGTATCACACTTAAGCTTTTTTATTTGCATAGCTGTCAAAAGATGGAAAGTGAAAAAGATGGAAAGTGCATCTTGGTTATTCTTTTTTAACTAACAAAGGTCTCATTTTTTTTTGATACAGTAAGAAAATAAGCAATAAAACAAGAACAGTGACAAACACAACTGTAACAAGCAGTGCAGCACATAGTTTAAGGGTCATCAGCTTCAAAAGCAGTAGAATAATTGCAATCAATAAGGGTTTAAGTACTTTCTTGGCTGTTATTTTCTCTATTTTGTTACACATTCCTTTTGCAACCTGGTGTTGAGGTGCGAAAATAAAACAATTTTTTGAATTATATTGTTGTTGTTATTATTATTATTATTAAGTGTTCATTTCATTGATGATTAACTAGTGTTGTGCAAAGTTCAGCTTATTTCTTTGCTGCAAGTTTGACACCAGGCAGTGGCAACTCTCTGGGGGTTCTGCTGTGTTTTAGTTGAGAAGTAGATTTGCATGGGTTCTACTGTGCATGTATTTTGCCTAACACATGCGACAACATAAAGGAATAAAGGGAGGCCCCCACCCTAATTATGGACATGAAGAAGTTGGTAGCTTTAAAAAATATACCATTATCAACAATAAACTTTAATTCTAGTGAGATTTTGGGTTGAGTTCTTCTGATAAACAGAATAAACGTGTACAGTAAAACATGGTTTATAGTCTTTTAAACAAAATAAACGGGTAAAGTAAGCCATTGTTTATCTTTAAATAAACTATTTTTTTTAAAAAAGTATTGATTAGTTACACATTTTTTAGGTATTTTTTTAAATGGCCGAGAAAGAGGATTTTCAGTTCCTTTGTGAGGAGATGGTACCAAGGGAACAAGAACTTGCTAAGCAAATGTCAATTCAAAAGAGAGCGAATCATAATCTCAAAAGCATTGCATTTGTCAATCTCATAACCAAATTAGTAATAGATCCCACAAGCATTAACAAGGTTATAATATAGTCTGATCTAGCTTAGTTCCCTTTTTTTTTTTTAAATGAAATTTGAAATTTCATTAATATTTGAAGAATACAAGAGGTGGGTCAACGGCCAAGTCCAACAAACAACAGACTAAATCCAGAAACTCAAATAAAAGACTCAAACCCACGAAACAACTCGACGGAGTTTCGCTGCAGAGAGTCATCAGAAAGCAAGAGCAGAACCTCTTATAGACCAAACTTATCACCACCCTGATCTCAGCATAATAAAACAAGAGCCTCTCATAAATACATATCATCGTCCCAATCAAATCCAACAATAGAGTTTTAGAAATATAAAAACCTAGAAGCCAAGGAAAGCACTCTAATAGCTCTATGTCGCTGCCTCCTCTGTCACCTGAGAGAACGACGGGCCCAGCTTTATATCAAGCTTCGTGCACCGAAACACTGAACGAGGTACCACTAATAGAGACATCAACGCCGATCATGGGATGATGGGGGCGCTGGATTACATAATGGGGCCTACCTCCGACAGCTTTTTTAATCCCCCAGTCAGATGCCATCCCAAAACCTCACAGCCTCTTTAACTCTTCATTTTGGACAAGATCTCCTTAAATCTAAAAACCACAGCAGCTATTTACTTGTATATTTAGATTCAATGCCATCATTTCAATCTCCCTCCTTACTTGGGGAAAAAAAAAAAAAAAAACAAGGGTATAAAGTACATGTCATAAATCCTAAAATGCTTAACATTACCCAGATGAGCAGAGTTTAAGTGTACAAGGTAAATTTCCAAACACATTATAATAAAAACAAAATAACAACTTTTTCATTAACCACCTATCAAGAAAATATGTTTTTAATTTTTTTTTTAATTGAAACAAAAAGAAGCTTTTTGTGTGTAAATGATTTTGTTACCCTTGATTTAATCCAGGCCATTGAGAGAACATATTATCGAGCCTAAATAGGTCTCAGTGTGGCACACATAAAATAATTCATACCAATTCATATCACACTTTTAAATAAAAATAATATTTAACAATAGCATTTATTTACTAAATTACTTTTTTATAAATTAAAAAAAAATCACTTTTTATAGGAATTTATATGATTTTTGCCATTATTTTATTTTATTTTATTTTATTTTTTGTGATTATCAATTACTTGTTACTGATCATTGTTTGTTATAATTTTTTTTTGAAATTATAATTTTTCTAGATTAAAATTAATTATTTTGTGAGAACTATTTTTTAGAGTAAAAGATAATTAAGTCTATAAGATATGACAAAATCTATAGTCTAATTTTTACATCTAATTTTTCATTTAACTAACCGTTAATAATAATAAAAATAAATAAAATACTTTTAACTTTATATTTTATAATTGAAATGGTTTAATTTTTAAAATTTTGTATTATAAATGAAATAGTCTCTTTACTTAAATTTTATATAAAAAATAGTCAGTTTAAATTATTTTATTTATAATAAAAAAATTTAGGATTAAATTGTTTAAATTAACAAAAATATATAAAATTAAAGATAATTTGATATTTTTATTATTAATAATAATAAATTAGATAAAAAGTAAATGAAATCACTAAAATTGTCTATACTGAATTAACCCACGTGGGTTTTGCCAAATCGGACTAAATTGTATTTTATTGATTTTTTTATATAAAGAAAATACTTGAGGTTTGAACTTGAAAGTCCAAAGCGGTGGATGGAAGTCAGTCTTGTTGGGCAATTCAACCTTTTTCCACTCACAGTCTCATCTCTTCGCTTCATAGCTCTTGTTCTTTCAGACTGCAGTCTTCGACCTGCAAGTAATGTGCTTTCATCAACTCCTTATCCCACTTATGAAATCTGCCTATCACTTGCTTCTCCTCTTCCTTCTTCCTCTTCTCCACCAGCTTCTCGTCAGGACACCCCAAAATGTTCCTACAAAGCCTGCACTTTCTTGCACCTATACAAGAACACCATCTGTGAAATCTATGGCACTAGCACAGTTGAATCGAGCAGCTTTCGAGGAGTTAAAGTCTCCAATAAAACAGTTGATGTGAAGGGTTAGTAGTTTTCCTTTTTTAATTATTCTAAAATAGTTATCATTTCCTTATTGAATGGTTTCTAATTTTTGCAGATGGGGGGGGTGCTCGGGATTGTGTTAAATTGGGTGGCTTTCAAGGGTTTGGGGCATCAAACAAAGCTGTGACCGTTGTAAATGGTGAATTAGAATTTGGAGATTTTCAAGTTCCTTCAGGTCACATGTGTTTCTTGCAATTGCAGATGAGATCGTTTTTGTTTACAATTAGTTTGATTAGAACTCGAATTTGAGACTTAGTAATGAAAAAGTTTCCAATACATTAGTAGAGATGACATTTTAGCAATTAGCGGAAGTTAGTTATGCTTTATTAGTTAACAAATGAGTAAGGACACGACTTATGTTTTCATTGGTCTAGTCAATGTATATAAGTTGACTGCGTAGACTTTAGTCTGTAAACAGATAACAAAAGTCAGTTCTCTTTTTTCTTTCTTCCTCAAGCTTGCTTCACCAATCCACATGGTATCAGAGCAGGAAGAATAGAAATTCCCAAACTAAAAAACCATAATTGAAACAATTTCTTGTGATATTAGATTTGCATCTGTTGATAAGGGATGGAAGAGGTGAACAATACCAGGAAGAGAGACCGAAAGTTGGTGAGAACTCGAGATGAAGATACTAGCAGAGTCAATAGCGAAGCTGCGAGGAACAGAGATCGAGAGTTGATGAGAACTCGAGATCAAGATACTGGCAGAGTCAATAGCGAACCTCTGGGGAATTTTGCAGGTCAAGGCTCAAATGGACAGAGTCTTTCTGATGAAGATCCACTGTGTTTGCATAGCTCTGATCATCCTGGCATGGTGCCCGTTACTGCACCTCTTATATATGATGAGAGCAAAACGCCAATGGTCTATCAAATTCAAAGGCAAATTGCCTCAATTTCCCAAGAAAACATGTCTGTCACTGTTTACTATACTAAACTCAAGAAGCTGTGGGATGAGTTGAACTCCATAGATCCAATTCCGTCTTGTACTTGTGGAACAGCGAAGTATATTTCGGATTTATTCAATCGCAATAAGATCATGCAGTTTCTTATGGGCCTAAACGAGGGTTATGATCAAGCAAGAAATCAGATTCTTCTTCTTGATCCTCTTCCCAACATAAACGAAGTTTATTCGATGATTCTGAAAGTGGAGTCACAGAGGCAGGTGTTTAATGACTTTTCTGAAAGTGCAGGTTCAGTTTCAACGATGGTTAAACCTGCTGGTATTTATATAATTCCTAGTAAAAGAGACAGGGAGTTGACACGAAAAGAAAAGGGGCACTGTGATTATTGTAATATGGATGGGCATAAAAGGGAGAGTTGTTTCAAACTGACAGGATATCCAGAGTGGTACTCAAAGGATCGTAACAAGACTCAACCAAAAATGGCAGCTAAAGTTTCAACAACTTTTCATGGTTCTAATTTTGGAAGTGAAACACCACTTGATGATCATATTGATAATATTGATTCTTCTTTGATCAACACTGGATATGAAGAGAAAGAATCAGCCTTGGCTACTTTGAAGCAGCAAATGATGAAACTATTGCAAGGAAAAGGAATTGAGTCCCAGTCTCAACTTGCTGCCACCAATTTTACTGGTAAATTTGAACCAATGAGTTTTTTGCTCTTTCGTTTTTTTGGATAACACAAAAATTTTCAAAGTGGAATGATCATGTGATATAGTTGGTATTGACAAAATTACAAATGACTGTCCCAGATGAAATCTTTTTAGCTCAATTGTTTTGTTAATGGCAAAGTTGGTTTTAAATGTGCTTCTTTGTTTCTTTTTCTCTATCAGTTACAAGTGTTTGAAATCAATGGTTCTGTGATGGATAACAGATATTTTTTGAGGAAAAAAAAGATTTATGTTTTGTTGAACACTATGGCCTTTTCGACATCCTTTGTTGACAACATTTTATGTATGGCAGAGGACATCAGTTCATCTGCCATTTTGAGTTCAATCAAGATTTTAAGCTACAATGTTTGGTTTCGTGAGGATCTGGAGTTGAATGAGAGGATGAAAGCTCTTGGTGACCTTATTCAACTGCATTCACCAGATGTGATTTGTTTTCAGGTTTTTCTTTGTTTTAATTTTCCCTTACATGGAGCACTGGATTCAGCCTATCATTGATATCCCTCTTGCTTACAGCTACCTTGCCTTGTAGGAGGTTACTCCAAATATATATGACGTATTTAGGCAGTCCAGCTGGTGGAAAGCATATCAATGCTCTGTTGCAAATGAGATGGCATATTTAAGACGATACTTTTGCATGCAGGTAACCTCTTACACCAATTTATGCATGTATGCATCTATGCTTTTGGGTGGAAAGAAGCTTATTGGTGTAGAATAAGGTCAACAAAGGGATCAAGAGAAACAAATTCTCAAGATTCAAAAACAGGCAGTAGCTTCATGATCCTCTTTTTTTTTTAATTTTTTTTATTTTTAATTGTGGGTGGAAGGAAATTTCAAAGGAACAATGGTAGCTTGGAGTTCTTCAAAGGCACTGATACCAAACTGACGTAGAACAAGAAGAGCAAAGGAAATCAAGAGAAACAAATTCTCTAAACTTTATTAATTCTCAATAATAAAAGTATCATAATAAAAGTCTAATAATAAAATACCTAGACATAATTATTTATATACTAGCAATCCTAGCTACTACTAGTAGGATTAGGGAACAATAAAACACTAAATCGATACTAATCAAGAATTCTAAACAAACTTAAAATATGAAATAATAATAAACATAATAAAACAATAAATTCTAAACCTAATAAAATTCTTAAACCTCTTAATTCTGCCAGGACTATAATTCCTAAGTTTAAATCTTCTTCCAATACTGTGTAACTTATGAGCTGTTTCTCCTTGTCAGGCATTTGCATTCAAAACTGTAATCTCTTTTTAGTTGACATCGAGTGAGAACCATCATACTGGCTTCAAAATGATATGTATTTACTCTTTTTAGTTGACATCGAGTGAGAACCATCATACTGGCTTCAAAATGATATGTATTTACTCCTGGCCTAGTTGTCTAGGGAAATGCATTAGATATATCACTATTTTTTTTTCTTTTTAATTTTCGATTACCAACACACCCCCCCTCCCCTCCCCCTGTGTTAATCACTATTTTGATCTGCTTGCCACTTAAGGTGCTTTACACTGTCAATTGCCATTGCCATGCTTTGCAGTGATATGATGATCGAGCTCAATTACTTTATAGCAGCATTTATTCGTCTAATGTTGATATTTTTCCACAGTTATGCAAACTTCCAGTAAAATCCTTCAACTCTAGGCCTTTTAACAATTCTGTAATGGGGAGACAGCTTTGCTTTGTTGAGCTTGAGGTTCAGCCTAACAAGCCATTGGTGGTTGCCACTAGCCATCTTGAAAGTCCCTGCCCTGCACCTCCAACATGGGATCAGATGTTCAGCAAGGAACGTGTAGATCAGGTGACGGAGGCCACCGACTTTCTCAAGAAGAATCCAAATGTGATTTTTGGAGGGGACATGAACTGGGATGACGAGTTAGATGGTCAGTTTCCTCTACCTGATGGATGGGTTGATGCGTGGACAGAGTTAAGACCAGGGGACAATGGATGGACGTATGATACCATGTCCAATCGGATGTTGTCAGGGAACCGAACATTGCAAAAGCGACTTGATCGATTTGTATGCAATCTGCGTGATTTCAGAATAAGTAAAATTGAGATGATTGGTATGGAAGCAATACCAGGTTTATCACATATCAAGGAGAAGAAAGTGAGTAAAGAAGTAATGATGTTGAAGCTTCCTGTTTTTCCTAGTGATCATTATGGCTTGCTTTTAACAATTTCTGGTCGGTAATGTTGATAGTGGTTTGTATGAACGTCCTCGGATGGAGATGATATATAACCTCTTTAATTACTTGAAGTTTGAATCAAGTTTCTCTCATCATTGTTAAGATCATTTATAGATTATCTTGAAATTTGCTCATTGCTCAAGGGTTTCATTAATTAATTGCAGTTTGCAGGGAATTGGAAATGAAGTAGCATTGGCAGTTCGATAGACTGCCAATTGCTAAAGGAAATTTTGACCTAATGACCAGGTGTTTTGTTTCCTTGGTCTTTTCTTGCTGAAATAGCTAATAGAATCCATAAATTCCATGTTGACAAACATGATTATCTGTCCCCAAAGTCATCACTTGGAAGACCTTGTGTTCTGCATCCATATCATTGACATATACCTGCAAGGAAGTGTAAATGGGTAAACATGATACTTCTAAATTCATGAATGAAGAAAGCGAGATATATATTCTCGGAATATTATGCAGTCTTCACCTTAGGAAAAGAACGAGTTGCTGATGCAATGGCCAGTCTCAATTTGTAAGTTCCACTGGTTAGTAAATCCAGATTAAACTTAATTGTCCATGTTGATGGAAGGTATTTTATTATGTGCCTCCCTTCTGTCAAGGCTGAAAACCATTAAAAAGTGTAATTCACTAAGGAAAACAGATAACCAGAAAAGCACATTTAAGCTGGTGCACTGATCATGTCAACATAAGCAAAGGAACAATCTTTTTTGGATCATTGATGCCTACTTTGAAAGTTTGATCAGATCCAGGATGCATATCTGTGCATCTGTCCCTCAAGCCATATTGCCTGAACCTGTTTCATGGAATAAAAGAAATCAAAAGAACTTAAAACTGAAGGTTAACGCTAAGTTGCTTACTTCTCAGGGCTATTGATAAATAGTTTGTTGACAAATGCAGGATTCATATCAGGAATATAGTAGCCAATGGCTGTACGATCAGGGAAGCCAATCGCTCGTACAGTTGGATTATCTCTGAGGGGAACATAAGTCAAATTTCCTGGTTGTGTTTCTAACCCTGAGCAATTTCAGTATGTTAGACTGTTTCTTCACGTGATTTTCTTTCCGCTTAAAGTTCTATAACGGATGATATGAAATTGAACCCACCTGCAGAGATGGTAACAAGTGCTATTAAGTTAATCACGAATAAAACCTGGACTCCGGTCCATAGACCCCAGGAATAACATTCTTGATGGTAGAATTTCCATTTGAATCTATTTGCACCTAGAATTGATAATCCTACAAATGAACTTTGAATGTTCAGATTCAACTCTAAAAAATTAGTAAAAACTAATTATATAATAATGCAAGTTAAAAGTAATTGTGTTTTACCTTGCCTTCTATTTGCCAGGTTCCTGCATTTCTTTCTGCTGATAGACAAACATATGAATGTGTAGCAGGAATCAGAGACCCAGAAATAAACCTGAGGTTGAATTTTCATAACGTCCGTAAACAGAAGTTAATCATAAGATTGATAAACAGCAGTTCAATGGTTTTTTTTTTGATAAGCAACAGCAGTTCAATGGTTTGATTGAATTTGAATATGCTCTTGTAGGAATGAAAGCAGTTCAATAATGCTGAATGCATATGCATTCGGCACTATTGTGAGTCCACTGCTTTAGGAACAGAATCATTTCCCTGTCTTCGACGAACAGTCTTCCAGTAGCAGAACCGCGTTCTTTAGTTTTAAGATAATGAGGCGAGGAGACAAATTCATAAGGCCTTGCTGCCTCTTCAAGCAGCATCTACCATGAGTAAAGAATGAAAAATAAACTCCGTAAGCAAGGGATGATTGTGAAGTCTTGCTACAAAATGGCAAGAACTCCACAATATTCAAAGTCATAGTAGTTTCATAATTGATGCATAAACACAATATCATATCAATGTCACTAGAAACAAATGTGAAGCGTTGTACCTGCTTTTTAGCATCTTCCCACAAGTTGAATGCATTTGACACATTTGTTGAATTCAGTTAGGCGAAGAAGCGGCCAAATGCCTCCCTCCATTGCTCTCCCTCTTGAAAATGAGCTAATATATCATCCCCAATGTAGTGAGTTACATGAAACATCTGTTTCACCAAAGGTTTTTCTTCCCCTTCATTTAGAATGTTGAACAAGTACTTTTCTTGCTTATTTGGCTTCAGGAGAGGAAACTATGAATCAGCTGGTGCTATCCCACAGTCGTTTCATAGCATTGTTTGACAATGTTGTTCTACCGATATCCAAGATATGTCTAATTGATGAATTTTCAGATGGAAGAAACTTACAGGCAGACAATTTGGTATATGGCTGTGAGATTTTGCTTGGTAGGACCCCCATTTCAAAACTCATGGCCTCGAAATATTATCCAGAACCCAAAAATGGGATCGGAACTTATCCATCTATGGACTCCAATATCTTTATTGTCCACTGAATACTGGCACTTATCATCAACTTCTGACTCAGGTACAATTAGCCGCTTGCCTCTACCTGGAAGTAGATTCTCTGGCATTGACATTATCCTGTGCGTATCAGAGATAGCCATGTAGTGGAACCTACTCCAATTCCATAAAACAAGCTTCAGAATTTTTTTTTTGAACCAAACTAAGACTGACATTTAGTTAAAAAAGTATTCAGAGGATACAAAATTTACTTTTCTTGTCGCAACGTAAAGACCATCCTCATATGAGCAAGGCAGAAAGCATGACATCCAGCAGGACGCTCATATATTGCATAGCAGTAGAATCCTGAAACACCACTCTTAATGTGTACCTGAAGAATCACAAAACATATGAAACTTCAAATAAGTTCAAGCTAAACATGAAAGAAAACAAGAAAGTGAAAACATGACCTTATGTCAACAGTGAGTGGAAGCTTGGTGCCTTGAGTTGAAGGATGACAAGTGCCCTTAAATGAAACCTCCAAGTGGTCATTCCTCATTTCAACAACAGTATATGCAACCCCATTCAATCTGCAGCAGGCAAGCAATAAGAATAAGTTCAAAGCAATTATAGTTTATTTGTTTCTTGTCTGTTCAAAATGCAAGAAAGCTACATTTTGTCCAAGTGATATGAGCATATAAAATTGATATCTATCCTTTCCCCTGGCAAGCTCCAATTGATTCTAAAATAATTCTTAATATATCATAATAAATCATAAATATAATGTGAATTATAAATATAAGATTCAACTATCACTCTAATATTGTATCTTGAATAAATAAATTTTCACAAATCTAGAAAGTGTATCTGATATGAAATTTAATTAATTCATTATAATAATTGAGAGACTATTTGATTCAATAACTTGATTTCTCCTTCGTAATTCTTTTTGATTCACATACAAAATTTTAGTCATGGAATACTTTCTGGAGATGATCCTGTGTGTGTGACCTTATGAGGTAGAAAGGGAACCGGTTTATATATATATATATATATATATATATATATATATATATATATATATATATATATATAAAAGATTTAATTTGATATATCCATCTAGTAATCCATATATGATTAGGATTTATTTTAATTAAAATAATTCTTGTATAATTAGAATTTGTATTAATTAAATTAAATATTAATTAATATTAGCTACATTAAAGGAATTGATTTTAGCCCATATGATAATATTAATTATTAAGCAAAATCTTATGTTCTCTCACTTAGCACAATAATTAAACTTTAGTAGTATAAACTTTATAAGCGCATAAAATAAACAAATCATGTACTTCATAATTACCTTGGTATAATAAACTACTAAGTGTGGGTTGTGGCGGTTGTACATTATTTATTCACATACTCTTTTTCATACACCATAACACTAGCAACTTACCATAGTAAATTTATAATAGATATATGTATATCACATCATGATTCACAATAATGTCTTAGAAGACTTTTTCTGTTATCATTCACTCAAAATATTACATGTACACAATCATGAGAAACAAGAAATACTTTAATGGATGTCATAAACACATTAATGAGCTCAGAGTGTCAAAGCTAATACATTATATGTTAATACAACCAAGACCCATTATAAGAAAATATTCTTTAAATGTCTTAGGTTGTGAAACTTTAATTAATGGATCTACTATCATGAGATCAATACTATTAATGGGCACACCCCCGAGAGCCAGCAGACCAGACGCCTAACCCCCCGAGGCACGGAGCCCCCCTACCCTAAGGCCTAACTAACATAAGCCCCTTAAATAACTAACCCTAAAGCCCCAACCCAACCAACCCTCACAAAACAAAAAAAAAAACCCAAAAAGGAAATTTAAAAAAAGAAATCAACACAAACACAAACAAACTCACAAAAACACACAACAACACACACAAATCCACATACTCATCTCACATAACATATCAAATCAAACTAAAATAAAAATCAATCCATCCATCATCCAAATAAAATATTAAAATAAAATTAAAATAATAAAATAAAAACATAAATATAAAAATAATAAAAAAATTAAATAAAATAAATAACAATAACAATAATTAAAATTAATAAAAAAAAAAAAAAAAAAATAAAAAAAAAAAAATAATAAAAAACAAAAAAAAAAAAAAAAAAAAAAAAAAAAAAATTTGAAAAAAAAAAAAAAAAAAATAAATAAGAATAATAACTATAATATCTATAACTATATATATAAATAACTATAACAAAAAACTAATGCAATAACACACAACAACAACACAACACACACACACACACAACACATCATCACATCACACACACACACACATCACACATCACAACATAATATATCATATATATGACTACACTAAATCTCTCTCTCTCCTCAAGTAAATGACACCTCTTACTCAACTTTAAAAACCAAATCCCAACATCCAATTCTCAAACTTACTACTCAAGCGACCAGCCCTCGTCCGAGCCCGTTACCGTGACTACTGACTACCGTCCTCCATCATCCCACCCCACCCACACACACACACACCGCACGCACCAACGCACACAACAACAACCACCACACACACACACACACATATGAACATGAATTAAATGCATAAATAAATGCATATTAATATATATATATATATATATATATATATGCATGATGCATGCATATATATATATAATATAATAATTATAAATTAAATAATTATTTTTTTTATTTACGACGACTTGGCGGTGGTGCGCGGGGGGCGAAGAGAGAAAGAAGAACCTGCCTCCTCTCGATTCCGATTCCGACGCCGATTCGACGATGATGGGGGTGGGCCAAAAAAAAAAACCAATTCGGAGACTTTTCTTTTCCTTTCGGTGGTCTTGGAAATTCGAAATATCCATCCGGACAAGAAAATTTCGAAATTGAGAGGATACACGAAGCCCAATAATAATATATAAAAAAATCAGGGGTGTTACAACTATTATGCTCAATAGACACTCTCCGTTTCTAAACTTCCTCATAAATAACAAAATACTTTAATTTCATATGCTTTGTACATTTGGCATATTTGTCATTTATGGAGAAAATATTGCTATAGAATTATCATAATTAATTCTCAGTAGCTTGTTAATGGTGTCGACTATCTCAAGTCCTGAGATAAAATTCTGCATCTATAATGCATGAATTATAACTTCAAAACATGTCATAAAATCTGCTTTCATAATGGATGAAGCAATTACATACTATTTTTGGCATTTTTTCACGATATTGTTCCTTCAGCTAAGAGGAACAGGTAAATAGACTTTTATTGTTAATATAACGATCAAAATCTGAATTTGGGTATCCAACCACTTCTAAATAATTAGACCTCTTATACATGAGAATGTAATCTTTATTTCATTGTAGATACCATAAAACTTTCTTTGCAGCTTTATAGTAATCAATTACAGGATAAGAAATTGTACAGGTTTAAGCATATATCAAATTACACACAACTAAAGCATAAGGAATTGATTCCATTTCTTTACATTCTACATCATTCTTTGGACATTGATTGAGACTAAATTTGTCCCCTTTCTGTATGGAAATAATTTCTGCTGAACATTTATGCATATTAAATCTCTCTATAATTCTATTAATATAGGCTTTCTGAGACAATTCTAATAGTCCTTGTGATTTATTATGAAAAATTTATATTTCAATCACAAAGGATGCCTCTCCCATATCTTTTATTTCAAAATTCATCGAGAGAAAATCTTTAGTCTCACGTAATATGCCCAAATCATTTGTAGCAAGTAAGATATCATCACACAATTAAGAAAATAAATTTTCTCCCACTGATCTAAAGATATATACATCAATCAATGACTGTTTCTTTAAGTCAAAAGACTTTATGGTATCATTGAACTTAACATACCACTGGTGGAAAGATTACTTAAGTTTGTATGTTGATTTCTTAAGTTTATACATTATATACCCTTTTGATGCATGCATTTTATATCATCATTTAGGTATGATTTTTGCACATAATTTACCCTTGTTCATAGCTATTATTATAGATATTAACATATATTTAGTCAATTTTATAATTTTACACTTCTTAGTTTAACTTTTGGAATTTATTTGTTTTGTAGGTTAAATTTGGAGAAATTTGGTGTATTTTGATCTGAGCAGCCATTTGGAGGAAATTAAAGTTGAATTGCAAAAATTTTGAAGTTGAGTTAAAAATGGCCGAGCTGCACAACCTGCAGCACAACCGATTTAGCTTATGTTGCAGGTTGTGTCGATCGTCAGATATGCTATTTTTCTCAGGCTGCAGGTTACACAACCCGCGACACAACTGATTTAGCTTATGTCGTTTTTACTGGAAATGGCTGACGTGACATTTTCGTTACTCTGATTTTATACCTCACTTTCTCTGGAATCTTCCACCTTTTTACCCATTCTAGGGCAGATATCTGACCCATATAAAACCTCCTTTATCTATTTTCTTTCCATAAGGAGGAGAGGAGGCATTTTTTGGCAAGAAAGAAGGAAAGAAAGAGAGGAGGACGGGAAGCATTTTCCAGCAGCAGCAGAGGCCATTTTCTGCACTCTCCAGCAGCAGATTCATCAGCATTCTTTTGAGTTTTTCTATTCCTTAATTTAGATTTTCATTATTTCTTCATTTCTACACTTGGGTTTGACTTGAAACTATGATTTGTGAGTGGTTGTTTGAGATTCTAGAGATGGGTTTGTAAATATTGCTTTGTATTGTGGTTTTGAACTGATTTAATCATTTAAATAAGGTTTATTAAATTTTGATTTATTGCTTGTGAGCTTGTTGCCTTGCTTGATGAATGGGCCCTCATTAAGTTAAGCTTTAATCCTTAATAGATGGACTGAAAAATGAATATTTGGGATAGATAATCTTGCAATAAACTTAGTTTTTTTGGTGTTAGAGACAAGCTAAGAGGATTAAGGGGACTTTCCAAAATCAATTATAGCTTTAATTGGGTTTTTGTTAGGTTTGAAATACCGTGAAAACAGGGTTTGATTTAATGAAAATCAACTTTGAAATGTTTGAAAAAGGTTTCAAAAATTTAAGAATTGATTTCCCTCAAAATTGCAATTCTCATATATTTGGCTAAATTAGGGATAAACTACATGCAAACAATATGAAAAATTCAATCTCTAGAATCACTTTAATTTTTATTGAATTTAGATTTAATTCCTCCCAATTTCATAAATAGAAATTTCAAATTAAATTTTGATAATCTAGTTCAATTAATTTAGTTAATTGTTTGATTTAGCTTAAATTCCTCAAATATCAATCTTAAATTTTAAATTTCATTTTACATCTTTAAATTTGGCCATTCTAATTAGCTTATACTTTTATTTCCAATTTAAGCACAATTCCCTGTGGGATCGATATCATTTTTTTAAAACTATACTACTGTGACCCGTGCACTTGCGGACACACTATCACCTTTTTCCTTCAATTAAGAGACCCTTAGGTTGGTCCACATAAACTTGTTCTTCAAGTTCTCTATTTCAAAAGGCTGTTTTCATATCCATTTGATGCAACGCTAAGTAATAATGAACTACCAATACCATGATAATTTTTAATGAGTTTTTCTTTGAGACTGGTGAAAAATTTTCTTTATAGTCAATACCATCCTTTTGAGTATAACCCTGACAACAAGTCTTGCTTTATACCATTCGATTTTGCCATTCGAGTCGCACTTGGTCTTAAAGACCCATTTACACCCAACTCATTTAAATCTTTTAGGCAATTCGATCAAATCCCATATTTTATTATGTTTCATATATTTTAACTCATCTTTCATGGCATCTAATCACTTATCAGACTCATTACTTTCTATAGCTTATGAAAAAGAAACTGGATCTTTATTAATTCCTATGTAAAAATCTGACTCTTGCAAGTAAACCATATAATCATGATTAATTGCTGATCTTTTTTCTCTTTAAGATCTTTTTAATGGCATTTCTTGTGGTTCACCTTCATCAGCTTTTTATAGGTTAGCTTCTTTAGGGTGTGTTTCATCATTATATTGTGCAAAATTGTTAAGACTTTCAACAACTACTGGAACAACATATGGAGTAGGGGTGGATATAAGAACATTAATAGGCACATGAAAATAAACCTTAATTTCTTGTATATCCACATCCTGTCTCTTAACAATCCCACTAACTTGACCATTCTCAAGAAATCTTGCATTATCAGTTTTCATAATTCTTAGACTATAGTTTGGAACATAAAACATATACCTTTTAGATTTCTCTAGATAACTAATAAAGTGTCCACTTATAATTCGAGAATCTAATTTCTTTTCATGAGGATTATAAATTCTTACTTCTGCTCAGCAACCCCAAACATGCAGATGCCTTAAACTAAGTTTCCTTCCAGTCCATAATTCATAAGATGTTTTTTAGACTGCCTTACTAGGAACCCTATTTAACAGGTACACAATGGTTGTAAGTGCATACATCCACAAAGATATAGGTAAAGAAGAGTTACTCATCATACTCCTAACTATATTCATTAAAATCTGATTTCACCTTTTTGCAATCCCATTTTATTGAGGAGTACCTGACATAATATATTGTGCACATATGCCATGACTTTCTAAGAACTTTACAAATGGATCAGGACATTGTTCCATTTCAGTGTATTTCCTATAGTATTCAACATGTCTATCTGACCTTACTATTTTTACTTTTCTATCTAATTGCCTCTCAACCTCATTTATGTACACTTCAAGTGCATTTATTAATTAAGATTTTTCATAAGCAAATAAATATGTCCATAATGTGAAAAATCATCAATAAAGGTAATAAAGTACTTTTCTCCATCAAAAGATGGAATATCAAAAGGCTCATATATATTAGTGTATATAATTTCAAGAAGTTGACTGCTTCTTATGGCTCCTTTCTTATTGTGTTTGGTCTGCTTTTCCTTAATGCAATCCACACAACCATCAAGATCAGTAAAATATAGACTCAATAGAATCTTATTCTTTACTAAACTTTCTTTGGATATATGACCCAAATGCTTATGCCACAAAAAAAACGAAAGCTTCATTCATTCTACTATGCTTAATCCCACTATTGCTATAAGCGACAAGCAATGATTTAGCAAAATTATCATCAAGTTTCAGCCTATATAAACCATCAATAAGAATTCTAGAACCAATAAAGGAATTATTATTATTATTAAATAAACTGAAACATCCATGTCCAAACTTAACATTAAACCTAGATTCATCAAGTTTTGAAATAGAAATAACATTCCTAGAAATTGAAGGTACATAGAGAGTTTGTAAAAGATCTAAGTGGTAACCACTGTTCAAGATCAAACGGTAAGTCCTTATGCCTTCATTTGGTTCCCTATAAATAGGAAGTCTTTAGTGGGTTTGTAAGAAATCTCTACATCAAGTTGGATACACAAGTAGCAGCACCAGAATCAAGCCACCAAGTATTATTAGAAACTTCAATTAAGTTTGATTTAAAATATACATAAGTAAAAAGGATTACCTTTCTTTTTGAAACAAATTTTACGTTTCAGGTAATCTTTTTAATAGTGTCTTGCTTTCTTACAGAAGTGACACTTATCTGCTATTTGTTCCATTTTTTCAGCTTGAGAACCATTTGAAGATCCTTTTTTCAGCTTGAGAACCATTTGAAGATCCTTTCTTTTTCTTCTTAAGCTTGTTGGCCTTTATTTTAAGTCCTTTACCTACTCCTTGACCCATAATGTTGATAGAATGAGTCTCTTGATTCTTTAACTCATTTCCTCTTGAACTAGCTTACTGGCCAATTCATTAACGTTCTACTTTTCCTTAATAGTGTTGTAATTGATTTGAAATGGCCCACATTCAGGAGGTAGTAAGTTCAGAATGAACTATACCTAGGAGGAATTATCCACCGCCATCCCTAAGGTCTTTAGCCTTGCTGCAATATCACTCATCCCTATAATGTACTTGTGCATACTCTTCGACTCATTATACTTCATAGTTGTGAGTTATGTCATTAGAGTATCAACGAGTGACTTGTCTGTAGAATGAAATCGTTCTTCCGTAAAATTAAGGTATTCTCTTGCATTTTCAGTTTGTGGAATTGTTGTTTTAATGTTGTTGGCAATAGTCATTCACAGAAATACAAGGCTTAATCTGTTTGATCATTTCCATTGCTTATGATACAACTTATCTTCTTCACTACTTATATCTATAATAGCAGTAGGTTTGTCTTCAAATAATGTTAAGTTAAGTTCTAAGACACTTAAATGAAACTTGACTTGCTCACACCATTCAGAGAAGTTTAGCCCATTGAATACAATAGCAAATGAAGCTTGCGAATGAAGAGTAATAGCTGCAAAATTATATATACATACTCAAATTAAAGTATATTCAGACAATTTAAATAATTAGAGTATACTACAGTTCTCATTTGGGTAGATACTATAATATACTTTCCTAAATTAAATGCCTTTAAATTTAATTGGACAATAATTAACTTATATCAAATATACATATTGTCTTTAGACATCCAGTATATATTTGATAAAATATTATTGTTCTCATAATTTTTACTATTCCTAAAATAATTGATTTATCTTTAGGTAAAATCCTTAAGTTTTGATGACTAGTAGGTAGCAATTTATCCATTTTTCATCATAGGCATCTATTAGTATGGATAATTGATTAATTTTTATATGTATATAAACATCATTCATAGTTCAGTTACTTTGGTGACCAAAAAACTATTAATTTGTTTTATTTTTGTTGGCCACTTTGTTAACTAATAAACTAAAACAAATATCATAAGGTGTGCATATAAATTATGTATTTTAATAAATCTAATATTTGTTCAATAATTAGGTTTAATTATAAATCTTAATTAAATTGGATAGAAAATATAATTTAAATTTTTTTTTCTTGTTTTAGGGAAAACATGTTCCCTAAAAATATTCTTTCCAATACGTTTCTTTATCGTGTTGAACTTGCATGACCTAATTAAATTTGGGCTAAAATTTTAATTTATAAATTTATTTATTTATTTTAAGTATCCTCCATCACAAATACATTTTCGCATGGTTTAAAATTCATGGCCAAAACAATTAAGCCACTTTGATATATTCATTTATTATTTTGTTTCTTTTAATTTTTTTCTTTTGAGAGAACTTGATCCCAAACTTAAATTTCTATATAATATAATTTTTTATCATGTTAATAATTCTCATGCCTAGGACTTAATTTGGTTAAATTTTATTATTATTATTATTATTTTAATCATTAACCTTAATCATTAAATTTTTATGATCTATACTTTAATTGTACCCAGATCTAACAACAAGCAAGAACATCAACATCATGTTCATTATCATAAATTTAATGGAGAAATTTAATAATTCAAAATCTAGTGCTCTGATACCACATGTGCAATAATTCTTAATATATCATAATATCTCATAAACACAATGTGAATCATAAATATAAGATTTAACTATCACCCTAATAATTGATCTTGAATAAATAAATTTTCATAGATCTAAAAAGTGTATCTGATGTGAAGTTTAATTGAGCTATGTTAATAATTAAGAGAGAGCCTTTGATTTAATAAAATAATTTTTCTCTCTTGACCCTTTTTGATTCACATATAAAATTTTAGTGATGAAAGATTTTCTTAAGATGACCATAATGTATCATACTTTATGAAAGAGAATATATGTGTGTGATCTGATGGGTAGAGAGAGGATCAGCTTTTATATATATATATATATATATATATATATATATATATATATAATTTAATTTAATACATATATCAAGTAATCCATGTACGATTAAGATTTACTTTAATTAAAATAATTCTTATATAATTAAAATTTATATTAATTAAAATAAATATTAATTAATATTAAAATATATTAAATAAATTGATTTTGATCATAGTAATTATTGAATAAAATCTTTCATTGACGTCCAAATATCTGCATAAAAAGTCATTGACGTCCAAATATCTGCAGAAAAAGGAACATAGAGAAGAAAGAGTTGCATGTCAAAAAGGCACAAAAATCGACATTCAGAAAATTCCAAAAGTAGTACAGAAAATTCAATGGAACTGAATTTTAAAGGTTACCTTCTACTAGATTCACTTGATTTGAGGTCAAAAAGGTTGTCCAGTCCTCCATACTTGATGCCAGTTAAGTAGGGGGTGTGCAGTTTTCGGTTTTAACCGAAAAATCAAACCGAACCGATTAATTCGGTTCAATCGGTTTGGTTTTAAAATTTAATCGGTTCGGTTCGGTTTATAATTTTGATAATTTCGGTTTAATCGGTTCGGTTCGGTTATTTTCATAAAAAAATCAAAAAAATCGAACCGAACCGAAATTATTAATATATAGGAAATAAAAAAAATCGAATCGAACCGAATCGAACCGAACCGAAATCAAAGAAAACCGAACCGAATCTAAAGATTTTTGAGTTTTGATTTCCAATTTTTTTTGTTTTTATGTTTTTATTATTTAGATTTAATGTTAAAAATATGAAATTTTATAAATTTCGGTTTGATCGGTTTAAAACCGAACCGAACCGAAATTTATCGGTTCGATTCGGTTCGATTTTCTCTTATCAATCGGTTCGGTTCGGTTTTTAAAATTTTTGATTTTCGATTTTCGGTTTTATCGGTTCGGTTCGGTTCGGAACCGAACCGACCGTTTGCACACCCCTACAGTTAAGTAGCTTTAAGGCTTCATTGTGAGCCTCACCAAACCATTTTCCGGTCCAGTAAGACCTAAGCCATATTAATGCATTATATACGAATGAAAGAGGAGAGGGAGAGTGTTAGTGGGTGTGTGAACTCACATATGGATCCTGGGTGATCAAGCTCAGTTTCTTCTTGCCATTTAGAGTGCCAAAGCTATTTCTTTATCTAGCATATGAGATGGGACAGTTAAGGTATGTTATTTGTTAAAGAGTAATGAATGGTCATTGAATTCTAGAGGAACTAGTTTATAATCTTGTCTTGTTATATGTAGCTGGGTTCATCTAAGTTTAGAGTATCAAAAAAGTTTGAACAAAGTTTTCTGAGTTTAGAGTAAAAACAAAAAGCTTATTACTATAGATGATTTCATTGAAATAGAATAGTGTTTGGTTTTAGAGAAACAAGTTGTTCTTCAACTTGGAACATTGCGCTAACCACTAAGCCTCATTTATTTAAAACAATAATTTATATATGAAAAATATTTTTTATATAAAATATTTTTAAAAAAAATATTTATTTTTTCATATTGTAATATTAAATTAATGATATATATTTATTTTATATATATATATAAATGTGTTTATATTTTAATAAAATTATTAAAATTTAAAAAATAAAAAATGACTTTCTCTTTTAAAAAATGAAAGTCATTTCTTTTAAAAATGGTTTAATTTTTTTTTTAATTAGAGAAATATTTTTTATTGATCAATCTTCTGAATGCTCCAAACACTAAAAAATGTAAAGAAAATATTTTTGATGAAATAAATAGAGTCTTAAATATCTAAAATAAAAATACTTTAAATGAAACAAATGGAGTCTAAGATACAATAAAAAGTAAAAAAAAAAAAAGAATATGCGGTGAGCGTGGATCGAACACGCGACCTTCAGATCTTCAGTCTGACGCTCTCCCAACTGAGCTATCCCCGCACAAGTTTTGTAATGTTAGGCCTGTAATAAATTACAGATTACAACGAGATATGGACTCCCATTTGGTTTTTCTGTAATGCACCCTTCAACTCGATATCAACATTACACGAAGAAAGAGAGGGTTGAGAACCTGTCAAGGTATTAGATGTTGCAGGGCTCTTTCTTTCTTTTCTTATTCTTTCTTCTTCATGATGTTAATGGCGAGAACCCTTATAGTTTCTGGACCTGGAGAGTCACTTATGCTGACATCTACCCTCTTGGAGTTAAGCAATAGGTACTATGTCTAAGCTATGTTTTCTTAGTTCTATTTTATTCTATTCCTGCAAAACAAGCATTTTTCTCGTTTTTTGAATGAGTTTACCGTCCTTTTCAGTTTAGGAAGTAATTTTTTGTTTCTACGTTTCCTTTTCCTGGTGGCTTGGCGTTCTGGGAATCTTGATTAATGGGCAGTTTCCGGGGCCACAAATTGATGTTGTTACAAACGATAACCTCATTATCAACGTTTTCAATTACCTGAGAGAGCCATTCCTTAACTCTTGGTGACATATCTAGTCACTGCTCCTTTGTTTTCATCCTTTCTTTTTCCCTTAATATATATATATATATATATATATATATATATATATATATATATATATATATATATATATATATATAGTATGCCACCTCTGTTTGATTGGATAGAAAATGTATGAAAATGGATGAAAACAGAAGTAAGGATTTTGACAGTTTTGCCTATTTGTTTCTCAACTTTTTATGTGGATGGATCTTCTTTCTTTCTTTTCCTTTTTTTACCCCACAACCAAGCAATGTGCTACTCTTTGCATGGATCTTCCTGTTATGGAACAAACAAATTAATGGAAAAAGTTTTGGATTTGAATCCACTGAACCAGATCTGTGGCTAGAAACTTTCCATTAGCAGAAATGAAGGATTATTATTATTATTATTATTATTATTATTATTATTATTATTATTATTATTATTATTATTATTATTATTATTATTCTCGACCTTGATTCACTACCTACTATGCTCTTGAACATTTGATCTACAAATCCGGAATCACCATCAAGATTGTTCTACATTCGGAGGGTTACTTTTGTCAATTGTATTTTGAGAGTATCCTTTGATCCTTGCCTTTGATTCTGCAAATTTTTCCATTTGTGTGGATCCTTAACATGGCAGAAGAAATGAAGAGAAATTAAAGAGAGGAAATAAAGAGAAAAGAAAAGAAAGTAAAAACTCTATATTGTTTGGATATGTTATTAGAACAAGGGAGAAATACAATTTCCCTATGGGAGAAATAACTATTATATTCTCGTTTTCTTTCTTATGTTTATATTGTAGAAGGATATTTAGGTACTTTAACAATCATTTTTCTCCATTTCTCTCCATTTTCTACCAACTTGGAGAGAAATATTTTGAGTTAAAATTTCTCTTCATTTCTCCTTCTTTCTCTTCCTTTCTCTTCAATTTTTTCTTCTATTTGTTGTCCAAATAAAGGAATTTAAAGAAATCAAATTTCTTTTCTTTTCTCTTCTCTCCATTTCCCTTGATCCAAACAAAGGGTTTGGGTTATTTTCAGGGGAGGGCAAGGGAAAGTAGGGGTTTAAGATATAAATACGGAGTTTGTGTCAAGGGTTGAATCCCACTTACACTCTTGAGTCTTGATAGGAGGGATTAAGACATATAGGGATACATAATGTTCATTGTGTAATCCAGCCATTGAAATGAGGGGTTGCTTTCCAAGAAATCATAGAAAATGTGGGCCACATTTGTTGGTCCTTTGTTTTTTTTTTTTTAACTGACATTTTGCAGAAAGACAATTTAGAATCTGATTTTATTATATTAGAATCTGATTTTATTATAATGGTGTTTTCATGGTTAAATATCAGTGTGATTAACTAGTACTACTTGTCGTAGGACTCACGGATTGATCTTCACCGTAATAAGTTATTAAATATTCGAATTCTGCAACTCCCAACATGTAGGTAATTTTTTACCCTCATGTTAGATCTCTGGATCTTTAGACCTTCATGTTTATAGTGTTTCGTTCTCACTTATAGTTAAGATAAAAGTCTGGGTTTCAATCTTGGCTTTGCTTATGGGCTGCATTATTGAAACCAATTGTATTTGTGTAGCTTCTAGGTCCAGGAAGACATGGAGATCTAAATGATCACTTATCTAACTGGCTAATATCAGATTAATCAAATGGCTATTAGATCTCTTTAAGTGTACTGCTATCTACTTCTATAGTAGACTTCTCCCCTTTAATTTCCATTCAACCACAATGACTGAAAGTATTGACCTTTGAGCTTATGTCGATGATAAAGTAAAGCAATTAAGTGAAGGATTGTTGACGGAGAATTAAAGTATTTGACTCTCATGGTTTATGTGTTACAGCTTATAACAGGAATGGCATACAACAAAGGACCCAACCCCACCAGGGAAAAACTTCACTTACATCCTCCAACTGAAGGACCGGATTGGTATCTTTTTTTACTTCCTTTCACTTGGAATGCATAAGGCTGCTGGAGGGTTTGGTGGCATCGGATTCCTGCACATTTCTCTCCTCCTGCAGGGGATTTTACCGTACTAGCTGGAAATTGGTACAAGAGAAATCCCTATGTAAGCACTTTCATATGATTATCACATTTGTATTGCAGTTTAAATATCTTATTCTGCCATCTTTATTTTTCTCTCCATAATATTTCTACTTATTATTCTAGTTTCTCTTATTTTTGTAGCAATTAATGCTAATATTGGATGGTGGTCATGATCTTCCGTTCCCTGATTGGCTTCTCATCAATGGTCATGCCGTCATGGACAGAATGGATACAGATTCACAGTTGATCCAGGTGTCTGTTAATGAATGCTATATCTCTGTCCCACTTGAATTACTTTTAATTTTTATTATTTATTTATTATTTTTTCTTACTGATTCTTGCATTTATGAATGTTGAATATTTACTAAAAATCCATTCTTGATCATCAGCATTCACATTCCAGGCAGTTTCTGTCATGGATCTATTACTATTGCACTGTTTCTAAGCATTTAATTTCTACTAGTTGAGCATTTATAGCTTATGATATTGAATACCTGTTTGCAGGTAAGACATACAGGTTCAGGATATCAAATGTAGGCCTTGCACAACATCCATTAACTTCAGAATTCAAGGGCACAAGATGAAACTCGTGGAGGTAGAAGGACCTACAGTGCCCTTGACATCCATCTTGGGCTGTCCTAGTCTGTCTTGGTCACAGCTAATCAGCCAGCCCAAGACTACTACATTGTCATTTCGACATGCTTCACTCCTCGTGTGCTCACAACAACTGCTGTTCTTCGCCATTGTAATTCATATAAAGGAGTTTCTGGTCCAATCCCAGGTGGTCCTACTACACAGATTGATTGGTCCCTCAATCAGGCCAGATCTATGCAGTACAAAATCATCACTTTTAGTTTATAATTTAATGTACTAGCTGCTCACTATAACTTGTATCTTTCTTTGCTTGATCCGCATGCCTTCTTGTTTTCTTGCTAAATGCTTTTCAAGTAGTAATCTCACTTATAGGACTAATATCCTGGCCTGTCTCACATATGTTGTATGATGTTCTTTTAAACCAGTTGGAATCTGACTGCAAGTGGGCCTAGGCTGAATCCCCTAAGGGTCTTACCACAATGGAATGATTAAGACAAGCCGCACAACTACTCTTGCAAACTCTGCTCCTATTATCAATCGCAAGCAGAGGATTGCTGTCAACAGTGTCTCATTTGTTCCTCCAGACACCCCATTAAAACTTGCAGACTACTTCAAGATTCTTGGAGTTTTCATCCTTGGAGGTATTCCTGGCTACCCCACCTGGGAAATGCTTACCTCCAGACCTCAGTGAAATCTTCTAATTTAAGGGAATTCATTGAGATTGTTTTCCAAAATTGGGAGGACACAGTTCAGTCATGGAAAATTGATGGACATTCCTTCTTTGTTGTGGGGTAAGCTAAGCTTATTGGTCCTGATATCCTATTGAAAGATTGGTTGCATGGTATTTTGTGTCGTAAAGATATTGGCGATTCATGATATGAGCAGAATGGATGAAGGACAATGGACGCCTGTAAGCTGGGCTCGCTATAATTTGAGAGATATCAATGGAATCCATTTTTTGCTATACATCCAAAGTATCACATCAAACTAATAAAAGACTGCCACCTATCTTGAGTGTTTAGGTGTATCCAAAGTCATGGGCTGCTATTTACTTGGCTTTGGACAATGTGGGAATGTGGAACATTCGGAGAACTGGGCTAGGCAATATTTAATTAGGGCAGCAGTTATATATCCGGATTTACACAGCTTCAAATTTATGTATCCCTAGGAATGCTCTTCTCTGCGGCAAAGCAAAAGGCGGTCACACTAGGCTTCTTTGAAGTGGATTAGAATTTCGATCATAATTTGTTATGATAGGGGTGACATTTTACTTGAGGACAAGGACTAAAACATTCATTCCTCGCAGGGGATGAACTTTTTTTTTTTTTCAAATTGTATTAAATAATATTATATAATAATAACATAATTATGACTTATGACAGTCAAAGCAAAACTATATGTTAGGAAGATGTCAACGGACGAAGAAACCAGAACTATGAGACCTCTCAACCATAAAGAATGTAGAAAAGGTTGGTTGACCATACACAGAATTGAAACTGATAAATAATGCAAATAACAAAAAGTTGGGAGAAAAGTTACTTTCAATAAGAAAATTATCCTTTCTATTTATTTTTTTTTAAATCATATATGATAAAATTATAAATTCATCACAATTTTTTTTCTCTTTATTTTTAATTTTTTAAATAATAAAAAATAACTTTATTTTTATTTTTATCTCTTATTTTTTTACATTCAAATAAAAGGAAAAAAAAATAATAATAAAAAAATTCTTTATTTTCCTTCCCTTCAAAACAAAACACAGTGTAAAAGTGATCATGGGTAAGGAGGGATATATTTAAGCATGTCAAAATCCTAGCCAACAATTACGTCTCAATGATTTCTTTGGTAATTAAGATACGAGACTGAGACAGGACTCCCATCCATAGAATATTCCCCAAATTGAAACCGCCTTGAAGCCAATCCACATACCGACACACATATACTTACTTCAGCCATTTTGGCCTCAAATCATGACCTACACAATTTAATCAATTTTCACACTTATACAGCCTCAAATGATCAAAACAATAAAATCAATTTCCTCATTTTGCATTGCAACCCATTTCAAGACATTATGAAATTCACTTATTATTACTCCATATATGACTCGTTATTATGTAAAGATCAAAATTTGGTTAGAGTTCAAAGTCGAAATTTTATTGTATTGAAAACGATCTCATCATGAATGACAAGTGTTATCACATGAGGTTAAGTATACAGAAGAACACATGAAGTTGGTGTAAATGAAGGGTGTATATATATATATATATATATATTTAAGAGGAAATGAGAGAGGCTATTTAAGTTTTAAAAGATTAAAGAAGTGGGC
This sequence comes from Hevea brasiliensis, assembly GCF_030052815.1. Classification (NCBI taxonomy): domain Eukaryota; kingdom Viridiplantae; phylum Streptophyta; class Magnoliopsida; order Malpighiales; family Euphorbiaceae; genus Hevea; species Hevea brasiliensis. The sequence continues at coordinate 51,801,965 of NC_079510.1, forward strand.
GTTTCAGATTTGCAGAGGACAGAAGGTTTCTTGGTACATATGTTTCCTTTAGGTCATGCAAACGCATAGGTCATGTGTGCACATTTCTTTGTTCTGGGTATTAGGTAATTGGCGTGGGAATTTGATCTGGGAATTGTTGCTTTCATATGCTAAGTTTGCTATTTTGAGAGCCTTACTTTTTATCTTACTTGACAATAGATGACTTCATGAAGAATATTGCGATATGCACCAGCCAAGCAAACAACCAACAATCTATATGAAATAATAATAATAATAATAATAATAATAATAATAATAATAATAATAATAATAATAATAATAATAATAATAATAATAATAAAAATAAAAACTTTCTGGAATTTTAATTTCCCTATATATAATCACTTTCTTGAAAAAATAAAATTTCATATAAATAATAAAATAAAAACGTAATTTTTTAAAACTATTTTTAATATATTTTTTTTTAAAAAAAATGACTTTTTTAATCATGAAAAGATATACTAAACAGAACTTAATTATCATCAAATATTGAATTAAAATGTGGATGTTATTTATTTAATTATTTTTACACTTTCACCCAATCATGAAGGCATTTTTGAACAAAAACCAAGTCTGAAATTCCGTGCCCAAATTTTCCTTTTTCTAATCGAAACTCCAAGGGACTAAACTGGCCTTAAATAGGGAGTGCAGAAAAAGCTGCACATAAGGACAGTTTTTTGCAACAGAGTCTCTCTAGTATTTATTCTCTTTTGTATCAGCATAGACCACCTCCTTATATTCTCTCTTTCAAGACTCTCTCTTTCAAGAAACAATGAAGAGACTGCTAGTAGATGGTGAGACCTCTCCTAAAGCCGGTCCCTCTTCTTCCCTTGACATTTCTGATTATGGTTTAAAATCACCTTGTGATGTGAGAATTTCTAGGAGGCGATCAGCTAATCATAATCTGCCTCCTGCTGGTGCTATTAGCTTGAAATCCCCCATGGTTAGGCCTTACGTTCGATCAAAAATGCCTCGCCTTCGATGGACTCCTGATCTTCACCACTGTTTTGTACATGCAGTCGAAAGGCTTGGTGGAGAAGACCGTAAGCTAGCTTTCTTTATATACATCAAATAAGTTCCTCTTCCTAATTATTTTTATTGTTTAAAATTTAGATGGGAGATATATAGCATGATGTAAGTGTAGAAGTTCTTCTATCCATTCATGTGAAAGGTACCACACTGCATAATCTGGGTTGTCAGTGCTATCTGAGAGTTTGGAGAAGGTGGAGTGGAGGTAGAGTCTATGTGAGAGGCAAGATTTTGACTTCGTAGGAGTGGTAGTAATTGGGCTTGCCAAAGTAGGTAATTCGAAGCTGTTAATTTGATATGCAAAAATGGCAAGGCATTAGGAAGGGATGGAACTGACAAGTTCGTAGGCGTAGTAGAAGAAGTAGTAACAAGGATTTGTTCGTGAGACATGGTTGCCAAAGTGCTGTTAATCGAGAGGCATCTGATACCATGTAGAAGTTCTGTATATTCATGTGAAAGGTACAAGAGGACTTATATGTACTTTACAGGTATACATGAAAGCTAAGAGATAATAGCTGTTACAAGGATAAGACTTTATTAGGTACAACAGAATTTAGTTTCACAGAAGACTTTTTAAATTTTTTTATACTATAAGATAAACACTCGATCGAATGCGAATAAATAATTTACATAAACTTATTTTTATATGCGTGTATAACCTATTGAATGATATGCTTTGGGGTGAAAAGTCATTTATATAACCCATATATGTGTTTTAATTTGTGGGATTTGACTTGTAGGTGCTACTCCAAAGATGGTTTTGCAGATAATGAATGTGAAGGGTCTTACAATATCTCACGTAAAGAGCCATCTTCAGGTTCTGATTTAGTGACTGATTACACCTAAAAACGTTTATGGGTGTGTGTGAGAGGTTTTGTAACGTTTCTGTATGCTATATATGGACAGATGTACAGGAGCATGAAGCATGAGCAGATGATACAAGGTATGCTACATTAAATTTATCCTTATCAGCTATTAATTAATGAATAATTCACTAACATGGAAATGTGTAAATATATGGGTATAATTAATGAGTTTTCTCTTTGAGAAAAGAAAAGAAATTAAATAAATAATTGAAGTGCAAATATGCAATTTCCTGAGTGAGGATATTATACATTAATTTCTTGGCTAGTGAATAGAAAAATTATGATTTAAAATCAAAATTTTATAATTTTAGAGATGATTTGATTAAAGGTAAAGATGGTGAAAAGAATTAATTATTAACCCCGTATACCTATATATGTGTATACGGTTGTAAGAACTGAAACTGGTTGACAATGTAAAACTGACACAAGAAACTGTCGCCATGTGAATTATTCCTTCTTAATTAATATTTTTCAATTAATTTACCAAGTAATTTCTTTTGTACATATATATACATGCATGTCAGAAACTTATCATATAAGAGGAGAATCAAATCGAAGGCTGCAACAGTACTTACACACAAGAGTATATTAAGGAAATATTGTCATTGTAGGGCCCATCAGTCTTCAGATATTCCCTTGCACCACTATTGTTTAGTGTAGCTTCTGCACAGAAATATGAGTATGTATGTGGAATTTTCCTTGTGGACTTTTATGTGTATGACAAGAAATTCGACTAATTGATATGCAGGTTAATCATATCCATTTTGTGTCTTTTTCTTCTTCATCATCTGTAGTTTTATGCGTTAAATTTTCCCCTGTGCAGAAGCGGTTTTGGCAGCTCAGAGGAACGATAAGGCACCAGGAATTCACTATTCAAACTATTTCTCACACCGGGACTCTATGAGCTGCCTGGAGAATCATCACTTGGAAGACCAGGGATTAAATAACAATTTACTACCCTATCAAGACCATGGAACTCATAACCCCAGTTACAAGCATGCTCTTAAGAATACCAGCATGCCAGCACAAAGGTTCTTCAATTCATTTTGATAACAAATCATTAATTGGTCCTTCAGTTTGTTCTACCAATATGTGCACTAGAATCATAATTTTCAAATTTCAATTGTTCATTTTATTTTCCCTTTTATCTCTTAGGTGATTTTTTTTTTCTATGAGCAAGATAATTTTAATGTTGTTGTTAATGTGTGGTTTGGGTGGGAATAAGAATTAACCAAAAATGGTAAATTGAGTACTATATTGTCATAACCATGTACAGTATAAATTTTTGCAGGAAAGAAAAGCAAGAGATGTGGATTGGAAAGAGATTGCTGACTGAGTCATTTTCACATGGAAAAGTAACAAGCAACGATCCTTGTATCATCTTCAAGGATCTACTCAAAAGCTGCACGACTACTCAAGTAAACTCTTTTTTCTCGTCTCATAATTATAATGAGCTAGTGTGTGTGTGTATATATGAAAATTATATATCACTTAAAGATTTATTCTACATTTGATCTGTCAGAGGAGTAATGTGCAAGATAAGAATCGGCAGAGTTTAGAAGATTTAGCTGAGATTGCACAGAGAGTAGAAGGGGACAAAATGTCTTTATTACTAAACTCCAAAGCTTCAGAGTCAGTGTTGAAGCTGAGGAAAGCTGAGAGTTTAGGTGTGGATGATGTTTGTCTTGAGCTCACTCTTGGTTAGAATATAATGGCGCACATTATGAAGGAGACAGTTTGGTGTTTCTGAAAGTTTCTGAGCTTCATTTTGTTATGTTGCTATAGTTTTCAAGCAAAGATCCCACATGGAAAGTGGAAACAACCATATATGGGAGACGTAAAGCACATCTGAAATCGAGCAGCAAATTAATGAAACTTAATGACTGGGTAATTAGTTCAAATTAAGAATAATCAATAGATTATTGTTGGCCTAATAACAACTGCTGATTTCTTACAGTTATCTATAGCCTATAAAGAAATAACTGTCAATAAGCATATAGAAAGAAAGCACGCACACTAAATGTATAAAACATGAGTATGAGAAGGTGATTATCTTCTCCAGCTAAATGACAGGCTTAGCAATGCGAAATTAAAGAAAATGTCGGCAGCTGAATTGTTTTGTGTATGCCAGTAGTACAATATCTGTTGGATGTTTTTAAAAATAAAACTGTGCAACCTTCTATATCGGCCAGTTATTGCAATGTCCGGAAGATGAAGGCATTTATCCTCCCATTCTGATAAATACATATGAAAAAAATGAAAAAAAAAAGAAGTTTCACCACAACCTCTGGAATTGAGCAATAATTGTATTCCAAGTTAGATGAACCTAACTGTATTGTATTAGATGAACCTAATAATTGTATTTCAAAGTTCTAACAAAAAGGTACAGAGAACCAATGAAATTTAGTTCAGGGATATTAAAGTCATTTCAGAGTTAAAGAGATTTCAAATTCAAGTCTCCAAATAATATATATATACACGCATGCAGTTGAAGATAGAATTGCAAAAAAGGTAGTTCAGACGTCAATGAGATGAAAATCCAGTTAGCCAGGTCTAGTGATCGACAAAGGTGGTCACCTAGCGGGTCTCTACGGCAGATGGGTGTATTAATTTTCCAACAGATTATAGATGACAATGTGTGAAATTTATAACCTTCTCAACTGTCACTTTGTTTTTAAACTTCCAAAGATAGAATTGTACGTCTTTTGTGTGTGTATATATATATTCCACCTCTTGATGCTAGTTTTGTCGTGCAAGGTATTTAACTTTCAGTGGATACATTATCTTGATATTGATAATGGCTGCTACTAGGCTTTTTCTACTCTTCATTCTTGGTCTACTCGTTTTTCCCACCGATGGTAGGAAGCTATTTGTAAGCAAAAAGGGTGCAGCTGGAGAGGAGAAGACCTTCTTCTTCTTTCCTGGTTATAACGGTGCCGGTAGTACATTCAATGGTGGTGGTGGAGGAGGAGGGGGGTTTGGTGGTGGTGGTGGTGGTGGTGGACAAAATGCGGGATCTGGCTTTGGTAGTGGAGTTGGAGGTGGGTATGGGTACGGAATTGGAGGTGGAGGCGGTGGTGGAGGCGGTGGTGGAGGAGGCGGAGGTGGTGGTGGTGGCAACAATCTCTTTGGTGGAATGGGTGGAGGTTCTGGCTTTGGAAGTGGCTTTGGGTCTGGCAGCGGTAGTGGAGGGCTTGGTGGTGGCGGGGGTGGGGGTGGAGGTGGAGGTGGGGGCGGAGGTGGTGGCGGTGGCAACAACCTCTTCGGTGGATTGGGTGGGGGTTCTGGCTTTGGAGGTGGCTTTGGGTCTGGTAGTGGTAGTGGAGGGCATGGTGGTGGCGGGGGTGGGGGTGGAGGTGGGGGCGGAGGTGGAGGTGGAGGTGAAGGTGGAGGAAAGGGTGCAGGCAGTGGATATGGTGGAGGGTTTGGAGGTGGCGTGCCTTGAGTTCTGAATTATCAATAACTCGATGGTGGCGTAGTCAAAGATTTGTGTCATTGCATTGTCAGGAGTTTGTATTTATGCTTATAGGAATAATAATGTGGGTAATAATAAAGGAGTGTGCAGTTAAAATATGCTCTTTAAATCTGTAAAATTAAATGTTGTTTTTTTTTTTATTTGACTTTTATTGAAACGAGAACTTAAAATTTCATTGCCTTAAAAATCACTTTAATAACTAATCGTGAAATTTATATATTATTTTTGAAATAGAAATGTAATTGTAATTATGGATGGGATAATAGTATTATTATTTTTAATTTTTATTATCTCCTTGAAGTTTAATATAATGAGAAATAATATTTTTATTTATATTTGTTAAAATATTTTTTTAAAAACATCATTCATATTTTTATTATTTTGAAATTTAAACACTTAGAAAATGCGATTAATAGAAAATATTTTTCTAATTGAAAGAAAAATTAAATTATTTTTTTTTTAAAATTACTTATTTTTTTTTAAATGAGGAAGTTATTTTTTAGATTTTGATAATTTTATTAAAAATGTAAAAATACTTATATATGTATAATATCAACATATGTTATTAGTTTAACATTCTAATCAAATAATAGACAATATTTTTATGAAAAATATTATTTAAAAAATAATTTTATAAAAAATATTATCTATATGTAAATTATATTTTACAACATAAATGAAAATTTAGTAAATGAATGGGTTTAATTAAAGATTTCTGTTTGGACACAATGATCAATCAGATTATTTTTAATATATATATATATATTATTATGGAGTTGATAATTATCTTTTGAAAATAAAATGTCAATTTAATAAATTAAATCCTAATTAATTAATAAAAAGAAGAGAATAGGACGTCGAAATGAAGGTGGAAAACTATATTGCAATAATCAATTGATAGATAAACCTTATGTTTTCTTTTAACTCAATTTTTTTAGTAAATATCTCATCTCGATTGATTAATTACGGAGATTCCAATAAATAAATAAAAAAATTTTAAATTTTCCTTAAAAAAATTGGTAATTGGTTCATGAAGTGTGAATATATTCCAAAACGTTCACATACATAGTAGAAATAAAATCATGCAAAGTTGACCAAAATATATGATATAAATTCTGTAAAATGTACATCATATATCTTGAAAATCAAAACATTCTAGTTAAAAAAACCTCTTGTCTTTTACCTTTTTGCTATTTCTATCTTTTTCCTCGCTTTGGATCTTCCTCCTCAGTGGATATATGCTAGTTCCCAGTAGTCTACATCTTCATTTTCTTATATATATATATATATGTATAATCTCATTGTTTCTCTATGTGGGAAGAATTTTTCAAATGGGAATTATCAATATAAATTATTAATCATGCACCAATATAATTTTATTTTTAATATATTTAATTTCAGTTGAAACTTAAATTAAAAGCTTTGTAATTTTTAATATTAATAAGTTAAAGTACATTATCTTTCTAAAAAAATTATTATTAATGTAATTTTTGTTTTAAGAAAGAAGGAAAACATGTATTAAATTATTAAAGAATTATCTTAAAACAATTTCAGACATGGAAATTAATAATAATAATAATAATAATAATAATAATAATAATAATAATAACAATAATAATAATAATAATAAAAGCTGTAGCACTGATTAACATGGATATACAGTTATTGCAAGTTGCGCATTGTTGGAAATATTCTAAGCGTTAGAATTTTCTTAATTTCTTTTCTAGACATCCCATAATAGTAATATCCTTTTAGAAATACATATTATTTTAAATTTACAGTTATACCCTCATGTAATTATACTTTTGAACGATCAATGAATTTTATTTTTTTTAAGACAGTAGAGTGTAGTGAATAATTCAATTCATTTATTACCAATTTTAACGACAACATAAAAAAAAAATATAATTTATTATTACTTTAACCTCTTTATATTATAATTTTGTAAATTACCACCTATAAAGGAAGACCAAATTGATACTCAAACAACTTTAATTTATTCATTAATGGAGCAAGCAACTCAAATTGATGCCAATAACAGTAATTATTTATATTTATCTTGTATCTAATGCAGTCCAAGTAATATTACTTTAGTAAATAACTTTAATTAGAAGCATATAGGGAAAAAAATATGAAAAAAATTTCAGTTAAACCATAATAATCGAAATCATTAATCTATGTGCAAAAAGCAAATTAGATTATATTTTTGAGATGAAAGGAATATGAGATAAATGAAAGACATATAAATAGAAATGATGTATAATTTTAAAATTTTGAATTAAGTATTGTGTAAAACGTATGAATATATTTTTTGACAAGACAAAAGTTTATCCACTCCTATTTTTATTACTGTTGTGTTATTGTGACTGCTAATTAAAGAAAATCAATTGGTATTGTTAGACTTAACTAAATTGACCACATAGAATGATATTTTCCAAGTCCAATTTGTTAATTTGTTTGGTTAGGAGTCAAAGGACATGGAAGCTCTCGTAGAGATGAAGACGGACTCCACTTTGAAATTTGAACATTATCAGCAGGAAAATATCTCCAAAATATTCCAAAGCAAGGAAAAATGTTTTGCAGCAATGGATTAATATCCTCCTTTTAATCTAAAAGGAAATGCAAAAACCTAGTTCATCGTAATGAAGATATAAATATATAGATTTTTCAAATAATTAATTATACACCCTCCTTTAATTTGTACCATCACCATATACCATCTTGTCCTGCAGTAAACAAATGATGAACAGAGAGAAAAAAATCTTCTTAAAGACTATGATTAATGGAGTGGTCCATTGCCAAAATATGGAAGGAATTACAATTATGGGGCTTCAAGTTGATGGAACTCTGATCATTACAATCGTAATGAAGATTATTCCTATCAAAACTGGTGATGTTGTGGAGGAGGCAAGGGTGGAGGTGGTGGTGGAGAAGGTGGAGGCAGTAGAGAGGCAAGTGGTGGGTTTGGATTTGGTCAAGACTATGGAACTGGAGCTGGAGCTGAATCTGGTGCAGGAGGCAAGGGTGGAGGTGGAGAAGGTGATGGTTATGGAGGATCTGGTCATGGTGGTGGAGGACGAGAAAATGCTAGTGATGGTGGCAGTGGTGGTGGTGGAGGAGGAGGTGGAGAAGTTGCTGGAGGAGGCAGTTCAAGTGGCAATGCAGGTTCTGGTGAATGGTTTGGTCATGGCAGCGGTTTTGGTGTTGGAGTTGGTATAGTTGGTGAAGGAGGGGGTAGGGGTGGGGGTGGTGGAGGCGACAATGGGGGAGGTAGTGTAAGAGCTTCTAATCAGTGTATGGTCATGGAAGCGGTTTTGGTGCAGGCGGTGGCATAGGTGGTTAAGAGAGTAGATGGAGGTGGAGGTGGTTTTAATGGAGAGTACGGCCATGGTAATTGTTTTGAACGTGATTTGTATAAAGTGGCCTATCCACTGGGCTAGACTTTGGGCTAACCAGGGCAGAAGTTGAACCGCTTTAAATGGGCCTTATCCGTTACCTTAGGGCCCAATAATCAAAACCCATTTTCTTCCGTATAGCCTCCTTCATTCCTCCCTCTCACTTTTGTCTTGAGGCGTGTTTGGCCCAACTTTTGAGTGCAGCTCATAAATATCCAAATAAGTAAATTTGTGCATCCAATAAATTTAAAAAAATATAATTAATAATTAATAAGTGATTAATATAATATTATTAATTATAATTTATATTAATTTTATTTTTAAAACTGTTTCTCATTAATTGATTTTAAATTTTTTTTATTTAAATCATATTATTTTTTTTCATGTAATTCAAAAATTAATATTATTAATATTTTTATCTTTTTTATTTATAATCTTAATATCTTAATTAACACATTATAATTTTATTAAAATATTTTTTATTAATAATATAAAATATAAAATACTTATTTATTATAAATAAAATACATTTTTTTATCCAAAAATTTAAAATTGGCTATAAAACTTTCCTTTATTAACAATAATAATTATTTTATTATTTTATTATATTTTTAAAATTATTTAATTATTCTTTAAAAAATTTAATTATTTTTTATTTTAAAAATAAATTAAATAATAAAATAAATAATATTCTATAATAAATTTATAATTTTATATTTATTTTAATAATAAAATAAATTATATAATATTCATTTTATATATTAATTAAATATAATTTTAGCCGTTAACTATCAGATAACAATAATAATTATTATCTACTAATTATCCAATGCTAAGCCAAACGTCCCCAGACCATTGCCTATCAAGTGTGAACTTCACTTGTCTTTGTCGAGTTCGCTGGCTCAACTCACCATTCTCCTAAAAGGGCGGGCACCCTGCAGTACCGCCTTCAACGCACAGTCGATGAGCTCGACGACGAAAGCGTGGGCTGTTCACGCGTCGCAAAATGGCTGAGATCGTGAAGCAGGGGCGAAAGTTGAGTATAAACTGAAGCGACCGAGTCCACTCAAGCAGGATTACTTTTTTTTTTTTTTCTTAAGATAGGGACACAAATACAGAAATTAAGGAGAGAACTTGACGTCTTAATAAAATTATAATAATTTTATCAAGATTTCGTATTTTATTTAATCACTGTACGCACACACTTCACACCTGTGGGATCCGATGAACCAAGCAGGACTACTTGGCTTATGTTGAGTAGAGATTCAACTTCACTCGCTTCGCTACCTCCGCCAGAAATTGGTGGCGCGTGAGCTTAAAAGAAGGGAAATAAAAAAACAAAAAAGATATCAGTTTCTGATTTTTCCGGGTTTTGAGAATCGTCCTCGTCATGCTGAGGATTTAACCCAAAATGTTAGAAAGGAATCCGTATAACCGACCTTAAGTTGGGTTGAGTTGAGTTGAGTTGAGAATCGTCGTGCTGTAATGAGATGTAAGGGAGAGATTGAACTGAGGTTTCGGTAATTGGAGTTCTGTAGGGATCGAAGGAATGGCAGAATGAAAAAGGTATATTTTGTGTGTGTGTTTTGTCCCTGTTTGGTTGCTGAGAAAGTAGGTATTTTTTTTGTTTTTTTGGTGCTTGGTTGTTGAGAAAGTGAAGTACTGGATAAGAAAAGGAAAGTTTTTTATTTTTAAGAAATCAATAATGCATGGACTACACCAGTTGGATTCAGTTTTATGCTAATTTTGATTGTTCATTGACACTTTTGGGAACAAGTTTTTGTAAGATTCTTTAATGTAATTAAGACATATGGAGGTTTTGTGGAAAAGTTGAGGTTTTTGAAGGTCTAAAATTCTCAGTTTCTCAATCCAGGTGTTGAAAAGGTTTTTATAAATTGAACATTAGATATTATCATTCCTTATTTTCTCATATCATCCGAGAAACATCAAGCAACATAACCATCATTTACCTTACCTTTCATTACTTTATCTTTTCTCCTTACACCCTCCCAAACCAAGTTTAACGTGTATTGGTTGGAATAATCTTTTGTTTAGGTGTTTTTGAGGTATGTGCTTCATTCTTGTTAGTGTTTACTATAACGGTTTCCCCTGGAGAGGACAAGGGAACTTTAGTCCCTGATCATGTAGATGCTGATGAGCAACAGTGAAGAAAAGAAAATGATGGTGTGTTTGTGTCACTGGATGAAGAAATTGCAAACAGTAATGGATCAAATGTTAATGTTAGTGAGTCTGAGAAGAAAGTGGATTTGTTTCGACAACAAGGATTGAACATTCTTCAGACTCTCTATAGTGGGGCAGTTGAAGCGGTTCCTTATAGTTTTGGTCTGAGAAAGCGGTTATTTTAGATATTGGAAGCAACAGAGTTGGCAGATTCAGAAGACATGCATAGGGAGATCCTAAGTGATATAAGGAAAAAATTTTCAAAAGATCCAGAATATTGGGATTGGATTGCTAGACTTGAAATGACTAATTCTGGAACTATACAGGAGAAGATTGAAAAGGCGTCTTCCTGCCACATCTACAAAAAGCAGTTCAGATACACAATTCCACAAAACCATGTGAACCACTGCAACTTGAGATTTATTATTTGCTGCTTTCTGTTGGCCTAGTTTTTCTCATTATTGATATCTGCCAAGCGTATTAGTGCAGTCTTTTGTTTTTCTCTGTGAAATTGAAATATAGAAATGTACATGATATGAATACTTTTCTTGCTTATTAACATCTAATGGTCACCCTTGATTCTCTTCATTGTGTAGGTTTATGAGGAGGCTTCCATTATGTTTAACCTATTTATAAAGTTCTTTATGGATGTTGTTGGGCGTAAAAGAAAAGAAGACCGAGTCTCTGGATTACCCAATCACACTGAAGATTATATTTAATATTTCTCATATATTGAGGATATACGAGAAAGCTGAGACATTGGGATGCATTACTGAGGATCTTGCTTTTGAATATGTGCCATTTTACTTGCAACTAGGGAGACTAGATGGAGGCAAGAAGCTAGCAGAAAAATTTTTGAAGTGGAAAGCTTTCAAATTTGGTAAAATTATGGCTTTTAAGGGCCTCTTTGGAAATCAGATGTCCTACAAATAATACTCCTGGACAAAGTAAGGTTGATCTGCAATCCGTCTTTGGACTTCTTTGAAGTTTGTTGACAAAAATGTCAATAACAGAAGCTAAGGACTTGTGGATAATGGTATATTTTTGTACTTCCGTAGTTCTACCATTTCTGCTGTCCAATTCTTAGATTATGTGACTGATTAATCTGCTTTCATATTTACCAGTCATCACTGGCTCTATTTCTTTTGCCTATCAGAAATATCTGTTAAGATATGCATCATTTTCTGTATAAAGTATTTGCCTAATGAAAATACAAGTATCACAGGCTTGTAACCCTTCAAATAAATAGCAAAGATTTTGTTTGGATGAAATTGAGATCCTTTTCATTTAAATTTTGAATCCTTTTTTTTTTCGTGTTTTATTTTCCTCTAATTATCATATGTCGCCCTCTCTCTCCATTCAGTGCCTGATGGATATTAAACATTCTGTAGACCCTGAGACATACTTCCTTATCTTGTGCATATGATTTATTTTGTTCTTTTTGTGGAGACCATGTATGGCTTGGTTAATATCCATTACCTCTTACTTGCATGAGATTAGTTACAATGGCGGACCAGAAACAATTAAACGACAGTTCGAAGGTTCAAGGCAAGCTTTAACATAATCTCATACTGCAGGCGCTCAATTTTTTTGCAATGGAAAAAAGTTATTTTGAGTTTGACAAGCTGGTTGAGGTGTTATTCATTTTAGTAGCTAAAGATGGTATCATTCATTTTAGTAGCTAAAGATGGTGACGGTGTTAATTGATTCTCCATCCCTTGTTCTATTGTAAATTTTGTTTTTCAGAAGGATGGAATACCGCATACAAGAGAGATATTGCTATATCCATGAATACACTAACAAATCTAAAAATCCTACTTTTGCAGCTTGGAACATCAGAAACTGCAAATGCTGTCTACTGGCGCACGAAAGACCAACTTCAATTTCGGCCTTGACACAAATTTCTTGAATTATTTGTATAACAGCTGTCGAAACACACGAGAAGGCAATGATAGTTCGTTCCAAATATGACAAATTCTTTTCTCCCTGTATAGCGTTCCACATTTTCTGATGATCATAGTAACACTTCACCACCAAGAAGACATTTTCCTAATCCAAAATTAGATGTCCCTAATCCAAGCAAATGAGATACACTTGATACTACGTGAAGGCTTCATGAGACCACCTGATCATGTTAAAACAAGTAAATTGAATTTATTTATTTTTTTTCATTTTACTATCGTGCAATGAGATTTGTCTTCACAAATTGAAGCAACTGCTGCAATTATTCATAATTGGTATCAATAAAAAGCATAATCATCACAATGAATGAAGTTCTTGCAGATAGAAAAGAGGGAACTCTCGTTGAAAGTAATCGAGTTTAAACAGGAACTGATTAGATAATAAAGGAGCTGCAGCACCATAGATGGGTTAAGATGGCTTGTAATATTTAGTTGGTACAAATGGCATTTTTGTGACAACTCCATCATAGGCCTTCCCTCGAACCACTAGCTTAACTTTGGTGCCTGCCTTGTGGTATCCAGAATTCACATACCCCATGGCAATGTTCTTCTTCAGGCATGGACTAAATCCTCCACTGGTAATTTCCCCAATGTTTGTTCCTTTTTCATCCTGAATCTCACTGTGGGATCTAGGAGGTGGACCAGAAGATGAAAATCCTACACGCCTGATTTTTGGACCCTCTGCAAGTTGTTTAAGAATCACCTCAGCACCAAGAAAGCCACCTTCAGCCTTTCGTCTTTTCCCTATTGCCCAAGTCAATCCTGCCTCTACTGGTGTTGTGTGTTGTTCCATGTCATTGCCATATAAACACAGCCCAGCTTCAAGTCGAAGGCTGTCTCGTGCACCCAACCCTGTCAGCCTTACTTTTCCTTCAGATTTGTCTAAGATTGCTTTTGCAAGATCGACAGCATTATCTGAAGGAACTGAGATTTCAAACCCATCTTCACCAGTGTACCTGAAAAAAATCAGCAGAAAGACAAATAATCCACCTTTCACTGGTCAGAATGTAGGCAAAATCAGTAAAAGAAATCAAGGGGAAGAGCTGGTAAAGAAGTGGAAACTGAGTAAAAATTAAGTTAAATATAAAGGTTGTGGATATGCAGGAGCTCAGGAATGTGTATCAACCTTGATAAAAATAAACATACGATCATAGCTGTAGATTACAGAAACCAAGTTAAAGCCTCCCACATACTGCCATGTGAGGTGGATTCCTAATTTAAAGAAATCCTGAGAAGGGTTGATATGTGAAGAAGAGACTAAAATATCATACCCTGTCCTAGTGAGAAAGCAGTGCGATCCATTGATGTCTAGCATACGGAACTCCCCAAAGTATATCTTGCTCAAATCCTCTTTTGTCAGGTGTTGAAGAACTGGAGCAGCAAGAGGACCCTGCACCGCAAAAATATGGGTCCTTCTATAAATGCTACTAAGAAGAGATATTTGAATAACTAAAGATGCCCCAGTTTCTCAAGATGCCCCATTGTAACACCATTTTATTCTGATAGACATAGCAGTTTTGATTGATAATTTTAGTGGCCAACTATAGTGATCATTGTATCTCACAATCATTCCTTTTGAAGAACTTATGTACTAACAAAATGTAAGATGGAAAAAAAAGAAATGAAACAGAGAAGAGCAGGCATTAAAGGAAAAAAGAAAGGAAATGACAAGATCAATAGAGTCCAAATCAAATCTTGAACTTTCACTTAAGACAAATAAAAGATCAAACAACATAATGAATATAAGGATTCACCTGGAGAGCAAGAAGAGATCTTTCATCGTGGATGTGCCATGAGACTTGACCACCTTTTGCCTTGAATGACTTCATATGCTCCTCAATGTGAGCCAGATCCTTATCCCTACATCCTGCATTCACAACTAAGTATATGTGATCATCTGTCACCTTGGTGATCACTGAATCATCAATTGCTCCCCCCTTCTCGTTTGTAAAGACAGTTAGGGTCCCAGTTCCAGGTGCAAGGCCAGCAACATCAGCAATAACAAGTTTCTCAAGAAAAGGAATACAGTCCTTTCCATTGAGGCTCAGTCCACACATATGGGAGACATCAAAGAGGCTACCATACTCTCTACAATTTATAGTAGAGTCCATGATCGAGTCCTTGTACTGAATAGGCATACTCCATCCAGCAAATGGCACCATCTTCCCTCCATGAGCAATGTGGAAATCATAAAGAACAGTCTTTTTGAGATCAGCTTCTGAGGCAAAGTATCGACGAGTGATTGCTTTCTTATCAGCCTGAGCAAGACGGCGGGTGATTGATTGACCAAGTTGCCACAGACCCCCTCTCATTTTCTAAGATGAATATATCTGTTTAAGACAATGTCTGAAAAACTGTTAAGTGCAGATAGCACTAGCAAGAATCAGCCGGTACAAAATCCAGAATGGCATTTGGATTTTGATCATTAAGTGCTGAAGATATAGAAAAGCCATGAAGAGAAGTGAAACAGAAAAAGAAAAAAAAAAGGTTATAAATAGTAGACAAGTGCAAGCCAATTAGCTAAATACATTCCATAGCAAAGGCAGCAAATTTATTACTAGTAACTGGCAGACACTTTGATGGAAGTGAATGTTGGTACTCTGACAAGCAATCAATCTTCCTTCTTAGTAGATAAATCGTAGAGGTAGAAAAAAAACTGATTATTTTAAATGCCCTCAACAACATTCTTTGCGCTATAGAATGACAAAATATCATCGCGCATCCAGGCATCTTAATAGAAATCAACAAATTATAACATCACTTTCACAAGCTGCCAACCAATAAATCTCAAAAACCAGCATCGACCTGCTCACTGAGGACATAGCAATCTCAAAACAAGTAAGATGTCAATGAAAAATCCATAAAAAATAATGGGTATTGGCCAAGGATAAACAAAGTGTTCATCATCTAGATCTCATTTCCAAGGTCAGCATCCAATCAGGCAATCACAAAATCTTATTGTAAATGAATCACAGATTGAATAAAGAGAAAAAGACTACAACTTCAAAGAAAATTAGTGTAGTAATGAAGAGCCCATAGATAAAGAGAGGACAACAAGTAGAGAAACTTACAGGGGTTGGCGGTGGAGTCGCTCAGTAGTTTGCAAATCTGAGGAGATCCCAACAGAACATCCTAGCGCTAGTGGAGATAAAGGATAAAAAAAATAAAGACCCAGTTTTTATATGTGTAAGCTATTATTATTTTTAAATTGAGAGGGATGTTTGGTGGGTAATGTAGTGGGTGGAGGAGGGTTTATCTCTGCCAAATCGAGAAACAGCCACAGCCAACCTAAAACCCCATCAGCAGCGAGTGGTGTAAGGGGTTAGGACTATGAGCAACCCAATCTCTTTCCCGTCTTTTTGTGCAGGTGTTACTCATATGTACCATGTTTCATGACTATGCCTAGAATTTGACGGCCTTTCAAGACAAAACAATCTCTATGCCGTTGATCCAATCCGAGGTTCTGGTAGGCCATGGAGGAGGCAGCAATAGAGATAGAGTGTATGATTAGTAATGATGGAAGCGAGAGCATGGGATTAGAGTTGCTGACATATGTCCTCTAAATGTGGAGTTAAAACAAAGGAAAAGGATGGTTGGTGAGAATTTCGAGGGATTCCACTCTAATCGGGAAACGCTATTGGCAGGCCTTGGGAATAATTGTAAGCAAGTCAATCTAATTGTTCCACCTGCCTGGGAGTTGGTGGCTCTGGAAGCAGTAAGATTGATTCTAGCAATAGTAAAATTCAGCAAAAGCCTTCATAATTTTGTAACGATAATGGTGGTTTAAATTTCATACAAATGAATATCAGAAATGTCAGAAACAGAACTGAAAGAGCAAAAATACTCTAATATCATTAAATTAAAAAGAATTATTCTAAAATCTTAATTTTTTTTTTCCAATAACAATGCTAATTGCTTTCAAGACTCTAGCTTTAACTATTTCTTAATGCAATACCTGCATAAAATAGAGACACAGCAAGTTTCAAAGTGGTATTTATGGGGTAGATTAAGAGAATTGATTTCTTTCTAACCGCAGAGAGCTTGTGGACGAATGAATATTATCAAGAAAACGGTGCCGTTTCAGAGCAGAAATGGCACCTTTGATCGTAGGCACGGTAATCATCGAGTGAGAGCATCAGGTGGCCACGCAAATTCCGAAGATGACAAAGCTTTCAAAGTCTTCCCCACACCATCCCCACATAGGGATTACCATTGTAGCCAGAAAAATTCTCTGGAATCCTTTCATTCGAATCTCTGGTGCCCATTTGCAGAAAATTGGTGGCCTGAAGAACCATCAAAAAGATTCTTTTGCTTTCACTCTTCTCGCTCATCCTTTTCCTCATTGCTGCTTCTAAATTCTCCTTTCCACACTAATGACCTCTTCTAAATCCAAATGAGGTAATTCTCTTTAAGTATCTTAATTTATTTTCATTTAATCATTGATTAGATTGAGCAATTTTTATTTACTTTTCTTTTTCTGTGTTCATAATCAATATCTGTTCAGTTGCTTAGAAACTTTGATTGGAAAACAAGGGCAACTATGTTCTAGTTGAATTTTGTTTCATTTGTCCATGCGAATCGTTTAAAAATTTCTCTCTCTATCGCTTAATAATATATAATAGTTAGCAATCAAGATTATGTATTTCTACTAGCAGATATCTTTGTGTGGATCATAAACAACTGCGTGGACTGAATATAGGATGTTAGGAGCAACATCCCTCTTCTTTTCTTTTCTTGGTTCTCCCTTTCTTGATATGAAACTATCAAACATGGTAGCAACCTATCTCTTTCACAAAGCACATAACAATGATTTTGGGTGTGTGCTGGTGCTAGTTTATTTTGGAATTGGATTATGCAACTATGAACTGTATTTCTTTGCGTAATGTGGTGTTTTGTTTTCAATTTTTTGCCAAGGTACTGATAAAATGGTTCAACCATGGTAATGGTCTATCTATCTAGAGGTATTAGCCAGTGCCACCCCTATCTGGGCATTAATAGACTCGATGCTTCTCCGTGCAAGATTACCCATGCCAATTCCTTGACTAGTACCCCAGTCTCTCCTAGCGTTTCATGTGTTCCATGTAATAATATAATTCAGAGTTCTGCTCTTTCTTGGAATGGACGTGGCCAGCTTAGGACCCATCATGTATCACAGCGTGTGGCTTTGAACAGCTGGCTGGTAAGCAATTGAGCAGCTTCAGGGCTAAAATGCTTTCTTTTCATTTTGGGTAGATTGAACAAATTTTTATGGCTTAATTTTCAATGTTACAGTGTCGATCACATGACTCTGTTTCACCTGATGATGAGTATCGTTCATCTCGGAATATAGCAATCAGTTTGTTCAGGCGATACAGGAATGTCATTGACCGTGGAGGAGGTGACAACCTAAAAGTATATTCAGTAATTTGCTCCTGCCTGTCAAAGTGTGACACTTCTTTGCTGCCATTTCCAAATAACGTGTTTGAGTTATGTATATTAGGAGTTCATCAATGCTGGGGTGAATGCATACGCTCTTGGCTGCACTGATGAAGGATTGCGAAAGGAACTCAATGCTATGAGAGAATCTGGTGTTGAAATTGAAGCACTGCAGAATTATGGAGGAAGCACCAGTGTCAAATCCAAGATTTTTAGGAAGGAGGTTAGTCAGTCCTGCCGAGTTTAATGCATTACTGTCATATGCTTCAATAAGAATGGATAAATTGGGACATTCAAGGCCTTAGCATAAGTTAATGCTCCTCAACTTCAATAAGGTTATTCTTAGTCTGTAGTCATATCAACTTTTATGTATCATTATGGTTCAAATGCTTCAGCCTTTATTTGAATCTGAAAGATCTATAAAGGGAAGGAAATGCTGAAAAATTCTTATCAAGAATTATTGACCTGTCTTTCACTTGTTCTTTTTCAGATCTTAAATTAGAGTTGAGAATGATTTGTCTATAAGGTTTTTGTTTGTTTACATTGCTTTTGTAATTTTCTCAACTTTCTTTATCCAATTTTTTCCTTTCATCAATGAAGACTGATTTATGGCTATTAATAGGCAATTAGCCTTCATTATGAACAAGCAATATCTATCATGATTGTAAGTTATTTAACTTATTATGAAAGCTGATGACAGTCTAAGACGCAGAACTGCATGGTTTCTATTCTATGGTGCAGGTTGATGAGTGTATTCTGTGGTTGAGCATTATATTCATCACTATCTTGTGTACGCCACAACCAACTATAGTTAGATGGTCATCTACACCTCCAGTATCAGATGAAGTACTGCTTCAGTGGAAAGGTTTTTGTGCACTAATTGCAAATGCATATTATATGAAGGGAATGGCATGGTGAGGCCCTTTTCAATGTGGTTGTTTTTCCAGTTGTTGGTAGAAGACTATTTGATATGAAGCATAGATGTAGTTTATAGAAAGTTAGGTTGTTGAGCAAAGGACTAATGTCATCATATTGAATACAAATGTTAAAACTAGTGCTTCTTTTAATGAATAAAATGTAAAAATATCTGCTAATTAATACAATATCATTATTACTCAATGACATCTAGAATTGTTTCCTGGGATGGGAATCTTAAATCATTAATGCTGTCGATGATTAAAATATTTTCACAGTAACATTGCATGCTGAGTCTTTCTCTTTGTTTTGATTGCCAAAGGCTTCCTGTGAAGACTCTTCAGCTAGAGCAAATGGCAGTTGTTGGACATGCTGAGGAGCCCTCGGTTGTTGCCAGCCGAATGCGATTAGTGTTTAGCACCCTTGAGGTCAGAGAAGTCTTGTCACTTTCTTTATTAATGATTAGAGATTCATAATAAAGAAGTTCAATTAACAAGGATCTATACTGAACTCAAAGAGCACTGAGTTTACGGCTTTGGGTTGCAGAACATTGTCTTTCTGTTAGTGATAGATTTTATTTTAGTGATAGTCTCTCTGTGTATGTGTATTATATATATCAAGAATTGTATGTTAATAAATGGTTGTATATTACATAATCATATTTCTGAGGGATGCAAATGCTTCACAGAAGATTGTAATATCCAAGAAATCAATTCGCGTTTGTTTGTTTTCTCTGCTGTTGCTGCTGTTGTGAAAGCTACAATACTAATATCATTTTGATTGTTCATATGCTCGTGCAGGTAGTAAGTCCACAGTGGCCAAGAGTCTAGCCTCATTCTTCAATATCGAGAACAGTGAGTTTTCCTAGGATCACAATTGGCTTCTTATTCTAATTGAAAATTGTAAATTACTACATTTATTCAGGTAGTCATTTATGATATTTAAAGGCAAAATGTTCATGTGTAATGAAGTACCTCTAATGGTGATGTTAAGTGAGGAAAATGTAGCATGACATCTGCGAGCATTGTTTATCTATAAATAAAGCAGCTGTAAACATTTATGCACTTAATAGCAACACCGAACACCTTCTACAAAACATCTTATAATCGTTGTTGATAGTATTATTAGTGCCGTCTGAGTCAACTTATAAGCTTTCACATTTTCGGCTGTGGGAAGATTCCATAAATAGCCTACTGTTAATCATCTAATTTACACGCCAACGGCAATACTGGTTTCAAATGGATGCTAGGCTAGCATTACTGATGTGATTCAGAAGGCCAGTTTAAACAGCAGAAGCGGAACCGTATAAAATAAACTGATATTGATAATCATACAAAAAAATGCATCTATTCCAAATTATGGATACTATTTTTTTCCTTTTTTTTTTTTACCACAAATGCCAGTCACGGTGTTCTGATGATGAAAGCTAAGGACAGTCGATTGACGTTTGAAGCGTTAATGCTAAGAAGCAGAGGAAGAAAAGGAAAAACACCAACAATAACTTTGCATCTTGAATGCATCAAAGCCTTCAAAGAAAATATTCAAAAATATGATTTCCTGGATTGGGATACAAGAGAAGTGTTGGAATTTGGAATTGTAGCCGGGAAGAGACCGAGAAGGGATTGCCGGAGACATGGTTTGAACTGTGAAGGATGGCGCAGAGGCGGAGGTCTAATGAGCCTCCAACAGTGGATTATCGCAGCTCATTCTATTAAGCTTAAGGTTTTGGACAATTACCCAGTGAAACGCATTGGTTGATGGGCCTTACACATAGACCCCAGAATCCCTCCCAGGTTTGAAATTTTTATTCAATAAAAAGAAGAGTTTGAAGTTTGAACTCTTCGCAATTCGCGTCAGAGAGAGTCAATATTTTTTAATAAGGAAAGGCAGCCATTCAATCCAGACTTTTATCTTGTATTTCTTGGAATGAAACTTTGAAATATTCAAGCACCTATTTCATCCAAATTTTCAGATTCATCTACTTGTAATCTTGCATCACCAAGAACCATAACTTTGATGATTATCATTCTTTGCAATTTGAAAATCCAGCAGCTTGGGAAGGGCGATGCACATATGCAGTTTTCATTACAAGCTAGAAACTAAGGATACACAGATTAGATTTCTCCTTTTTTTTTCTTTTTTTTTTTTTTCTCTTCCTCAGCAAAAAAGAATGAACAAAAAACTTGTATATTGATCTTAATTACATTTTATATGTCACATGATGGACAAAAAGAATTTGTCGAGAAAAAGAATGAACCAATGAGGATCAGTACTTATGGACAAAAAGAAATATTCTAGTATTCAAAAAAGCTTGCTAGCAAATTCATCTATGGTGGTTCCTTCTATATTAGAATAAGAGGATTTTCGGGCAAGATCTCTAAGCTCTGACATGCTTCTTCCCAGCTGTAATGCCATCTTCATTTCAAACATTTCTCCATCTTCTCTTCTCTCCATATCTGTTTCTTCAAGGGTGGACTCGATTGATTCCTCCATAAGTGCAAAGAATCCAGCAGAGTTTCTATACATTTCAACCACCATACCAACCTGGCCAGCATGCTCAAATGTATTAACTGCTGTAGCTAATGCACCTGCAGCCGCTGCAACTATTGCTCCCCAAGAACCGTTACCTACAAATGCAGATCCAGCAGCTGCAATGCCTGTGAGCAATGGACCTGAGATGGCTAAAATCTTGTTTAACTTCAATGCTAAATTGCCCAGCCTCATGTAATCTTCAGAATCTTTAGCTTTTATCACTTCAATAATCTCCCTCATCTCCACTTCCAGCTCCTCACTCCATCCATTCTTTCCATTTCTTTTGCTTTTTCTTTGGCAGTCATGAGATTTAGGCCACCAAACAGCAGGCTCAAATTTTCCAGGAAACTTCTCAATCATTTTCCCCAACAAAGGAAGAGGGTAAGCTTTGTCAAGAGCCAAAACCTTGTCCATTGCATCTTTCACGTCCAAATCTGTAGGATCATAAAGAGCAAGTGTAGTTTGTAATTGGCTATAAAGCTGCCTAAACAATTTTGTAGCATTACGTTGCTCTTCTGCAAGCTGCGAGGGTTGGAGTTTGTTCATGACAAATAACATCCCCGTAGCTGCCGTAAATAGAAGAGTTGACGATAGCTTCAATGCAAAAAGAGGAGCTCCTGCCCCACCAGTTGCAGCAACGCCAGCCATGGTTACAGCTGTGAGGGTGATCATGTTAATGGAGTTCAAAAGAAGTTTGTTCCAATTATCACGTTGCTCGCCCACATTCTTATGCATCTCCACTCTATCAGCTACGGCTTCTAAGATTGCATAAAGCTTGGCTGTTGCTTTAGATGTAGAGGAATTGGCAATAGGTAGCTCATCTATTATTGTTGGGGTGGTCGCACTTTTTTCTATTGGGATCGTGTTTGTGAACCCATCTCTTAAAATCAGATCCTTAACCAAGTCTGATGATGGAGTTTTTGGAACTGGGAAACGGATTCTTGGAAGCTTAGGGACAGAAATTGCAGCATTTATTATTCTTTTTGATGAAGAAATCCTTGAGGAGGAGGAAGAGAGGAGACTTGAAGCTTGCAAGGAAGCCATATATATGGGGTTTTCTTTAGTTTTGTGGTGTTTGTTTTCTTTCTTTGATGTTCTGGCGGTTGATGATGGATGAAAACGGAGAGACTCCATAAACCTATTTATAGTATGGGATAGTAACTGAAGAGAAACGGTCGTGGTGTGGACTGCAACATGGAGTTGACAATTCCCATTTGACTGGACCCATTCCGTCTTCATAATTTTCAACTTCAACATTTTACCTGCGAGGGCTTAATCGGGAGTCATGGATTTTTTTTTTTTTTTTTTTTTTTTTTTTTATAATTTGTCTCCAATAACATTTGAATTCTGATATTTCATAATATTAAAAACTACTTTAACACCATTAAATTAAAACTTGATAATATTTTAAAATTGATTAATTATCAACTATTATATATAAAAAAAAATTAAAATAATTTCTATTTCAATAGTAAGGGTTACTTGGTCAGTTGACAAATTATATTTTTTTTATTTTATTAATTAGAATTTAAAATTTAAGACAGATTACAAATTAAGATAATGTATATATATATATTTTTTTGGTGGACATTTATATTCCTCTTTTAATTGAAAGTATAAAAATTTGCCAGTAATAGGTAATAATACTACTTTATCAAAAATAGATAAAAAAAATAATTTAATTACTTGTGATTAATTATATCACAGCCTTTGACTTTAGAAACTATCAAACTCCAGTTATACGTTGTGTATCCCACTTCATAGCTCTTTCCCTTCCAACATAGATGGAGGTGGTCTCACGGCAGCCCTATGGATAAATATTAATGTAGAAAATTAGAAGTTTTGAATTCCTAGTCTAGGGCAATAAGCTCGTGATCTATGGTTGCTTTTTCAGGGAATTTAACTACAATTAACTTGGTTTATTTGGTTTTTGACTATGAAAACATTATTTCTTTAAACTCTTCATTATTTTTCTCGTGAATTAAGAACAAGAATTATTTGTATTAGCTCTATTTTTAAAGTTATTTCTTATCAGCTGATAGCTGATTTGATTTTATTTTTTATTTTGATCATATTATCTTTTTTTATTTAATTCAAAAACTAATATTATTAGTACTTTTTATTTTTTATTTATAATTTTAACATTTTGATTAATGCACTTTTTAATTTTATTAAAATATTTTTTTATTAATAATATAAAATATAAAATATTTATTTATATCGAAAAATTTAAAATTAATTATAAATTTTTTCTTTATCAACAATAATAATTACTTTATTATTTATCTATATTTTTAAAGTTATTTAATTATTTTAAAAAAAAATTATTTATTTTCTTATTTTAATAATAAAATAAATGATATAATATAATAATTAATAATTATATATTTATTTAATAATAAAATAAATGATATAATATATTAATTAATAATTATATATTTATTTAATAATATAATAAATGATATAATATATTAATTTAATAATTATATATTTAATTTAATAATAAAATAAATAATATAATATAATAAATTTATAATTTTATATTTATTTTAATAATAAAATAAATTATATAATATATACCCTTATTAGTTATTTCATGTATTAACAACAACAACTAAATAAAATTTTACCAAACACTTAACATAAATCAGCTATCATTAGCTATCAGTTATGAACTATCAGTTGACAATATCAACTATCAGGTAACAGTTATTAGTTGTATTCAACAGTTAAACTAATCATGCCCTAAGTAGGTTCCAGTGCTGGTATTTGTAGGCAACCTGTGGTCCTGCTGGTGTTGTATTGTTGTTATGCATTCTTTCTGTGCTGCTTTTGCAGTGCTGCAACTGTGGCTTTGGTTCTGGTTGTTTTGTGGTTTGGTTTTCAATTTTGTATGTTTTTCAACTTTTGCGTATTGTTTTAGCTCCCAGTTTTTTCAATTAGCACTTATCATTTTAAGTTGGGTTATGCGAGGAAGTCTGTTGATTGAGTCTTAGTTGGATGAGATTTGCTAATATTTTCCTTAATATTATTAATAAAAAACTTTTGTTTATTAAAAAAAAAAAACCAAAGAGATTCTAGAGTTGGGTTTCATACTTCTATTAATCAGAATTTAATCTAATTAATCCAATTGATGGGAGTTTATAACTTTGAAGAAGATTATTAAAAAATCCCTTAAATTCTCTTTCAAGACATCTATAGCGTGCTTTAATCAAATCAAACCCTACTTTTGTAGCTTTTGATTCAATTAAAATCCATTAAGATCCTTAATTAATCATTAATTCTTCTTAAAGCCTTACTTCATCTCTAAAGCTAGAACCATAAGTTCACCTTGATTATCCATCATTTATCTTCATCTTTCGGCCCTCAATCAATGAAATAGATCAATGCATAGGGGCGACAACACTAAGCAAATATTAAATTCACAAGAAATTATCAAAGCATAAATACCATAGTATTAAATAAAAATAAAATAAAATCCGTAGATTAGATCAGAGTGCTACAACCCAACTCTAAAGTCAAAGTATCTACTCACTAACATTCATTAATACAAAAGAAATTATGAAATGGAGAAAAAAAAAAACAGATGAAGGATTAGAGAAACTTAAGAGGATTTGCAGCTTTGATGGTCAAGAAATCTCCACTGGAATCTTCTTTAGGCAGAGAAAATCTCCAATTCTTCCTTCTACTTTCCTTTCCCCCTTGTAAAATCCAAGAATGTAATATTTACTACTGCATTTGTTTTCTAGTTGTGGCTAAATCTAAGAATATAATGTATATATAATGACAGAAAAGAAGCCCTAAAATAGGTTAAAATAATACTTTACGTTTGGGTGAAAAGCCGAAGTGCGTGGGATGAGTCCGCATGAGGAAGAATTGCGTAGCCCATGGAATTTCTTTTAAATAGCACGAGTGGCCTATGTAACTTTCTATTTGATTTTGATTCTTGTTTTGAAGATTGCAAGAACAGTGTAATTTTTAAGTGTTGGAGTTACACGATCAAAAGCATGGTCGTGTAACTGGTTTTGCAATTTTCTGCTTCTTCATAAAATTTAACTTCTTGCTCTTTTCTTTCACAAGAAATTTGACATCTAATTTAAAATGCTTCTCTTCTCCATTCATGTTCATGACCTTTAAAGCCTGAATTTAACCTATAGATGGAAGAAAATAACCATTAGATATAAAATTATAAAAGAAAAACAAGAGAATGAAAAGTATAAGTAAATGCATATAAACTAGCTATTCAAGGGACAATAGCCTCAATTAGTACTTGAAGGGAGCCAAAATTTGAACTATTATGGGTCTCTCATTTCTTGCATCATATCTCTTCTGGCTAAGGATTTAGAATATTAATCCTTGGCACATTCATATTCCGATGGCACTACCAAGTCCTCCAGAAAGTGTGATCTTTCTAGTGTAAAGCGCTATTGCAGATGTAGCTTTTTCACATAGTGTGATTTTTGTTTTTCCTTTCTCTTAAAAAAATGGAAAATTACCATAAAAAGTTAATTGTATAATTGTTACTGGCGATTAGTTGAAGATGAGTTATTCATTAACTCTCTCCCTTGAGTGTGGGTAATAAACAGAATTCTTGAGAACTGAATACATTCTTCTATCAGATGATCAGTATGCAAAAAGAATTTGTGATAACAAAGAATGAACTGACGAGGAAATAGCTAATATGGACAAAAATATCAAAAGAGTTTGCTAGCGAATTCATCTACGTCAGTTCCATCTATATGAGAAGAAGAAGATTTTTGGGCAAGTTCTCTAAGCTTTGATGAGCTTCTTCCGAGCTGCAAAGCCATCTTCATTTCAAACATTTTTCCCATCTTCTCTTCTCTCCAAATCTGTTCTAGTGTAGACTCAATTGTTTCCTCCAGAAGTGAAAAGAATCCAACATAGTACCTTTCAACCACCATACCTACCTGGCCAGCATGCTCAAATGTATTCACTGTGGTAGCTAATGCACCTGCTGCCACTACAACTATTGCAGCCCAAGAACTGTTACCCACAAACGCAGACCCAGCAGCTGCAATGCCAGTGAGCAATGGTCCTGAGATAGCTAAAATCTTGTTTATCTTCAATGCCAAGTTTCCTAGCCTCATATAATCTTCTGTAGCTTTTCCTTTCATCACTTCAATAACCTCTCTCATCTCCACCTCCAGCTCTATTGGGCTTGGGTCCCTTCTATGTGAAGATTCCATTTTGTCGAAGTCCACAATTATTTTGGCCCATTAGGTCTACATATATATATATATATATATATATATATATATATATATATATATATATATATATATATATATATATATATATATATATATGTTTGCTTTCTGTTGCACTAATTAACACAGCCACAATTCTCATTTTGATTGCCCAAAAATCAGAGAAGAGAAGTGAGAAAAACAGAGAGAAAATAGAGAGCATTTTGCATAATTTTTTGCATAAATTTTCAAGGAGGACAATTCACATTTCTTAGATTTGGGAGCTTGTTTACTGGTGGATCAAGCTAAAATTCACATCTGATTCTTCATTATGAACAGTCGAGATCTTGTTTGGAGTTTTATTTCTACTATTTTTTATTATTTGAATAGTTGCTATTTTTCATTGATTTCCAGCACAGATCAATTTCATCATTTTCCGCAATCGAAATGTCATTTGTGGTTTGATTGAGCTGAATTTTGGTGGGCACAGTGGGGACATATTGTTCTTTAATCTTAACGGTGGAGATTGGGTTTTGACAACAAGAAGGTGGTCAATTTGGATGAAATTCTCTCCAAAACTCTACTATCTCTTGTTAATTTATTTGAATTGTGGTGCATACATTTTACATAATTAATTAAGTTAGATTTCATGGTCATTTTATTGATTTGTTAGTTATTTTTAATTAATTTTATTGGTTTTTTAGTTAATTTTGCATAATTGTCAATTTCTAGACTAAATTGTAATTTTGCTTTTATTTTGCAGATAAAAAGTGTTTTTGAGAGACTAAAAAGTAATTATACAAGTGAAGAGTAATTTTCAAATCCAAAAGTGCTAAAATGAAGCTTGAAAATTAAAAATTGTGCAGCTGCCAAAATCCACATGATTTGCTGCATAACCTATGCAGTTTTTGCATAAGAATTAGAAAGAATTGAACATCTACCGAAAAGTGTATAACTTGCTGCATAGCTTATGAGGGTTTCTTATGCAGCTTCACGGAGGAGACCCTACACCAGCCGAAACTTGCACAACCTGCTGCATAATTTATGCACTTTCACGCCTTCCCTTATGCAGCTTTACGGAAGAGACTCTGCACCTGCCGAAAGTTGCATAATTGATTGCACAGCTTATGCAGGTTCCTCATGCAGCTTCACAAAAGGAATTTCCAGATGACTGAAACTTGCATAACTTATGCAGTCCGGTTATGCACATTCACGGAAGGCTTCTCGACATGCCAAAATCTGCACAACCTGTGAGGAAGTGCACAAGTTGTACGAATCTACACAACCTGTGCAGATCGGTACAACTTGTGCACTTCCTCATTAATTGGCTGAAGAAGCAAATATTTTCACATGTGTAATGATTTATTTTAGCTCATTTTTAGCCTATCCTAGGGGTTTCGTCAAGGATATTTAAGTATCCTTACATCACATTTTGTGAGAAGGGAAAGAATAATAAGGGAGAGAAGAAATTTTTAAGAGAAAGAGGAGAGAGAAAAAGGAAGCATGCCATTTTTGGACTGCTCCAGCTGAGATTTTGACTCTTCTTAACCAGATTCTTCATACCAAATATCGAGTTTTTTTGTTTTAATTTTACTTTTCATGTTTTATTTCTTCTTCTACACAAAATTTCTTGTATTGAACATGAATTGTGAGTAGTTTCTTTGATTCTGGAGTTAGGGATGTAATATTTGAGTTATTTTTGTAGATTTGAACTGAGTTAATCCCAATTTAATAAATTTATAAGGTTTAATCTATTTCTTGTGTGCTTATTCACACGCTTAATGAAAAGCCCCATTAAGTTATATTCTTAATCCTTGATTGAAGCACTGAAAGGAAAAGACCAAGTGATAGATAATAAAAAAATTAGACTTAATTAGCTTAGATCTAGAAATAGACTAAGGATTAAGAGGGATTGATAGATTGATTAAAGAATCTAATGGGTCCTGGTTGATTTTAACTCCACGAAAGTAGGATTAAGTTAATTAATGCACTCTTTGTTTCACTCGAAAGAGATTTCAAAGGATTTTAGAATTGGTCTCCTTTAAACCCATAAATTTCATTGATTGAACTAGCTAGAAAAATTCCAAATTAACTTGAATATGAAACCTTAACCCCGGAATCATCTTTTATCAATTGTTGTTTGGAATTTTACTTTTAAGTACTTAGTTAACTCTTATTTCATCAATTTTCTTTATTAATATTCTTAATTTCTTTATTTAACCAATTATTAAATTAGTCATTGTTCGAATTTGATTTTGTTTTTTCATACCTTAAATTTCAAATTCTCAAATTTCTTTTTTTTTTAATTAAATTACAATTTTAGTATAGTTCATTTTACATCAAAAATTCAATTGAAAACACAATTCTCTGTGGGAATGATATCTTTTTCTATACTACTTGAACCACCCGCATACTTGCGGTAGTCCACATCAAATTGTCTTGAGTTTTTGGTTGAGAATTGTTTATGGCATTCGTAATTGCTATAAACCTTTATTGTGATAGTGGAGCAGTTTCAATTAGACCAAAAGAGGTCCCGTGGTTTTCATCCTTCACTTTGAAGGAGTTTTCCACGTAAAAATTGCCTTGTTTTTCTGTGATTGATTTGTACATCTTTTGAGCCTATTATTGTCATTATTTGCAGCATATATACTCAATTGTTGTCCTTCATAGGTTCACACAAGTAGGAAGAATTTGTTGGTTTAAATTGTTGTCCAATTTACTTCCGATCAAGCTCCTCATTCCAACCATTCTTTTCACATCTTCTGCTTTTTCTTTGGAATTCTTGCGATTTGGGCCACCAAAAAAGCAGGCTCAAATTTTGCGGAAAACTTGTCAATCATTTTCCCCTGCAAAGGAAGTGGGTAAGCTTTATCAAGAGCTAATACCTTGTCCATTGCATCCCTCACATCCATTTCAGTAGGATCATGAACAGCCAGCACAGTTTGTAAATGGCTATAAAGCTGCCTGAAAAATTTCGTGGCGTTACGCTGCTCTTGTGCGAGCTGGCAGGGCTGAATTTTGTTCATTATAAGCAACATCATTGTAGCTGAAGAGAATAAAATAGTTGACGATAACTTCAAAACCAAAAGGGGAGCTCCTGCCCACCAGTTGCTGCAACACCAGCCATGGTTGTAGCTGTGAGGGTGATCATGTTAATGGAAAAAGAAGTTTGTTCCAAATGTCACGTTGCTCTCCAACGTTTTTATGCATCTCTGCTCTATCAGCAACCATCTCTAAGATAGAATAAAAATGGGAAATTACCAAAGCAGAAGTAGAAACAGTAGCAGTGGAATTATTGATGAAAGGTTCATCTCTTGTTGTTATAGTGGCATTCTCTTCTACTGGGATGGTGTTTGTGAAGGAACCTCTTAAAATTATTTCTTCATCAACCAAATTTCTTGCTGGTGGTTTTGGAAGTGGGATTTTTTAGGAAGTTTAGGGACAGAAATGGCAGCATTGATTCTTTTTGAACACAAGGAAGAGAATAAGAGACCTGAAGTTTGTAAGGAAGCCATGTATGTAATATTGGTTTTCTTTAGTTTTCTCGTGCTTTTCTTTCCTTTCTGTGTATTGGAACGTGGAAGCAGAAGCTGATAATGGAGGAGTAGAGACCCAAAAGGAACATATATAAATCATAGCATGCAAAAGTTTCATAGTGACGAATGTAAGAGAAGAGAAGGGGGGTCATGGCTCATGGAAGTTGAAATTGAAGCTGACTATGCCCATTTCGACCTCCATGAGCTGCCTGATCAAGCTGACTATGCATGCATGCCCATTTGGGTGGACTCCTTCCCTCTTCATTTTCAAGTTAATATTTGGCCCTCCAAGCTTAGGTGTTGGATTGGATGCAATATAATTTTATCTGTTCAATTAAGTTGTGCATTTCATCTCTAAGATTATTTAGTGAACTCAGTCCATTTATTTAATACATTCCATACATATATTTTTTTTTTCAAATCAATTATTATTTTTTAAGAAGAATCTCATTTATTTACGAATGTTCCTATGCAAACATATTATTATATTCAATAATTTTCTCTTGCGTATACAAAATTTCCTACCTTTGACTTGGGGTTTATTATATGTACCCATCATCTCTCACTTCATTGGTGTTTCCCTTCCATTCCCACAGGGCATAGCATAGGTGGATATGGTCTTACGGCTGCCCTTTGTTGGATAAAACTTCATAAATTTGGAACTTTTGAATTCCCAGTAGCTAGTCTATGGTTTCTTTATCAAGAAATCAAAACTTGTTTTTTTTTCAGTAATTAAAAACTGAAACATATTAATAAGCTTTTATTCGCTATATATATATATTGGAGTGGTTTTTAGAGTTATAAGATTTTAATTTTGAGTCTTAATTGAAGCTAATTATATATAAAAAAAAAAGTAGAATGATATATATTTCAGTTGTTGCCTTCTTGGCGATGGGAATTTAATCTTGAAGGCATTACATATGGGGTGTAATAATACCTTTTCCTCATTCTTATTTTTCTTCCCTTTGAATGGTTCAAAAGATGGGCTAAGTTTCTGTCCATTTATATTGCCATTGCTAAATAATCAAATCCAAAATCTTACTTTTTTTTTTCTTTTTATTGAAAAAATCATAATTTTTGAATTGAAATCCATTTAATATTGCCATTGCTGATTTTCCTTTTTTGTTCTTTTATCTATTTATTATATAAATAAAAAAAATTGACTTAAAGTTATTTATTAAAAAATTTTAATTTATTTTATTTTTAAATTTTGTTCAATTTAATTTAAAATTTTCAATTTAAGTTTAATAGCCTAAAAATCAAGAAAATAATTTTTTTTTAATTTTTAAAATTAAATTAATAAATTTAACTCATAAATTTAATTAAATTTAAATTAATTTTTTTTATTAATTTAAATAAAAAATTAAAAATAAATTAAATTAAACTTCTCAAACTAAATTATACATTTTACCAAAAAAATTTAAGAAATCACGATTCTTTTCTTTTCACTCCAATTCTCGCATTGAGGGTCGAAGTCAAAACACGTAAAGCATTTACACAAAATGTAGAGGAAATTCGAAGCCGGCCACGGCGAATCACAAGAAGAAGTCAAGGCACCTCCAATTCCAAAGCAAAGAGAAGAGAATTTGAGAATATCCCACTATTATGTGACTAGTTAATCTCAAGATACTCTTGCTAACCATCGACTCTTCCGCCCCGACGATGGCGACGTGGGACACGGACACCCACTTGCCGTTTTTAAGTCGATGGATATTTTTGAGCCACTGATATAAAGTGAAGAAGAGAATTATTGAGTGCCAAGAGAAATTGAGTAGAAAGCGTACAAGCAGGAACAAATATCTCTCTCCTTCAAAAGCAACATGGGATCAGTGGCAAAGAAAGGACTACAACAGTATTTGTTACAGCTTCAGCACCATCCCTTGAGAACTAAGGTCCCTTCGCTTCTCACTCTGTTATGTGTTTTTTCTTGATTATTTCAGCTCAGTTTTTGATGGGTAGTCTTGATTGAGGTTAAGAAGCAATCAAAGTTTCAATCTTTTCCATATCCCCAAAGAGTGGAAGATTGAACTCAACTATCCGGATTGGGGGTTACTATGGAGTTTAGATTGTTCTTATTCATGAACTTTGTGGTCTTTGATTCATCGATTTCGTAACAGTTTAATTGTAATGCAGGCAATTACAGCCGGGTTGCTATCAGCTATTAGTGACATTGTAGCACAGAAACTCTCTGGCATTCAGAAACTTCAACTCAGACGGCTTCTTCTGAAAGTGGTAATAGCTACTTTGCCATGTTTAAAAATCAATCAAAGAATTAATTAATTAATTACAAGGTTGAGATTTGGTATTCTGCAGCTCAACGAGATTTTTTTATGTTAATTTAGTGTACTTAGTTGTAGACTGACTTGATGTCAAAGAAACGGTGAATTTCTGTTGAACTTCAAATAGTACTTGGTGAAGGTATTGCAAGAAAGGAACATAAATTCTAATTGCAAATTTGGAATCCTTTAGCACTCAGCAATGCTAAGAAGTTATGATATGTTTCTGGCTTTTCACCACAAATTTATCTACCCCTACTATGTAAAATGGAGTGCAAATATTGTACATCATCTTACAGAAACTAAGACTATTATTTCAAACTTTGTATGGAATTTGCCATAAGTTCGCCCAATTAGTAAGAATTTTTATTGATTAATGTCTAGCAAAAGGGTGTCAGGCACAAGCTGAGGTATAGTCTTGTTGGGAACCACATCTCTCCTCCAAGGTTGTGGTTAAGGGTGAGCATTCGGTTCAAACAGAACCGAATCGAATTAAATTATTAAAACCGAATTACTATATTTTAGAACCGAATCGAACTGAAATAAATGAAAAACCGAATCAAACTGAACCACTTTATTTCGGTTCAAACCGATCGGTTCCGAATTTTGCTTATTTTTTAATTTAGACTTGATTTTCAAGTTATTTGGTTTGATTTTAATCTTAGTTTGAACCAAATAACCATTAATTAATGAAATTAATCAATTAATATATATATAATTGCATATAATTCATAAATTCCCTATAAAAATAAATTAATTCAAAAATAAAAAATACAATTCGGTTCAGTTCGGTTCAAACCGATTTTTTTCTCTAAAACCGAACTGAACCGAATTACCAAATTAAGGCTGTTCGGTTCGGTTTTTCAATTTAAACCGAATAGTGCTCACCCTTAGTTGTGGTTGACATGTCCAATCCCTCTCCCTAGCCTCAGCAAGGGGTTATTTTTTAGTGCAAATGCAGTTAGTGCAGTTGTAAGGGTCCTGGGTTTACAACCACAAGGATGTAGCTTTGAAAAAAGCTGAGCATGACAAGCGTGTGGTATGGCTAGACCTGCCAAGATTTCATGGTCTCAACCTGGTCTCAGGTGGTGTTATGGTCTATGCCCTTTTGTGAACTGAGTGGAACAAACCAAGAAAATGATACTCTAGCTGCTTGTGAAATTTGCAATCAAAGTTGGATCTTCATATGTTACCATTATAGCAGTGTGTATGCTGGCCAATTGGTACTCTTAAGTTGTTTACCTGGGAAATGATGATATGCCGATTTGTATGTGTGTATTTTCTGTTATGCATTTTATCTTAGACTTTTCCCTAACACATAAATGCAGCTTTTTGGTTTTGCGTATCTTGGACCATTTGGGCATTTCCTACATATAATACTGGATAAAATGTTCAAAGGGAAGAAGGATACAAAAACAGTTGCCAAGAAGGTATGTTAATACTTGTGTGACTCCACTCAACAGGAAAATTCCATATTCTCAGTTCTCTTATTTCACATTGACATCTATAGTGATTAGTAATCTGCTTAAGTTTCCAATCAAATGATGAATTTTGTTGTCAAATACTTCAAACCTAATGTTTTATTTGAATTTTGATTAATAAATTACATCATTCTGATGCCTACTTGAAGTAAATTGTTGTGAAATGAAGAATTAAAATTTTCAGGTAGTGCTGGAGCAGTTGACATCTTCTCCTTGGAACAACATGCTGTTCATGATTTACTACGGTGTGATCGTTGAAAGTAAGTTCATACCAACTCAACTCAAGTCAACTCAATGAAGCCTTGATTAATCTAACAAGGGGTTTAATTCTAAGAATTTGTCTATTATGGAAAAAACACTTAATATAATGGTGTAAGTGCAATTGTTGGGCAAGATACAAAAAATAAAGTCCTTTAGCAAGAGCAAAGGGATCAAATAAATTGGTTCCTTGAACTATTCTTTAAGTTTGGTCCTGTTATGAGTTTCTATGTGAAATTCTATGATTTTACAGTGTCTAAGTATTGTCAAATTTTCAAACAAGGTCAGCTTAGAGAGACAGGCTAGGTGTGAATATAGCTATTGCCTGAGAAATGGAATACTATTAACTACGTTGTTCTTTTTGTCACAAACAATAATGTTACTGGTGTTTTTCATCTAACTGTGATGTCAAATGCAGGAAGGCCCTGGATGCATGTGAAAACCAAAATAAAAAAAGAATACCCAACAGTGCAGTTCACCTCATGGACGGTATTGTTCTGTTCCTGATACTATTATGGTAATGTTATTACATGAAATATTAGTTAAACTTATGACTGCCATAAGACCTTCAATCATGGAAATTGCAGTTCTGGCCAGTTGTGGGATGGGTGAATCACCAGTATGTGCCACTGCAGTTTCGTGTCATTTTCCACAGTGTCGTTGCATGTGGCTGGTATATACTCTTGTCTCCCTTTAATTCTGCTTCCTCCTGTGTATACTCAGATTTGTATTTAAAATTTTTTCGTTTTTTCCTTGATATCATTCTGCAGGGGAATATTTCTGAATCTGCGAGCAAGGTCTATGGCATTGACAAAAGGTTGAAGTATGTCTCCAATGACAGAGTCCCCTATTCCAGCAACACTACATATGACTAATGGGGTGTGTGCTTTGAATGATTAATTATTCAAATTAGTCTTCATTATTCAATAAACTTGAATTCATTCCTTGTGCAAAGTTATTTGCATGTGAAAAGCAATGCACCGTGTGAGATTGTGAATGAATTCAAGGACAAGGAGTCTTTTATCTGTGATATGAAAGTGGAAAATGTACGAGATTGAATCAGAATTCAGAATGTGTGATATTTGAACGTCCGACCTGCAATGAAATTGGACTTCTTACCTAACACTAGCAATCTTCTCGTATCCTTTTCCAAAATGCTTCCATCTGCCGACCTTGTGCACGTCTAATTAATTGGTGCTCCTTTCAAATTGGAAATCGTTGACCTGGCTAATTCAAGTGATATCTTAATTTAGTTGGGGTAATTTTTTTTTCACTAGATCAATTCTATTAAACTTTAATTATGATTTTTTTTTTCTTTTAATTCAACATTTGCAGACAAGTTTGGATTGGCTTGAGGAATCTATTATAATTTTAAAATCTTAAAACATCAGCTAATACGTGGAATAGGGCTTTTATTATTTTAAAATCTTAAAATTTTGAAACCAGGTTAGTATGTTTTTATAAAAATAAGATTATTTAATTATTTTTAAATTATTTTATAAAATATAAATGTGATAAATAAAAATGAATGAATGTAGTATTTAAAAATTGTGATGTTAATTATTATAATTATGAAAATAAACTTCATTTACATTATATATATATATATATATATATATATATATATATATATATATAAACTATGAATTTAGAAAAGTGAAATCTAGTTCTCTTTTTTGTTATAATGCATTATGTATGGTATGCAGGCAATGATTTTTCACATACTAACGTGAAAGAATGTGCGTTTAAAATGGATCGATTGCGGATGATATATGTAGGTGGTTTATATGGGTTAACATATCTTGATAAAATTGTCATGATTTTATCAAAGAGCGTGTCTTATCACTAAATCACTTGCGTTACCATGAAGAAAAAAAAAGATGGGTTGGTTCATACATGCCCCTACCAGACGTAAGTTTAAGTGATGAATCTACAGCACGTATGTATGACTGTGCAGACAGAGGTAGGGCTGAGCAAAATTCAGTTCAACTCGAATCGAACTGAGTCAATTCGGTTCAATTGGTTCGGTTTTAAAACTAAATTGGTTCGGTTCGGTTTTATATTATAAAAATTTCAGTTATTTTGGTTCGGTTCGATTTTAAAGAGAAAAAATCGATTAAACCGAACCGAACTGAATAGTAATTTATATAGTTAAATCAAACTAAATCGAACTGAATTGATTTTTAAATTGATTTATTTTTATGAAAAATTTATGAATTATATTTAATTATATATATATTAATTGTTTAATTTCATTGATTAATAGTTATTAGGTTCAAACCAAAGTTAAAATTAGACCAAATAATTTGAAAATCAAGTCTAAATTAAAAAATCAATAAAAAATCAAACCGATCGGTTTAAACCGAACCGAACTGAAATAAAACGGTTCGGTTTGGTTTCTAAGATTTACGGCTCGATTTTTATAATTTAATTCGGTTCAATTCAGTTCGGTTCGGTTTGAACCGAATACTCACCCCTAGACAAAGGGCTAAACCAAATTAATTTTTTGTTATTGTTTTCGTTGCTTGTTTCATTTTTTCAATTTTCAAGGCCTCGTTACTCGTTAAAACCTCTTCAAAGTCAAATTCAGGATCCTAAAAACTTAGTTTCCATGGCCAATGAGCCATTCAAGAGTAAAATTAATAATGCCAAGAAATTGGGTGACTAGAAATAGTCTAATTTACTATTCACTAGCTCATTCAAACTTGCTAGTTTCAACATTTACCTGTAATTTTCAACAACCTCCACCTCCTGTATATATAAATTATAACAATGTGGCAGGTGATGCCTTCAAACCCAATTCATCACTTGGCTTTCCTCTTAGCCCTGAATCATTCATACAATATCCAATTTCATCAACATCTCAACGCCTGAATCACGACAAGAATTTTATAGCTAAAGAGCTAAAGAAACATACATGGCAACCATTCAAGCTCCAAACAAGTTGTTTCCTTTCATGACTTCATCTTCATGTTCTCGCAGAAGAAGCATTACAGCCACTATAAACCTACCAAAAACTCGCATTGCTCCTCTCCCTTTCCCTAAGCTCTCTACTAGAAGCTTGGTGGAAGAACTAGACAGGATGAGTTTTTATGAAATTGCAACAGCCACTGCCACCCGAACGGAAAAGGATGCCATTTCCACTTCTGGGATCAATACTAATGATACTTGTGT
This sequence comes from Hevea brasiliensis, assembly GCF_030052815.1. NCBI lineage: Eukaryota > Viridiplantae > Streptophyta > Magnoliopsida > Malpighiales > Euphorbiaceae > Hevea > Hevea brasiliensis. The sequence continues at coordinate 51,839,705 of NC_079510.1, forward strand.
GAGGCAAGGCACCGATGCTTCTGATCCTACGGTGATTGCTAAGCTTTATGCAATAATGGAGGCCGTGGCAGATAGGGTGGAGATGCATAAGAATATTGGAGAGCAGCGAGATAACTGGAACAATCTTCTTTTGACTTCCATTAATGGCATTACTCTCACTGCTTCTACCATGTGTGGACTTGCAGCCATAAGTGATAGCGGTGCACCCCATGCAACCTTCAAAATCTCCTCAACAATACTCTATCTTGCTGCTACTGTTATGCTGGCTATAATGAACACCATCCAACCATCTCAACTGGCTGAAGAACAGAGAAATGCTTCCAGGTTGTTTAAGCAGCTTCAAGCTAGGATTCAAACAATGTTGGCCATTGGGAATCCTACCATTAGTGATGTCAATGAAGCATTGGAGAATGTTTTGGCTTTAGACAGGGCATATCCACTTCCATTACTAGGTGCTATGCTTGAAAAATTCCCATCAACTGTGAAGCCTGCAGTTTGGTGGCCACAGAAAAAGCAGAAAAAAGTCGAAGGGCTTGGAAGAAACATGGATATTGGAAATGGTTGGAATAGGAAGATGGAAGACGAAATGAGAGAGATTGTTGGAGTTTTGAAGAGGAAAGACAAGGAAGATTACTTAAGGTTAGGTGAAGTAGCCTTGAAAGTAAACAAGATATTGGCCATTTCTGGTCCTCTATTAACCGGCCTTGCAGCTATGGGGTCTGCTTTTGTGGGTACAAATCCATGGGCAGTGATAGTGGGTGTTGTTGGAGGTGCTTTGGCAAGCGTTGTGAATGCAATGGAGCATGGAGGGCAAGTTGGGATGGTACTTGAGATGTATAGGAGCAACGCTGGTTTCTTCAAGCTTATGGAAGAGACAATAGAATCAAATATCAATGAAAGAGATGTGAGGACAAGAGAAAATGGAAAAATGCTTGAAATCAAAGTGGCTCTACAGTTAGGCAGGAGCCTCTCAGACCTAAAGAATCTTGCAGCATCATCTTCTCTAAGTAATGGGGAGGCTACTGAAGAGTTTGCTAGCAAGCTTTTCTAGCTATTAGTAGCTTACTTGTCCATACATAACGTGGTATGATAATTATGTTGATTTTTGTACATAATCTAACATAAATATCGCTCATAAATACAAATTAATTTTGTTCGGAAAATTTTGATGAGCTCTTCTTTTTCTTCTATTTTCCTTGCCGATAAATCAAATAAAAAGGTGAATTATTATTATTATTATTATTATTATTAGTATCGTGAAAATTAAAAAAAAAATTCAAATAACTCTGTTGAATAAGATGGGATCGAATAAAATCATGTCATAATCTGGAATGCATTTATAATATATTAAGAGAATGTTAATCTATTGCATTTATCACATGGCACATTTATTAAATAATTCATTAACCTTACCATGTGTTGATTTATAAATACCAGAAAAAAGTTGAAAATATTTAATTACATTATATTTCAATTATTAATCTAAATATTATCATTTAAATAACAAATAAAAAATATAATAAGAAATGGCAGCATGTGAATTATTAATGTGTCTCAATCCACAAATATTATTCCTTAAATGCACATTAATCCAATTTAAGCGAGTTTCTATTATGAAACTCTAGAAGAATATCCCACATGCAATACTAAATAAATTGTTAATAATATTTTTTTTTTTTCGTAAACAGATCTCTCATTACACTTAATTATGCTTAATTAAACTGATGTGGTGTATTCTCAATGCGATTAAAAAGGGGAAGAATTGGTTACATGGCGCTGAAGGTTGATCTTGAAAAGCTTATGACAGAATCAGATGGGAGTTTCTTAGAGATACCTTGTTAGATGTGGGCCTTCCTAGTTCTTTTGTTGAAACAGTCATGAGATGTATTTCTGGTGCGGAGATGAGGGTTGTGTGGAATGGGGGTTTAACAGATAGTTTTTCTGCTTCCAGAGGGTTGAGACAAGGGGATCCCCTATCTACTTACCTTTTTGTTCTATGCATAGAAAGATTAGCTCATGGCATTTTGGAGGCTACTGGGGACCATTCCTGGCGCCCAATTTTTCTTAATAGAGGGGGTCCTTCTTTGTCTCATTTGTTTTTCGCTGATGATCTTATTCTGTTTGCTGAGGCGTTGATAGATCAAGTGCATGTTATTCGTTAGGTTCTGGAGAGTTTTTGTCTTAGCTCTGGTCAAAAAGTAAATTATTCAAAAACTCATATTTTTTTTCTAAGAATGTGAGTAACAGTCTTCGACGCAACTTGTGTAACGTGCTTGGTGTAAGAGAAACAGATGATTTAGGGAGGTATCTTGGAGTCCCTCTTCTTCACTCTCGAGTTACTAAGGCCACTTATCAATACATTGTGGACAAGGTCAGAAAGAAGTTAAACAGCTAGGATGTCAAAAAATTATCTCTTGCGGGTAGGGTGACTTTAGCTCGTTCAGTGCTTACAGCAATTCCTATTTACAGCATGCACACTGCTTGCATTCCACAAGCTGTGTGTCATGAAGTAGATAAATTATGCCGCCAATTTATCTGGGGTGCTTCTGCTGACAAAAAGAAGATAGCTTTGGTGAGTTGGGAGCATGTTCAACTTCCTAAAGAAATGGGAGGCCTGGGTTTCCGCAATCTCTCAATGCTTAATAATGCTTTCTTATTGAAGTTAGCATGGGAAATTTCCAAAAATCCTCATGCTTTATGGGTCCAAGTCATCAGGTCAAAGTATAAGGTGGGTGATGATCCTCTTCCTCAATGTTTGCGAGCTTACAACTGTTCGAATTTGTGGAGGAATATAGTTTGGATATGGTCTTCATTTCAGAATGGGGTGTGTTGGTCGTTCGGAAATGGCAAATTGGCTAGATTTTGGTTGGATGCCTAGCTGCCTGATGGAATAATTCTTCAACGAATTGCCATTCAACCTATCCTTGAGGATTTGTTGAATGAGACTATTGCTAGCTATGTTACAGCTGTAGGTTAGTGGGATTGGGGAAAGTTTAGTCAGTTCCTGCCAGCCTCTAGTATTCTCTATTTAACAACCATTCCTCCTTCTTTGTCTTCTCAGGTGGAAGACTCACTTTTTTGGGCATCTTCAAGTTCAGGCCAGTTTTCAATTAAATCTGCTTATCAACACCTTTTGGGATATTGAGTTCTCTAATGATAGTAACTGGCATTGGGTTTGGAAGTGGAAGGGTCTGGAGAGAATCCAGTATTTCTTATGGCTAGCGATTAATGATCGCTTATTAACAAATCATGAGCAACTTCGAAGGCATTTATGTATGGTGGATTCTTGTGATATTTGTTTGTCGGGGGTGGAATCAGGGCTTCATGTTTTGAGAGATTGTGTTGTGGCTTCTTATATTTGGAAGCACTTTGTTCCGAGGAATGACTGGGCTGAGTTCTTCTCTTCAAATACTGATCTCCGGAACTGGGTTATTCAAAATTTGAGTAAATGTGACCATGAAGTGCAGAATATGCACTGGCCTTTTCTTTTTGGCTTCATATGTTGGTCTATATGGGGTAGGCAAAATTGTTCTTTGTTTGGGGAGAATGATTTGAGCCTTGACTCTATGATTCATGTCATGACTTGCAAAGCACAAGATTGGTATTCTGTGGTATCTCGTTTACCCGAAAAAATTGATTCATGTATGAAGACAATAACGACCGTGAGTTGGACTTGTCCCCCTGATAACGTGTTTAAATTAAATATTGATGGTTCTCTTCCAAATTCGGGTGGTATAGCTTATGGCGGAGGGCTTATTCGAGACTCGAATGGCTGATGGATTAAGGAGTTCAAGGCTGTGTTTGGGAAGACTTCAGTTTTAGGAGCTGAATTATGGTCTATCCTTGAAGGTATGAAGCTTGCCAAAAGTCTTGGGCTGAAGGATAAAATTGTTGAGAGCGATAATCTTATTGCTGTGCAAATTCTTACGGGAGTTCTTCAGCCTCCAGGTGCTATTTTATCAGTTGTTTCTGCAATTCAATTCATTTCAACTCCTGATTGAAAGGTTACCTTCTCTCATGTGTTGCGTGATGCGAATTACGCTGCAGATTGGTTAGCAGGGCATCTTCATACTCATGATTTTGGTGTTGAAGTGTTGGATACTCCTCTTGTAGATTTGGTTCCATGGCTTATGCATGATCTCGTGGGTGTTGCTTACTTTAGATCTGTTTAATTGTTTGTTTTAATCTCTTTTGTAAAAAAAAAAAAAAAAAAAAAAAAAAAAAACTGATGTGGTGTATTAGCTTAGAATATACTGTCAAAGACAACAGCTTGTACCTGTCCCTATAGCTACAGGTTGGCTTGTCTTTTTCAATTAAGCTCTAATAACTCTTGGTTTGAAAGTCAAAGTAGGAATCTTCAGCCCTCCACAAATACGGCCAAATTGCTAAAAAGGAGCTTATCAGAGCTAAGCATCTTGCAACATCTTACTCAATAAATGGAGTGGATAGTGAAGAGTTTGCAAGCAAGAAAGCTTTTCTATATATTCCTCTGCTAGATTATCCATAATATTGATGATTAAGATGTGAAATTTTTGTAGTGAATAGAGTTAATTCAGTTGGTCAGAATGAAAATTTCTCTTTCTTGTTAATCATAGTTCAACCTAAATGCATTAAATTAATGTGAAAAAATCCGCCTTTAAAATTGTTCGAAAAGGAATTTTAATTTTAATTTTAATGTATAAAAGCTAATGGAAGATATCCATCTAACCGCAAGTAAAAAATAAATGAGAAGTTTTTATTATTGCATATAATCTAACACAAATTTTGTCTATAATCACTCAATACAATTCTGGTCTAACCAATAATTGAGCTGTCTACTGTGGATAAAAGGGCTCTTACTCTTCTAAAATGAAAGAAAACTAATCCCTCAATAACTTCAAGCATATTTTTCCAGAGCAAAGTGAACCAAAGGCAGAGTGTTTAGAACAACTAAGATTATTTTCATGGTTGCATTAATTAGCTTTAGTAGAGATGTTTTTAGGACTATGACTGTGATGTCTCGAGTTCAAGTCCAATTAGCTGAGGGCATAATGGTTTACCACATAATCAGGATTGCCAGAAAAGTTGCCTGCAGAAAACCTGCCTTGGACATCAGGAATTGGAGTGCTGAAATTGTTGGTGACACTGAATTGCTGAAGATTGGAGAAATTAAATTCTGGTATTTCCCCAATAAAATGATTGTTTTGAGCAAGGAAGTATACCAAGCCCAAAAATCTAGACACAGTGGAAATCTCACCAGTGAAGTGATTGTTTCATATACCAAGCCTTTTCAAGTTAATCAGTTGCAAAAAACCTTCAGGAATGAGAGCCAAAAATTTGTTATCCCTTGTGAGTTAGGCTTTTGCAATTTCCTATCTCTTCAAGTATATTGCCAAAAAAATGTTGTTTGATATCAGGCTCAAGACAGCAAGAGACTTTACCATACATAAATAGCACATTGGTTCCATTGAAATTGTATTCATCAAGAACTATCTTCTTAATAGTTTGCAACTGCGAGTCAGAGGACACACCTACCCGTTTGACCTTGAAGTCCTGTTCCAACCCCATTTCTGATCATTTTGCCCATTTCTTGGTGGAAGTTTCTCCATGAACTGCATTAGCCTCTACTTCACATTTTCTTCTACTAAAGTTGAAAGGAAAATTTTACCGTACAGTAATACAACCAGCCATATTATATGGTAGTGAGTGTTGGACACTGAAAGAGTCATATGTATGTAAGATAAGAGTTGCAGAGATGAGAATGTTAAGGTGGATGAGTGACCATACTAGACTAGATAAAGTCCATAATGAGAATATTAGAGAAAAGGTAAAAGTGGTGCCAATTGAGAATAAGTTAAGAGAAGGGAGATTGAGGTGGTTTGGTCATGTGAAGCGTAAACATACGAAGGCTCCAGTTAGACAAGTAACGCACATTAGATTAGAGGATAGAAAGAAAAGAAGGGGTAGACCTAAATTGACTAGGAGGAGGTAGTACAACATAACCTAGAAGCATTACATATTTTCGAGGATTTAACCCAAAATCGTTTAGAGTGGAGAAAGTGAATCCATATAGCCGACCCCAAATTTTTAGGATAAAGGTTTAGTTGAATTTGAGTTTGAGTTTGAGTTACTTGCCTAAGACTAATTAACAAAAATAAAGCAATCCAAAAGGATCAACACAGAAAATTTCAATTAGGGGCCTACAGCCTGAATTAGTCATACAAAATACAGATTCATTACTTATCTCATAAATGATTGTCGTGGGCATGCAATCAAATTATGAAGAAAAAAAATTTCTCTAAAAATAATCAAATCAAAATACTCTTGATTTGCTTATTTTCAATATATGACTCTATATAAGGACTCAATAATTAATGAATAGGTGTTGTCCATTATATGATTTAAGTAATGAACAAAAACTCTAATCAAGGAAAAATGAAAATAGAAAATTTTATATATTATTCATAATATTTAAAAATAATAATAAGGAAAAAGTTAATGAGAAAAAAAATTAATTCTAATAATTTCTTTAATTATTAAATATAGGGATTAAATTATTTAATTTTAAAAATATAGAAATTAAGTTGTAATATTAGTCAAAACTGGATCAAATAGTAAATTTTTCTTAATTGAATAAAAGACATATTTATCTTTTCACTTAAACTACCTATGATATTAAACAGAAAAATCTCTAATTTTAATAAAAATATAAGTGAAAGATTAAATTTTTTAATTTTTAAAATATAAATAATAAATCATAATATCAATTAAAAATTAAATAATAAATTACCCAAAATTTTATTTCAAATCATGAGAAACCGCAGCTACCATTCTAGACTTTATTAGAGCTTCACCTTTATCTCAATTTTAGATAAATTCTTGTTTTACATATTAAATAAAAATAAAATGATGCAACTTTTTCAAGAATTCATGTGAAATCCACTCCATAAAAGCCTTCATCAGCGAGAACCCATTTTAATTAATTATTTTTTTTGTATTAATTAAAAGTAAATTATATCCTAAATACTAAATATATAGTATATGATTTAATTAACTTAATAGTAATTGACTAATTGGCAAATAAGTGTTAGGCTACTGTTAATGAGATTTTAAATTTTAATTTTAATTAAAAAGAAGAAACAAAATAAATACTATAAATTAGTTGGGATGTGCACATCATCTACAATCATCACTTAATAATATATATATATATATATATATATATATATATATATATATATATATATATCTAAAAATCACAGCATAGTAATTAATTCAGCAAAATGAGATTAAGTATTTAATGATGTTACTGCCACCACCCTTAATTATTTTCCCACCTTAAACTGAGAGATGATGAGCCCTTCTTTTTCATGCTTTTTTTTATAAAATATGCAAGTAACATGCAGGTTAAAAATAGATTATTAACTTTCCAATGGGCAGGGGATGGATCTGGTTAGTCACCTACTTGTAATTGTCAAGGGATGTCCATTTTATATTAAAAAAAAAAAATTTTAATATTATGGAACAATTGCTCTTTGGTTTTGACAACTTCATTATTGGAGTTGATGCATATATATATAATCCATTTTAATTAGAAACTTGATTCCCCATTTAACAATTTAATCCCTTCTAGTAGTTGCTTAGCACTGTCTTCAAATTACAGCAACACCCATTCATCAATTGCTAATAATTATTGCCTCCAACAGCAAATCCTACAAGACCAAATTTCCAGGTGATTATATCCACATTAACAATCAAAAGGGGTATTATTGAAATTAACTTTTATTTTTTACCTACATTTATGGTATCTTCAAATTAACTTGTACAGGAACAATCTTAAAAATGTGTCCTCTCTGATTACACTAATTATGCAGGTTTCTTTGATTTTATTCTATTTTATAAAATTAAACAATTATTATTTCCCACCTCAACTTGATCAAAAGGCACAGGCTATCCATATCAAATTGCTCATTGTTTTCTTTCATTTAGCCCACATAATCGGTGGTCTTTGCCCACTTTCACTTTCATTTTACCAACACAAGGAAAATAGAGAGGCCATTGATGATTGAAACTATTGAACCAAAATACACTCTGGTACTGGTCACTTTCAATACAACCATGCATTCATCTGATACTAACTTATCGTGACATGTTATAATCCCAATTAATTATTAAACCAATAATTTAATAATTAAACATATGTTTTATATTATAAAATTATAAATAGAAAATAATATAATAATGTTCAGATGGTAAAAATTCAACAATTTTATTTTCACCACAGTATTTATTTATAAACTCTAAGTTAAAATAATTAATGACACACATTGAAAATACATGTATGTTAGCGGGGAAAAAGAAATTCAATTCCTCCAAACGGTGGGCAGATTCACTCATAATAAAAATTAAAAGCCCTTTATTGCAAATAAACGAAACAAAAAAAGGAAGGATTCTTTTAGAAATAAAGAAACTTTCAAAGCTGAGTCGTTACATTGATGCCAAGAAATAGAAGGGTCCCTCTCTTCTTCTTGTCTTCATTTCTTTGATCTGTTCTATTTTGTCTTCTCGGCGAGTGCTCGCCACTCTTATTACTATAACTTCATAGAAGCTCACGTCCTCCAAAATCCTTTCTCTTCGAAATCTTAACTCTGTATCTCTCTCCTACGTAGTTCGAAAAGGGAAAAAGAAATGATTCAGCTATTGTTTACACTGATATTCTCTGAGATGGCATTGATAACGGTGCTTATGTTCAAGACCCCATTAAGGAAGTTAGTGTTGATGGCTCTGGATCGGGTCAAGCGAGGTTATGGCCCAATCATTGTAAAGACGGTGGCAGGAACGGTGTTTGTTGTGTTGATGTCAAGTGTGTACAGCATGATGAAGATCCAGAAGCGTTGGATCGATGAGGGTGCTGTCAATCCAACGGACCAGGTTCTCATGGCCAAGAACCTTCTTGAGGCCACTCTTATGGGTAATTGTTAGTTTCATGCTTTGCTTCTGTTTCTTGAAGTTTATGAGTTTTGTGGGATTAATGTAAAGAGGCGGACTGGATTGGAACCAATCATTTTTTTATGTCTGATTGATCGTGTTATAGATCTAATTGTGTTTTTTAATGTATGATTGAGCAAGTTATAGATCCATTTTTCCTCATGCGAATTTAATTTAATGGGTAATGGGTGTTTCAGTATGGGTAGTAGTAATACTGCTCGTGAAATGGGCATTGTTATTTTGGATTGTCATTTTGTTCAATTTTTCACATAATTGTATATGATCACTGAGTTGTTTGCTTGAAGAGCTTTTTTGTTGAATATCTTCATTCTAAAGTAAAAAAGGGATTTTTTTTTTGTTTTTTTTTTGCCATCCGTAATCCATTATCCTGGAAGATCATAAAAATTTGACACCAGACATCTATCAAACTCTAAGGTTTGAATAGAATAGTAGTTTAAATTGCACAGTGACCTGAACCCTGAATATGATCCTCAAACAGTGGCGAGACATAGGACCACTTAATTTCATTGTGATTGGAAGAGTGTCATTTTTCTGGTCGCATATTTTACTGCGTGCTGTTCTAAGTTTTCTTTCCCCTGTTATTTGTGCTCTTTGCTATTATTTGTATTGATTTGAGTATGACACTATGGCCCTGTTTGGGGCTGAGGTTAGGAGGCTAAAAAGGTGTTTTTCTGGAAAAGCACTGTTTTAGATACTATCAAACAAATTTGTTTATTTGTTTTGGAGTTTTTGAGATTAAAACATGTCAATTTTAATTTTAAATTAATTTTTAATACCCTCTAACTAACAATTTAAAGAAGTGTGTTTTCTCAATAGCACTTTCAATGGCATTGCCAAACAAAACCTATGAATGTTACATTTGTTAAAAAGCTTGTGATATTATTCTTACTCTTTCTTATTCTCGAGAATAATTTTCTGTACAATAATAATTCGCGATATTTCTGCATGTGTAGATTTTTTGTTTTTCCCTAATCTGTTGAACTCTTTGTTCTGTTTCTTTGAGATTTTATTTTGAGTCCTATGGTTAAGGGTTCCTGTTTCTATTTCAAATTCCCTGTTTTCTGTCGATCTTATTGGCCATTGGACCTTTATTAATCTAGACTTTTTGCAGGATCCTCTCTTTTCCTTGCACTAATGATAGACAGACTGCATCATTATATCAGAGAACTCCGCGTAAGGAGGAAGAGCATGGAGGCTGTAAAGAAACAAAATCAAGTTTTCGAGGATGGAAAAGTTGAGGAGAGCAAAGCCCTGGAAAAAGAAGTGATCACACTGCAAGCAAAACTTAAGCAGCTAGAATCAGAACTGGAGGTGAAGACTAAGGAGGCTCATGCTTCAGAAGCAAATGCGGTAGCTCTGAGGAAGCAATCTGAAGGATTTCTTTTGGAATATGATCGCTTACTTGAGGAGAACCAAACCCTACGGAACCAATTGCAATCGTTGGACTTGAGATTATCACGTTCAGGTAGCAAGAAGAATACTTAAAGGAAATGAGCACCTTTATTAAATAGGTTTTTCAAACTCCTTTTTTATTTTATACTACTCATCTGAAAAATTTTCAATGTGGGTTTGTTTATTGTGGTTTAATTCTGAGTTATGCATTGTTGTAAGTGTGGAGAAAAAGGACAATACAAAACAGGAAAAAAGGAAAGAGAAAATAGGTTTTCATTCTCTTAGTTCAATTCAAGTAGGCTTCATGCTGAAGTAGAATGGGTTAATATTGTCTGGACGAAATGTGGTACATTAAGACCTTATGAGTTCTAAGAGAATATGGTCAGTAATGGCAATTGGCTACTCCTTTTCTTAATTTTTCTTTTCCAACAAAGGTGGCCGACTTTAAGCCTCTATCTGCATAGCTTAGGTTCTTGAATTATTAACAAGTTTCAGTATGGGATCTTTTTCTTGTGGAAGCATATCTGTGTTGAGTACAGTGAGTAGCATTAAGCCTAGGAGAACCAAAATTGAGAGTGCAGATAGCAACAGCATATTAATTCAGCAAATGAGGTTTTAGTGATGATGTTACTCCCACCACAACTAATTATTTGCGCACCTGATACTGGGAGATGATTGTTTCTTTTTAATGATTTTTATAAAATATGCAAGAAAAATGTCATGCAGGTAAAAAAGATGATTAGCTTTCTAATGGATCTAATTAGTCACCTACTTGTGATATCAAGTAGCTGCCTAGTACTAAAAGAAATTTGATTAAACCAACCCTTCCAAAAGGGGCAGTTGCCTCGTTAGTTCATCTAACTTCAGCTGAATCTTCCCAGCACAACAACATATTAATATTTGTTTTGTAATTTATCCTTTGAGAATCAGTGAATTTTATTTATTATTACTTTTTTCCAGTTATATTACTTGAAATTGTAAATTAATTTAATCTATATTCAAAATAATTTCATATTAAAATGGAGTTAATATAAGAGTTGTGGATTATTTTAAAAAATTAAAATATTAATTTTTATCAATTTAATTTTGGAATAAAAAATTTCCACCTAAAATAGAGGCTGTCCAACCATGTCCTGTGACTGAGGACAACTCCCTTTTTGTGCGTTGTCTTTGCCCTGCCATGCCCATAAATTTATATTATGAACATTTTAATGCAGTTTGCTGTGATTAGGTTCTGTAATAACTTTGCTCCCTCTATGGTTTTGAAAATCCAGACTAAAATACAAATTAAGTTATAGGTTTTGTCAAATTTCAATAACTAAATATTTAAATTTAAAACTACTAACTCATTCTTAAACCCTTTTTGTGTTAAAAATGAATATGAGAAATTCCTTGCTTTTGATATCTGAACACTTAATATGTGTTTGACAAAAAGTTAAAAAATTAAATGTCGAAAGTTATTTTTATAAGTTTTAATTTTTAAAAAATGTCATTATTAATTTAGTTTTTTAATATTAACATTTAATCCTTAAAAATACATGACTATTAATGAAGTAAAAAGTTTTAAATATCCCAACAATATTAATAAGATATTAATAAAGGGTTAAAAGTTATGAGGATAAAAATTGCCCATTATCAACCTCGTACCAAACGCTACTTAGAATAAAAATAATCCATTTTTAATTAGAAACTCCATTCCCTACATATTTAACAATTTAATTCCCTGTATTGGTTGCTTCCGTTTGCTTAGCATTGTCTTCAAATTATATAAATGAAGACTCATTGGTCAATTGCTAGTAATTATTGCCCCCCAACAGCAAAATCCCACAAGAGGAAATTTCCAAGTGACTATGTCCATATTAACAATCAAAGCAATACAATACTCCTAGGTCTTGTCCACTTTCACTTTCATTTTGCCAATTTCATTAGAAAAAGGAAAATAAAGAGACTATTGATTAAAAAAAAAAAAGTCTGGCACTTTTCACTTTCAATAACTCCATTAATCTGATAGTACATTAATTGATAATTAAGCTAATAATTTATGATTAAATTCATGTCTTATAATATAAAAAAAATAATTATAAAATAATATAATAATATTCACATATTTTAATATTGAAGAAATATTGAATTTTGAAAGAAGGCAATATTAGGGGAGGCAAGGGATACTTTTCCTCCCGGTGGGTGTGCAGATTCATTAAAAAATGAAAAGTAGAAGCCCTTGATTGCAATTAAAAAAACGAGACTCTTTTAGAAATAATCAAAGACTTTCAAAGCGGAGTAGTTGCATTGGTGCCAAGAAATGAAAGCCCCCCACTTTCATTTAATCCTTTTATTGAAAAAAAAACCTCATATCCTTGATTTTCTCTGCTCGCCACTTTCATTACTATAGCCCCATATAAGCTCAAATCCTCCAAAATCCTTTATCTTTGAAATCTTAACTCTGTGTCTCTCTCGTACATGGTACAAGAAGGGCAAAGAAATGATTCAGCTTCTGTTTACACTGATATTCTGAGTTGGTATTGATAATGGTGCTTGTTTTCAAGACCCCGTAAAGGAAGTTAGTGTTGGAACGGTATTGATCGGGTTAAGCGAGGTGACGGCTCAATCATGGTAAAGTCGGTGGCTGGAACGGTATATGTGGTGTTGATGTCAAGTGTGTAAAGCATGATGAAGTTCGAGAAGCGTTGGATCGATGAGGGTGCTGTCAATCCAACGGACCAGATTCTCATGGTCAAGAACCTTCTTGAGGCCACTGTCATGGGTTAGTGTTAGTAATTTTCCCTAATGTGTTTAACTTCTTCCGTCTATCCTCTGAGATGTTATTTGGAGTTTTATTGCTAAAGGTTCCTGTTCTCATTTCAAATTCCCTGTTTGTTGATCTTATTGGCCCTTTGACCTGTGTAAATCTAGACTTTACAACTTGCAGGATCCTCTCTTTCCCTTGCACTAATGATAGACAGACTGCATCATTATATTAGAGAACTCCAAGTAAGGAGGAAGAGCATGGAGGCTGTAAAGAAACAAAGTCGAGTTTTCGGGGATGGAAAAGTTGAGGGGAGCAAAGCCCTGGAAAAAGAGGTGACCACACTGCAAGCAAAACTTAAGCAGCTAGAATCAGAACTGGAGGTGAAGACAAAAGAGGCTCATGCTTCAGAAGCAAATGCAGTGGCTCTGAGGAAGCAATCTGAAGGATTTCTTTTGGAGTATGATCGCTTACTTGTGGAGAACCAAACCCTACGGAACGAACTGCAATCTTTTGACTGGAAATTATCACTTTCAGGTAGTGTTCAGTTTCTCATCGGCTATTAGGCAAAAGTGCTTTTTATAGGACTTGATGGTTTCTTGATGTTCGCATATATATGTCCAGTCCGAGAAGAACACTTAAGGAGCTGCGTTAAATAGTCTTTTCAAATTCCTTTCTGTTTTATACTAGTGGAAACTTTTCAATGTGGGTTTGTTTATTGTGGTTTAATACTGAGCTGTGCATTGCTGTTAGTGTCGAGAAAAAGGAGAAATGCAAAATAATAAAAATAAAAATTAAAAAAAAATTAAGGAAGGAGAAATAGGTTCATTTTCTTTGTTTAAGTAGGCTTCATGCTGAAGTAGAATATGGGTTAATATTGTCTGGACGAAATGTGGTACATTGTGAGGACATCTTAAGACCTCTTATAATTTTTTAGAGAATACGCTCATGAGGAATGGCTAGTCCTTTATTTTTCTTTTTCGATAAATGGTTTCGAAAGGCAGTCGACTATAAACCACTATTGCAAGGTTGAAATCCTTGAATTATTAACAAGTTTTAGTGTGGGATCATATTAGAATTATGACTAAAAATACTAATGAGATTTGGAGAGAGGTCTTTTTCTAATTTGAGTGGGAGAAATATTTCTCAATAAGATGGAGGAATATTTCCTATAATGAGTAGAACTCTTATTTTAGTATTATTTTTAAATTAAGTAAGACTCCTAATCAGAATTAACACTATTATAGGAGAATAATGGAAAATGTTGTTTGGCTTTTACCCATTGAAGAGAGTGGCTTTCGGCCATTGAAGAGAGTGGCTTTTGCCCATTGAAGATAGTGACTTTTAGTTCATTGAGTGAGACTGTCGCCCATTGTAAAGAGAGGCATTGCCAATTGCTGCGGATTTGGCTCTGCCCATTGATGAGAGGGTATTTGAGGATTACTAACTCTTTGCTTTTCAACCAAGAATCGATATCTCGATTTAACAGAATAATTACCTGAAGAGTCAAAATGCCATACATAAGTATCACTAGATCCCATAGGAGCAATTGGAATAAGCTTAATAGCCTGAGCTACTTCCTCCTCAAATAAATTGTCAATTAAATCCATCTTCCATTTGAGAGAAGTGTGATCAATGAGGTTAGCAACCTTATTAATATTTGTCGAACAATGAGCTAGATGATTCACTCTAAACTTTGGAATAAGAGGAATCCATGGATCAAACCAAGCAAGAGTATCACTCCCATCTCCTATATTATGTCTGAACCCTTCTTTAAGAACATCTCTACTAGCTAATAAGCTTTGCCAAATCCAGGATTTATTCTTTTTAGAGGCTGAAGCATTCCAAAAAGATGAATTTGGAAAATAAAGCCCTTTTATCACTCTAGCCCATAAGCTATTTGGGTGATTAATCAATCGCCAGCTCTGCTTAGCTAAACACGCTAAGTTAAGCAATTCAAAATCTTTAAAGCCCATCCCCCCTTTAGACTTCAACTTTGAAGTAGATTTCCAGCTAATCCAGTGCATTTTCCTTTCCTGGTCCAATTTTCCCCACCAGAAATTAGCTACCAAACTATTGAGCTGAGAACAGAAATTCTTGGGCAGCTTCAAGATAGACATTGTGTACATAGGAATGGCGCATAACACTACTTTAATAAGAGTTTCACGGCCTTCTTGGGATAGAAGCTTTTGCTTCAAAGACTGAGTTTTTGCCTCAATTTTTTCCTTCAAGAAATTTAGAGCTGGGGTTTTGGATCGACCCTAAAAGGAAGGAAGAACCAAATATTTGTCTTCTAGCTTCATTTCATCCATGTTAAACATAGAAAGGATCTCATGTTTCAATCAGACAGGAGTTCTCTTACTGAAGAATATGCTTGACTTATGAACGTTAACTTGTTGTCCTGAAGCAGTAGAGTACTTAGAAATTATATCCATAGTAGCCATAGCTTCTGCTCTGGTAACTCTACCAAATAAAAGAATGTCATCTGCAAAGAGAGAGTTAGTGAGAGCAGGTGTTCTTCTAGCTAGCTGAATCCCTTTTAGAAAACCATCTTGATGAGCTTTGGATATAAGACAAGATAGAGCCTGAGAAACGAAAAGGAACAAATAGGGGGACAATGGGTCACCCTGTCTAAGGCTCCTTGAAGGAAAAAAATGGCTGAGATGGCCCCCCATTAATAAGAATAGAGTAACTCACTATGGAAACACATTGCATAATTAGATTAACCCAAGCCTAATCAAAACCAAATTGAAGTAACACTCTTTCCAGAAAAGACCATTCAACTTGGTCATACGCCTTATGCATATCTAACTTCACAGCCAAGAAGTGCTTTTTTGATTTTACAACTTTCAAATAATGAAACACTTCATGGGCAATAACAATATTATCTTGAATGGATCTATGAGGAATGAAAGCAGTTTGATCAACGGAAATGAGAGCATCCATCATAGGTTTCAGTCTATTAACAATGATTTTTTAGATAATCTTGTATGTGAAATTGCATAGACTTATAGGCTTATATTGATTGATAGAAGAAGGGCTTTTACATTTGAGAATAAGAACAATATTTGTTCTGTTGAACTCTTTTAGCATGAACCTAGAAGCAAAAAAACTTTGAACTGCAATACATATATCATTTTCCACTACATCCGAACTCCTTTGGTAAAACAACCCTGGGAACCCATCAGAACCAGGAGATTTTAGCCCTCCTAAATCAAAAACTATTCTTTTGATTTCTTCATCTAGAATAGGAGCAAAAAGCTATTGGTTCATTGCAGGAGAGATAATGGAAGGTATCAAGTTCAAAACTTCTTCCTGACTGCTTGTATGATTGCTCTTATAAATGCCTTTAAAAAAATTTAGAATTTCTAATCGGATCTCTTGTTCAGTTTCAATCCAAGTACCATCAACCTTCTGGAGTTTCACTATAGAATTTCGATGTCGCCTTTGAATTGTAGAAACATGGAAGAACCTTGTATTTCTATCCCCTTCTATCAACCATTGAATGCGAGATCTCTGCTTCCAATAAGATTCTTCTCTATTCCACAGATCTTTCAAGCGATTTAAGATGAATTGCTCATTTTGGCAATTCTCCTCAATCTGAGGATTCTCATAAATTTCTTCTAATTTAATTTTGAGCTGTTGGATCTCACGATGTTTTCCTTGAAATTGATCCCTGTTCCAATGACAAAGGGATGCACGATATAATTTCAGTTTCTGAGCCACCGAGAACATCGGGGGAGCCTCTCATAGGATTACTCCAAGCTGTAGAAATAAAAATTGGACACTGACTGCTCAGAAACCATTTGGATTCAAATCTAAACAAGAATCGCTCTTGACGTCTTATTCCATTAAGGCAAAGCACTAGCGGAAGATGATCAGATCCAACCAGCACTTCGTGTAACACACAATCATTTGGAAAAGCCATTCTCCAATTCACAGAGACTAATGCTCGATCTAACCTTTCAAGAATAGCTGAATCTCCAAACTATCTATTAAACCAAGTATGGTGAGGGCCTTTATATTCTAAGTCCATAAGAGCAACACTATTAACAAAATCATCAAGATCCTGCATCTGAGAAGTTCTAACTTCATTTCCACCCTTTTTTTCTTCAAAAGACATAATTGAGTTAAAATCACCCAAACATATCCATGGGTCATTGATCAAAAGCTTCAATGAATTAATTTCAGCCCAAAACTCATTTCTACCCTCACGGGACAGATTAGCATATACAAACGTGGCATGCCACGTACAAGAGTTGTTTTCAGAAGTTAAAACATAATCAATGAAATGAGAAGACATTGATAGAATAGAAATCATAACCTCATTAGTCCACCACAGAGAAAGTCCACCTGATCGTCCCACTGGATCAACATACATTCCAAACTCAAAACCCATTCTTCTCCTTAGTGTATCCATGTAATTCTGATTATTTTTGGATTCCATTTGAAACACTATGGAGGGGCAATGTTTTGCAATGAGCTCCCGCAGAGCTCGAACTGTCCGGGGTTGCCTAATCCCCTAACAGTTCCATGATAAGACCATCATAGCGCTTATGGTGGCTTTTGGCCAGCCACCGAGGCCTCAGAAGATTGAGATAACAAATTTGATTCCAAAGCTTCATCTGCAGTTATATTTTCCTGACTTGGTTTATTTTCTACATTCTCCTGATCTTGAAATGTATCAACACTCCTGTCAGCAACTATAGCCCTTGCTCTCCTTTTTCATTTCTTGCCAACTCTAGTATTCCTTGTCAGAATGTTACTTAGTGAGGATTTACCCAAAGGCTGAGCATCACCCTCTTTAGAGGCTTGCATGGTAGATATTTGGCTAGGGATAGAGGTTGGGTGGGCTGTATCTGGAAGTGTAAAATTTAGAATAGATGCTATTTGGGTTGGGGATGGGCTCGCTGTAGTACTCTCTGGTTTAAAAAGGCTACAAGCTAGATGGACTAGACAGTCCAAAGGTTTAGGGTCCACTATATTCGGATCAAACACTTTGGGCTTTTTAATTTGCAAATGGGTTAGAGATGTTTGGAACTCTCTCTTTCGGGTGAGCCTTTCGTAATCAACAAATGGACTAGAGTGAGAAGGCCCAAAAGATTTCATTAAGCCTAGAACACTTTTGGAGGAGGATGTATGAAATAGGGTCCCACTAGCATCTTGGGGTTGAAGAGATTCAACAAGAAGGGAAGCTGTCAGTTTTGAGATGTTTGAGGTACAAAGAGAACGTTCATTAATAAGAGTATCAGAACTTTCAGAGGAAGAAAAACTGTATTGCTGGGAATGAGAATCATCAATACACCGAACTAGGGCTTGTTCAGGGTATAGAGGCTTTTTTCCTTTGTTGAGGTTTCATTGGGAAGAGTAAAAGGTTAATCTCTACTGACACTGGTGGCAGAAAAACTCGAAACCACAGGATTTCCAGGATCTAGACATTTAATGTGGGTAAGTGGTTTTGGAGCAGAAAACCAAACTACCTCTGTGGGTAAATGAGGCTTACGCGCCACCTCTAATGGTGGAGACGTTAAGGGGGAGGTTAAGATAGGGACCAGTGTTAAAAAAGATGGTTGCTCATCTTGGGGAAGCATTTTATGTGTTGGATTGGGGATACTTCTAGAAAAAAAAAAAAAAAAAAAAAAAAAAAAAAAAGGGAGCAAGATTGGGACCCTTAGTAAGCAACCACATACCAAATTTGGGTTTTAGATCCATACCTGGTTAATCTCGCTCTTTCTTCAGTCGAACCTCACAACTTCGCATTATATGGCCTATCACTCCACAAAAGAAGTAGAAAAAAGGCAATCGCTCATATTTAAACATCACCCAAGTTTTCATACCTCCTTCCTTTGTAGCATAAAATCCTGTTAAAAGAGGCTTTTTAACATTTATCCAGACTTTGATCCTCAAGTAGGAGACCCAATCTTCATTATCGTTGCCTGAATCATCCCATTCAATTAACCTTTCAAACAGTTGCCCAATACAGTTTTATACTGAAACAAGGGAAAAAGTAACTGAAACAAGGGAAAAATCGGATTAACTCACTCAGCGTGAGATCGAGAACCTCCACTAAAAGGAGAGAAAAAGCAACTTGTGGACATCTGACCCTTGATTCCTCGTACTAATTGATTTGGTAATTGAGCTCTGTGTTGATGTATCTTAGGGCCTATTTGGTATTGTTATTGAAACCATTGTTAATGTTATGGAAAGTCAATCACTATGTTATGGAAAGTCAATCACTATATTATTTCTCTGTATATTCTGTATTCTGTATTCCTATTTAGGATTTCTTATTTAGGATTTCTTCCTAATTAGTAGAACACAATTATAAGAATCAATTGTATATATATACCTATATACAGATTAATTGAAATCAATGAGAATCATCTCTTTCTACATGGTATCAGAGCAGGTCATCAATGCAGGGTGACTATTTGTTCTCACTACCCAGCTCAGGAGAGACCTTGGCCGTCGACTGACCGTTTCAACCCCGATCAACATCGCCGGCGTCGCCTCAACCCCCTCATTCCACCACTGTGTGCTGTTGCTTGATCCAGTATACCATTAAAGGACTTCTGAGGTTTGGCTCTCAGATCCTATTTCGGTATTTGCTTGATTTGTGATTTTGGGTTATTTTGCTGCTATAAGCACTTTGGATTAGCATTTCGGTTAGTTTTCTTTGTCTCAACAAATGGCAGACAATAAGAATGTTATTTCTGATGTGATTCCGATGATGACTAAGATCACGGAATACAAACTTAATAGTTCGAATTACCTGGAGTGGAGTAAGACTGTTAGGGTCTATTTGCGTAGCATTGATAAGGATGATCACCTTACTAAAGATCCACCCACTAATGATACACGACAAACTTGGCTAAGGGAGGATGCTCGTTTGTTTTTGCAGCTTCGGAACTCGATTCATAGTGAGGTAATTAGTTTAATTAATCACCGTGAATTTGTTAAGGAATTGATAGATTACTTAGATTTTATGTATTCTGGTAAAGGAAATATCTCCCGTATTTATGATGTTTGTAAGGCATTTTACCGTGCTGAGAAAGAGGATAAGTCTCTCACGGCTTATTTTATGGATGTTAAATAGGTATATGAGGAACTTAATGTATTGTTGCCTTTTAGTCCTGATGTGAAAGTTCAGCAGGCCCAACGGGAGCAACTAGCTGTTATGAGTTTTCTTGCAGGCCTTCCTTCAGAGTATGAGACTGCTAAATCTCAGATTCTCTCCAGTCCTGAGATTTTCTCTTTGCATGAAACATTCACACGGGTCCTTCTTACAGAGAGTGCTCAATCTTCACAGCCTACCAGTAGTGCTCTTATTAGCCGTAATCCAAATGGACAACAGGGTAATAAAAGAGGAAGTAGAGGAGGAATTACAGGCAACAGAAGTAATCAACGTAATGGAGAGGCTAGTTCTAATCAGGACTCAAGAGGAGTCATTTGTTATTATTGCCATGAGCCTGGCCATACAAAATATAATTGTCCACAACTTCAAAGGAAAAATCAGTGATCACAGATGGCAAATATGGCAGCAGAGAATTCTACAGTATCTTCCTCTGAGAAAAGTATTTTGGTATCTGCAGAGAATTTTGCACAATTTTCTCAGTATCAGGCATCTCTAAAGCCTACCAGTTCCCCTGTCACTGCGATCGTTGAGTCAGGTAAATCCACTACATGCCTTGTGTCTTCTTCATCCAAATGGGTTATTGATTACAGTGCGATGAGATCACATGACAGTAATTCTAGTCTTCTATCCGCTAGGTCTAATCTCACTTCCTCTCATTACTTTAGTGATGGTTCTACTTCTTGTGTCATGGGTTCTGAATGCAACCCAACTTCATCAATTTCTTTATCTTCTGTTTTGTGTCTACCAAAATTCTCTTTTAATCTACTTTCTGTTAGTAAACTTACTCGTACCTTAAATTGTTCTGTTTCCTTTTTTCCTGACCAGTGTTTATTTCAGGATCTTACGACGAAGCAGCTTATTGGTAGAGGACGTGAGTCAGGTGGTCTCTACATTCTAGAAAATCATGTACCGCATTCGCTTGTTTGCTCCAATACCTTAATACCTCTTGAAGCTCATTGTAGATTGGGTCATCCTTCTTTGTCTACCATGAAGAAGCTGTGTCCTCAATTTCAGTCTTTATCAGTACTAGAATGTGAGTCGTGTCAGTTTGCAAAACATCATCGTTTGCCTTCTGTGTCTAGAGTCAATAAACGGGCTTCATCCCCTTTCGAGTTAGTTCATTCTGATATTTGGGGTCCTTGTTCTGTTACATCTAAAACTGGATTTCGTTATTTTGTTACTTTTGTTGATGATTACTCTCGTGTTACCT
The DNA here is from genome assembly GCF_030052815.1 of Hevea brasiliensis. Lineage (NCBI taxonomy): Eukaryota > Viridiplantae > Streptophyta > Magnoliopsida > Malpighiales > Euphorbiaceae > Hevea > Hevea brasiliensis. The sequence goes on from NC_079510.1 coordinate 51,861,176, forward strand.
GGTTATATTTAATGAAGAATCGTTCTGAGTTGTTTTCTATCTTTTGTGCCTTTTATAATGAAATCAAAACTCAATTTAATATTTCTGTGCGCATATTAAGAAGTGACAATGCAAAAGAATACTTTTCAGCACAATTTCAGCCTTATATGACACAAAATGACATTCTTCATCAGTCTTCCTGTGTGGATACCCCATCCCAAAATGGCGTGGCCGAAAGAAAAAATCGTCATCTTCTTGAGGTAACTCGTGCTCTTCTTTTTCAGATGAAAGTACCTAAACACTTTTGGGAGGATGCAGTTTCTACGGCATGTTTTTTTATCAATCGTATGCCGTCTTCTGTCCTTAATGGGGATATTCATTATACTACTTTGTTTCCTACAAAATCTTTGTTCCCTATTGAACCCCGTATTTTTTGTTGTACCTATTTTGTGCGTGATGTTCATCCACAGGTTACTAAATTGGATCCAAAATCTCTCAAATGTGTCTTCCTTGGGTACTCCCGGCTCTAAAAAGGGTACCGTTGTTTCTCTCATACTCTTAATCGTTATCTTGTTTCTGCAGATGTCACATTTTTTTAGTTCACTCCATTTTTTCCTCCATCATCTGTGTATGAGAGTCAAGGGGAGGAGGATGATCTCTTAATATATACTGTCCAACTAATGTCTAGTCCTCTCCCATAGCCTGTTCCTTCTGTTTCTAGACCTACTCGACCTCCCGTTGTTCATGTTTATTCCAGGAGATTGGAGATTCCTGACTCAGATCCTCCACCAGCTACTTCGTTGGGAGATCCTGTACCTCATACTGACCATGATTCTGATCTAGACTTACCCATTGCTCTTCGTAAAGGTAAACGTTCATGTATTTACCCTATCTCTTCTTTTGTTTCTTATAATTAATTGTCTTCTTGTTCTCGGTGTTTTGTTACTTCTTTAGACTCTGTTTCTATCCCTAATACTGTTGATGAGGCATTGTCTCATCCTGGCTGGTGTGATGTTATGAAAGAGGAAATGGAGGCTTTAGATGCTAATGGTACATGGGAACTATTACCTTTGCCCACTGGTAAGAAAGATATTGGTTGCAAATGGGTATTTACAGTAAAGGTAAATCCTGATAGTTCTGTGGCTAGGTTAAAAGCACGCCTTGTAGCAAAAGGATATGCTCAGACATATGGGGTTGATTACTCTGATACTTTTTCTCCTGTAGCTAAACTTACTTCTATTCTCTTGTTTATCTCTTTAGCAGCTACATATGATTGGCCCATGCATCAATTGGATATCAAGAATGTTTTCCTTCATGGTGATCTTCAAGAGGAGGTGTATATGGAGCAACCACCTGGGTTTGTTGCTCAGGGGGAGTTGGGTAAAGTTTGTAAGATTCGGAAGTCTCTTTATGGCTTGAAACAAAGTCTTAGGGCATGGTTTGGGAGATTCAGTAAAGCAGTACAG